>NC_053115.1:18865504-20065504 GCF_010015445.1 Perca fluviatilis
TGACAGGTGTGAAATGCATTATAACCTGTCGGATGTTCGTTGTCAACTTCAGCAGCTCATAAGCAGCCTCTTAATAACAGCTGAAGACATAATGGTTGTACTGCCTGCATCATTAGCATCATGTCAGCCATTATCCTTATCACCATCAACTGGTCTGGGCAATATATCGATATTGTACTCATATCGTGATATGAGACTAAATATCATCTTAGATTTTGGATATTGTAATATGGCATAAATGTTTTTTTTCTGGTTTTAAAGGTTAGATTACAGTAAAGTGATGTCATTTTCTGAACTTACTAGACTGCTCTAGCTTTTTTATTATTTGCCTTCACCCACCTACTCATTATATCCACATTCCTGATGATACTTTATCCAAAATTGTATTGTGTAAATATTTTGTGAAAGCATCAATAGACAACCATACAATATCGTGGTAGTTGGTCAAAAATTATTGTTGGTTTTGTCTATATCGCCCAGCCTTAATTAACACCTATTTGGCACCTTGAAATACAAAACTGTTGTGATTTAAGTCTGTTCACAATAATTGGGGCATTTTTTGTGTTTTACTGATGAGCAAACATGATGTCTCTGTATTAATTATAAACTTAATTTATCCAAGGTGGTTGTTGATATATTAGATATATATAATATAATATTAGACTATGTTAATGATGTGTTAGCAGTTAAAAAAACAATTGTCTGTTCCCAACCATATATTGACTCGTTTATATATTTACATTTATTTATTTCAGGATGTATTTCATAGGCATATGTATTTATTCATTTATTTAATACTGAATAAAATGGCATTCCATATTTTCAAGCAAACATGTCAAACTTTGTTTGGTTCCAGTTTCTGCACTGTGAGGATTTTCTGCTTTTCTCGGTTTTATAAAATTGTGGGCTAGATGCAATGGTTTTGTACTTAAAGTCGGACAAAACATGCAAGTTCAAGGCATTTTTCATTATTTATTTACTGACATTTTATAGACAAAACAATTAATCACCTAATTAACAAAATAACAAACAGAGTTATTAATAATGAAAACAAAAGTTGGTTGCAGCCCCATGGACCATTTTACTATATTCTAAACAGTGGTATGCTAAATTTGGTCTAGTCTTGAGAAAAAGGCCTGCAAGCACAGGCTGATAGCTTATTTTACACATGCAGAAATGCAGTATTAGAGTAAACACAAACAAATCTGCAAACCGTATGTTGCATCAGAAGCTATGCCTCTCTAATAGCCAAACAACTCTCATGGCAGTGATGGAACATTCAGTCAAGGTATGGCCCTGGCTCTCACAACATTAACAAGCAATGCCATCATTTACTGTGGGCAGATAAATATCCCCCCTCACACAACCTTGACAGATGTCACCCCTGAAGATAAGACTGACACTGTTTACTCCGAGCTCCTCCCATTACATCTGGATTCTTACATTTTAGCACAGCAAAATGCGAGAGAGACAAAAAGAGAAAATGAGCAGGAGGGAGGGAAAGTGGAAAAAACTGGAGAGACACTGGTCCACATTCATTCTGCTACTGACATAATGCCACAAAAGCAATTTCACAACTTAATTTGTATGGGTCTATTTTAGCTATGCCACATATTAATGATGATTGCTGATCGGCCTTGTGAGAGTGCTCCAACTTCATCACAAGCATTCCCAATCAATTCTCCCCGCCAGACACCAACAACACTACTTTAAGGCGCAGCAGCCTTTCTCATTAGTCTCCATAGTTCCTGTACTGTTCTGTTAAAGCAAGCGCTGCAAGATGCACACATAAAAGAGACGAACAAAAATACTCTAATCAAGCCTTGCATGAGGTCTGTTGCATTAACACATTCTTTGATATAAGGTGTTATAACAATGAGAGAATGACATGCATTATTCTGACAGAACATCTTGTGAAATTTGAATTATTACCTATTAATGTGGTGATTCTAATCGCAGCAGACGTTTTTTCATTTTTACCCTACTAAAATAGAAAAAAAGCTGGGTCTATGTTTGAATGGGTCTCCAGGCTGAGCAGTTAGATGAGCTTCCTGAATTTGGTCCTAAAACACTATCAAAAATCTCAATAATAATTTTCACTAAAGCCCCAAGATTTTTGACCAGAAAGAAAATAGCATTGTAAAACGGAGTTTGGTTGAAAAAAAAAAAAAATAGTATGTATACACAAAACAAATACTGTACAACTGTGTGTGTGTGTGTGTGTGTGTGTTAAAATAGGTGTCATGATGTGAAAATCTTCAGAAGAACGCTATTCTGTGTGCCCTGTGTGTGCAGTTTTTGCAAATGACATGAAATACAAATTGCATCTGTAAAAAATATACTGCATGCCTAAAGTATATTGCTCATATGTACAATGTACATTAAATGGTCAATGGTAACTAGTAAACCTAGTCATAAACATGGCCACAGCTCTACATAAGGAAGCAAACTAAAGCCAATTTGACCTATTTTATGCCACCTGCATTAGTGTTACTCAACTTCAGTAAATAAGTGTGTCATAAAAGAATCTCGAACTAAACAATGAAATATTCAAGGCTTTTTAGTAAGTATAAGTATAGTAATATCAGTCTTACAGTACAGTAACACAATCAAACAGCTTTTGGCCTGGCTAGAGTTAGCAGGAGGCCCATACATTACGCAATGACCTGTGGTATCACTTTGTCCAAGTGGTCGATTGTTGCAGGGCTCTCTAGTGAGTTTGGTGGTCCAAAATGTCTCGATTGCAGCAATGAGTTCTGATACCGGTTCAGATATGGAATAGAAAGTCAAACATTTATTATTTCAGTTTTAAACGTTAACATTCTAAATGTGTCCCAGTTTGTTTCCTAGGCCCTGTTTTAGAAAGCAGGTTCAACAAACTGTCACTGAAATGCTATTAAAACATGTTCAGACTATGGCCTATTTTAAAAACTACATTTTACAGCTGCACCACAATCCTGTTCCCTCAGAAATATTAACATATAATCTTAAATATTATAGGCATTATGTTCCATCAGTGTGACCAATCACATCATGTGTGCGAATGCAGTGTTATAAACACAAAAAGAAGGACATGCAGAGGTTTTATTCTATGGTTTGTTATTTCTGTATAGCAGATTGTTGACAATAGTGCTCCCACTGCCTAGCTAATTGCTGCGGCTCTGCTCTATGCACTACCCGGGTCTGGCTTCCATGAGAGATTGGTGCTCATATGGAGCTCTTATCACTGATCAACAGATCACAAAGCCTGCAGAAGCTCAGTCCGGGCAGTGTGCAGTGCAGATCAGCCAGCGAGACATGAACACGAAAGGAGGAGGTCCTGCATCACCCTGAAGGGGTTCAATTCGCAATAACAACCACCTCGCTCTAACCTGACGTGCCAGATGGTTTGTTAACACAGAACCATCTGAGAAGCCATGATTGGAAATTGTTTGGAAAAGGGCAGGCACTTTCAAAAAACACCTGGCAGGTGATTGGATGAACCATCTGTCTATCACATCTGCCACTGTTGTTTTAAACAAACAGTCGCTGCCAACACACGCCTAAACCACGCCTGTAGCTGCCAGTAGCTCCTTACCGGACGCTGATTGGTTCAGTAAGCTGGTAGGTCAGACAAAAACGCATTACTTCAAGTCAAGATGGATTTTCGTGCTATGTGATCCTGCCCCGTGATATCGTGAGAATCCAGCTGCCGTGCAAGGTAAGGCAAGCTCTACATTATCCCTTACATATTTGATCAGTTATTGCTCAAGTTTCTGTTCACTTTAGACCGTCTCTGACTAACGTTAATAGTGTGAAATATTCTAAAATCTCCATATATGTTATAGTCCGGTGTCTCTCCAACCTTAGGCTGGATCGACGACTTTATTGGATAATCCCCTGGCCCTTCTATGATTGGTCACTTTCAAGGAGATCTCACCCACAGACCTCCTTAGTTTACCTTGACTGAGAGCCATGATTCAGGAAGCCTGGAGTTGGTGTTCCGGCCAAAGAAGTGTTTTTCTGTCCTTATTAATGATGTAGTGGAAGATAGCACCGTAAATAAAGGAATGTATAAGTGTCTCTCATCCGTTCTTTTGTTGGGATATGTGCCATATCCCAAAACTGCGTAGTTTTATACGCGCAGGTATTTGATGCACGATTACCATACGGGTTAATTTAATAATAATAAAATGGAGAAAAAACTGACAGAATGAATTTATGTCCAAAGTTTGTTTTTAAATTCATCAAAAAGGACACAAATCTGGCAGATTTAGGCAACACTAATTAGCTGAAATGAGGTCTGACTACGAGAGACACTGTAGACAACATAGACCCAACTAATCGATGAAAAAAATTAATTGGCATTGTTGTGATGTTAGCCCTATTGGTAAATCATACATAAGACAAATACATAATCTCTTCTTACCGTTCATCTGGTTCCACAGCTGAATAAATAAGATGAATATGAGGTTGATCGTTAGGAGCCAAATCTTAATACTGATTAAAATCTGATTAATTGCACAGCCCTAACAAGCAGAAAAACGGACAGCGCCACTCTGCCGTTGCAACCCACTTTGTGGTCAGAGGGTGTATTATTCTTATATCCTAAAATCCTGTCAACCATGCTGTCAACAGGATTCAAGCATTCTTTTTTATTGCTACTTTTTCTTGGAGAGCTAATGTTAGCTTTAGTGTCGTAAAGCTTCATTTCATGTAGACTAGGTAGCTTAGCTCACTAAACTTTCCCAGTAGCTTGGCTGACAAAAATGTAACTACGATCGCTGCGCGCGCGTCGGCTGCTGTGTAATCGCGTCCGCTGCAACGTCGTCGCTGCAGCGTCGTCCGCTACAGCGTGCGTCGCTACCAGCGATGCGTCGCTACCAGCGATCGCGTCGCTGCTAGCGTGTTGGAGCGTCGCGTCGCTAGCGTCTGGCAGCATGCGTCGCGGCAGCAGGCGTCGCGGCAGCAGGCGTCGCGGCAGCGGGCGTCGCGGCAGCGTGCGTCGCTGCAACGTGCGTCGCTGCAACGTGCGTCGCTGCAACGTGTAGTTACATTTTTCGAGAGGTGCACGTCAGGCTATGGCGTAGGATCCGGCGTAGATGCAGAGGGGTCTGCAAGGGTACGCCGTCGATTCAACGCAGAAGCATAAAAAGGCCTTTAGAGGTGCATTACCGCAACTAAGTGGACTGGAGTCGATACATTCTCATTATGGATCTCTCATCACTCATCAGTCTCATTTGGGAGTGGCTGAGACAAGTGCGACACCTAGTGGTAAAATTCAGGCATACCAGTCCGGTCCAGTGTTTGGCTTTATATCAAACCGGTTTGAACATTTTTACACCGGCCCAAGCCTAGTCCTGTGAAAATACTAATACCATTTAAATATAAATGCTGATAATTTTAGAAGACGTTATTTTTTAAATGTTCATTCAACATTAGTATGGAGGCATCATTGGACACTATTTTCAACAGTGTGACCGCCTCAGCATTGCCAATGTGGAACCCAACTGACCATTTGCAAAACCGCTTCACCAGAAAAGGGATTGTCCAATCATAACTCTTAGTACTGTGAGTAGTTAAGGCAGCAATTCACAAGTACTAAAAAATAGCAAAAAATGATTTTATTTACAGGAGATACTTGGGTTAGACCAGTGGTGTTGTAGTGCAACCGAGACGGAAAATGTAATACAATGTAGAACACAAAGCTTACCTCTTGAAGCCTCAGTGCTGTGAGGGCTTCCCAAGACTTCAGTTAAATCTTTCTGCCATGCGTCTTTTACAGCCGATTTATAGACTTTCCTATTGTCCAGGTCCTGCAAGGGCCGGAAGTTGTTCCTCAGGTATTCGACAGACTTGACATGGTCCTGTTGCTCCGTTGTAAAAATGGAGTAAAAGGCCTCCAGCTAAATGGAAAGAAGCAGAGAATAGCTATTGAAGCCATGCTAAAGTGCCTTTGTTACTCTGTGTGTGTGTGTGTGTGTGTGTGTGTGTGTGTGTGTGTGTGTGTGTGTGTGTGTGTGTGTGTGTGTGTGTGTGTGTGTGTGTGTGTTGAATATAATATATATAATGCAGGACCGCATGTGTAGCCACTTGCCAGCAGCTGACTGTTCACAACTAGAGCAGAGTATTTGCAAGAAACATTCACACCACAGGTACCAGCAGGCACGGACCTTAATCATCATCCTGGCTACCTACCGGACTGAAACTTCTCAACAGGGCAAATTTGTGGCCATTGATTGCCATGAATGATCTCCTGCCGCGTGCAGTAATGACTACACATTACAGATACTGTGGAATCAATGTGTCCTATGCGTGCTTGGAGAAATGAATTACAGGTTCATAAAAGACTATCTGTGAGCGTCACAAACATTGTGGAGGTGGTCAATATTCGTGCAGCAAAAGTAATTTCTGAAGAAAAGATTTGTCCTCCTGCAAGTTAATAGAAATTCCACTGAGCCCTGCATATTTCTACAGCACAGAACGCTCTAGAGGATATGCAGCTGGGTAACCCAAGAATTGTATGTATAAAAGATGCAGCAAAGGACTGTGTATGGGATCAGCAAAAAGCACGGGGCATGATTTGGCATACAGTTGGGAGGTAAACTGCTCTAAAGCTCATAGGCAAGTCTGTAAAATGCTACAATTTGCATTTAACAAATGTTAAACCTTTACTGCAATAATTTAAAATATTGAACATTTCTGCACTTGAACAACTTTAATAGTGTGACAACCAGCCTCTGTGTACAGCAGTTGTCTATGACCCTATAGTCACTGTCTATCACATAGTCACAGTATGATATATCACTGATTCTTGAAACTTTGGCAAAAACATGTCTCACTAAGAAAAGTGCTAATTCTGTTGGAAATTAATAACATTTTCATGAAAAAAAAGAATGAAGGTTATAATCAGGGGGTCCTTTACACATATGTAAGGTTCTTTTATAGGTTTTTATAGGCCTCGTGGCTGTGGCCGAACCACAGCCGTGAGCCCGTATTTATTGTGATCAACAATTATATTCTAGCCTCCGTTGAGGACCATTTGGAGGTTTTTGTCACCACCGTCAGACTGTACGTCACCACCGTCAGACAGAAAACCTGACGGTTGTAACAAAAACCTATTCTTTCACATGATATGCATGCTCGGAATTGTTAATTTTTAGGACCCAATAGTTAAATAAAGTTGTTAAGCAAGTAGCCATTGATTTGAGTGGTATACATTTTGGAATTAGTGTCACCAGCATCAGTTCTAAAGTCACCACCGTCAGAGGGAGTTTTATTTGTTTTAAATGAAAATGCTTTCAATATGTTTCTTCAGTGCTGTTGAGTTATTAAAGTAATAGTGTCTTTTAATACAAAAATATGTTTGTTAAATAAAAAAACATTACTTTTTTCTATTTAGGCTTAAAGTAAATGTTGTATGATGTTAGATCTTTTAAAGGAGTACACGTGAAACAGTATAAAAAAATGAACAAAAGTGAATATTCAACATTTAACAGCATATATGTGTACTAAGAATGCCAGATAATGATTTAAAAACTCTAAATACATATTAGACCAAATAAAAAAAACAATTTGCTTTTTATTGTGTCTGACGGTGTTGACAAAAACAAAGCAGTAACTGGAAAAATGCCTATTTTATGAAAAAGAATACAAAATGAGGAGGTTGCTGAACAGCCAAGACCTTGGTCTATAATTATATACCTTCAGATTTGTAATTTAACTAACTTTTTATTTTCAAAATTAAAACCCGTTTTATCCAAATTCCCAAGAATCAGTGATATGTTTAAATGTTAACTCACACTATTATTCAAATGCTAGTAATTAGCTCCCCCTATCTCCTTACTCATCCACTATATAGGCAGTTATGGTTTCATATGCAGAGGAGTTGGGGAGGAACGAGGGAAAAGGTCAGGATGGGGGAGAGGTAGATGAGGGAAAAAATTGCTTGTACGTCAATACTGTGAGGCAGCAAGTGATCCACTGTGTGCAAAAGAAGAGCGCTGTCAGTGTGTGTGTGTGTGTGTGTGTGTGTGTGTGTGTGTGTGTGTGTGTGTGTGTGTGTGTGTGTGTGTGTGTGTGTGTGTGTGTGTGTGTGTGTGTGCGTGCGTGCGTGCGTGCGTGGACTTAACACACCTGTGAGTGGGACAGATACACAGGCCTGGACAAGATGATCCACTCCACCACCTTGATGCAGGGCGGCGTGGTCAGAGAGCCGGTGTATCGGTAATAACTGTCCACTGACGATGGCAACAAATCCCTCAGGATGAACGACCTGAGGTTGGTCTCCTTTTCTGGAGTATGGGCAGAAAAACTTATCAGGGTACAAAAATACCACATTTTTAACATCCTGCAATACTTTGCTAAACACCAACATCAACATGGTTGTTGCATTACATTCTCCTTGTGGCAATTTAACCGCTTTCCTGAAACCTCCACAAGTGGAATGATGGCGACAGCAGTAAAAAGCCTCACCACTTGTTATCACTCTGGCCAAATCTCTGTACTCAGAGATCTCCCTTTGGTCTTCTGTAAAAAGGAGCAAAGGGAGGGGAGTCAGATAAAATGGCCTGCTCTGACAGCTGATCTGTGGCTGGGTGGCAGCCTGCTTTTCTCCATGTAACAACTGTCTGATGGGCTACAGGGATTAAGACCAATCCAAACGATTACCGGATCTGCTCTAGCCTCCGTGATCAAAACCAGACATGGCCGGGTGAAAAACAAAAAAACAAGCAGGAAGATCCCTTTGTCCCCTGCAAATATACGCCGTGGGCTATGCAAGTGGGCTTGTTGTTTCCTTGAATTATGAAGTGAAAAACCCAAATAAAGCTGACTTCATGTCAAATCCAATCTCTCACAGTTTATGAACTTATCTAAAAAAGCAGAGGCTTAGGGTGATAGGACTGATGGTACTACGGAGGCACCGGAAGCCTCGCCCCCTGCCTCATCTGTACTCAAAGTCAAATTCAGTATTCACAGCCTTTCTTCTCCCTGTCTTCAGACAGTGTACGTGCCCTATCGCTCATGGGCCGCCGAGATGCTGATGGATGGATGACTGTGGGATAACGAGCTAGCGGAAAACCAACCACCCTAACGAGAGGGAGGGAGGGGATTTAGCAGCCAGCAGGAAGAGAGTCCAAAAACCACCACACCCACACTGAGCTCTCTGTCATTTGGGAGATGAGAGATACTGTTGTGTTAGCACAAACATCTGTGGAGCTGCACAGTAGGGCTGGGCGATACTGGACAAAAAATCTCAGTATTCTTAGGCTGAATGGCGGTAAAAGTCAAAGCCACACGCGAGATGTCACAAGCACTTAAACAGACTGATCAAAATAAAAAGCAAAGACAGGGTTTCCTACCCTTTTGGAAAAATATACACCAGCACAATATATCAACATTTATCAACATTTGTGTCTCCCTCCGTGTTGCAGGAGAACTTGTGAGCAAGTGTGGCCGGGAGGTTGCGCAGACAGTGTGAAGGAGGAGAGATGCAAACACTGGCTCAGCTTCATGGAAGAAACAGGTTATGTAATGCAACATCAAAGTATATCAATATATACAAACAGTCTTGTCTCATACCATATCCCATTTAAAAAAATATTGATAGAAATTAAAGGTTGATATCCCTTAGCCCTATTGCACAGCACAGGGTTCAGCCACTTTTTGGAGGCTGATGGGAGATTCAAAAAATAATCTAGTACAACCAACCAAATTGTTTTGGCAATCTGCCTTTATCAAGATTATATAGCAAAAGAAAAGTGGATCTTAAATACCTCTGTGAAATGGAAAACACAGGTGAAATGGCCCTCCAGCTGATAACAGGCCAATCAGAAAATAGGCCATTTTCCTTACTGCAATTACTTCAATGGAATTTTGAGTGTAGAAATTTCCCTGAACAAAGCAACCCATTTTCTGAATCTGGGGCCAATTCACATGCTTTTAAGAATCTCTAGTGGTCTCTAAGTGAGTTGTTCCCCCCTCATTGGTTTTTCTTTTTCCACTTATTCAGAGTAAAAGTTGAAAAAGTATTTTTCTTTACCCCTACCAATGCTCAACACAAAAGTCACAACCTTACCATGGCACAACATCAAACATCCATCTCCAGACAGTACAAGGAGTGAAATCATCATTACAAATGTCCCAATGACACAGCACAATAACCGTGTATATATATATATATATATATATATATATATATATATATATATATATATATATATATATATATATATATATATATATATATATCCTCATCCATTTACATGTCCTTGTGTATGATTATGCTCACTTAAAGACTGTCAGCGGCAGGTTGTAAAACAAACCATACGTGTCTGTGTAAACAGAACTGCTGTGCCCCCGGATGCAGTAAAGTCATGTTCAAACATCTGCTTATGGTCTGCTTAAGTCATGCGTGCAGTAAAGGCAACACAGCAGCAGTCATTTAAGACAATATGCCATGAAGGCAACACGATACATTAACAGTTTAAATGTGAATATGAGCCTTCGCAGGAGCCACGATTCACATGCTTGTCTGAGTCAAAATAAAACAGTGTTGTCTAATTGAGGCTCATATGTAATTAATAGCTTTTTCTCCTCCCAGGTCTCCTACTGTGGTCTGGAGCTGCACTAGCACGGGAAAGGCGGTATCTTGCAAATCTTGCCTCCTTTTGAAGTTAAACTCTGCTCATATCTTGTGTTTAGACTCTAATTTGGTTGTTTTTTAAATGAAGACCAACGCTTAAACAGCTGTAAGCAAGAGCATCAGTCTTTGTTTTATGGAGGTCAGGGAAGAGCACAAAGTCTGCACTTTCACAAGAATTTACCTCTAGGAATAACCAAAACATGTCTGAGTGATTTTGTAAGGGATAATTGCATTTTGAATATCCCACATGAACTTAATTCCCACAGTAATGTTTCATGTGGAGGAGATTTTAACAGAAAAACAATCAGTGGAGAGTACATAAACAAAAACCAACACTGAGAAACAAAGAATAACAATTATACATCTTTATATTTACAGACACATGCACTCACCACATACATAATATAGCATTGTTCTATGTGAAGCAGAGTTTATAAGTGGGTTACTTTCCCATTACTTACCATGATGCACGACTCCTTTCAATCCATGGATGATGGGGTCCACAGCTGGATTGTCTTTTTGACCCAGCTGCAGGAAATGTCCAGAGACAAAGGATTAAAAAAGGGATTACAAGACTAGAAAAATAATCTAACATGATGACTAAAGATGATCAATATCAACAAATTACAGGGGGATGGACACAATGAGGGCAACATCTCTACAATACAATGTAATGTAGCAGCATCTAACTCCATCTAGTATTATTGTGAAGTCTGTGATGTTCCGTTTTTGGTGAGATTATGAGTTGATTCAGTCTTCTTCATTTCATTTTCGGGATGATCGTGTCTGGTGTTGTACTAAATGACTATATTGTAATGTGTATCTTTTATGGCATTTACTACCAAATACCTTGATTATTAGTATTGAATGCTTATTTGAGGAAAATAATTACATTTTGACCTTTAATATAATCAGCAGCAGGTTGTATAACAAATCATACGTGTCTGTGTAAACAGAACTGCTGTGCCCCCGGATGCAGTAAAGTCATGTTCAAACATCTGCTTATGGTCTGCATAAGTCTACATTTATTTTAAGATTTAAGATTGATATTACATTTTTGACAAAACCTACCTGAGAGTAATTAGTAGTAACGCCAATTTATTTATTATATTTTTGTGAGACATTGAACACATCTGATTATTGTATGGGCTTTGCATCCTGTAGCTGGTGTTACCGTTAGCTTTACTGTCTCCAGAGGACAGACACCTGTGTTGATTCTCTCCTTATCTATTAGGCCTACTGTTAATTCTTTGAAATGACTAAAGACTGGCAAATATTGTTCAGCCCCACGTTCTGCAATATCCCCAATGTCCTACTTAAGAGACAAGACTGGACAAAACAGTGTTGGGATGCGGGGACCAATCTTCCCTTGCTCAACAATAATTCAGGTCAGTCAGAGGAGAATAATTGTGTGGGACTGAATGCGGAATGTGGATAATATGCACACCTTAGAGGCCATTAATAGGCCTTTGGGGAGCACAGGAAGAACTATCCTCATTGATTAGAAATGGTAAATCTGAGCCAATGTGTGTGTGCCCGCTTAAAAACTCTCGCACTGTAAACTGTTATTCAGCGGATTGTGTATGGTGGTGCTAATTGCAGTAAGCAATAGGGCTGTCAGGACACAGCGGAGGCATTTAGGTCCTTGTACTCACACGGTTTATCAGTGTCTGAGAGTAGACCTACATTACAAACACCTGTGTCCCCATTCCAGCCTCCCTCTTCCTGAGAGCTGACCCTTGCCTATATACTTTTAAGCTGAAAGTTAGCCCGCATTGATCGCCTGCCATCAATCGCAAAGACTCCGCTAATAGAAATTAAGAGTGTAAGATGTGCTGCAGGTGTATGCTTTTTCATGGTTCATAAACTCTGAGGTGTTTTTACTTTTGACAGTTATTAGGACCATTCTTGTCCTCTAAGAGTTTATGTGCGCCGACCTTCAGGGGACAATTTGTGGAATCTGCAACGTGTCACAGAAAACAGAAAAATAATCAGCTGCTAGGTGAAGAGAAACTCTCCTAACACAGGTGCCAAATATCATATCTAATAAACATGTATCATTTACTGACCGCAAAAACATATTCACATATGCATACAATTACAACTATCCCCATTAAGTCATAATATTTTTAATCTCACTCTCCCAGGCCACCATACCAACGTTCTTCAAGACGGCTACTATCGTCCCTGTGCAAAGGCCGCCACAGTGTCCTGTCTAAATGACTACTGCCTGAATGCTCTCACAACAATAGCAATGAATTGCTTTGAGAGGCTGGTTATGTCGCACATAAAAAAGTCCATCGACATAACAGCTGACCATTACCAGTATCCCTACAGGCGGAACCGCTCCACAGCTGACGCCATCGCTGCTGTGGTCCACAAGTCCCTCACACACCTGGAGAACAAGGACTCCTACGTGAGGCTGCTCTTCTTGGACTTCAGTTCTGCATCTACACAATAATCCCACAGACACTGGTGAACAAACTGGCAGCACTAGGTCTAGCTCCATCACTCTGCAACTGGATTTTGGACTTGACCAACAGACCCCAGTCTGTAAGGGTTAACAACATCACATCATCATACATCATCTTCAACACTGGCTCCCCCCAAGGCTGCGTCCTCAGCCCGCTGCTCTACACACTGCTCACACATGATTGCAGAGCTCACTATGACAGCAGCCTCATAGTGAAGTTCGCAGACGACACTGCAGTGGTTGGGCTCATCACCAAAGGGAACGAGTTAGCATACAGGCAGGAGGTGGATGGACTGGAGCTGTGGTGCAAGGAGAACAACCTCATCCTGAACACCACCAAGACCAAGGAGATGATTGTGGATTTCCGCAAGATGGGCACAGCCCCCACTCCTCTCCGCATTGACGATGCAGCTGTGGAGAGGGTACCCAGCATCAGATACCTCGGCGTACACATCTCCAATACCCTCACCTGGTGCCAAAACACCTTGACCACCTTAAAAAAAAGCACATCAATGCCTTTATTTCCCGAGGAAGCTGAAGAAGACAAGGCTGGATATCAACATCCTCAGCTCCTTCTACAGTTGCGTGGTGGAGAGTACCCTTTCCTCCTGCATCACTGTGTGGTATGGCAGCTGCACAGTGGCAGAGAAGGAGATGCTGCAGAAGGTGGTAAGGACCATCGGATGCGACCTACCAGCCATATCAGACATTTACACAAGCCGATGCAGGGACAGAGCGACCTGCATCATGAGAGACTCTACCCACCATGCACACGGACTGTTTTCCCACCTCCCCTCAGGCAGAAGGCTGCGTAGCATCCAGGCAAGGACCACCAGGCTGAAGAACAGCTTCCACCTGAATGCGGTCGGACTGATGAACTCCTCCACACTGCCATGCCTTTGAGTCTTCTCAAGAAATAGCACTTTATTTATTTATTTATTTACTTGCTGCTATTCTGATACTGTTTTTGTACATTATTTTATTTGTAATTGGTTTAAGTAGGATAGGGCTTGTGAAGGAATGTTTTTAATTATTTATTAATCACTATAGTAGTTGGTCAGCACTGAGACCTGAGTTCTTATTTCGTTCTCATCCGTGTTGTGAGAATGACAAATAAAGTATCTCTCTCTCTCTCTCCCTCCATTTTACAGTCTTTTTCCATCCTGTTTGAATCTTACTCTTATTTTTTCTTAGTACTGTATTATTTCCCTCTCATTTCTGTCCACTCTAGTTATATTTATTCACTCCTCTATTATAAACAATTTCTTACAGTTGGCGGTAGGCACCATTTATGTAGAATATTAGCCTATGAAAAGAATATTTTCCATTTAGGCAATACTAATAAACAATGTAATGAAGAGGCATTACAAAGGTTTTCCTTAAGAGCAGCTCTGAGAAAATGGAAGGCATATAAGGGATACATATTTAAGCATGAGCAGAGTCCGTTTTAACTAGATCAAGAGACTACAGCCATGCTAGCAGCTGTGAGGCTGTGCTTAGGAAAAGTTGTGCTTTAAGTTCAATGCTAACGTCGGCATGCTAATATGCTCCTAATGATAATGCTAACATGCTGGTATAAGCAACCAACCGACTTGAGATATTTCAGTCAGGGCCAAAGTGGTGGACTGACCAACGGACAGACCGTGGCATCCATCCATCCATCTATGTTCAAGTGCACTGTAAGTACACATGCATTTGTGTAGTCTTGTATTTTTTTCCTGATTACATTTGTCTTGCCCTTTAGACCTGGTGATACCTTACCTCAAAGAAGACGGCCATGGCAGCAATGATGCGTCTCTCTTTGATGGCAGCGCTGAGGCTGTCGAAATCATCTGAATTGTAAAGGTAGATCTGCATCTGGGAGGGGAAACAAGAGCATAAACAGCTTAAGGAGTGGACAAGGAGAACCAACGGGCCTGTCATCAATCACTTGGACAAACTGCTGAGGAGCTGATGAAAAGCGGTTTTGAGGGGCATAAAAGAGGGTGTATTTATCACTCCCATAAATCTCCCATAATCTGTGTCATTCCTTTTTGTGTTCTGCCACTCCTGGGGGATGCTGGAGAAATACAGCATCCCATTCCTCAGGGCGACTGTCCTCACAGAGACAAGTCACGAGTTGAGAGGAAGAACTGGGGGAATGTTCTCTTTTCCTGTGGAGAGATCTAACAGAATGGTATGCTTCTAATCATTGCTTCCAATTACCTTAAATCACCCACAACATTGCTTCTGATCACAGAACAAAGCTTAGAATGTGCAAATATAATGTGAAAACCATCATTCACAGAATACATTCCTTCCATTTCAAAAGCAGACATAATATGGTAGTGCTGATCAAAATCAGGAAATTATTCTAAAAGTAGCAATTGGAGCTGTCCATCATCTCGCTGTCTGGAGCCTCTTTAAAATGAAAAACCCTTTCATGTCACTGAACCAAGTTAATTGGCAATAAAAAAAGGTCCTAGATGTTGATTTAATTAAAGGGTATGCTTGCCTTTTTTCTTCTTTCAAAAAGGAAAATTAGGGGGACCCAGCCACAATTGGCTGTGCAGAAAACCGATGCAAAAAGTCTAAATAAATAAGCATATGAATAAGAATAAATCCATTAATGCATACCAACGGCCTATACCAGGTACAAAATGACTCAATCCAGATAATTTAAGTTAATCAGTTTCCTTCAGAGTTCCTTTAACTGCAGCCTATAATGGAACTAATTTGTTGTGCGAGAACTCAACAAGAAAGAGCTCCAGCCATTCATCACCCTTCAGATGTTATTAACTACATTACCCAATTAAGCTGGCCCCCTTAGGCTTCATTTACTCACTGACATTGGCTCATGTGACCTGCTCTTATTACCGGCACACTGGATAATGTGATATTCAATTGTCAAACACTCATAGCAGCAAATAAAAGTAAATGTTGCCGAAAGCGATTTGAATCACCTGACTGCGCGCTTTGTTTCACTGTGTAGGTTTGCGAGCTATGGCACAAAACCCCCTTGTTGGAGTAAACCTCATTCACCTCCACAGATATTGATGGGAGTTGTTGATTTCAAGCAGGACCGGCAGGTGGTCTGACCAATCTTTTAGCTCTCTTTAGACATTCAGATACATTCATACAGTACATGTTTGTTTTTGTCAGTACAAAATGTACCATACTGTTGTACAGAGAAATATGTGAAGACAAATCTGAAAATGGTGAGTACCATTAACCAACAACTTCTTGGAAGAGACAATGGGTAACAGGTGGAAACTGGGAGACAAACAAAAGATTATTTGAGCTTTATAATTCACCTCCAGTTTTCTTTGTAGAGCAGACGGCCAACACTGTCCACATCTCCAGAGCCCTTCTTTAGTCTAAATTCAGTTTATAAGCTTACAATATATTTTTTTTCCAGCACAAAGTGAGTGAAAACACAAGCACCTGAAAGCTGCTCTGCATTCTCAAGTTCCGTTTTTAGCACAAACAGGTAAAAAACAAAGTCGTGTTTGGCATGATTTCCCAAGACAGCGAGATATTGAGGCAAGACAAGCAAACTACAAGAAATAAGTTTATGTGCGGAGAGATATTGGATTTATCAAAGCAGCACAAATGTATTCTCCTTTCCTGACTTTATTTTTTACCTGTTGTTAACAGGTAAATGTGTGGGTTTTAACACAGTAGGATTCTCTCTCTGGTCCCTCAATGCACTGCAACGTAACACATCCAAATAGACAAAACACAAGCAGATAAAGAAAACACATTCGCCAATTCTGATTGCATGATTCGGATATGATTGCAGATAATTGCTATACACCTAGCGTCTTTCCAACCAACCAATTGCTCGTTCACTCATTTTCCAACACCACTGATGGGTTGTTGGCTTCAGTAACTCCATGTGTCACAAACCAAGGCATTTGCTCGTTCAGGCGTGTTCATCAGGTTTTATCTCCATCACATTTATGTACTTTGTATTGTTTTTCTATGGTATTTAGTATGTGTGTTGAGCTATTAGGGTCGCCACATCCATCCCTATTAGTCTTGACTGCAGATATGCTTTCAGTCCTACTGGAGCGTTTTTGTTTTGCTTTCTGGAATATACCGTACTGTACACCCACCCCAACGCTTCATATCCGCAGTACTGAGTGCGTACCCTTCAGAGGTGTGATTTGTAATCCATGTATAATTAATCTAACCTTGGTGACACACTAATATATTATGAGAAAAGATCTCCTTATGGTACCCTGAGGCAGAAAAAAAAATCCACTGTTTCATTTTTCATTGTGCTGTTTGAGCGAACAGGTGGTCCATCTATCGATTTCCTCACTTCACTCCCATGAAAAAGGTTGTGGTTAGATTAATGTCAAGCTCAGGAGCCACAGGCCGAGCAGCCGTGATTGTTTTTTTTACGTGACCATGTAACAAAGGCAGAGCAGCTTTATAATGCTGCTTTTTGAATGTGTCTTTCCGCCCCCTGTACCCGTACGTGAACTATATTTCTGTACGTTTCCAAGCTTCTTGGCAGGTTAAATAAACACTTTTGAGGTTTTATTTCCCCCCCAACTACAAGAGTAAATGCTTTATGAAGTGTGTTACAAGCGACTTAAGAGATAAATAGACAGCAGATTGGAAAACAGTTTTGGTTTAGCAGAGACAAATAAGCCCTGGAGCTCAACCTCCAATGTCACGCTGCTCAATTCTCAAAGAACAAAACATATACACAACAAAACAAAAGCCAACCTCTGTCAAACACAAACATTTATGAATGTGGAGTTTTGCTGTGCACGTGGTGTCGGATGTAATATAATCTCAGATACATCAAACTCTGTCAAGGCATACATATGAAATATGAAAATGCCACATCTTACAGGATAAAGCAGTTCAATGGCCAAAGGCTAGATCCTGCATAACCATTTTCCCCTTCCACCATTCATCATTTGATTACCCTCTTTCACCTTCTGATTTGGAGAGTGAAATAATACATCATGTTTGAAACATGCAGGCTGACTTATTGATAAAGAGAATAATTTAAAAGAAAGCAGACCTCCCACACGGTGCTGTTTCTGCATATATGGTGCAGCATGTACATATACTGTATATAGCTAACAGGAAACATCTTTGCGGATATGTGGATGGAATATTCCTCTTTGTACTTCCTGTAGTAAAGACTACTGCATTTCCCTTAAGGATATGGTTGCCATGAGTGGCTGTCTTTTGTTGGCCCTATTCTTTTCTTATGCAGTAATTCCCCTTGGTGTCACTTACGAAACCTCCATCCCCGTCATAGTGTATGTCAAGTCAATCCTATCAGGAATGCATGCTCTTGACATGCATGTTAATAGAATACATAACAAATGAAGAGGCCCACTCATCCTTCGAGTTATGAGTTATAAATATTCAAATTTCTTTTGCATCCAAATGGCAGAACTTCCTTCACGATTGCTGCTGTGCATTTGATCACATTCAGTTTAAAGTGCCTATACCATTAGTAACAACAACACAGATTCCATGCATAAGCAGAAATACTCTAAAGCAACCTTTTTTGTCTGATGTTGCCCTTTATCGAAGCCACCAGTCAAGTTTTTCTTTTCTTTCTATCTTCCTAAATATGGTGTTTTGAATTGATTTTAAAATAATGGTTATTTAACCCTTTTCAATTTCTAAAGATTGATATGATTATTATATGTTTTTATACTGTACAGGACACAGTAATCCCAGATTGTCAGTGTTTAGGCTTGGCTCCTTTTTCCATTGTTTCAGAAGGTTTGGTCAAAGTTTTGCAAACTATCATTTAAAAAAAAAAAAAAAAGATTATTTTTATGGGCAATTCCGCCTTTAATGATAGGATGATAGGCTCAGACATGAGAGAGAGGGGGAAGACATGCAGGAAATCGTCACAGGTTGGACTCGAACCCTGGACCTTCTGCGTCGAGGAATAAACCTCTACATGTGTGCCTGCTCTACCAACTGAGCTAACCGGCCACTTCATACTATCATTTATCCATTACTTTTAGCTATCTATTTAAACTGTTCCACTCCCTTGCAAACTTGTTTTTATGAACTCTCAGAGGCAACCTATAGTGTTCATGTGTTACAGCTGACTCAGGTTGGTTGGAGAAAAATAAAAACTAATTTCTATTCCGGTTTATATTTTCCCTGTATACACAAATGTGTGGAATTTCATTTCTTTTTTTTTATAGCTCAGCTACTTTACAATCTTTTCACAAAGCAACAAATGGAATCCATGTTCTTTGACGGAGAGGTCGATGCAAAAACCTTGGTCAACACACAAAGACATGTTAAGCTACAAATATATATTTCACATCAATAAATAATGTATCTGAAGGCCATCATTTTCTTCTTCTTGCTTAGCTTTTTTTCCTCACGGCTGCCTTAATTTGTCATTAAAGTGAATTCCATTGTCTTATTTAGAAGCACACCATCAAAGGAGCCATGCGCACAACAGCTTTATAATGGCTGTATATAATCTGGTGCCCTTTAACACCACATTGAACACAAAGTGATGTGTCTAAAATAAATCTAATTACTCAGTCATTTAGCATCAAAAGCTGTGCCTGCGGAGAGGCTCCAAAGAACAGGGCCACGAAATAAACACAGGAGGACTCTAGCTGTGTGTTTGGAGATAGGCACACTAACAGCCATTTCCTATTGTCATACAGGTTTATATTTACACTAACATTAACAATTTTTTACAATAGAGGGGATACAAAAAAAACCATTTGATATAACCCCACAAAATGTAAGAGTATGACACATTTGCAAATTCTTTTTAGATAATGAAAATAAATGGCATTGTAAATCATAAAAAAAAAAAAAAACTAAAAGGCACTAATAACTTATTTTCTACACCACATAAAAAGACAGGGATTTCTGCTTTAATCCAGGAGCCAGAATAAATAATACCAAAAGGTTTCAGACTTAATACCCTTTATATCTGTGCTAAACAAGTGGGTGTTAATTTCTTTCCAGCTTTCCTTTATTACTTGCAGGATGTTCTCCCTTCCTTTGTCTTGTTATTTGTCTTTTGGTCTGTGTTGTGACCTTGTGCAAAAAAAACAACAGCCAGAGCAAGAAAATATGAACTTTTGCTTCAATGTTCATCTTATTAAACTTTACTGCAACACTTATTTGTCCCCAACGCCTTTTCACTCTGCTTTCAATGATGCAATATCCTTGACATTCTAATGGCATGTGTTACATTAACGCACATCTCTACAGTATTTTCTTGCCACAAGCACTTATTCTTCTATTTATGCTTCATAGTGTGAAATTCTGTTCATTCCATGGTCAAAATTTTGCAAAGTCCTGCACACAACTGTACAGCTCTTCCACTTAAAAACAGATATTTATAAAAAAAGATATTTTTACATATTTCTTATATTTTTCATATTTTCTATTGTACATGTTTCTATTTTCTATTATGTCTCTTGACTTTTTGTACTGTATTTACAGTTATGCATGAAAACACCAAGACTAATTCCTTGTATGCGCAAACAAACCTACAAAGTACTCTGTTTCTGATACCAAATCTAAGGCTGAATCAAAAGATATTACTATTATTTTCGTATTTTGATTTACAACTGACCATTCACGGTTTAAAGTAATTTCAGAAATAGACATAGCCTTATTTGTTAAATGCTTCAATGTCAAAGTTTCTTGTACTGTTCAAAAAAACTAAGTCTTAAGGTTTGTAAGGGATACTCGTATTGCACTTGAGTTAGGAAACTCACAAGAAACTTTAAAAAAAGGTCAGAATTGATGCAAAAGAAGCTTGTATATACTGTATAATAGTCCCTAGTATGGGCTCCAAAATGCTGGATCCTACACTTCCCATAATGCAACTCAAATTCATTTTTTGTTAGACCCTTTGTACCTGGTAAATACTCACATATTTCAAATTCCACACCCCCAGTTTGCAATTCAACTCTTAATGACATCATCAGGGTTATTTCCTCACTAAGTTCTGCTTGAGGGTCATTTTTCAGTAAATCGACTCATGTGTAAAAGCTGTGTAATTCCCCTTTAGCCCTATGAGTTAATCTGTTAAGGAATCAGGAGTCAATCAAGCTTAAGATGTTCTCATGCAACTAGAAGCAATGCAATGATAAGTTAATAAACATAGTATCTTTTAGCCACATTTTTACAAGAGGGGTTACTTTATTAAGGAAGCTGCTATTTTTCTTTGATTGGACTTGGTCCATTTCAGCATCATTTGGAAGCCAGATTTTACCTAAAAATATATTTTGACCACAGTGAATTTAGTTTTCTTCAACAATCCTCGGCCCTTAACCCAGTGGTACTTCTTGGGGCCTTGGTTAACTGAATTTTAGAAGCTTAATGTGTTGCCTCAATTCTGCACCAGGTTCCAATATTCAGTGTTGACCCATATTGCACACTTGTGAAAGTGTATTGTAGTGAAAGGATGCTTTACCTCCACAGGAAACCTTCTGCCGTTTATGCTGTGTTCTGAGCCTGCTGATCCATTACTATGGCCCCAGTGAAACTCCATCTTCTCAACCTTAAAACGCCCCGGCAGTCCAGCACCTCTTACAAAGTAGTCATCCTTCAGGAGAACAGCAACTGGAGACAAAATAATAATATGAATAATTAAAATAAGATGGACTCAAACTAAGAAGGAACCTTAAGTACACTCATGCAAAGGAAGCAAGATTAGTAGTCAAACAACTTATTGTACGGAAGCTCAGAGTGGCAGTGGCTACTCATCTTTTTATTTAATGCCCGTTATCTGAAGATCAAAACATAATTCTCATTATCGAAATTCTCAGTTTTTTTTTTAATGACAACTCAATTATCTCATTATCTCAAAATAACCCATTCCAATGCAGTGATGTTCATATTTATTCTATAAGCTTCTTATCCTGAGACGATGCACTTTGTTATCTCAAAATATCAAACCTGTTTGCTATGATAAAATGACACAATGGAATACCTGCTTATGACACTAGTTCATTTGTTAATCAGTTTTATTATTAGTATGAACTAACAACTTGGTAAAGATGGTAGACTAGCTCTGATTTGTTGTAGTGCATTTGTGAACTGTGCAAACTCCACATATCCTTTTCAACTTTTCTTGATAAATAAGTTGCCTTGAACACAGACTTGGTTTTCTTTTGAAATGATTACATAGAAAAAAACATAATTGGGGCTGAGCAATGAATGTGTTTTTATCATTTCATTAGAGGCTATTTAAAGAGCTAAAAAAAATCTCAAATGATCTTGACTCAGGGGAACGGAACAGCAGCAAGCGGTAGATTTAGCTACCTGGCAACCCACAGCCTGACTGGTTTGTTTCTATGGGACGCCCTATGTGGGGATTCATCATCGATAGATACAAAGTCAGTGGTGGGCATATTCACAATGTTGCCACTGACAGCCTCTTCCAGTGGCCTTGAGGTCCCATTGGTTGACTGTGGGAAGCTGTGGTGAACAGCTTCAGGCAAAATCTCTCTCTCTTAAACTTGTTGCATGGTTTGCTAGGAAGACATAATGGCATTCGCCTGCTTTTTCTGCAAGGCTGTAATGCCGTTGCTTCAGCTGTAGAATAGCAAGTATTTTAAAAAATGTCCTCTGATGTATGGTTTCTGCACTGCTGAAGGTTTGACATTTTGGTCCAGAAGATCTTGTAATATAGGTGTTTATTGTAGAATTAGTTATGGTAACATAAAATGAATGTCCCATAAATGCTTTGAAATAGTATTTACAGTAACTGGGTTTCATCAGAATTCACACAGAAATAGGACTTTGCAAGAGTTTATGTGCAAAAATACTCATATTTTGTGACATTTAAAAAGGTCCCATGGCATGAAAATTTCACTTTATGAGGTTTTTTAACATTAATATGAGTTCCTCTAGCCTGCCTATGGTCCCCCAGTGGCTAGAAATGGCGATAGGTGTAAACCGAGCCCTGGGTATCCTGCTCCGCTTTTGAGAAAATGAAAGCTCAGATGGGCCAAACTGGAATCTTCAATTTATGTCGTCATAACGGGAAAGGTTACCTCCCCTTTCTCTGCTTTGCCCGCCCAGAGAATTTGGCCCACCCATGAGAAAGAGAGACACATCATGGCTTGCAAACGAGCAAAGCATGGCAGTTGGTCAAGGCCACACCCCCACCCTCCACCTTGCCCCCCTCTCTCCTCTTCAATAGCATTTAAAGCTACAGACACAGAAATGGCACGTCCTAAGGAAAGCTCATTGTGGGACTGGCTCTAGTGGCTGTAATTCTGCACCAAGGCTGAATTTCAGGAAAGAGACTTCAGATACAGTATTAGGGGACCACTAAGGTCAGTATAAAAGCATCCAAAAAGCACCATGTCATAGGACCTTTAATTAAACATTATCAGTGAGTTGGTTACAATTCACTGCTGAGTTATTTTATGTAAGTGTAAATATAAGTATATAAGTTCAGGCCTCTGTGATCAACAGGCCAAAACAGGCTGTAATGTAAAACGACATTATTTTGCACAATTTTGTGGATTTTATTGTTCATTGTGTCTTTATATAGCCTGAGGTCTCTATCATTGTATTTCATTTCTGTCAGCATTTCCTCTGAGTATAGTCACAGTTTTGATTTAAAATTTAAATTGAACCACCATGAAACCTAGAAGATGAGTTTTGCTTTTTCTGTGGAATTTTTTCTATTACTATTAGGTTATTCACGTACAATGTAGTTATGTTCCTAGGAGTTTTAAGAAAATGTTACCCACTATTGTCTTACCTATTAAATGCCTGAGATTTAGGAAGTGAAGCAATATAAAAATATTTTAACTACATAAGAAATATTTCTGCAAAATTGAACTCGGCAGATATAAGACAACAACTAAACATATTACCTAAAAAAATATGACTATTGTTAGATACTGATGTTTGCTTAAAGAGAGCTGACCATATCAAACAGCATAATCACGGAAGGGATGACATCACAGCTTTGCATGTTGTTGCCATCTGCCAAAAACGGTCCAGTAACTCCAAAATGTTTCATTTTTTGGGGAAAAAAAATATCATTGTTACTAGCTTGATCACCGTTGAAATCCTGCAGTGGCTTCTGAGAGTTTTTTTTTGGGGGGGGGTCATAACATTATCTCAATTCATATTGGTCCATGTAATCCTCATCCTGAGGTTAAAACACAGACATACTGCTGTTATGAGGTAATAAAATGGCAACAGGAATGTGATTCCGCCTTAAAAGTTCAGTCCACTTTTCCTGGAAGCCAACATTTGTTAATGTACTCAGCGGTGTCATGTAAGGGTGAGTTTAAGCTGTGTTACTTCTCCAGTTTTCCAAGGCATCAAAAAAACCATAATGACAAGGCCTATTATTATTTGAGGTTACATGTTAATGTATCTATAACCCTTTACCACGTCTACATTTGACATCATTAGCCCGATTAGAGCCAGCGCTCTGTCGGATGATCCCCCCCCTGTTACAAGGAGATTTAGTCAGCCTCTCTGGATAAGGACAGCCCACTTTTAATCATATCACACAAAGCAAACCAAGAGGATGAGCATGTGTACAAGCACACACAGACGGTTAGTAAACACAGATGACATGTTGAATAAGATGTGCAGAGGGAATGGATGGAATCAAAGGTAAGTGAAACAGATCACCACGTGGTGATTACTAGCAGGAAGAGTTGTGGCGAGTGTGAGATCCAGAGAAAAGGAAGCGAAGGAGATGAAGAGAGGAGAACCTTGTGTGACGAGGGATGAGCTGAGCCCCTGTCGTGAGGCAAGAAAGAATCTGCCAGCAGTATTAATGTGCCAGTGTGGCTTAAGCTGATGGGCAACAGTATGAAGGAAAAGGTCTTTTAGATGGAGGAGATTTCATCGGGTCAAAGTAAAAATCGGTCTGCATAGGAAAGAACTACCCATCACGTGATCATAATTGTGTGCAAACACATACGTATTTACAAGGATGGTAATAAATCCATGTTTCTGCTGTTGTTGAAGTAGTGTAATCCTGTCTGCTACACAAGGAAATTGAAGGAAAGGGGATGCTGGCTCTGGTCCTGAGAGTTTCATTAGAAATGCGGCCCTGGGTGTGTTTGAACCCTCCAACAGCAGAGCAGGAATTAGAAGCTAAGCCAAAAAGACCTTGAATCACAGCCAGCGAGAGAAAGGGAGTGTGTGTGTGTGTGAAAGTAAATCCTTGATCAATGCAGATGTCTCTGGGGCCTTACGATTCCTCATGAATTTGGTTGAGAATTGTTTGAAATTTTACTGAGAAATGTTTTGTTGAGGAACGTTGCTTGAATGGCAGCACATCAGCTCGATCTCAAAGCGGGTCAAGGCACAAGGGAACATTGTGAAATCAATCTCGATGAACTTTTAAGATCAATTCACTCCGTTCTTAATTACAACATTGACTTTTAAATAGTATGAAGGATGTTAAAGCCCCTTTGTGCAGGGTTTGAACATTTGGACTTCAGCACCCCGAGGTGGCAGCATAAAAAAACAGACACTGTGGGAGACAGCCATGTGTGCCAATGTGTGTACAGCCGTAACGATTATCAGGGAAAATGTATCTAGAAAAGGCAGGAGTCTCTGCCCGTCTGAATGTCTGACCCGCACGCGGAAAAGATGAAAAGACATCACATGCAGCACAGAAGTACACATGGAGGCCACTGTGTTCTATCGTTTGATATACTTTTGTGTAAATGAACTAGGACTGAACGTGACACATTCAATGTTAATAACATAACTGTAAATAAAAGTAAGCAAATGCACAATAAAGGTAGAAAAACAAAAAACTAAGCACCCACGGAGCTCAGGGCGTCTCGGCTCTCAAGCATGTTGTCCGCAACAGGCTACCACTGATTAATACACCGATTTGGAAGAAATTACCTCCACTGTGTATTATAAGTCACTCTGTGGTTGCAACTAAATTGTGTATGTTGGCCATACTAACTTATAACACTAATAACAAAAATAATACTTTCTGCTGCAGTATTAATTTCGTTAATGATAATAATGACGAGACAGCACCGCTGTCATTGAACGCTGACCACGGGGGATATCAACAAGCAATATCGTTGACGAAAAATGTAGCTTAAAAAAATGAAAGCTCTCGTGTCTTCAATAATAATGTTATAGAAAAAGTTACAGTAATTAGGACAGCACTCCAAACTAGAAACTAGACTAACAAATTAGAAATCCAATTAAACTTGCCACACGGACGTTTCGGGCAAGACGCCCTTAATGTTGTTTGCAAACCTGCACTTATTTATGGAATTAAAAAAATGTAGTTGTTTGTACAATACGCTTTGACAAATGTGAAATATGGGTCAAGACTGAATATTGGAGCCTGGTGCAGACTGTACTGTACATCAATTTGTTGTGGCAATACATGCAAACAAATGACAGAGGAAGCCATACAAAAGTAGTCCTAGTCTCATAAGAATATGAATGGACAAAGAGATATATGAAAACATTGCAGATAAGATGAGGAGATACTGCATGGTTAAACTTTCATGATACAAAATGCTTGAAGCCATGATCGGAGTTGACAGCAGTCAGGTAATAGATGAGTGAAGTGTCCCTAACGGGCTTCTGCTCGGCTCCTGAGGACCACGGCGCTGTGAAAACCACACAATGAGCTTGAATACACTCGGCTATGTTTGACGTCATCTTTAATAACTTCAATACAATTCAAGAACAAAAGACTGTCAAGGAGGACGCATGAAAAAAAAAAAAAAAGTGGACTTGCCAAACACAACGTATAGAGGCAAACAATACGCCTCCGAAGGCCAAATATTCACTTAAGACTGCGACGCTTCACATTCAAAACTCTGAAACGTTTTTTTTTTTAAATATGAAGGACAAATATCTGCGAGGAACAATAACTAACACCAAAGGAGTAGCAGTCCATTAAAACATTCATCCACATTTCAAGTGATGAGGACAATCAAATGCAGCTCTAAAAATCAATGTTGAGGAAAGTTTATCCACTGCTTTTGACTTTATTCTCAACTTAGATTTTAAGGCTTTGGTAGCCATCCATCCATCCAGTTAAATAATGTTAAAAATATTTGTGCATTTCATCTTGGTAATGTAATATTTAATTTATCATTCATGAGAAAATGTAGCCTAATGTTTCAATGAGCAATAAAGTCTACCTGTCATGTTATATCATGGTAATTCCAAAAAGGCAGTAGTAATAGCAAACTGTAGTTTAATAAGCAAAACAAAAAAGGTTCCTCATTTAGGGCAAACTCATTTTCAATTTCAAATAGTGCGAGGTGAATTTACTTAATATTAAGTTGTCCTCTTCTAAATAGTGTATGTATAATAATATTTTGTGGCAGCATTGTTCCAGTTTCCTGATTTTCATAGTGCTAAGCCATCTAAAATTCCTTCTGTACTGTTTGTGCCCAAAATTACAGCCAACTATGTTATTTCCATCACTGTAAATAAGCAGCCCGCAGCATTGCTCGGCTGTCCCAGCGGTCTTGGTTGTCATGGAGGCTAACGACTCTCATTATGATCAAACGCAAAAGATGAAACTACTCTCTGAGAGAAACAGTGCCAGAAGCAAAGGAGATCAATTAAGGTCATGGTTTTCACACCAATGGTCCACGGATTAGCTGATCGAAAAAAATAATAATGGCAATGGTTTAAAGCAGCAGTAAATCAAGTAAGCTTCAAAATATATCTGAAAACAAGGCATGCCGGTTGATACAAAGAGGATAGGAAGAGATGAAGGAATCATGAAAGACAAATTATTATGTGTGATTGTTAGGTACTTCACTAAAACATTGGGGCTTGGATTTAAAATCTGTCAAGAGGGTAAGTGATATGGATTATGTCCTGTCACTATTTATTTATTTATTTATATATACACACACATACACACATATCAGTCAAAAGTTTGGGGTCACTTAGAAATTTCCATTCCACTCCATTACAGACAGAATACCAGCTGAGATCAGTTGAATTGTTTCTTTAATCAGGGCAGCAGTTTTCAGATTACTTTTTATGCTTACATAACTGCAAAAGGGTTCTCGACTGTTGCAGAAAGCAGTTGCTGATCTTTAATGCAATATCTACATTGCCCATTATCAGCAACCATTCATTCAATGTTCCAAAGGCACATTCTGTTTACTAATCTGATATCACTTTAAAAGACTAACTGAGAACACATTGGAGAACCCTTTTGCAATTATGTAAGCACATAATGTGATCTGAAAACTGCTGCCCTGATTAAAAAAACAATGCAACTGATCTCAGCTGGTATTCTGTCTGTAATGGAAATTTGTAAGTGACACCAAACTTTTGACCGGTAGTGTATATGCATGTACACACACCTATACGTACACACAAAATTATATATATATATATATATATATATATATATATATATATACACACACACTACTTCACAGGTGTGCCTTGTCAGGGTTAATTAGTGGAAGTTTTTCCCTTATTAATGGGGTTGGGACCATCAGTTGTGTTGTGCAGAAGTCAGGTTGATACACAGCCGACAGCCCTATTGGACAACTGTTAGAATTCATATTATATTATGGTTCTCTGGGAACTCCTTCAAGACTGTCTGTATATATATATATATATATATATACACACATATATATATATATATATATATATATATATATATATATATATATATATATATATATACACACACACACACACACACACACACACACACACACACACAACACACACACACACACACACACACACACAGTATATATTGTGGAATGGCAAACTACCTAGAAATTACATTTAAAAAGGTGTTAAAATGACCACACAGAATCTCAGAAAAGTAAGTAACAGTTATGACAAAATCTATATAAATCCATATTGCCATAAGGCTTTCCTGCTGAGTTATTTAACAACACGGCTTGCAAGGGTCTAATACAACCAGAAGTAAAAGGTTTAAAAGGGATAGCCACCTGAAGTTAAATGATATGGCACAATCTCTGTCAAGTGACAAATTTGTATCCAACATAATTACATGGCTTTGTTGAATATATGAATACATGAATATTTGATTCTGATTGGTCAATTATGGCATTCTACGATGTGTGCTGCTATAAATAACAGGCCGCTGCTATGGACGCACTTCTGATCATAGACTCTGGAGGATAATTTTTAAATCAATTCAATCATTTTGAAATTTATAATTAGTAGCCGTGTCATAAGCGGGATAATGTATAGCGAGCGGCTCATTGTTGCGAATGAAACCCCTTCAGACTGATTTAAGACCCCGTGTCCTTCATCACCCTGTCAGGGTTTGATTTGCAATAATGACCTGCTCACTCTACAGTATCTTTTTTTTTGTATATCGCCATCATTTTCCTCAACTCTACACTTGTCCTGGTATCATTACAAGCTTTAAGTTTATGACAAAAGACAATAAAGTACAGTACGGAATTTAGGGACAAAACTAGTCCAAACTAATTCTGTGATCCTGACCTGTCTTTCCAGTGTTTTTCATGGTGGTCTGGTTGGAGGATTCAGCGTTGAACTTGTCGAGCACCAGCTCCTGGTACTCCTCCGAAACCAAAGCTTGTTCATCTGCAATGTCTACAGGTGATTGGTTGTTCGCAGCACATTCTGGGTATGAGGCTGCCCAGCTTCGAGGTCCATGGCTTCCTGCAGAAATAGAAGAAACAAGAGCTTATGAAAAATGTAGACTACCACAGAATCCAATTTGTCTACGGATTCTTGCTATAACTAACACCAATTAGAAATAATGGGACAATATTACTGCTACAGGAGCAGTCAGGTTTCAATATGCCATTAACAGAAATTGAGAGAAAGAGGACAATGATTCTTGCATATTCATTCAGCTGCTGTGCTCTCTAAACTCCTCCAACAGCTGGGAAAACATGTAAACACAATGAAAATTCATCATCTGGCTACAGGCAATTCTAGCGTTAATTGTCCATACATGATATCCAAATGAGGCAGATTCTACAGTTCTACACACACTGAAACTTGAGCCTAGAATGGTTGCTGAGTTAATGTGGGTCTGTGCCTCAGATAGGTTTAAAAACAAAAAACCTGATACCTAAAGGGTTGTTCAATAGAAAATACTTCACTTTAACAATTAATGTGCAGTGTGCTGCAAACGAACTTCCGGTAGAATCCCCATCCACTGTCTGCTCTTTTAATCCTCTATCCCCTACAGTGGCGCTTCTACAAAGGAATAATCCACAACCGACAGGGGTCCCCTTGATCTCTTCTCGGGTACAATGGGCCAATGCAACAACAAAAGCTGAGGGATCAGGGGAACAAGGAAGCATGCATGGATTTGAACTTTTCTGGGTTAACACAATATTCATGATCCCATTCCCTACAGATATGGGGCAACTTTGCTACTGGCTCATAAAAAAGATATGAGAACTGCTCTTTACTAAAACACCCTGGATCAAGGGTGGCTTCATGTCTTGTAATGTATAAACACCTTGCAGCCAGAGACTCTGTTGGAGAGTCCCTCGAAAAGACAGCGTCATTCAGGATTATTTTCGAAATATCCAATATTTTACCACGTCAGTCATTAAACAACCATAAACATGCATCATGGGGAGCGCAGACACAAACTGGAATTATTTCATTCATCTCTACAATGAATAGGTCACTAAGGTAGGAAAAAAGTGCACTAAATGATGTTAAGCCCTTGGAAATGTCTCAGATTTGCCCAGTGACCAATTCAATTAAGACCTATTGTCTTTTAAACACCACCTGCAAGATTATGGGCTGGGGGGGGGGGGGGTGGGTCTAGACATCATAAATGTTGGAATGGCTGCATTTCTAACTAATTACTCCATTAAGAAGCAGGATTCAATTTGTCGGTCATGGCTTTAAAGTTACCAGTGCAACTCCCAATATTTAACTAACCCTGGAGCAGAGCCCATTATGAATGCAATACAATTATCATAAGGTGAGAGAAAGCTGTGTGCCAATCATAAATATACAATGGGGATTCATATAAAATGGAGCAAATGTTTACCTTATTCAAACAAAAGTGTTATGTGTACAAAGTCTTCTGTTAAGCCTTTACGTTATGTGCTTGTATAAAAAAATAATAACATTACTTTCGGCCTATGTATCGGATTTTGTAAACTCCCAAATATCATATCGGTCTCAAAAATCCAGTATCTGTCGGGCTGTAATATTTATTAATCAATGATGCCGCTTAGTTTACTTGTATACCCACACAGTTTTTACACAATCTTCAGTGTATGTATCTGAATGTTTCTAGGTCAAACATTGGAGCTTAGACTGTGTAGGGTTAGCATACAGTAAAGTAGTACACACTTGAGGCATTTGTGCAATCGGTTTATTACTTACTTCCATCCCATTTGAGCTGCAGAAAATATATATATTCTCTTTGGCAGAGCTGTCTGAAGAACACTGGGCCTCATTCACCAATATCTTCCTAAGTTTTCTCTTAAATATGTTCTTAAGAAGGTTCCTAAGAAAAGTCTACGTCGGATTCATGACGTGTTCTTAAACAGAAGATTTGTTTGCATCTGTGTTCTTAGGATTGATGAATCCCACGTCTTCGTAACTGAAAGCGCATGCCAGTTGTTCCTAATTAGCATAAGAAAACGCCCCCCACAGAAGGACATGACACTTCCTGTGCACCTCCTGGGAGACAGATTTTCAGAGATTGTCGGAGCCGCGGTGGAGGAAGTACTGAATCTCAGTACTTAAATAAAAAAGTACAAATAACCAGAGACATATTTACTTTAGTAAAAGTAGAAGGTGTCCGCTACCACAAACAAGGCCTGGCTTTTAAAAAAAGTTCCTATCCTAACCAGCATAAAACGGAAATGTGTTAGAATCGGAATGCGGTTGGTTTTATTCATGGATGTATTTTATTTTCTTTAACCATGCAAGTAAGCAAATAAAGTGTGTGAAGCAGCGCAAATGGGGAGATGTGAAGAGGTCCAGCCAAATAAATAGCCTAAGATATGAACGCATCTTACGCAGCCTGGCGGAGGAGTAAACGACGCTGTGGAGAGAAATAGATGGCAACTATGATTTAAAAATGGGAATAATAAAAACAAACGTTTTCATTTTCACTTTTACCGGGGGCTGTATTACCGAGGGTCAGCGGCGCTGCGCCCGGGCTCTGGAGCACCGGAGCCGGCTTGGATCAGCGGTGCCCCATATATACAGTATCTACAGCAACCAAACTTTACTGGTGAGACAAACAGGCAGGGGGGCAGGGGGGAAACTGATCAGAAAATGTAACGGAACATTGTAGAAATGTAGTGGAGAAAGTATAGATAATTGCTGCAAAATGTAACAAAGTAAAAGTCAAAAGTAGGCTATGCACTATTGAGTCTACTTAAGTAAAGTACAGATACGTGAAAAATGTACTTAAGTACAGTTACGACGAATTTGTACTTTGTTACATTCTACCACTGCATTTTGGCCCTATAAATAGCAATCAATCACCAAATAACGCAGGATTTAATCAGTTTAACTGCTGATGTAAATTACAGTGTTAGTGTTTTTTTTTTTGCATAATATGATTTTTTTTTTCAACAAATGATCAGAAATACATTACAGTACAATACTATCATTGTAAACGACTGTATAATTAAATAAAATGCAGTAAGCAATCATTTGGAGCAAATTGTCATCACTCAAATGTGCTTTTCATGTAGCTACATGCTAACATCAGGGAAACCTGTAATCTTGGCTGCTGATTTTGTTAATTTCTCCCAAATTCTGATAACATTCCTACTAGAACATGTCCGGTTGTGTAGTTTGTGGTTTAGAAGCCTTAATCTGTGATTTTGTTATGGTAAAAAGTCCTGCTATATACTCTGTTGCAGTCATTCTCCGGCTGCAACGGACTGTACAGAGACAGCGACAGCAGAGCACAGATGAACAGTATATAATAGGTCTCCTTTAAGTGAATTCTAGCAAACTACAAAAACCTTTTGAGATGTTACTGAGATATATATAACCTCGACTGACATATCTCACAATAAAAACAAATTCCCTTGATCAGCTGTGTGGAGACAGATTCGATGTTGACTCAGACTATGACAGGAAGTTACAAAAGAAACAGCCCTAATTTAATTGTTGGATGGCATATGAAAACATGAAGCTACGATATAAATAAATCTCATTAAACAAACTAACATGTCAATAGTTTATCACATCAGAAAAACATGGTGTGAGTAAAGGCCACTTTGACTCAAAGTATAACTAGAGAAAAGTGTAATGTTTTGCTTATTTTACCATTAAAACACACATTAAAACCCATTTACTGCGAGAGATAATTCTGCCTTTCAACAAAAGAAAGGGAGGAGCAGCGCTAAAATCAGATAAGTGAGGGTTGCACAGCAGTCGATTAATCTGTCTCATTGCCATCCATCAGAATGACTACAATCCTAGTGGTTAAGCCTTTCCCACTGTAGCTCTGCCTCTACAGTATATGGCTGAGGTGGACAAATTAAAAGTAAGTACATGTTTAAAAATATTCTAGATTGATTTATCTAACACATTACACGCCACATTTGCAACTACATTCAGCACATGGGCTCTCTGGGAAAACGGCTCACACACAGCGGGTTGCACAACACACTAAATTCTAATGAAAATCTTTATAGGTGCTATCAGGTAATTCATGCGGTATGCTGATCGTTTTATATACTTATGATGGACAAAGATGAGCAAGTTACACTGATGTTACAGCTCACCTTCTGGGACTATAACAATATTTAGCAGAATGGGTCTATAACCATTGTTGCAAAAGGGAAACTAGTGAATCTGAATCACCACAATAGCCCTTCACCAAATCCTACATGTGTGTGAAGCTTTGTAATGTTCTATATTTGTTGAGACTGTGAAAGCAAGGTGTGATTATTCTTGAGTTTATCTTGTCGTGTTCCTAGGGTGGTTTGCATTATATAGTTTTGCTTTTATTTGGGGTTTGTGTTCTTTATTTTTTTGACGTAAATGTGACTTGTTTCATGATAGGAATCAGATGTTTATTTGCAGACCAGGCTCTACACTCATGGACAAATGATAGGATTCTGATTGACATCAGTACCTATATAAACAGCATAGACAGTTTTATCTGGTCAGCTGCTTACAGTAAGCAGTGACAACTTCTAATTGCAAGAGATCATTGAAATGTGCCTCATTTGTGTTGTCTGGGGTACTTTGGGGATTTACACAATGCTGCATTTTCAGTGTGTATAGATTGTTTACTGTATGTATCAATATTCTAAGCATCGTATTACCTCAAAGAAATTCAACATCTGTGGCAGTAGCACAGGCATACAGCCATATCTGTTAAACACATCAGTACAAAACATACGAAAATAACCTCACCAACAAGGAGTCTAGCAGGTTTGATGCTAAACTGACCATAAGCCTACATTTACCCCCTGCCTTTACAAAACGCATAGTTATCACAGACTGCATGCTTTTCTGAGTTTAAGTAATTTTCTACACCCTATAAGGCAGATCCTATAATGGCAGCACGTGTCTACAGCATCTAGGCCTCATCAATTTTAAGAGAAATTCAATAATGCCTCCATTTAGTAATTTATGATTTATGCTAGGAGTAAGATGAGTGATGTTTATAAAGTCCATACGGTTGTTAATCCAACCTTTATCTGGGCTCACTTCTGTTCTGTCTGATGTGACACCACTCTTGTTTTAAGTAAAACAGGCACATGTTTCTCTCAATCTGGCACTTTCAGCTCCAGGCGTCATCCCATTAACCTCGGGATAAACAGCCATGCCTGTGCTACCATGGCAATGCTGACAGAATGGCAATTGCCTTGTCATTTCCGTTTTGTCCCTCTGAGAGAAAGCTCAGCTTGCTGCATGCCGCCTGGCAGACCTCCCAGAACTGGCACACTAGCATTTGCAAAAATCTACACTGATCAGTCCATATGTATGAGTGGCACTGACAACACAACACAGCCAGCAGATATAAGGCACAGTATCGACAGCACTGAGAGGGGTCACAATAGTTGTCGCACTTGGAGCAGTGGTGAACGAGATCGAAGCCTTTGTGTATGCCGTAGAATCCCTTAAGCGAATGCAGGATAACATTTTGAACAACATTCCTGCTGTTAGTTTCCATATGCTGATAACACTCCAGATGGTGGAGACAGAGCCATTGTAGCACTGGGGAGTATCAAATGTTCAGGTTAGACAACTGATGAGCTGAGGGCTTGTACAATGTGGGCGCGGGCCAGAGAGTCCACTAACTTCTGTAATCAGTCAATTAATAACCAGCTAATGGCAGATATTTCTTTCTTATCAACCAGCAACACTCCCTGTAGGATGGTCTCAGACATTTAAAATCATAGACTACAGGAAATAATAGACTACAGGTCTGATGGGGCAACAAGTAGGAGTGGTCAGATTATCACACAGGTTAAAAATAAACCCTTGGGCTAGTCAAATGTATTTGGAAGAGAAAACAAAGGCGACCGGTAAAATGGTTACCCAAACTGTCTGTTGTAAACATCTAAGAAACACCTTACAGCCCAAATTCCTGGTACAACTTTGACATTTCGTATGTAGTTGTTTGCACTCTTGAGAGATTATTAGCGAGATCACTGGTGTGCTCAAGTTTGGTTTTACCTCCAAGTTAAATGGTAGCTGATCTGGTCAAACTAATGGCTTGTTTACAATCTCTATGATCATCTGACTCCCTGCATTTGTTGCCCTGTTGGACCCAATTTTAGTGACAAATACTTTGGTAACTATGTTGTCATAACTGATGACCAATGGTATGAAAACCAAACCTATGTTGTGCAGCAATAAACCATGGTTTTCCTTTTAAAAAAAAAAAGGCAACCACAAACAAGGACATTTTTTTTTTTTTGTCTAAAATCAATTTTGTCAAGATGAGAACCCTCTATATCAACAGTATGTTTTGCACACATGGAAGATTTTGTACTGCAAAATATTCATTTAAATACATAATTTGTTTTGTATTTGTATTTAATCTCCATTTTGACAGACTGACAACGAGATATTTCAGTCTGGACCAAATTAGTGGACTGATGGCCTAACAGACACACGTAAATTGTCTTCCTCAGTATAGTTATGCTCATGGCACCACACACCTTTGTTCTTTTTTCTCCATATCGCCCAGCCCTACTATAAACTACAATACCAGAGCTCCTTTGCACAAAACACACCAACAGACTTTCTCTCTCCCTCCAGCATCACTTTGTTCCACTGTCTGTGTCCCACAGATCTCTTCACATGCTTCCTGGCAGCTCTGTGACCTAATGGCTGGGTTGTGACGAGGGAAAGGGAAAGAGCTCAGCTGAATTGACAGTGAGAAGGAAGCAGACTCAGTCTATTGAACGATGCCGATTGTGAGCGTTTAACAATGAAGATAGAGACTCCAACTGCACCAGGTATAACAAGCAGCATCAGGTATAACAAGCAGCCAGGGATGGATATGGTTTACAAATTTAGTCACTAGATCATAGTTTCTTGGATTCACTAATACCTAGAGTGGGACTCAATCTAACACTTTTGTTTTCGGTGCTATGTGGGATTCTGGGTTTCATTTTAAGATGCACAACAATAAGAGACAGCATGCAACTACAATCAAAGTGAGGAAAATCATCCTGGCAAAATTGGGGCAGCCAATTTTGGTGACCGACTGTTCCCAAGTCTAAATAAGGTCATGCTGCCAAAACTACAAACTGTTACACCAGAGTGAAATATGTGACTAAACAACAGTTCAACCAAGGACTGTACCATTCAACAAGTGAACATTTTTATTGATAAAAACTGTTTGAGAAATTTCACCATACCTACAGTATAAAAGGTCTTACCGAGTGTGGAGCAGTGTGAAGCAATGGAAACTTTCAGGTAAATGAAAAAAATCTTTATGAATTATCAATTGCAACAATTAGCTTATATCTTTGTGTGCGATTTTGTATTTATAGGGAAATCTACTTTCAAAAAGGACTTCTTTGACTGAGAGGACTGCATAAGACGAAAAAATGGTCATTGAACCTTGAAGGTAAAAACCCATATTACCCTCAGTGGGCGTTAGTAAGCTTCAAAGACAAGTGAGGTAATATGCGATGAAGAACACTTAATACTTTTTACCCATGTATTATGAAATGTGAAAATAATTGCAGTCTGCTTCGGTGCTTTTGAAAGCTTTATCTCAACATTGTCTAAAATCCACTTCTCAGAGGAGATCTGAAGGAACAGATGCTTAATGTATCAGTGCAGTTTGCAAGAATGACAAAAGGCGTCTGGGGTCACTGTGGGGGACACAGAGGGTTAGGGCTGAACGATTAATTGCATTTGCGATAATATCGCGATATGTTAAAACGCGATTTCCTAATCGCAAAGGCTGCGATTTGGTCTCGATTTGATGACTCGCAAGAGCAAATCAGTCTGCACTACGCAGAGAAAGCATCAACTTAGCATGCTAACGCTACACTGTACCTTGAGCTGATCTCTGTCATTCAAACAATTCTGAGTTGAAGTTTAAAACTTTTACAGCCATTTTAATAAAATGAAGGGTTTTGTTTGGGCTCGAGTCCATACATGCAGTTAATGGATACAGGCACGCAGAACTGAAGGCTCGGTTGGCAACGAGCTAGCTCTGATTAGCGGTTAGCTCCGGTTAGCGGTTAGCTCCGTTATAAAGATATAAAGATATGGGTGGAGGAGCTGCCACTGAGAGGGGTAACAATCAGACTGATAAATGACGGTTTGGGGAGCTTTCACAGCAGCGTGGCCGCGGTGTTTCAACGGTTTTATTAGTACAGTTAATCCCACGGCAAGACCACAGCAACTAACGTAACGATAGCCTCTCTGAGCAAGTGCAGTGTTGACGGTGTCGGCACGCAACTTCACGAGGGGGAGGGGCTGGAGGCAGCTCCTCTCTGTGCACTGTAAAAAAAAATGTGTGTGTGTGTGTATGTATATATGTGTGTGTGTGTGTATATATATATATGTATGTGTTTTTACTTATTTAACTGTCTAGTGTGTAATTGTGTGTTGTTCATACTATACAATGATTTATTGTTTGTCTTTGTTGAATAATACAAAAGACAAAGAGCTTAAAAAAATAATCGAATATCGAATCGCAATCGCAATATTTGGGGAAAAAATCGCAATTAGATTATTTTCAAAAATCGTTCAGCCCTACAGAGGGTGATACATGAGTGAGTCTTCAGTTATACTTCACCAAATTAAAAGGTGCATTTATTTGACCTTGTCAGTTCTGTTGTGAACAAAGAAGCAGAGTAGGCACACGAAAAATAATCTATTTGTGTTCCTTTATTGTATAGACACTAATACAACAATTCCCAACTGCTTTGTGACAGGTGATTAAAGGTCTAGCGGTTCTTGGATATAGCTGGCAGGAGGTTCAGATGAGTTACTACTTTCACCGAAGTGTAATGCTTAAGCCAAAGTGACATAAAAAAGCAGACAAAAATCTAATGAATTATCAGATTCAATGGATCATCAATAATCCTCTGCTATCTCAAGTTGCACTCCCTTTTGCTAATGCTGCAGGTCACCCTGTTACATAAGTTCAAATAGCTTTTTATATGAGTCAGTTTAGCTTTTGGATATGATAAGGCAGGAGTTTTGTTAACTGATTCTGTCCTTTCAGTTTAAATGATGAGTTAGATTTCCGGGCCTCACAATGCTTCCTTGGGTGGACCGAAGTGGTACTTCACTTAGATATGAATCTGCTTTATTAGTCAGAAAGATCTGCATTCATTTATCATCTCCTACAAATGCAGCCCAAGCCGCCACTATGCTTCTAGCAAACTCAACAAAAACCTGTAATGTGCTGCCGTCGGACTGCCATGGAGGTTGATGGCCAAATAAATTTTGTACAGCAACAATCTTCAAACACAAACACACTTTCTGCCACGACATTAGACACAGAGCACTTTCAGTCAACTTTTATTAAAAGCTTTGCCCTCTTCAAAAGAGTTTGCTTTTCAGAAATTGGTACAAGCTCCCATGACTCAAACCACAAAGGATCAAACAGATCAGAGTGGTCATCTCAATAGAGGCGATAAACTAAACCAGTGTTAAGAAAAATCTTTTCTACTTCCAGCAGGTTCTTTACAGCATTTCATGGCAACCTAATGGCCAATTAGCAGGACTGAAGCCAAATGTTGTAAAGAGAGAAGTGGAGGTTAAATGTCTTGTCTACAGAGAAGCTAATAATCACAACTTAGAATGTGGTAAGGCTGTAACATGAAGTTACGGTGGGAAGAGGCTCAAAGCAAGTTCACAAGCCAATGCATTTGTAGAGAGACAGAATGCCTCAAGTGAGACAGAAAAAAAGGGTAAAAAAGAACGCTGTTTTAGTGCCATACCTTTATAAAAGCTGTAGATGTCTACAAGAGGACAAAAATAAAGTATTCTGTATGTTGCTTTCTTGTAGAGTACCATCATCTTCATCTTATGAGGAGTTGTTGTATCAACTGACACTGAAAGGCACCAGCACAACCACCAGACACCAGAATCTCTTCTTTTTCTTTTTTTTCTTACCTTTAAGTGAGCAGCTTTTGAGTTGCCAGTTTGCAGTGAAAAGATACTACGGTGTGTGTGGGTGTGTGACTCAAGTTAAACAATCTAATCTGGAGACGTTGCCTGTCTGTCAAACAAAAAGAGGAGTTAATGCTGATTTAATTTGGTTCCTTTAAGGGTCGGGGTATCTAAAGAGGTTTCCCGAAGGAGACGATAAAATGGAAGCAAATATGGTAGATATATTCTGTACTCGACCCAGTGGATTTGAAATGAAACAATGACTATGAGGTAGGGTTGGGTACCGAAACTCGGTGCCAATAGGGAACCGGTGCCGACGTAAACTGTAGTAACGAGACCGAATAAGAACGAAAGTTTCGGTGTCTCATTTCGGTGCTTGACTTTATACTACACCTGACCGCATGTAACGTTAGCCTACCTTTAACTAGCAGCTGGATTAAACACCGGTAAAATGCTGACAGCTAACGTTAAACAGTGTAAAGTGTGACTGTATTTCACTGTGGAGGACTTCAACAGCGGGATGCAACAGTCTGCTCTGCAGCGCAGCAGCAGCTGCCGTTGTCGCAATTCATAGACAGTACAGTATGTTTATATGGTCGGAATTAAACAACACAGACGGTGCGTTCACTTGCAGCTGCCGTTGTCGGAATTAAACAATACAGACGGTGCGTTCACTTGCAGCTGCCGTTGTCGGAATTAAACAACACAGACGGTGCATTCACATAAAACAGGTAGCCTCGTGGTGCATTCACAGTAATTGTAAAAACCCTTTTCCCATCTGGGGTTCAACAGCATTTTACTGGTGAAATAAGTTATTGTTATTGTTATAGTTATTACATTATTATTAAATCTTTAATTTTGACCATGGCCTTAGCAATAAACAAGTCACTGACTGTTGTTAACTACCCTTATTTTTTTTCTTCTTCTTTTTTGTTTTAACTTTATTGAAAAGTACCGGTTCAGGCACCGGCACAGTTTTAAAAGTATCGATTTAGCACCGGAATCGAAAAAAAAACCAAACGATACCCAACCCTACTATGAGGGCCATTTCAGTCATAATATGATTATATACAGTGCCTTGCGAAAGTATTCGGCCCCCTTGAACTTTTCGACCTTTTGCCACATTTCAGGCCTCAAACATAAAGATATAAAACTGTAATTTTTTGTGAAGAATCAACAACAAGTGGGACACAATCATGAAGTGGAACGAAATTTATTGGATATTTCAAACCTTTTAAACAAATAAAAAACTGAAATATTGGGCGTGCAAAATTATTCAGCCCCCTTAAGTTAATACTTTGTAGCGCCACCTTTTGCTGCGATTACAGCTGTAAGTCGCTTGGGGTATGTCTCTATCAGTTTTGCACATCGAGAGACTGACATTTTTGCCCATTCCTCCTTGCAAAACAGCTCGAGCTCAGTGAGGTTGGATGGAGAGCGTTTGTGAACAGCAGTTTTCAGTTCTTTCCACAGATTCTCGATTGGATTCAGGTCTGGACTTTGACTTGGCCATTCTAACACCTGGATATGTTTATTTGTGAACCATTCCATTGTAGATTTTGCTTTTATGTTTTGGATCATTGTCTTGTTGGAAGACAAATCTCCATCCCAGTCTCAGGTCTTTTGCAGACTCCATCAGGTTTTCTTCCAGAATGGTCCTGTATTTGGCTCCATCCATCTTCCCATCAATTTTAACCATCTTCCCTGTCCCTGCTGAAGAAAAGCAGGCCCAAACCATGATGCTGCCACCACCATGTTTGACAGTGGGGATGGTGTGTTCAGGGTGATGAGCTGTGTTGCTTTTACGCCAAACATAACGTTTTGCATTGTTGCCAAAAAGTTCGATTTTGGTTTCATCTGACCACAGCACCTTCTTCCACATGTTTGGTGTGTCTCCCAGGTGGCTTTTGCCAAACTTTAAACGACACTTTTTATGGATATCTTTAAGAAATGGCTTTCTTCTTGCCACTCTTCCATAAAGGCCAGATTTGTGCAGTATACGACTGATTGTTGTCCTATGGACAGAGTCTCCCACCTCAGCTGTAGATCTCTGCAGTTCATCCAGAGTGATCATGGGCCTCTTGGCTGCATCTCTGATCAGTCTTCTCATTGTATGAGCTGAAAGTTTAGAGGGACGGCCGGGTCTTCGTAGATTTGTAGTGGTCTGATACTCCTTCCATTTCAATATTATCGCTTGCACAGTGCTCCTTGGGATGTTTAAAGCTTGGGAAATCTTTTTGTATCCAAATCTGGCTTTAAACTTCTCCACAACAGTATCTCGGACCTGCCTGGTGTGTTCCTTGTTCTTCATGATGCTCTCTGCGCTTTACACGGACCTCTGAGACTATCACAGAGCAGGTGCATTTATACGGAGACTTGATTACACACAGCTGGATTCTATTTATCATCATTAGTCATTTAGGTCAACATTGGATCATTCAGAGATCCTCACTGAACTTCTGGAGAGAGTTTGCTGCACAAAAAAACATGCCCACTTTTTCAGTTTTTATTTGTTAAAAAAGTTTGAAATAGCCAATGAATTTCGTTCCACTTCATAATTGGGACCCACTTGTTGTTGATTCTTCACAAAAAATTACAGTTTTATATCTTTATGTTTGAGGCCTGAAATGTGGCAAAAGGTCGAAACGTTCAAGGGGGCCGAATACTTTCGCAAGGCACTGTATAGTGTTATAATCACAAATCACATCAGATGAAATGTAGAATTGTTTTTGAACGGTATCCCTTGAATTTAAGGTGACAGGAATCTCTTGATGTGAAATAAACTTAAATGATAGCATATTTTAATATGTCCATATATGGTTGCAAATCCTTCTGCATTCAGTCAATGTCTGAAATCTATACCCCACAGACATCCGCAGACACTCCCTGGTGATGTGCTGTCTAGTCATCTTCACTTCTTCCTCGTTTCAGTGGCTTGTTGCCTTCAGTCTGGTCTGCTCATTGGTACACCAGTCAAGAGCGCTCTACTGTTTCCCCATAAATAAAACTTGTCGTCGGTCTCTTCCATTTAGGACCATTGTTCTAGTCCAGTGTCCTTACATTGATGGATTATTTCCACAAAGGGCTATGAAGTCCTGCACTGTTCATCCAACATGGACACGCTCAAAACATTCAGCTGAAAAGTCAACACTTAAAGCTGATAGCAAGTGTCACATATTAGACCCAATGCGCTGGAGAAAACAGCAACAAAATGACTAACATATCACTGTTTAAATACTGCCTGGGTACACTGCACATTTTAATCAAATTTCAGTCAGTTCCGATTTAAGGTTACATAATGGTTTCTTTGAGGCATTATCTTAACCCAGACATGTTTCATTGTGCAATTAACAGTGTGACCTCATAACCCTCACTCCACCCGGCCATTCAAGATCCGGGCTTCCCTTCCAGCCCACGTCTACAGGAGAGGGTGGAGGAAAAGACAAACAATCCATCCGCACATACAATGTGTCTCAGGCAATGCTTTAAAAGACAAAGGGCCCTTATAGTTAGCCACAGACTTCAAATCCTTAAATATACTGTATGTTTCCAAGTTGATTATTCATGACTGCCCTTTACAAATCAGTAATGGCAAGCAGTCTTTGATATCTTAAAACTCATTTATGCATCAACAATTGCAAAGAGATCAAATATTGAGGAGTTGATTAGACGCTTATGAGACCTGTGAGAAACGATGCATTCCAAAGTAAAAGTAGCAACACGACAAAACTATACACATATATATTATTTTATTTAAATAAAGTCTACATTTGCTCACAGTGTCTGAGCCTGTCAGCGTGGCAATCCATACAACCATTGATTTCAGGTGGTCTTGCCGAGTTCTGAGAAGTAGGCATCTGATAAGGATGGCGCCACGGTCGTCTCAGAGCCTGAGCTCAATCTTTAATCAGGGGTCATTGTGTTCCACACAGCAGCCCCAAACACATAAAAGTAGGTAGAGGAAGTGGTAAATCATACAAGCATTGGGGTCTAATTGGTCACCAGAATGAGCTCCAGCCAAAATATTGTTTTCCCTTGGCGCTATCTGCTTCCATCTCGTGGACTTTCATAGAAACTGTGGCTTCCTGTTCTTGGGTGTTGGCCACTGCATAAGTACAACATCCCCTAGTCTGTAAAAATAATCTCCAGGACCTTGTGTGAAAAAAGAGGGACTGAAATACATTCTGTCCCCCATGAGGAAGAGCTTCTCCTACAAAAAGTTTCCCCTTCAATATGGCAAGGAGCAAACATGCCTACAAATGTTTCAGAACCTTCACTTCTGTCAGGATCTCTGAATGGTCACCACACAATACATTACCTACGTAGAGACTGTGCTACTGCTACAGATTGCATGTGTAGAAGATTTAGCAAGACAATGCCAGAATGTTCAGTATACATTGTAACAATTGACCATTGCAAAATGTAACATTTATGTGATGCCCAAACCTGACTTGACTTCTCAATGTGGCCTATGCGAAAACATACACACCTGCACACAGCAAGAATAAGTCACTACCCTCAGGCCCCGTTAGACTCATTCTGAGTTGCACACCTTTTTTCTTGAATACAATGGGCTTTACACAACTAACTTATGTAGCATGCCGAAGAAAGACAAGATGGGTGCGGTTTGAGCACGGTCACTCTCTGCGTGTCCCCGTTTGTCTGTTCTGCCTCACAGCACAGCTGCTGTTCTGCGACAGGCGAGGCAGGTGATTGGAGAAGAGGGGGCAAGTGGACAGCTCGCTCTGTCAGATCAAACAGCTGTAGACTGCGGTATCTTTTCACACACTAAATGTCCACAAAATAATTAGCTTAAGTCTGATATCAACTTTTCAAAGCAAAGAGGAAGGGGTGTGACCTGAGTGAGTCCACTGCATACCAGTCTCAACTCTGTGTTATAGTTAATGTGTTTATTTTGTTTACTTCACTTTACACATCATATGGTTTGTAAAGCTTAAAGCACAGTATTTTTACCATTCATCCCACTCCACTGTTATTACTCACATTTTAATCATCAAGGAGTTACAGTGAAGAGACATCTCATACCCCCGATTATTTTCCCATTTAAAAATTTCTCTGCTCATTTTCTGAAGTAAGAAAAAGTAAGACCAAGGTATGTCCATTTTATTTTGCTACATGATTAGGAGCATTTGTAGGCTAGTACTTGTTAATACAAGAATGGGTCTCCAAATTCTTTGGTGCATCAGGGTCCTTAGTTGTGGATTAAATCTAATCAAATAGTCTAGCACTCTCATTTCAAACACTGAACATTGCTCATAGAAATTGTAGGGTTTTAAATAGACAGATTTGTTCATTATTTTGGTGCATTCACCGTGTCAAAATATGACCTCCACACAAACGATCTCAACATCGCCAACAGCATACAAAGATTTATTTACGTAACCAAATTACCAAACTGTAGTAGTGAAAAACTGAGTAGTTGCATTTCGGCCAAAAATATGCTGCCTAATTGTTGCATGCCTTCTGAAGAACTACCCTGGAAGGAACATTTATATTTTTAGCTTTAGGGTATATTTAAACATCTATTTATGCAATTTAAGTGTGCACAACGCCTTTCTTGAGAACCTCTCATCCAAACAACTTCACACTGGACAATGCACTTCTTTGGGTCCTGAGCAATACACCTGCCATTAGTCCCCAAGCAATGTTACACGTATGTACAGTATGTATACACGTCATTTGCTAACAGCTAGTCATTTGGGACCAGGCTATTCCCAGGGGAAAAAAAGCGGTCATTCCAAAAGATAAATCACTGATGCTTGAAATGTTTGAGTTTGCTATTATGTAACATCTCATGTCTCTTTCTATATTACTGTATTGAGCGAATGTATAAAGAGCAAGCTGTACCCAGCATGCCGTTTGGCAGTTCAACAGTTAATAGGGGTCCCCTCTCAATACATTACACAATCATAATAAATGTCCCGTAGATCTCAAATTAAAGGACATACATAATTATATACACACAGACACCTTCCATTTTGTGTACTATAAATGGCATCCAATATCATGGGTATATGCAGTAGATGTGCAACTCAGAACTGTCTCATTGATTTAGCTGCTAATGTAAAATTAATCAAATCTTAGGCTGTTTAGGTCAGTATGAACCTTATTTTCAGCGTAAAATTGTGCTTTCCATCGCACTTTAAATCCACCAATCGTCAAAACAGTAGCCCAATCATTATAAAAGGTCTCTCATAATAACTGCGAGCAGTACAAACTTGCCAATTCCTGAAGAAATGTAATTCTATTTTTAAAAAAGGACAGCAAAGGTAAGGAATAATACATGCCAATCGATGAATGGCTATCTAATAAAAATGCCTAAAAAAAGCCCTAAAGTACCAATGTCCTTTGATAAGGATTTCTACCTTCCCTGTAACAGTTTCTTTGGCAAACTTTACTTGGTCTAACAAATCATCTCCTCTGCAGAGATTTTTATTTAGTTCCAGCTTCAATGAGTTTGGTCCCTGAAATTCAAAAGTACTATATTTGATGTGGAATATGTTGTCTTATGAAACACTTCCCTCTAACTTACTTCATCTAGTTCAGGATTACAAACATTATATTTCTCTGGCTAATGATGAAGATTGTGGAGATGGATTTGCATAACTAAAGTAAATAAAGCTAATAAATGAAAGCTCTCTCCATTAAAACTTCATAGCTGCTTTTCCGCACATTTAAAAGTTGTTTTCCATACAGTATAAAATAGCTTTTCTCCTGGGGTTTTGCCCTCTCTTTGTGACAACAATCCAACACTGCATCAGTGCAAGGAAGCCTATTGCTAATTGTAAATAGGAGGGAGAGGTGAGCAGTCTGCCGAGCAGAACACAGATCTCTACTCTGCAGAGCCGCAAAGTAAAACACTGATTAGGGACGCTACATTACTCCGCTTTGTCCAAGGGCAACTGTTTCATATCAACTAACTGTCGGAAGCCCTGACGCTAACCTCAGCACCCATAAATGTCCTGCAGCTGGCCATACGAGATAGATAGATACATTTTTTTTTATATATATATATATATATATATATATATATATATATATATATATATATATATATATATATATATATATATATATATATATATATATATATATATATATATATATAAATAAAAGAAATAGCGATTGTATTTAAATTACAGTCAATATTATAGTAAAGGAATAATTAGTGAGCATTTCAGTAGTTATTAAAATGGAGCTAAAGCACTGAGGCTAAAGTAGATACGATAATGTGTGAGGACATTCTGCACAATATGTTTTTTGTTAGTATTGGTCCTCAGAGGAAACAGAAAATCTGGTTCCTTAAAATTGAACAAATCAATGCCCTGCATACTTAAGACTGTGCACCAACACAGCAAAAATATAACAGAATTAATCTTTAATTTGTCACATCACCCTTTCCACCTCTTCCTATTATAGGCTTCTTTTCAGTGAGCACCTTATCTTATTCTAAGCCATCACCTCTTTCTGAGCTGCCATACCCTCATATTCCATTTAAGCACCTTCATCCATTAGTTTAATTATCTCTTCTTTGGCTCGAGGAACTTCAACTAAGCTATGAACTTCCACGCCTGAATATTAGAAAAGGCATACTGCAACCACTTTCTCAACTCACTAGTGGAAGTAATTAAATCATGTTAGCCCAATTGGCTATAAGTGTAAATGGTAAACTCTAAATGTTCTCTTTGTGTCACTTTTAACTACACTTTAGGTTACATTATAGTTAAATAAATGTCATGTTCATGAACTATGGTCTATATTGCTAGAAGAATAATGGTCCAAAACTCACTTTCTCTGATTCTGTTCCGCTTTTTGCACAGCGACCACTTACCCCACTCTCTTTAACTATATTAATGCCAAATGCCAAACTAGCAAGTCCACTTAGGCATAGTGCTTTGAGCTAATTGCTAACATCATGATGATTAACAATGCTAACATGCTGATGTTAAGCAGGTATAATGTACACCATATTCAAAATCTGAGTTTAGGTTGATATTAGCTCTAAACAAAAAGTACAGCTGAGGCTGATGGGAATTTCATTAGTTTTGCATGTGGTCATAAATGATGGTGGCGCTATAGGAAAAGTTAAGGGATCACCAAAGTGATTAGAATTCATCCTGAGGGAAACATGAATGCCTTTATCAAATTCCATGGCAAACTATACAATAATTGCTGAGACATTTCACCCAAAACCACAAATATGAACCTGCTGGTAGCTTCAGAGGAGAAGTCATTAGGATACGTCCTCTGAGAACCATGAATGTCGGTACAAAATGGTGTGCCCATCTATCAAGTAGTAGACGTGGAGCCATTTCACTGGATAAGTAAAAGCTTTGACCTGCTGGTGGCACTAGAGAAAAAGACAGGGGATCTCCACAGTCAGTAGGATTCATCCTCTGGGCATCATGGACATCTGTACAAAATTTCATGGCAGTCCATCCATGAGATATTTCAGTCTGGACCAAAGTGGTGGAACAGCAGGCAGTCAGTGCCATCCCTATAGCAATGCAGCTAGCATTGTTATAGGGATGCACACATCGCAACCAACACAGAACCAATTGTGTCACCATTCTTGCATAAAGCAGCTGGACATCAGATGGGGAGGGCAGAGGAAGCGACGGTAGATGCCTGCCAGAGGGCCCTTGTCCTTGTCCTTGACTGAGGGGCCACGCAATAGCACGAGGGTGAGTGGACAGTGGGCCCCTGAAGAGCAATGAACCAGGACAGGCACAAGGAGACTGGCAGGCTGCTGTCTCCTAGGAGACAGAGGTTGTGAGACACACAGATGACTCTCACTTACCTGCTTGTTATGGCATCAGGATGGCCCCACGGCATGAGGTCACCACTAAGCAGACCATTAGCCACAGTCAGCAGTTAGAGGTGAAATATCTCCACCCACATGGTGAACCCTCAGATCTGGTATTTTATTTTACCTGCTTGTACATGCTATTTTGCGAGAGCTGCTATTTTAGGGGTTTGGTCCTACATTGCCAAATACTGTGAAAACAAGCAAATGTCTCAATAATCCTTCCTAAATTGCCATGATATAAAATCTCCTTTCACAACATTTAAAGTGTGACATGGTAGTTACAGATACTGCTATACATATATTATGTCTTATTGACAAAATGTGTGGAGGACATGTCTCTAATATTAGTTGCAATTTCCAATATCAGATACAGATTATGAATGACACTAGGGGCACAATCTGATTTTCATCTGTCATAACAAAGTGGGGATCAGCTCTGCAAATCGCATGTACACAAGCTGTCTGGGACTGATACAGAGATCCATGCATAGCCCTGATATTGTAATAATCTTTCAAAAGCTTATGATCTACTCTACTTCTTTATTAGTTGAAACAGAAATACACAAATGAGCACAAACACAGGCATGCACACCATGACAGAGATTCACTGACAGATGTAAAAATAATAAAATGGCAGTGAGACAACAGTGAAATGTTACCATAGGTTTCCTAGAAGTGGCCTAATAGGAGCAGTTGCACTGGTAGAAGTTTGAAATATTTTCACTCAATGACAAGTTTAGATTGCAAATCAGCAAGAACCACGCACATATCTATGGAAGAAGTGTCAGAAACGAAGGGGGGCGAAGGGCAAAAATGTCCCAAGAAATCTCAGAATCCTCCTATAGATTGTGATCGAGGGGCAAAAATTGTTCCCAAAATGTTAAATATTTATATATTTACCAGTTTAGGCCAATATCCTAATCCTACATTGAGCCATCGTTTTATTTTCATTAAACTTCCATTTCCTCAACATACACACAAAAGCTGCCCCTCAAATGTTTTTCTAATTTTCTACACTGTATGAAAGGCAAAGCAAAACCACACTTAACAGAGTCAAAAGTCCGAACCTCCCGAGTTGACCATTATTTTTATAATCAACAGCATCTTGGGAAGATAACACAGCCGAACGGTTTCTTTACAGCCAATATTTGGATGATGGTGATTGTTTAGGATAGGTCACAAAGTCTCCACATTTAATAGGTGCCTTCCTCTTTGTTGCATGAACTCTCTGCAGGGATCACAGCTGAACACAAAAAAAGTCCAAGTCAATCCCACCATTAGTGTGAGATATGGCGGTAACAGACTCAAATACACAGCCAGAGGCCATCTTAACATAACCTTCTTGGGGGAGGTAAGCATCAATTTCAGCCAAATTATCTTCCCATTTTGCACCTGTGCTCTTAGACCTGAACTAAAAAGACATGTATTTATTAAATTGGCTGTAGACGCCTTTTCTGCACAGCTAAACCTGCTGCTTATTCGCATGGTTTCACGGTCATCCTTTGCTTGTATTTTTACAGCTTGAGAGTGTGTGCATCTGTGGATACATGTATCACTCAGTAGACACAGAGAGGCAAGAAAGTGGAAGAAATGAAAACTGAGTGCAGCAGAGAGAGAAACTAAATTTTGATTTTTAGCCTTGGATACCCCAAAACCACTAATAAAGCCACAAATCACAAGATAGCACATGACCATATCCCCAGATGAGTGTTGTGTTGAGCTAAGCACAGCAAGCAGCCATTTTAAATCCAGCCTTAATCCACTCAGTGTCTCACCCTCCTCACTACCCCCATAGCATAGAGATGCGGCTAGCATTAGTAAAGATAGATGAGGAGGGAAATTAAAGGATAGAAGGGAGGGAAGAGGAGAGGTGAATGCTGGGGAAGCTCAGTTATATTAATTTCCTAATTAAAGCTTCTGTGGGCAGGTGTCCTCTAGGTATGGACATAAAACCAAAACAAAAGTTTAAAAATTACAAATTTAAATTCTCAATTCCCCTCCACTGATGCCCTTTTGTTGTACCTTTAATAGGCATTCCTCCAACAGAAACATGCACCACGAAATCAAAGCCCAGCCTGCTATACAGTAAGTGGCACCTAAATGAAATGTAAATATGGGCTTGTTGTTACCACAGCAGCTAATGGATGATGTGCTGTAGCATAGGCAGTGGTGTGTAACTGGATAACTAAAAAAGTGGTATTTTGCCCTCTGGCTTCAAAGTTTCCCTCTGCTGCTTGAGACTTTTTTTTTTCCTCTTTTTTTTTTTTTTTTTTTTTTTAAAGGAAGTGAAAGGGGATTGGCTCCATTTATACATTTCAGAAAACTGGAAACATTAGCACACTCAAAAGGTTTTCAAACATGAGGATACTTTTTGCTTAATTCAATCAAAAGGTTCATTTATAAATCCTGCTTACGGCTGCTGAAAGAAAAGTCAGCTTTAAAAACAGAACACACATTAACAGAAACCCAGTACAAGTGTGTGATAGCCTAAACCGTTCTTGCAATATGCTAAGAGCAGCTTCTACCCCAATAATTTCTTGATACATCTACATTATTTATTACCCCTTGCCGGTATACAAGCTCCCACTTCAATGAGTCATGAAACTCTACAAGACAAAGTTTGACAGGCCTGAGTGATCTTTCTCCTGCCTGCGAGAATTTGAAGCCCGATCACCCTAAATTAAAATAAATCTCTTTGAGTTTGCAGAAAGATAATAGGGCAGGTTGTTTTGGATTTTTATAGTGTCAATGTATGGGCTATATGTGACTTACCTCATACTTTAAGCTAACAACAAGAGATTGATGAACCAAATTATAGACCCAATATTTACACAATTACAAAAAAAATAAAAACTAATCCATATATTGTGATTACAGAAACAAACAAACAGTCTTTTCTTTCTCCCTCAAACCATGTCGCCCATCACACAGGCACCAATAGCCCACAAAACACAGTACAAAAATAAAGCTTGTACCACTCTGAGCTATTGCCCTCTCCAAGCTCAGCTCACCCTCTCAGCAGCCATTACTCTTCTGTGTTGCAGTTGTTCTGCAAGCTAAGCAGGGACAACAATGGCTACATGTTTACACAGCAAGTGTCCTTATAATTTAGAATCCAGACAGGAATCGATAGTTAGCGGTGTAATTCAGTAAACTAGAGATAGTAGCACAGGATAAATGATCTTACAAGCCTGGGAACATCCATGGTACAGAAGTGATGCAGTACTAAATCCCATCAACTGCTTCTATACAGTAACTACTCAGTATCTTGCAGCTTTAAGTGCAATTTTATCCTAACATACCTCTTAGCATTTAAACATATTGTCATTCAAACACTGTTTTATAATTCAAGCAAAGCATTGCACATCTTCCAACATTGTGCCATTTATGCCACCATTACAGCCTTGCCCCCTGCAGTTAACTCCTCACCTCTGGGGGGGTATGTACTCATTACAAAGTAAGTCATCATGATTATGAGTTTCAAAAATTGCTGAGCTGCTAGCTAGCTCATTCCAGCTCATCAGCATAACCGCATTAGAGAGGAAACCTGTGGGCTGGCAATCTCACACTTCCTCAATATTGCAATCCCAGCAGGCCAAGCATGTCCACATCCATTATGTTGGACCTGAGCCACCAACTAGGCCTAATATGCTGCCACGAGGCACACCAACGCCAAGTGACACCTGGAATTAAATTAATTAGGTTTACACAACAAACCTGTCGGCCCAATACATCAATCTGCCCCAAACAGGGAAACCAGAAGATTTGGTTGCTTTTATCATAGTTGCTGTGCATTGGACCTTAGCTTAATTACCCTATCCTGGTGGCACAGGTCCAGGACACTTTTCTCTTGACATCCCAATGTGACAATACAAACAATCAACTCCAACAAAACCTCACTGATACAGTATTATCTCAGGACACGGAGGGAAGCCCCAACTTAATTCCACTCTTAATATATTTCCATCTAGAGAAAGGAAAGAGATTGGCAGAAGCAGTGGGAAGTAAGATGATTTGGAGCTCAATTCTGCTAAATTGGTTGCTGCCAGCATGATACATCATGGAGAATTAAGATGCCTCTCCCCCAGCACAAAACTTCGGCAGCCATATTGGCACATCTGTCAAGGGGCCGACCCCTGACAGAGACAAATGGACCAATTCTGGCACACGAAGGCTGATCCAAACTGCTAGCATTAACCAAGATGAATAATGAGTCAGCTTGGGCCCCGGAAAAATTCATGTTTAATAATTAGTGTTCCTGCACCTCTCATTTTCCCAGAAAATGAGTGCAGGTACAACTACAGTTGATACAACACATCAGCAAGACTGAAGGAATATAGATGATGTTGTGTTAAGCTTCCATCATTACAGAGAATGGCGGTCTATAAATGCAGGGGTGTAAGACCGATGACTCTCTCTCTCTCTGTTTTCCCAGGAGGAGGAAATAAATCAAGTCCAGAAAGCACGGTGGTACGGGAGGCAGTAGAGGAATGTTGCAGGATGAGAACAACAAAGTTCCAGAAAGGAGGACACTACTGTAAATGGATACAGTCCTATTCTCAAAATAAAGGGGTGACTCTTCTAAAGTGCAACACACACTTGTAGGGGTAGAGCCAAAGCTTTACCAAGCAGCAGACTGGTTAAATAAGTTAGTGAAGAAAGAATTAATGAAAGGTTTGAATATACATGTAAATAGATTGTGGTTGGTATGCAAAGTGATGGAGTGATACAGTAGCATATGCTAACATGAGGACCTACTAATGTATACTTTCGACTGGGTAATGCAAACATATTGTGATAATTGAAATAGGGCTGAAAACATCTAATTGTAACTATTTTAACGGATATTGCAAGTGTGATGTCATTCACGATATTGGAGGGAATGATCATTTTTGCATCATTATTAATCTCATTTTCATTAGAATATGTTTTAAAATGATCATTGTGTGATGAGGATCTGTACCAAAGAAAGATTTTTTTCTTAAGTCTGTAGAATATGACTTGTAGGCCCAGGCATCTGTGCAGCACCACAATACTTATTCAGAATGCTATTTTGACACATATTTTGCCTTTAATAAATATTGCACCCCACTGCGATTTGGATATTGCAGTAGTCCATATTTCGATAAAATTCACATTACTTACAGCCACTTGGGAAAATCACAGGGCATATTGTGTAGCTGATGGTAATGTCATTGGGATCGTGAACATCCACTGTTCCACTACCATTCCTTCACCATTCCTACCATCTAATCCATTACTGTGTTATATTAATTCCTGTCCATCCACCATCCATTCCTTTCATTTCCACTCCTTCCACTTTCTCTCCAGGCTTTCCGCCACCATTCCCTCCTTATTTACCCCCCATCCACATACATCCAGGCTGGCTATTCCTTCCCTTCCATTTCCACTATGCATTTCTCTTTCCCCCAATCTTTCTTGTCTTTCCTTCCATCCTTTCTTTATCCATTCCTTCCTATTCCATTCCTTCCTGTCCTCCATTCCATCCATGCTCTTCCTATCCATTCCTCCACTACATTCTTCATCCATTCTATATTCCATCTCTTCCATCCTTTCCATATTCATTCCTCCCTATCCATTCTTCCTTTCATTTCCCTCAATCCACTTCTCCTTTCTTGCTTCTCTTTATTCTCTTATTAAGTGTCCTATGTCCATTTCTTTCCCTCAGTGTGGCTTCTATCCACATATCCATTCCTCCTGTGCTTTTCTTTCCTCCAGGGCTCCTTCCTTCCTTCCATCCTCCCTCCTTTCCTCTGTGTGCCTGCCTATATGTGTGTGTATTGGGCTAATGCCTATACTCTTCCATTTTGGTCCACTCCTTCATTTTTTCTGTTTCTAAGCTCTCATCTTTCCATTCAGATAAATTTTTATATTTCCTTGTCTTTCTGTGTGTCCTTCCCTCCATGTGTTCGTCCCTCTCCAGTTTTCCTTCCTTCTGTGTCAGTCTGGGACTCATGCATGTGTCTCGATTCCTCAATTCTCTCTTCTTTATACCATTATTTATTTTCTTTGGCCACACTGATAAAGTCCGGCCTGTGGTCGGTCTGTCCTACCTACTTCATCTCCTGTTCGTCCTCTCTCGTGTCCACTGCATTTCCAGTAGGTCTCCTGTGGCTGTCCTCATCCATGGGCACACACGCACCCGCACACACTGCTATACGGTGTGCCTCCATTCCATTTGTGTGTGTGTCACACACACTTTTTTCCTCTCTCTGTGTCTCTCTCTCTCTCACTGTCTCTCTCTCTGTCTCTCTCTCTCTCTCTCTCTGTCTCTCTCTCTCTCTCTCTCTCTCTCTCTCTCTCTCTCTCTCTCTCTCTCTCTCTCTCTCTCTCTCTCTCTCTCTCTCTCTTTTATGCCTGCATGTCTCACATATGTCTCTCTCTCTCTCATGTCTCTCTCTCTCTCTCTCTCTCTCTCTCTCTCTTCTCTCATGTCATGTCTGTCATGCCTGTCTGTGTGCCTGTCACATGCATGCATGCACATGTGCACATCTGTCACATGTCACATGTCTCATATGTCTATGCATGCATACATGCATGCATGCATGCATCACATGCATGTATGATTGCCTTCATGAAGTCAATTGATTCCAGTTCAGATATTTTGCCACTTTCAGGACTCAAACATAGGATATCAAGACTGTGATTCATATATAACAGGTCTGGGACCACAAATCATGGAAGTCAGGACAAAGGGATTCATTGGCTATTTTCAGGCTTTTTTTTTTTAACAGATAAAAAGGCTAGGAAGAGGTGAAGATTAGATTGCAAGAGTATTCAAGGCCAACTTTAGCTTTCAGTGCAGCATAGAGCTCTCAAGAGTTCAATTGAGGGATCTCCCTGAATGATCAATGTTGACCTAAATGACTAATGATGATAAATAAGGATCCCAGCTGTGTGTAATCAAGGTCTCCATTACTCAAATCGCATCTGCTCTGTGATGGTCTCAGAGATCCGTGTAATAGCTATAGAGAGCATCATGAAGGAACAAGGAACACACGAGCAGTCCGAGATACTGTTGTGGAGAAGTTTAAAAGCAGCGGTTTGGATAAAAGAGTTCCCAGGCTTTAAACATCCCAAAGGAGCACTGTGCAAGCGATAATAATGAAGAATGGAAGAGGTATCAGACCACTTTTTTTTTCTAAAATAGAGATATATATATATATATATATACATTATATATATATACATGTAATATGTGTCTCCTCTCTCCTCTCTTTCTCTGTCCTTTATGCTCTCTCTTTTTCTCTTTATATATGCTCACATATACATGTGTAATAATATGCTCTTGCCTCTTTCTCCATGCCTTCACTTTAGACACATATGTATGTGTATGCCATATGCATGTGTTAATGCAATATATATGCATATGTAATAATAATAATATGTAATAATAATAATATTTTTGCTTCCCCATATGTAATATACACACACACACCACATATGTATGCACATGTATGCATGCATATGTCAAAAAAATATATATGCGTATGTCCACATGCCTCTTTACACACATATGTGTGTAACGTCTCTCTTACTACTCTCTTTCTGTTATACATATCTATACATGCATCTCTCTCACATATGCATATGTATATATATATGTCATGCGAAGTATGTAATATATGTATGTATGTAATAATGTATGTATGTAATTTTATGTGTGTATGTAATATGTATATGTATGTGTGGCATAATGTCTTTTGTAATGTGTGCGTATGTGTGTAATAATGTGTGTATGTGTATGTATTCTTTGTCTTCATCTCTCACTCTCTTTCTCTCTCTCTCTCCCCTCTCACATATACTTCTCTCCTTCTCCTCTCATATACTCATCCGTCTGATTTCCCTATACATAACATATATTAACATCCATATACACATATATATATATATATATATATATATATATGTGTGTATATATATATATATATGTATTTCTCGTGTAGCCTCTCCTGCCTCCTCCTACATATGTTTGTGTTTGTCTGTCTTTTTGTCTGTCTCTCTATCTCTCTCTCTCTCTTATATACTGTGCTGTAAAAGGTATATCTATATATATATATATATATATATATATATATATATATATATATATATATATATATACACACATATATATATATATATATATATATATATATATATACATACATACATACATACATACATACATATATACATACATACACACACACACACACACACATATATATACACATACTAAAGACAACAATATCATCACGTAACCTAAAACTCAAATTATGTCATCTATCACAGTCACATTTACGGCCTTATATAAACTTGCCAATCAATATTATTATACATTGTAAATGGTTACTCAAATTTTATTTAATACTGCTCCAGTTTTCTGAGACTCATATTGTTGTACATTCTTCAAACCGATATCTCCAAAAGAAGTTTGTACAGTTGGATACACAGTGAAGGGTGTGGAAAGTCTGTGTGAAACAATGGGTGATATGCTCCTCTTTATGGTCTTGTAGTCTATGTGTGTCTTAACTCATAGAAGATGAGGTCTGTCTTGCACCAGTACCTTCCAGCTTCAGGCTAACCCTACTGTGTGCATTTCTTTTATACTCACTTGCACAGAGCAAATGCCCTTAATAACCATTTAGCTGCTAAGGCACGCTTGTCTGTCCCCCATTCACAGCCTTAGCCACTAATTACCTTTCCAAAGCAATGGACATTTCTGTGTTCCCTCAATGCTTCCCTTTTTCTCAGTACAATCAGCCAGCTGCCTTCACTGGTAGGAATTAGAGATCTGCACCGGACTGAAATGAATGTCCAAAATAAACCCATGTCAGCCCGTTCCCTAACCCGATGTTTGTTTTCATTTTTTTGTTCACACTCCCTATATTACAATCTTAAACATTAAGAGATCCTATCTTTTCCCAATTACCAGCCTGCCTCTTTTCAGCATTGATGCAACTCTGCGCACAAACACTAAGCTAAATATTTCCCCAAAACGGTTACAAAATATTAGTATTAAAACAGCGTGCAGCTCCGACTGTTACAAATATACATAGCACTCTGTTAAATAAAAGACATACGTCCCCAGAATTTAACTGAGTCTCAATTAGAAAATAAAGCATGAATAAGATTGAATATGGTAATTTGAATAAGCAATCACTAACTTAAATAAAAGCTCTGCACATAATAACAGTTAGTGCAAAGTATATACACTTGATGAAGAAAACAAACATAAACCTTTCGCTGTTCTTAGCACTCTTTTCATATTTGCATTTTCTTGCCTAAAACCATGGGAGCAGCAGTGCCAAGACAAATTATTCCATCAGTATAATAATTTTCAGAGCTGTAATTCACTCCAAGAGCAGAGGGACCAAGTTCGTTATTTGCTAGGGGGTGTTTTTGGACCTTGGAACTTGTAAATATAATTTTACTGACTGCTCCTCCCTTCCTGAGCTCTTCCAGTGAGGTGCCCCCGATCAAAGCACATAACCCCTATTTCCCACCGGAGCTGCTCAATGGCCAACAGAAGGCTGTGTTTGCACTGTGAATGTGTACAGCTAAATGTGAAGCGGTTCTCTTATTCAAACTGCTGCCTGCCAAAATCCGCATCTCCTGGTCTGCATACACCTATCCAAACAAGTTTTAAAAAAGCATCATACTATTAAACATGAAGTGATTTATGACGCAAAAGGAGCGTTTTTCTCATTGACTTCCTTTTTTTTGTAAATATTCAATATATAAGTGAGTGGGTACAAAACTAGTTAATGCAAAATACTGCATGTTGGTAGCCTTTAGAGTGTGGAGTTGAAAATGATTGAATTTGAGTTACTGTATAAACTCTATAAACAAAATGCCTTTTAAAATAAAAAATAATAGCTACTGACAATGTAATGACAAAAATATATTTATATCTGTGTTGCTAAATTTGCTTTTTGCAAACTTTGAAAAAAACAACTTTCTAAAGCTTATATCTCAGCTGCTGCTTTGACAGGTTAAAAAGGAAATACTCATAGCCTGTTATACACTAAAAAGGTACTAGTAAGTTCATAGTATGTAAGGATCTTAAAATATCTAAGGTTAAAAAGATCATGCATTCAATACTAGTTCATAGGGATTGATAAAATTCATATAATTGTGTTAAAGATGTTCAAATCCGTCACTCGTACAAAGGGTAAAAATTGTAAGAGGAATGTGTAAAAGTTATATTGATTACTTTATTTTGTGGTGCCTACTTTAATCTGTGATCTACTAAGTGCTCTTAAAGGACAAATCCGGCGCAAAACGAACGCCGTGCAACCAGTAACCAGTAACATAGCTCAAGCACAGCGTTCGTCGTGCGACTAGTCGTGACTGCTTTCCCAAGATGGCGCCTGTCCATATACATGAACGGTACGGTCTTTATAAACTATCTTTTTAAAAAACTGTCTGTACACTTACAAAGTTCTCAATGCTTCAGTTTACATGTAGGGACCCTCATTATACTACCGTGGAAGTGTGGTGCTATTTTGAGCTTTGTTAGTGGTATAGAAATAGCGATTTCTCTTTAGTTTACCCTCTGCCCCGATGACTAGTGTTATAAGCTAATTAGCGGTTTGTGATGAAACTGGTTACATTCGATTAGCATGAAAACACATCCCAGAGAACGGTTGACTCAGTACACATATGTAATTAACCCCTAGGATCATTTTGCGCCGATTTGTCCTTTAATCTATGAGCCTATGGATCGATTGCTTTGGTCTCCACCCACGTTCACGGGGAAATCGCGGTCTTTTCCTCATTACACTCAAGTTCTCAGTGAGGAAACTCTTGTGATTATTTCTCCCCTCTTTAAGGTATGTTATTGATATAAAAGTTAATTTAATAACTTGCTAACATGTCAAGAGTGTTTAAGGTGTGCTTTAGTAACATTTTGAGTAAGTTAGAGTTAAGTTTGCAGAGTGTAATATACGTGTGTGGGCGGAGCCCCGCTCGAAGAATAGCTTCGTACTGAGAGTAGCCTTCATTTTATGTCAATGGGGAATTAACATGTGCGCAGTTAATAATATATTGTACGGTTCCATTTGTATAATTTCAAGCACTTTGACATTTTTGGTAAATTTAGTTATGGTTTACTGAGCTAAAGCTACTTTGTGTTTGACAGTTATATTGAAAATGTTTCAGTGAATTACAGTGTATGCTTGAATAAGCCTTGTACCCTACAAAACTACCTATTTCCTGTAGATCTGTGGTTCTGTAAAATGTGGTACTGTTGTAAAATGGATTGAAGTTCTCAGTGAGGAAACATAACCGTATCACTCTCGAGATTATTTCTGCCCTTTTTCAGGGGCGTAACACTGCCTCTTAAAGACTTCAGTATTTACACATCAATTTGCAGTTTTAACGTAAAAAACACACCCTATCTTCACCAGCCAAATGCACATATGAAAACACATTATACTACTAAAATATTTACAGGCATAAAAGTGCACATAATGAAACATCCATTAGAGCGTACATCTGTTCACTCTGAGATGGCATGCATATTATCAATAGAGGCAGGAATTTAAGCTAAAGTGCGTAGTTTCTGTCTCCCCCATGAGGAATTCTAAGTAATGACAACAATTTTGTCGGTGCATACACATGATACAAGCCTTCAGCGATTGCGCCCCACCCCTCCCCCACACAGTTGCTTGTAACCAAGGAGGACACGGAGGTTTAAAAAATATGGACTCTTCAGAAGAGGTAATTATCTTCAGCTGAGTTTCTGCACGCAAAAGTCGCCAAACGACACCAATTTCTAAACATAGACATACTGAGAAATACAGAGAGTTGCATGGAGCTGATAGTCTTAATTAGCTTTGCATCAACTCATTTGGCAATGGCTTGAATGTGACAGACGTTCATTAATATCAAAAAGTTACGCACTAAAGCTTTAAAACAACTAATCTAGCTAGGCTTTCACAACCAGGCCTGCTGTATTTCTAATATACTTTAATGCAAATGGAGGTTTGCTGAAACTGCCCAACTAAATGTGACATACTGGAGGCCATTATCGTCCTTTATGCCTCGTGTTTGCCTTCCATATTTGTAGCCATCACTTGTTGAAGAAGAGTTCACAACTAATTGCGAGGTTTCCTTAAATTGCATGCACATGAATTGATTGGCATACATTTCAATCCACACAAATTGCATGCCTGATTCAAACCCAATAATAAAAGAAATACATTTTAATCGACTCATTTGTGGTTAATCACAGTGGGCTACAACATAATCTGAAATTCAACTCACTTTGCCGTATGCCAGTGTTTTCTTCTCTGCAGTGCATTAGAGTTACTATGAACAATGAAAACATACATTACAGGTATTCTATTATATAAATACTAATTAAGCCCTTTTGGCTACAGCAGTGAGGAGGGAATAGGGGGTTCTTGCAAAATGGTAGACAAAAATAGGAAAAAGATCGGCAAGATACAGCTAGGGCTGTGATGGTATAGTTCTTTCTGTTTTACAAGCGTAAATGAGAGCGAGAATGGCAGGGTGCCTTAAGTGAGTGATGTCAGTGCCCCTGTGGTCGCGCAAGGAGAGCAAGCGATAACGTAGAGTAGCATATGAGTGTCACTGTGAGGAAAAGAGAGGAAAAAGAGTTAGCAAAGTTGATGTAAAGTGAGTTAAAAGTGAACAATAAAACAACAAGCTAGAGCTTCTCAAGACACGGTGGCTTTATCTATTGTCAATACTGCCAGTAAAGCGAAAACGGGTGCACCCCTGAAAAAACATTGGCTTAAACCTTACAACATATGTTGCAGCCATAGACTGTATGAAAAGATTGTAACACAGTGTTTCCATTTCAGCTCGAGGTGAGTCTTTACTGAGTTTTGCTGTCATTTAGGGCCACAATGGTTTCTCTCATCTCCGTTGATCCATTCCACAGACAGTTCAGAAAGCTCTTTTGTTAATAAAGTAAAATATAAATAAAATAGTTTGCCAACAATGCCGAGTGCAGCCCGTCTAGCAGCTGAGCAGACAGAGAGGGCGACGCGGCAGTTCGCCAACTTGTTGCCATCTCTACCAATATAAGCCGCTCTGTTTTGGGCTACGAAACGGGCATGCAGGATGAAATTCAACCGTGCTGTTTTATCGGGATAAAGCTATAAACAGAAGGAAACTCCGCTAGCTGCTAGGCTAATGTGCAATGGTAAACACTGCAGCTTTTATTTTTTTTATTTTTTATTTTTTCAGTGAGGACGATGACGAGCTTGTCACCGTCATCTGTATCAGCCCTCGATACAGCCGATGTGAACAAGTCAAAGAAATTAATTTCGCGTCCTACTGAGATCTCTGGTCAGCGCACAAATGAGATCTCACCTGAATAGGACCAGTAGGGGTCACCAGCTGCCCTCCTCTCCGTCATTACGCCGGTGCTCCCATGACGCCAGACTCCAGCATGGTGAGGTTGGTCACTCGATGCAACTGTGGGAGGCAGACACAGAGGTGTGAAAATCCACAGGGGAAGAAAAGCTTAATTTACAACCTGAACAAATAGTGATGTATGCATTTAACAATCCATTAACAATGGCTGAGAAAATGTACATGGCTGATCAAAAGTTGGCAACAAAGTGATTTATAAAGAAAATAATATGAAAAGTCCAGTCTCCAAAGAAATTCTGTTCATATTTTGAAGGGTACGTACGTTGAAGGGTTTTTTTTGTAAACGAAGTGTGCCCTCATTGAGGTTTACTAAAATGTGAGAGAATGAAGGCCGGGGTGATGGCCTAATCAGTTTACAACCCTAACTGTAATCCTGCACTTAACCATACTGTAGTTGTCATGTTCAGATTTTGCAGGAATAATTTATAATTAAAAAAAAAGGCACTGAATTGAAAAAATGGCATTGAAAATATAAATATATGTTGTTATAGAACAAAATCCAGGGGTTTTCAGAGTCAAAGATTGAGATCAATGGGTTGTAAATACAACACTTACATAAAACGAATAGAAAAATACTACAGGCTATATGCTCAAAAGTGTAGATTACAGTTACCTGTATACTTAAGTTTAATAGAAAAATTCAGTCAAAGTGCCTCAAATCTCCTCCCAAATTGCAGCTGTGCAGCTACTGAATCATACAGTACTTTAACAAGGATTAATTCTACCCATCTTGGCCTGGCTAATATGACACATTTTCGTTTCTTGAGCTTCCTAGTCTCCCAAACTGAACCAGTAGAAAAAAAAAAAAAAAAAGAAACAACTGTGGTGACAATGTGCGCCAATTAAGAAAAAAGCCCTTGCTTTCAGTCCAGGTGCCATCAATTGACACAATGCCTTAATGGGGTGGTAATGATCATCACCATCGGGGATCTGCAAAAAAACTAGAGGAGCTTCTCCTTCAGCCTCTATGATGCTTCTTGCTCTCTAACAGCTACAATCAAATTATTTTAAAGCGGCAGCTGGCCTGGGGAAGAAAAATGAAATAGACTGGATGGTCAATAGGTTTATTTAAGCACGGATATAATAATGCCTACAATGACAACAGCTTCCGTGCTAAGCTGTGTGGAAACTTAATTCAGTAAAATGCAGGCAGCCCATGTTAAAAGGAGTGTAGACAATCAGTAACATGTTTTCTAGGCACAAATATCTCTTCAGCTTCTTTGGGAAAATTGCCCCGAAAGAAGATAAACATTGTCAACAGAATTACAGTGATTGTTAGAGGCACAAATTGTCCTTAAGCATACACACTCCCTAGTCCCCGACTTGCAATTATCAAACTCATTGGAGAAAATGTGTTCCACAACGGGTGCAGCATGTGCCAGTACAGAAGAAAAGGTCTAGCTGAAGCCATTGTCAATCAGGTGCTCAAGCAAAACCAGAATGTGTTGCTTCAAGCAGTCAAAACCCCCTGTGGCATTAAAACCCCAGAGATGTATTGGCTAATATTGGTTGCCTGTTGTTAAAAGGATGCCAACAATTGGGTAGGCAGATTGTTTCTGTGTAAATGGGAATGGCAGGAAAAACTAAAACAAAAGCAGAGATGACAATATGCCAGACTCAAAATGGAAGCAGAAATCACTGGTCCCTGCTGCAATACATAGAAAACCCATGTTGTATCACAGTATGCTTTGAAAGTGGTTACAAATTGTACTCACTACTGTACGGTGTTCACCGTTTTAAAACTATTCACACAGCTGCTTTTAGAAACAGTAGCACACTTACAGTGCACATAATCTCACATCAAAAATACACTAAAACTATCAGAACAGTCTCTGCATGCGTGTCACAGCATCTGTTCATTCTAACACTAGCAAAAGAGCTATACAAACAAGAACCACAATTTCAGCGCCATAATACAAATACTTTGTTACATAATATTATCTACCCAAACAGATACAGATTGTGCTTGTTTTAAGATTTTCCCAACAACATTAACAGTTTAAAATCTCCATTTACATTACACACGTGACAGGAGTTCCCTTCACTTATTGTATTAGCACATGCCATGCTGTATAGCAATGTACCAATGACAACTATTGTATATAACACTCTCAACTAGTTACTCTACTCTGAAATACATTTAAATTGTACTGCTATTTTCACTTTCCTATTGATTGATGTCTCTATTGATTGTATCTTACCTATTTAACCAATGTTTAGACTGATGGAATACATGTATTGGGACCATTTAGTAGTTATTAGGGTAGTTGGTTCTTAAGATCTTTGGTTAGTCTTGGGTGTTTTGTAGGTTGTAATTGTACATGCACTTTTTTTCAAATCTACACAATGTATTAGTAAACATACATTTTAAATACCACACACACACACACACACACACACACACACACACACACACACACACACACACACACACACACACACACACACACACACACACACACACACACACACACACACACACACACACACACACACACACACACACACACACCTCCAGCCACTTAACACAAGCTCAGCTCTTACTAATAGTTGCATCATTACTGGGGATTAATTAAACTAAGCACTACATCAAGCAAAGTCTTTGCCTGCACTTAAAAGTCAGAGCATTACTGACTACAAAAATGGTCCCCACTATGGTGTGAGACACTTAGTGTTGATCAAATCAAATTCAATGCGTGATGAAAAGTTCATAGAGGCTAAATGGTTGAAGTCATAAATGGCTGCTTTGCTATCATCAGACATATCAATTCACAATGTGGAAAACAGGGGTTAGAATAAAGTGTGAAACAGAGATGGAGGGCGTCTCTGTGGCAGAGACTTGGAGCATATTTGAAGGCAGGTTGTGAAACAGGAGGAATGCACCGTCTTTGATCAGAGAGCACAGGAGACAGCACCATGTCAACAGTTTACTCTCATGCATGTCAGCCGTCCCCTGTGGGCAAAGGATTAAAGCCACAGCATCTCCGATAGAGCAGAGCAGACAACACAGTCGGAGCTGGGCCTGAAGGAGACGGAGGAGAGCTGCACAGCACTCAAACAACATTCATAAATCTTAAATCCAGAAAACACAAGTGAATGGCAATTATGTCGAGTTAACCGGTAGTTTTAAATGAGATGCTCTATTCAGAGAGTTGGGGCTCAGAGGTATATTTACATTTTGGTATTGTGAAACTTTGCATGATTTTTACATCCGAGTATGTTCTTAGGAACCATGGAGAAAATAAAAGGCTTCAAAACACCTAGAGAACAACACCTTGTACAGTGTCTAGGCATACAAAATTATTTTCCTTTTTTCATTGCCCTGAGGGCGGTTAAATCATCTACACCACCATTAAGCCCTGCTATTTGTTCCATAATATCACACTCAACAACAAGCCAGGACCTCCTGGGAGCCCTTGAAAAACAGCAGCCTAACGACAACCACAGGAGCGTTTAACTTCCATTAGTCATCAGGGTCCAACGTTAAAATATCAATCTTATCAGCAATGTTAGCATCAGGTATGTGAAGGACAGCCGTGCTGGAACATTCATGTCACCAGGAGAATTATTTGGGGATGGATAAGCTATCAAACGCATTCCGAGTTACAATGTCCATGTAATGTACACATCAAACACTATTGTTAAGATGTTTTAAGCAACAAATTGTTTCAAGCCTCATATAGCTAAAAGCTCACAATAGCACAATGGGATAGTAGATTTTTTTCTTTAGGGATTATTTTCTACAGATCAGTAATCACCTTATTTTAACAGTGTATGGTAATCGCTTGCATTAGGCGATTCCAGACTCATTAACCACTAGAAGGGGCCAGAATACATGAAATAAACAGAAACATATTCAGATTGCTGTCCTAATTGTGTGCTACCACTTTTGAAGAAAATGCATGTGTGCATAACAACGCAAAACAATTCTTTCCACCAAAATAGTGTTAGGGCTAAGCTTATTATCAATACACAGAAACAGAGTCAAATGTGCTAAACATTTGATTCCACTCGCAAATGTGAGTTATGTGAAAATGACAACTGTAACCTCACAGTGAAAGTGCATCATATGGTAATAGGTGGTGAATGGCCTATATAAGCTGAAAATAGAACACTAGCATTACTACAATATTCTATATTTTGTAGTTATCAACCCATGGAAAGACCAAAACCAACAATGCATTGTTCTATAATCGCTCAATACTTTCACACTTTCCCTACTGAAAAGACTTTTTTTTTTTTATTAAACAGGTCACGAATATATACTTTCATTTTAAAAAATATTTCCTAAAACAGCTAGGCAATGTAGTTTTTAGCAAACATTACTCAACAGGAGTAAATTATTTATTTGTTGGGGACTATTTTCAGCCACATTCGTGTGAGTAATTTCTGAAGCAGCATGATGTCTGTGGGATTGCCTCAAAATAAACTACAGCGCCCGTGTTAATGGTAATGAAGGAATATGTCACAAAGGAACAATACTGTGGTGATCATTGATGTGTCTTTATGCATTTTTTGGATATAGCACAGATGAATAAGCTGTATCGGGCTTTGGCAACTCCATTTTCCGTTTTGGTGTTGGGATTTGTTGACTACGAAAGCTACAGAACTAGAATATGAAGAGACTTAACCTTTAAGAGCAATAAGATAATCACAGTATTCTGCGGTTTTTATACACACTTATATAACCTTAACCTTAAACTGTGAATGACAAGTCGCAGTGTGATAGCTGAAATCCCTTGGGGCAATGGTGCTACTTAAGCTTTTTGATCAAGGCAAAGTCAACTGAGCTCACTTGCACTGTTTTAGAGATGTATAATGTGTCCTGGCTGACACTACTTCACTAATCAACCAGATGCTCAAAAACAAAGTGAAAATACCTCAGCAACACTAACTTCCCTGAAGAGCATGCACTTTATTAAGTATTTCACCAAAATGTGCGTTTGAATAAAGTCAATACATTTCCGACACGTCAGTCAGCGTTGTTATTGTTCACATTCTCCTGGCCTGCTTTACATTCATACAGCTACAGACACTGTAGATATTGAGGAAGAGGGAAGCACAGCTCATTCACGTCACCCATCCCCATTTTCTCAGCTTGTCCTTTAGTTAGAGGGAGAGAGAAGGCATATCATTAAATTTACTAATTAGACAAACTACAGTCTTAAAACAACTTTTACATTATTCTGTCTGAATTCGTACTAAATAGACGTGGGCTGTGTTTTTCACAGGCATCATGAGTGTATAAAGGGCAGACTCTTGATTGCTATGTATATGAGGAACAAATGGTGCATACTGAGGAAGACAGCTGCTGTCTGTACAATCTCATCTGCAATGCATAGTGTCTGTCAAATGTGAGAACATCGGCTTGGCTTTGTGTTTTGTTGAATTACTAAGATGTATTTATGACAAACTCCCCTACATTTCAAATGTGCTCATTTTAATTCAAATGCCAAACACCTGACTCAATCCACAGAGTGTGGAGGTTTACATGGCTGCCAGTACAAGTCACAGCGGTAAAACAAGCTTGTGGGTCGAGCATAGAAAGGGGGGTAAGTGGAGCTTGATCTTGAGAGTGCATGTGTTTCTCATTCCTTGGGAAGTGGGCGATGAGGATACATATCCCCGGAAGTTTTTGAGTCACACCAAGGACCTCGGGAACATGAGAACTGCCAAGATCAGCCAAAGCTACGGAACAGAGAGAGCTGAGCCTTAGGGCTAAAACGAAGCTCAGAAATAATAAAACAACAACTTCAATCCAAATGCAGATATTTAGGCCTACACAGCTAAAAGCAAACAAGCAGTTTCAGCAAAGAGGACATCGGCACCCTTGGGCCAATGAAATGCAGCCGTATTTAGTGAAAATGCGCCCATTAGTCTAGAGTTAAATTCTTCTTTCAGCTTCTCAATGAAAAATAAAACTGAAAAATAGAAAACTGTCCTTGATGCCTTGTCTTTATCTATTTTTTTTAATTCTTTTGAGCATATGATCAGGTCTGCGTGCATGTCAAGGTCTGTCTGGCTTTTTCGGTCATCATGTTAGTTGACAGGAAGTGTACTGCACAGTCAACTGAGCTGAGCTGAGCTGTTTTTGTCAATTTCATGCAGGGTGCTAAAAACCACAAAACACAACTTCATAGAGAGATATACTGTAAAGAGAAGTAGAGAGAAGTAGAAATAGTAATGGGACAACAATTTGAAACCAACCTTTAGTTTAAAAACACTGCCAAACACACACTTTTAGGTATTGTGTGCATTACAGCTTTGGACCTCCTCCAAAACAGAAAAAAAAGAAAACATTTTTGTTTGTGTTCCATTTGGGAACTTGAACAACAAAGCAAGCTGAATAGGGGGAAGGTCAAAGAAGGCAGTCTCAACTTTTTCATTAAGCCACACTTGCTCTGCAGTCCTTTCTCTAAAACGTATCTGAAGAAAAGTGGATAAGGCCATCTCATTATTATCAAATCCAATTGTTCCACCAACTCTCAACCCACTCTCAGGTCAGACGCTCGCATTTCCTGCAGTGCACTCCCTCTTAAGAAAGGTAAATTGATTCATATGAGGTGATATGGCCTGAGCAGTGCAATGTGTCACGTGTTATACTGTTTTTTAACCTTTTACAGGGAATAAGTGAGAAACACAGGACATCAAAACAACTTTTATAGAGCATGTGGGCGAAAAGGTCTAGATGAAAGTCTCTAGTGTATTCAGCCTTCCTTTAAAAAAATGAAAAGAAAGAAAACAACAGAACACATCCTGGCATGTATTGACTCTATTCATAGCTGGTAAAGAACAATTGTTCTATTGTTTGACCAAAACGGACTCGCAAATGAATTAAAACTGCATGACTTCCTGTGGCGAAGTCAACATTTAACATAGCATACACACACAGGCTGAACACACTAAATGGCCGCAACTCAGAAATGGTGAAATGATATAGTAAATATGAATGGTGCTGTTGAGTGTTCTTTCAGGGCAACGCTGGTGCAGTGAAGTAAATGCATTAAATAGCTGCCATGCTCACTGATTGAGTGCATCAGGGGCTCTGATGAAAACCATTAACAAGATTAAACAAATTCAGGGCTAGTGACCTGTTTATTAGACCAGCTATAGCTTGTTCCCTTCACAGACTACAATAAACAATCCTCAAACGTGTCTCCACACACAGTGGCAGGATCGTACATAACCGCTCTGACAATGTCAAGAAAATTTACTGTGTAAAGTGAGGTTTTCAATTTTCAATATGTGGCAATTGGATCGCTTAAGTGCCAAGAGCTTATGAGGTCATTCCTGAGGACACGGTGTGCAGCCCTGCATGAATTGTTTAGTTATTGATTCTGAAATAAATTCTGCTGCCTCTGGTGGATACATTACACTCACGCATTACTGGTGTTCATGAATGGTGATAGTCGATTATTGGCAATGTAAATGAGTCCATCCAACTCAACAGGTAGAGCGTGACACCGATACTGCCGAGACGGCGATTTGAACTTGCGACATCTGGGCTGAAAATGCATGTTGTTGTAGCTAGAGTAAAAGGGATTTCAGTTGTAAAATACTTCTATAATAAAGCTGCAAATTCAGGAAAATATGTGGAATCAAATAGCCTACCTGTCGAAATGTGCTTTTGTAGAAAACATTTGCTTAGTACTGATGAAAAATACATAACCTGTAGCTCACTGGCCAAATGACTCAATGTTAGCCATAAATAATATCCCTGCACTAGGATTTTGCATGCATCACTTCCAAACAGGGTCTTCATGTCCGCCCGAGGCCATGCAGGCAGTCAGACCTCCTCCCTCCCTCCCTTTTTAAATGCTTTTTGATGTTGGACTCTAATCAATACTTGAAGGCTGGATTTAGAAATGATAAATAAAACCATGAAGAGGAATGCACTTGATACCTCTTTAGCAGCCTCACTAGTATGTAAGGTTTACTGTTACAAGTGCAAAAAATATATATAATTTGAGCTTCTTATGATATAATGCAATGAAAGAAAAAAAAAAAAAAAGGACATTGTTTCAAGGGACTACTACAGTATGAAGCGGATACTAGCGGTGTATTAACTACAGATGTTCAGATACCGATTCCAGTATCGGAAAAGCCTCCGATACTGCCTAAAATGCTAGTATCAGTATCGGCGAGTACTGGAGTTTGTGCACCACGTAATTTAGCCCCGAAGAAAATCTACCCTAAAAAGTAGTATATTTATGTTCTTTTTCCGTTATGACTGACTGTCAAACTGGATAATAAAAGAAAGTTCTGTGGTGTTCATCGTTTGTGTTGGTTTATGTTTCAAAAATAGTTTAACAAAAACAATAGCAATCATATCACATCCATACGGGGTTAGTAGTATACAGCTGTTAAAATATAATAAAAACATGTATTTTTTAACACGTGGGTATTGGATCAGTACTCTGTATGAGTCTAATGGAATCAGAACATCTCTAGCATTTACTGCACGCTTCCTCCGCGCTTCACTTGGATAATGTCTAAAATTACAGGGTTTCATTTAAACCTTTTTATAATTCAAATTAAATGTAAATGTCTTTTAGGGCTGAAACCATTGCTGAATTATTATTGTCGCACAACGTGCTTACCGCGGACCGCCCTTACTCCGTTCCGCCAGATCAGGTTAGGTTAGACCCAGAAGAGCGCTGTGACCCCCAGCGCTGGATCTCGCACTACAACAGAATTCCAGTTGCTACAGCTGCTAACTGAAGTTCTGTCTCCGCAAAATATGACCGCTACAGTACCTTGGAAAATGGCAATATGGGGCACTGAATTTCATGAAATTACGGTTTATCAGACGACAAATGAGACAAGAATTAGCGCACTCCGCGGCCCCTCCGCTTCACTCCCCCGACCACTAGGAGATTACTACTTCGCCGGGACGAGAGCGGGCGGAAGCTCCTGAGACATAAGTTTCAGTTAGAAATAGTTTCCTTCCAAACAAATAATGTAATATGGCACTTAAATGCACTAAATGGGTTTAGCTTTGACAGGAGATTATTTTATGCAATTTAAGCAATAAAGAAAAAGTACATTTTCACAAAAAAAAAAACGAACCCAATTAGTTGTTCATTTTAGGAGACCGGTCTTATTTACTCTGTTGTATGTTTACTATTGCTCTTTAATATAGGAATGTATTCGTTATCTGATCACTTGATGAAATAATCGATAAAATACTGGATTGGTAAAATAATCGATAGCTGCGGCCCTACTTTCTTCTGCACAGTAAGTTGATATTTTTCTTGTGGAGGTCATGCACACTAAAGCTGTAAGTATTCCAAGGTTCATGATATATGCATTACCCACGGTCATGTTTTAATAAATTTACACTGTCTAAACATAGGTGCAATTGTGAGTTCAAGAAAATAAAATCTGTTCTTTTTTCACACCAAGATTTTGTCTGCCTCCTACCCTCATTCCCACGGTTTTAATTGGCAACAAAAACTACATGGTGTTTCAAAAACTACATGTTGTTTCTAACTGTTAAAACCAATACATTTAGCTATAAACATTTTCTAAGACTAGACCTATTTAAAAAATGTTATTTACCAATGGTAGTAAATTTAGTCAAATTTGAGGGTCTCCGATTCAGTTTCCTCAAAAATGAATAAAATTCAACCTGTGTTCTAGTCAACTCTGTACCTTAATCTATGATTTTAAGAGGGTCATTTCTTTCCCTCTCAACAACTTAAAAATACAGAGGTTCATAGCTGTGGTCCTAACAATAAGAACATGCTCCTGCTGATTATCTTTAGAGGTATTGTGTGATGGTAGAAATCCATTGGCATGTCACAATGAGACAATAATTTGCCAAAAGGGATTACAAGACTATTACACTACCCATTATTTATGCCAACATATAACTCATAACAAATGAGGACATCTGCTTAGACCATGGCTCTGCTGCATTCACACACTTGTTTGGCCTTGCTTTCATACATAGCTGCCTGCTGTTTTGTCTGTTAAAATATGAAAGTGTATCTCATTCTGGTCAAATCAACATTAACCTCCATCAATAGATAACCATAGAATTTTACATCAAACCTTTTGAAGGCACCTTGGCACCGATTTCATCACCTACATGTGTACATGCACCTAAATTGGCGTGAGCAAGTGCCTTTTTCACATTTTTATACAGTACTGTAGTTCATGTGGGCCTGCTTCACCTGACTAATTCATCATAATACAGTAATGATGAGGCTATGACACTGAAATGACAGACATAATGGAATAAGTCTTCATATCCTGACCTTTAAAACAGGCTAACATTTACTGTATATTTCTGAGTCTCCTATAATCACACATCGAGGGCCTACAACTATCAATTATTCTGCTAATTAGATTATTGCCTATAGAATATCGTAAAAGATGGGAAATCCTTGTTACAATTGCCCACAGTTCAAGATGATGGCTTCAAATGTCTTAACTACTCGTTTTGTTGCCTAATCTTAACTTTAGTCTCGGAAAAACGCTCATATTTTGTGGACTAAATTTAATTGTCCAGCAGCTCGCAGTGCTTTGTACCCGGCTCAAAGTCCCCTATTTTCGGGTAACTGAACCACCAACTACTGCTGCTGATACAATGGAGGTGTAGCCGTCGTCACAAAGCTCTGTAGCGGCCTAAACAACTAGCCACTGCCGCTTGGCGTCATGGAGCTCGTAGCCAGCTGGTGTCACGTGACCAACCGGCGTCAATTGACCAGCCGGCGGTCTCCTAATATCATACCGTATCATGTCCTTTTGCATATACATTTGCATTTATACATTTTCATACAATATCATACGGCCCCGTTCGTGTTGAAATTGATTAATCGACTAATTGTTGCAGCTCTGCACAAATCAGTTCATATCTAGGCTACGGTTACCGTTAGACATGGAAACAATGGGTCACTGCAAAATTACGAGTCCTGCTAGTGCTATGGTGAATGTCCTTAATACTGCTCTCTGAATCCTCTTTACCAATTCAAGAATACGTTCATCCATCCATTGACAGGACAATTATAATATTCATAGGCCTTTATACAAGATTAACCTATATTGTAGGAAACCACTTCCATTTTAGACGGCACTCAGTAATGTCACTTGTGACATAAAGCCTATTCAAAAACATTTCATTCTAAACATTACAGCGACGCAGTTGATTGTCTTGAGAACCGAGAGGCTGTGGAGGCAGAGTGGTTGCTAGCTCCCACCTTCCTTACGCTGGCTGCTAAGTGTTGGGACAGATGATCTCTGGAATCCCTGAGTGATTAGTGGTTACCTGGGGATAGGTCTGCTCTGCTGTGGTAAACACTTGTGTTGTGAGGTGGGGATTAGCAGTGACAATAACATACGGCAGCTGTCACACATTCAGCTCACACCATTTCTTGACAGATAAAGCAGACACATGCGGGAATATGTACGACAGAGCTGCTAAAATTACCCAGGGATCAACTAGAAGGTGTTTGAATTTTATTTTTTTTTACATTCAACAAATTCAGCTGCCGACCGCTTTGTCTTTTCACCGTCTTATAAACGCGAGTTGTCTTTTTTGAGGAAGTGTTAAACAATGTCTTTCTGAAATATGAAAATGTCAAAGGAAAAGGCCATGGTATTCACAGCCCTAGTTAATTAGGGTTCCACTACCAGGAGGGTTTGAATGTTTGTGTTGAAGAACAGAATCATCTGCATTCCCCAAAGGGGAGCATGTCAACAGGATCGATAGGGTAGTCTCTAAACTACTGTTCTGCCTCCAAAACTATCCAACTCAGCACATCTTCTCCCTTGGAAGCCTCTGAAATAAACCAACATCACATTTTCACACTAGCTGCCTCTGTCATTTTTACAATACCACACTTTCCTCTCACTAAATTAATTTGGTAAAATTATTAGATACAATATTTTAAGCACATGGAAAAGGCCTAGCACCACTTGAAATGCTTTGCCGTCTTTTAGTAACATGGTTAACTACCAATGACCCCACCTCTATTGTTGTTTTAGAGCTTTTTCTCGAAATAGAGAAAGCTCCCAGGGAGACAGTCGAAGTGTGTGAGAGAAACAAACCGAACATCAATCTCATTTGGAACCCAAAGGAAAGAGCCTGGGGAGTGATCTCTCAGGGTGTTCACTTAGGGAGAGAGAGGAAAAAAAGCTTACGACAAGGAATTAATGAAGTGGTTTTAGCACTGGCGTGGAAGAGTGGATATCAACTCAGTGTTAAACTCTACTATTCTTCTTTATTTACCACATATGTTCATGATGAATGACCCTTAATTAGTTTTGTAAATTGATCAAAATAGCCAAACTTGAGATAAGAGCTCTTATCTCAAGTTTGGCTATTTTGATCTAAAGCCAACACTTCTGATTATAACAGCAGCTAACTCCAAAGGTAACTGACTTTTCCAGTTTTTTTTTTTTTTTTTTTTTTTAACTAACTGGAGGTACAGAGAATGAAATGTATATCTCAGTGCATTTCTTTAATATCCTAATTTAAGGATTCATAATCAAAAATGTTTGTTTTGCATTTATGTAAAACTAAATTAACCATCAGCAGATAGACATTTTTAACACTCACACAAATAATAATTAGGGGTGGGAATCACCAGAGGCCTCACGATACGATATCATCAAGATACTTCTGTCACGATACGATATTATTGCGATTTTAAACAAATTGCAATATTCTGGGATATATTGCAATGTATTACCTTTTTTTCCAACTTCTTCCCAATTTCAAATGATGTCCCCAAAGGAAAATTCTGTCTGTTCATCTCACTTCAATTTTATTGCTGCAAAATGGGATTGTCAAGCAGACAGACTGACCAACACATATATCATAAAATATCGATACTTGGCGTCTGTGTATCAATACAGTATTGCCACGAAAAATGTTGTGATACTATGCTGTATCAATTTTTTCCCCCACCCCTAATAATAATCCCATTTCTTTTTCAGATACAGTTAGATTGAAGAAAAAAGGCATAAAACCCTAACAAATTACATGAGAATAAATATTTTACAAAAATTAAAAAAAATGTCAATTATGTTTAAAAGAAGCAGCTCAGTGAAAAAGAAACAACACAGCTAAAGCTTCCAGTTGCATAAACCCAAACCCTCGGGTGTTTCTTTACAAAATGTAACAGCCAATGCCAAAGATCTAAGGACTGTCAGCATGGCGTCATTTCAATTTCATTCAAGCATTATGTTGCTGTTGCATTCAAATAAAACCGTTGTCTGTCCCGACTGTGATAACTACTATACACAGTGACTACCATAGAGTTTCAAGAGCTGGGTAAAGATTACATGTTTATATATAGACTGTAGTGACTGCATTTTGAACTAAAAGTGACCTAAATGCATAGTAACAAGAGGTATACGCAGGTATATTTGAGGCATTTTCTACAGCAGCTCAAAATATCAAGAACATAATTAATGCAAAATTCAATTCATCTAATGCAACTTGACTCTCATTAAACAAGCTTATTTTGCATTCTGCAGAGCACCTTGAGCTTGATAAAACATGCACAGCCTAATCCTATATCTTCAGTGATTGTCGCCATAATTCACGACAGGAAAAATGAGCCTCGTGGATGGGATAGCCTACTTATGAATTTGCTTTTCCTTGCCTCTGAAAAAGACAATCTCGAATGTAGCCCACCACGGGGAAAAAAGAAGCGCAAAACAAACATGCTCATTTGACCCACAATTGCACAATTCAGGAAAAAGGGGGAAAAGGGAGCCTGGAGATCCCATTGTGTCCAATCTCTACAGAGCAGTGTTGACTGACAGTCTAGCTGTAAGTAAAAGCTGACACAGTATCACATCGCGGCAAGATTGTTGAAGGGGAAAGAGGACGTGGTGACTGAAGGACACAGGACATTTATTGATATGGCTAAGTCCTTGAGTGCAGCAGTATACGTCCTTCCGTGACAGTGCCTTATTGTCTGGACATTAATCACTATTGTCATGTAGCACAGGAAATAAGTGTACACTGGTTTCCCCAAAAGCATTTATCCTCCCGCGTTTGAACCAGCCTGGTCAAATCCTGTTTGTTTATGTATGTGTGTGTGTGTGTGTGTGTGTGTGTGTGTGTGTGTGTGTGTGTGTGTGTGTGTGTGTGTGTGTGTGTGTGTGTGTGTGTGTGTGTGTGTGTGTGTGTGTGTGTGTGTGTGTGTGTGTGTGTGTGTGTGTGTGTGTGTGTGTGCGCGCGCCTGGGTTTGTTTTAGGTTGCATGTTGCTAAGACGGATGAAATGATTCGGAGTGAAGTGGCTGTGAGTCATTTTAAATGATTAAAATGGTACTGTGACCAGCTTGGAGTATCTTGGCTGGAAGAACGGGTGAACTCAACTGTACACACCAAGTAATGAAGTGACGAGTAATTGCCTTGATTAACATAAGTTACACAAATAAACAGTTTAATCACAATTAATGTCAAATTACTATAATTGCCCTTTAAATAAAACACTGTTCTCATAGTGTTGGGCTCATATCAACTGAAATATTCCACTTCAGTATTAATGTCAGCATCTCCAGATAGGCCAGTACTGTCCACTGGTCACATCTGGTTCAGTCGCGGCTCCTGGACACGGTGAGATGGGTATCGATTCTCTGCAAATTTAATTATAATAACATACAACTAAAGAGCAAGGAGAAACGGGGTATAGGTGGCAGAAATTTACTTTTTTGTCCACCAGCCAAATGGCTAGTGAATGTTCAAATTTTACCAGCCACTCAATAGATTATTGGTTTTATGGCTGGTGAGTGAAGCAAATCTACCAGCAACTTGCATATTTTACTAATATTTGGCTGGTGGATGGTGCCAATTTTGTACCCTGTGGGAGAGTATTTGCATACTTCTGCATGCATTCTAAGTCCACCCTGCTGGGTTCAGTCTGATGGCTTCTGTCCAGCAGATATTTTAGAAGGTACCCTGTTAAGTTTCTAACCGCTAGCCTAGTAGCGTAATGAATCAATGTCTTTACGAGGGGGTATGCATTTTGTTCATTTACGAATTTGTCCTCTGCTGATTTCACACTACTATACTGATCAAAAGCAATGTGCCAACAAAGGCAGGAGAGAAAAAGACTGATAGCTAGAATCCAGATGTATCCCATGTGGGATGTAAAATGTTTTTGAAATTCTGCTTGGCAAATATTTTATGAGGAAGAAAATGCAGTGAACATGTCTGTTAGACCTCAAGGATACACACAGCCTTTTGATAAATAACACCGAATGTAAGCATAACTTTCATCTTTCTATTTCTTTACAAGAAAAAGCAGCAGCACAGCTTCTAACTTCCAAAATGCTGCACTTTTATAACTTTCTAATAGCATTATATATTATGAAAACATATGTCTATTAATTTGATTTCTCAGGGATTAAGATGACTCTTTGGTGTTGGCACTTACAGCAACGGTACATCTAGTATGGGAGCAAGTATCCTTTTTTTTAAAAGCCCAATACATGACAAACAAATAGCCTCACAGCCAAAGATCAGACATGAATTTTTTTTCAAAAAAGTGATTGAATTAATCATAAATTCTGAAAGTAGGCCTAATACAAGGTTGCAAATGTTTAGTTGCACTTTTGGTTGCTACACCAAGGAAATTATGACCATTTTTTCAAACATTTCCCATCAGTGAGGACATTCTGCAAAATTAACACTGAACCCAAGAGAAATAATTCATACTTTACTACAAGAAATCATTTCAAACTTAAAATTATTCTGCAAGAGTTTGTGAAAGTCAGTACAGTTTTTCTGGCTGCCTTCTCTGCCCTAAAAAAGTGTTCATTTACTTTCAGGGTACTTTAAATATGATTAATTTAACGTAATTATCCTATTTTGTGTGACTAAAACAGATTTTATGTAACTGCAATGTATGGAGTAAATGATACTACACTAAAAAATTATCAGTTTGAAGAAATCATGTTGGGGCAGGGATCCAGACTAACTTTTTGTTTTACTAATAGGAGCACTGTAGCCCCTAACTTAAAATGTTAGGGGCACGGGCAGAAGATTTAGGGGCGCACACCTTACATCGACCTGCAATGCAATTTTTTCCCATTTTAACTGATAAATGCTTTGTTTCTAAATACATAAACTACAATGCGCAGATTTATTTTTGTTCACAGTCACATTTTAATTTAATGGTGCCTAACAAATGCACATTCAGAAATCTAAACATAGTATTATTACTATCATTACAGTAAAACCAAAACAAAACAAATACATTAAATGTAAACATGAGGTAGGAGGTCACTGGTCATTTTACTATTACAGTATCAGAACAAATAATATGAAATTAAAATATATAATTATTTATAATTTATAATTTATTTAAGTTCTTTGTTAACATGTATATTCTCTCACTGTCTGTTTTGAAAATTCGGTCAATTTTGTGACGAATACTACAGGGGGGTTACCAGCCCGGCTTCACCGACCCAAAGTGCTCGCCAACGGGGTTGAGACTGTCAACAAAGTTGGGGGAATAGGGCAATGCGAACGCTAACTCGGCTATGACTACGCAGCATTTTCATCGCCAATGTACGGTCTTTAGCAAACAAAATGGATGAACTTTGGCTGCGGATCACCACTCATAAATGGATCATGGCCCGCAACATCATGATTTTGACGGAAACATAACAACAGCCCCGTGCAACAGCATGCGCATGTTTCGCCATGGTTGACTTTTACAGACAATGAGTGCGACGCTACGAAAGCGAGACACACGAGTGTGATGTTAGGCAGGCAGTTGACTAATTGGCCAATGCAGACTCACTCCCTGCTCGTCAAATTTGCAGGTCCCTAGTATTAAAAGATACTTTTTTTTTTTAAGTTTTTTTTTTTTTTTTTTACAATCAACAATGCATTTCTTTTACAGCGCACACAGGCCAGTGGCCTCCAGCCCCTCCCCCACTTTACTTCAGGCTCAGAGGCTATCGTTAGTAGTAGCATGCTGCTAGTGTCTTGCCATGGGATTAACTGTACTGATAAAGCGTAGAGCCGCAACCACACCGCTGTGAAAGCTCCCCAAACGTTTTTTTTTTAAGAGTCTGGTTGTTCACCCTCTCCGCGGCAATCTGATCCACTCCATATCTTTATAATGGAGCTAACTGCTAATCGTTGCTAACCAATCCTTCAGTTCCCGTTCTCCGTGCCTTTATGTATCCATTAACTGCATTTATGGACTCCAGCCCGAAGAATAAGAGATTTTATTAAGTTGGCTGTAAAAGTTTTAAAGTTTGAATGACAGAAATCGGTTTAAGGCAGTTACACACCAACCAGACGGCCAACCGTCGGCAGAAAAGCCAGTCGGACTGATCAGTCTCCCCGAGTTGGTCCAAAAAGTGCATCAGAACACCGAAGAGACGAGACGTAACACGTCTCCATAACAGCAGGTGGCGCTATTCTGTAGTGCTGTTGCTCAAAAAATGAAAACCGGCAGCTAATTGGACGAACGTGTCACGTGGCTTTGTTTTCTCCGGAAATTCAGGCGGCTTGTTCAGAATACGATCTCATATTGTACTAAAATAGTTCACTGAAACATGTTTCTGAAAGCATTTTAAGCGAGAAATAGGCCATGCATTTGCTGACTCTGTCTTCATTTCAGATCAACAAAGGTCATTTTAAAAGATTTTCGTCAGATTTTGAGAGACTCTAGTCACGCTCATTCCGCTCGCCATTTCCGGGTGAGTACCGACTGCCCTGTCTCCGACTGAACAGTTCAGGTCGGCCAAAATGAAGGCCGACAGCCCCTCAGACGGACGACGGCGCGGAACACACTGAACAGACTCGAGTTACCAACCTCGCCAGGCTGTCCAACGGCCGATTATCGGCCCAGTTTGTAGCTGCCTTTAGAGGAGTTCTTTTTAGGGTCCCCAAAACAAGGATTAAAACAGTTCAAAAAATTAATTTGAGCTCCGGGTAATCAGCTGAACCATAACATTTGACAAACCAACCAGATTTAATTGACAAAGCACATCATGGCTCCACTTCATCTGTATAATCTTTTAGTCTGATTTGTTTAATATGTTAATAGTTATTTCTTTCTAAATTTACGGTTAAGGTTATGTAGCCTAGTCATTGTTTTCAATAAACAGTTCATAAACTTCCGTTTGACTAGTTTATTACTGAACCCGTCAGTGAAGCAGTCACGCGTCGCCACATCCTTCACCACCCACCACAAGTAAATTCTCAACCTGTGGAAAACACTGCAAAGGATGAGTATCACTAGCAAAAAAGGACCAACAGCGATTTATCTGCACGAGTGAAAAGTGATTGCAGTTGCAGGGTTTCCCCATCGGACCATTTAGTGGGTGGCACAGGCAGCTGTTGGAGTGACAACAGATAATAGTGTGCTGAGCCCGTCCACGATCAAGCACAAGCATATGTTACTGATGCTATTTTAAAACCAGGAAAAAGTTACTTTTGAGATATTCTGTCAGTACTGTACATATCGAACCAATTATCCAGAGAAGATAGAGGACAACCTTGATGATAATGATGCCGTGGCCAACATCAGCGATGTCCAGACAGCTGGCATCCTGCTGGCACAGCAGTACATCAGGACCTCATTAATAACATTAATATTATGTTTGATCACCAAACTATTTGCAGTGGACAGTAATGGTGTTAGATAAGGGCATCCCTACACTACAGTAAACACAAGTGAAAATGGCCATTATGTCTGTCAAAAAGCAGTAATTGTTTATTCAAATTCCTAAAATCCTGTTCATTAAGGTCCTATTGTCTATACTACTAATGATTCCCCAGCTGTATCAAAAGGCTTTATGCCTTTATCTGTTTTTGTATAGCCATATTCACATAACATGCAATAATTTCCTCATTACTTAAATGATGCAATCAGGAGGATTCTATAGGCCTAATTAATGACGACTAGGAGCTGCAATTCCAACCACACAACTTTAAAACACATTTTTTTGTATCTCCATATTATTGTAGGCCCTGACATTTTGAGGGAAAACATTTGTGTTAGTGAGAAAAGTGATGCAAGACTGCTCTTCTAAATGAGCTGATCATTTTATATATTACTGTTTATTGCCTTTACAGTCTACACTTAAGACAAAATCCTCTAAGATCTCATGAAAATCAGGTCAACTTCATCAACAGCTTTGTCTTTAAATCCGGTATACTGTATTAACTTAAAAGAAGGAAATAATCCCGCTCTCTTTCAAATCTTCTATTCTCATATTAACTAGGACTGGTTTGGTAATACTAGCTACGATGTAAACTCTAAATTTATATTATAAAGATTTAGGTCACCCGGCCTAGACGGTAGATGAATATGGTTAGGTGACAGTGTACAAATAGCCAAATTGGATTTATCCTCCACCACCTTGGAGCTGGTCGGTCCGTCAGTCTGCTGCGTGTCAGAGGTCTGGTGATATCATATGGGAAAACTCAGATGTGTTAGGGGCCTGGAGGGCTACTTGCCAATAAAGCTGCAAACTAAGGCTCTGGAAGCAGGGAACTGGGGGATTTTGGGGTAGAGAGGGTGGGCGGGATGGAGGGGGGGTGGAGTGACTCAGAGAGGAACCATTCTCCTGTGTTACATCACTGCGACTTCAATATAGGGGATGATTCGTGCCACAGAATAGAAGCATCCAATATACTTTGGGATACACACTAACTAGAACCATGTTATAATGAAATTTGATGTATAACTGATTATAGAAAGTAGATGCAACTACTGTTTAGTATATTCTTCAAATGCTTCTAATGGTATAATAGAACCAGATTGGTCAACTAATGGGTATTTATTATCGGCCAATATTGGCTTATCACAGATACAGTACTAGTAGCCTATCTATTAGTGTCTTCGACAAGAATTTGAAGTGCAGAAATGCCAAAAGAAATGCCAAAAGAAATGCCAAAAGCGTATTTTACATAGTTTGTCCACCAGAGAGCACTAACACTAGGGTTGGGCATCGTTTGGATTTTAACGATTCTGATTCCAATTCCGATTCTTATCGATTCCGATTCTTTGAGGGGTGGAGTTGAAACGGGTCACATGCTTATTTCACAAATAAGAGGAAAGTTTTATTTTGATTCAATAGTGGTTTGCAGTTTTACTGGGCTTTTTCAACGTAAAATAAAGCCACACTAGAGCGCCACTTACTGTGCTCCACGGCTACAACACAACAAGTGCCTGGCCGCTACGAAAACCAAAACTTAACTTAAGTTAACTTTGGAATCCAGGATCAGATTTGAAACCAAATCCTCCAAACGAATCCAATAAAGAAACGATCCCACTGGAATCGTAATTTTTCAAACGATTCAAAGTAGGAATCGGTTCTCGATGCCCAACCCTAACTAACACATGTATTTTTGAAGTGTAAAATGTCTCGCTGAGTAGAGATCTTTTTCACAAAATCTAATTTCGGGCTGTATAACAAAGGAACTGGTATTCCACTCAAAAATAGATGAAGATGTATTATTAGACTATACTTAACAGAGTTGATCATTTATTCTGAATGAACTTACGTTAACTTTTACATATTAATGAACATCCGTTACAATCACCCTCTTGCCTAACGAGTTCACACAATGCTGATTAAGGCACGTAAGTAACCTGACGCCAGATGGTGGAGCCACCGCTGCAGCCTAAACACACTACCCCCATTCAAAATGAATGGAAAGACCTGCGTTTTCGCCTGACCGTCTGATGTGAAGGCTAAGGCTGCGTTCACATCACCAAAAGGGCATCCGGCGATTTTCCGCAGGGTGGTGCGGCGAGTGTCACTGAAATGGCTCATTGATGTGACGTCCTGTTGTGTTCCCCCAATGTAGCACAAGTAGATTTTATATTTCACAATTAGTGTTTTCCATCAGATCGTTGATAGATGTCAACATTTCCGAGCGAAGGCAGCTTTATTTCACGGAGAAAGAGAGAGAAAAAAGGGACAAGGGACCTTGATGTTGCAGGAAACAGTCAGCTGTTACACAATCTCCTGGGCAGTTCAGTGCTTGTGTTTTAATGTTTTAAAACTTTCTTGTGGCAGCGATGGAGGCAGAGATGTTTCCTGTTTACTGTACGGGAGTCTCACGCTGCCTCAAAACAGACTGACAAGTTTGATCGCTGCAGCCTAAACACACTACCAAGCCCTGTGTTTTCACCGCACAGGCAATGTGAATGCAGCATTAGCCTATCACAGCCAGGGAAAGCTCTGTATTTACTCAGTAGACCGGCGTTGTGCCTGGTGGCTGTGGTGACATTCCCGCATTGGAGCACAGGAAGTATGCCAATACAGCTTATTGGTTATACATGCAGACCTCCTTTTGGCAACTGTATACATGTTCTGCCATTTGTCACTTTTTACCCTTTTAAAAACAGTTTTGGTGTGTCAGTGTCTGCTGAACCCTCAACCCAACATTAGCCCTTACCTTAACCAGTATGTGAGGCTCACCATGGCCCTACATTAATGTTAATCTAACTCAGGCCCTATTCCAAACCCACAGAGAGCAGCACTTGGGGAAACACTGGTCGAAAGTTTTTAACATGGGCACATACTGTATTTACGAAAATATGAAAAAAAAAAAAAAAAAAAAAACATAGAAAGAGTCACACATTTGTATAGCGGTGATAAACGGGTGTCCAGTTTATCACAGCTGGCTGTACAACACTAATAAGCTACTTATTAATATTCAACCAACCCATCCATCTTTAATCGTTAAATCTCTAGCGGCACAGAATTTGATGGGTCACAAATTTGAATGCAACATTGTCATCTCAATATTTGTGCTGCGGTGGCATTAATCGCCCCTCATACAGAACATCCATCCACAGAGCGCTAACTATCGCCCTTATCCTCGTTTCTCCCTACGCACATAACAGCAAGCAGACACAGATTAGCTATACCTCCACATAAACCACGACCACAACTACAGTAAACCTATAATAAAACTTAGGGACATCTTATAAACATCACAACAAAACTACAGGTTTAAACAGATAACGTAAATACTGCCAATTCCACAGGAAATAAAGTTAACTCAATGACTAACGTTACCACAAACGATCTGAGTGCCTACTATATTAGCTACATTTCCTGAGATTGATTAATTCCAGAGACACCATGTTGTATGAACATTCAGTGAGTGATGTAGCTAACGTAAAGCGTCAGGCTTAAACAGGAGTTGTTTAGCAGAACTAAATGTTTAGTGTAACGTTAATGCGGGGAGACGTTAGTTTGCGCAATCATAGTCCAGCTGCCTAATCAATAACATGCACACAAATCACGGAGGCTAAACGTCCCAGCGTTCACGTAACCGTTGGACGTTTAATTTCAGCTCGGCCCTGTAACATTAAGTTAACCTTAGTGGAAGCCAGGCAAAACGCTGCCTCTGAAAATGTCTTTATTCGACAACCAAAAGTCGCTTAAAGCCCTTGATAATAAAAGCCAAATTCACCACTGGTCTGACTAGAGTTTGGCTACACGAATGAAAGCTAACCCGTGTTGCAAGTACTTACCAGGATGACAGTCTTTGTGTTTGGGCAAGGTTAAAAACATTAAGGATAAAATCCACCAATAACTCGGTTCCCGTATTGTCCGCATGTTAGACTATTCATCGAGAGCAACAAGAAGGCAACTGGTGAGAAAGTTTTCGAGTCTTTTCTCTTCTTTAAAAAAATAAAAAATAAAAAAAATAATCACATACACACGACCGAAGCAGAAACGAAGTTGGCACAGCAGCCACGAAGGCAGCGCATCAAAGTAATGGTTAGCGGTTCGGCTGCAGAGAGTCGCCGTTTCTTTTAAAAAGACAAATTTATTCGCCTCCAGCCCGAGCAGAGGCTGTTTTTAGCTTCGAGGAATAAAACGATACGCACACCGTGGCACTGCAAAAGCATTCCAAAACGTGTTGGACTCCACCGTGCCTGTAGCGGGCTTCCAGATAGCAACATTCCCGTAGTGGAGAGGGATAAATCGGCGATCAATCACTGTCTTTAACTACAGGGGGGAAAAGTAGTCGAATAATATTGATTACACGTGGTCATTATTAAGTGGTTATCCGCGGCATCAGCGTGACGAAGGGTAACGCGAAGAAAAGTGGTGCTGGAAATGTCCCGTTCTTCCATCCAGGAAGTGGACTAGCGATCAGGCATGCATGGATATGTGGCTGCTGGTCCCATCCTACAGGACAGACTGCGCGTGAGAGGGAGCCAGCGCGGGGCGGGAGCAGCGGAGGGAGGGGAGGCGGTTCTCGGATTTGCTGAATGCAAAATGAGTCGGAACGGACAGAGTCTGGTTTCTGTCTATGGTGCTGTGATAAGGAAGACACGCGAAATCAGTGGCTCGTGTCAGATTGTCAAGTCACCAAAGTCCAGACTGGATTGTGCTGCCTCTTTTAAATGCTGCATCAAACATGTTGCATCACACATGATGAAAAACTGGCAAGGCCATTTCAGAATCTACAGAGGATTGAAGCCTTGTTCAAAATAATCTCCCTGCTATATGCACAAATTCCAACCCCCATCCAGTCATCTCCCTGTTTTGTTGCTTCCTCCCAGGCCCCATTATTAAAACGACCCTCCTGTGGCCACACAGCCATGTCCCTTTGCCTCCTGCTGGCAGAATTGTGAATGGAATACTTTAGCAGTAATCATCACCTGTAATATCATCATGTATGAGTGTGTGCTGATTGGAGAATTATGCATCCATCGGTGACACTCCCTTAGGTAAATGTGTAGTCAGTGGTGTTCTTGCAGAACTATCCAGCAGGACATTTAATTTGAGGAATCTGATTAAATTTCTCATTTAATTACCCGGTTCTCTGCAGGGCCATTGAAGACAGTCACAAGGGCCCTCTGCTTTTAATGTGGGCCATCTGCTTCCTCTCCAAAATGCCTACCTTTTTCAAAGCCTTATGGGCATCCTCGCTCGATCCTCCAGGCTGGACTGTATTTTGACTGATCAAGTGCAATTATCCTGAACAGTAGTTTCTGAATTATTTTCCTGTTTTGTCTTAGTCTGTCAGACTCCAAAAATGTTTCTGCAACAGACCCAGGGAACTTACCCTTATGTGTAGAGGGTGAAAAATATATGTCACCAAAATAAATTTTGATTGGTTGCTTTTCTTTGTCTTATCTGATAGAATATCTTTGGGTTTTGGACTGCAAAAAAACAAACAAGCAATTTAAAGATGTCAATTTACTGATTTAGCAAATTACTTTTCATGTTGTGTAATAATACAGTCTACAAGTGGAATATGCATCCTCGGAAAAAAGCATACAAACAGCAATTAAACTAGTGTAAACTAAAGTAATAGACAGTCGAAAATTAAAAAGCCATGCATTTGTGTTCATAATTAAAGCAATAAGCCAAGGCTAAAGCAGGACATGACCCACGTTTACAGCTTTAATAAAAAAGGATGTAAGTGTAAAAAAAAAAAAAAGTTTTTTAATAAGTTGCATTCAAATAACAATAAAACAAAAGAGATGGATGACATGTTTTCCATGACAAATCTTAACTTGAGAATATTAAAAACAAAATGCAATTAAGGAGGTCTTCATCAGATGAGTGTTTGTACTTGCAGACTAATTTTGCGGCTGCATCTCAGCCGCTGTTGAAACTCAATTTGCTCCTGAACACTAACACTCATTAACCTCCCTGCATGCAGTGAGCTGTGGGTTTCTAAAACATGTGAAATAAGGGAACAGTACAATTAATAATACAGCAGTAAGTTGAATTCATGGCATCCAACCCGGAAGTCTGATAAATGCACTCAGGTGACACTACATTCATTTGGTCAAAGTTATGCTTTTTCATGCAGAGCCACTGCTTTTTTTCTCTCTCTCTGAAAGTTACCAAACACAAAAGCAATCACAGCCCGTAAAATGAGTCACGCCCATTATATTTCTTCTGTCATGAAGAGCTTAATGCAAAGACCAAAACCAAAGAAGCCCAATGCCCTCTGCTCTCCGCAATGTTTCTTTGTATTTCCGTGACGCATTTGTAAAGTGTGCCGTGACATTTGACATTCTAATCTTTTTTCACCCTTTGGGAGTTGAGACACTAAAGGCATCCTAACACTTCCTCTGACAGTTAAATTGTGCTTCAGATTAGAAAAAGAAAAGAAAAGCTGCGATATACATGATTTATGCGAGTCCAGCCTTGACACCAGCATTGTCCCCACGGGCATCTCCTTTCCCTGTGCCCTTAAGTGGTTTGAGAATCACACTTGTATTATTTTTTCCAAACACATTGCACATGTTGACAGTTGGTACATAATGTACGACTCTGTGCATCAATTATGTAATGTAATTCAGGCTATGACATATATAATTTATTTGATTCTCAATCTCTTACATTATTTAATCAAAAGCTATTTTTACCATTATTACTTTCCTCATATAGTTGTATCTTTTGTTGGTCTGTCCTTTAGTTCTCCGCATCAATGTGTCATGTTTCTGCACTGAATCTTCTCTGCATTATGCTTTAGGACAGTGTCGCAAGTGTCCGTCAGCCAGGTGCAGAACAAACTTAAAAAGGGTAGCACTCTAAAACTACAAAGATGGGTTCAAAAGTAAGCCTCCAGCAAGTCAATGGTTTTCTTTTCTGTTTAAAAAATATGCCTCAAAACTAAAATGGCAAAGAAGAGGGATACACTGCATTTACAAAATTTTCTTTCCCAATGTATTTCTGTCTTGATCAGTGGTGAACAATTGTCGACTTAACTCATATGAAAAAGGTTATGTTATATTTGCATTAGAACATTATAAAAAATAAGGCTTGTCCTTTGAGTTGTTTTTGAAGCCAATTTAAGTAGTCTGTAAAAGGCTCAGACAAAAGGCATTTAGTCTATGATGGCAAACTGTTCAAATCTATGGCAAAATTTGAGTTTTGATTTCAAAGATTAAAGGTGTTTTGCTACTGAAATCACAAGTATTTGGAATGGCCGCCAACCATTTTTGTGTTTTCTTTGCCTCCTTGGCGATCACTGGTTCCATTTAATTTCTTCATAGTATGACAGACAACTTAATTCATTACAAAGAACATTAAGTCTGATTATATATTTTTTAAAGTTATTGTTGTGTTGCAATGTATGGATTGAATTGTAAAGTCTGCCTGCTTGCGTGATGCATTCATGTGCTGGGGAAAGTCAACAAACAGGACTGCATTCATGACGTATGCTAATGGAAAGGTGTGAAAACAATCAAGCAAATGAGTAGACGTTGCAAAGTAAAAAGTGAATTTTGTCGCAGCCTGCTTAGTCTGGGATATTGAATGTGCTCATAATTCCTTTTTTCAGGTTCAGGTTTTGAACTTAACTTTTGCAATTGTGCATCAAAACAAAGTTGCCCCTGACAACAGAAGGGTGTCGATAACAATAATACTCAAACCAACACAATTCCCTAAGAGCAGATGGGAACCTCTGCAGTTCCTGTGAAACAGTATATCTGGCTGCTATCCCCGGTATTGATTATTGCTGATATTCTATCTGCCATCTGTCTCCCTCAGTGTGAAGACTTGCGCTGATAGTCAGTGTTAAACAAAATAACACGAAGTCTGCACTTATTGTACTGTAAGTGTTAATTAAAACACTCTGTTTTTGTACTCTCAAATGCAGAGAGGATTTGCCATGATGTAATATGTTAGTGTGGTTGACCTAATTTTGGTGGATGAAAATTATGTCATGTAATGCGGAGATAATGGGAGAAACATGGAAAGTTTTAGATTTGGGTGGTCAGTATTAGATATAAGGAGATGTGAGCAAAAGAAGAAAAAAAGTTTGTCAGAGAGAGAAAAAGACAGTTATGACTTTATTGATTTGAGGCGGTAGTAGTTACTATTTGAAGCCAGTAGAGGGTTTCTGCAAAATTCATTTTGCCATTAATCATTGCAATTGTTCAAACCACCTAGGACCGTCATTGACACTCCTGAAGAATATAATACATTAATTTGTCACAGAAGGGCAACGAATCTCAGGACTTAGATGGATGAGTTAATAGCCAAGAAATTCAGAATATAGTCAGAGTGTCAACGTATTTTAGATGGTACAATGAAGCCACAATAGTTTACTTTATGTCAGTGTATAGAGGCCTTGCATAGTGCATGTTTGTCTAGTTGTTCCAAAGAAGATGGCCACTATGTACGCATACAGTAACAGGTCAAACACAAGATAAACATGATATTACTCTTCCATTGTGACGATAATATCGAACTGTGAGACACCAAATTACTTTTGTTTGTGTGTGTTCTCAACACATAGCAGTCTTCTTCCAACATGGACGACAAATCATCCCAGAATATTTGATGAAAAGTCTAGTAAAACATCAGTGTTTAATTTTCTTTTACAGATAATTTGCACCAGGATCAGCAAAGCTCAGGGATCCATTTCACTTCCAACAAATGTCGCTAATTTGCAAAGTCACGGAGCATTGTTGAAAGTTATCACCGATTATCAAATGATGCAAAGCTGCTGGAGAACAATGAGAGAGAATAACTGAATATTTCTTGAATTGCTCAAGGAATTTGCATACATGCATGCATTATATCTTCATCTTCAGTTGAATTCAAATGCTAACTAGGATGGATACAAAATGGTTATATTAAGATACAGAAACAAATAATACAGTTATGGTGTACAACTACAAACGTTTTGTCATTATATGGGCAGGCTGCGACAAAATTCACATTTTACTTTGCAACAGCAATCATTGTGAGTTTCTGTTATGTTCTGTTTCCTGTTTTATTTTGAAAGCTGTTGTCTTATTTTACTTCCTGTGTTTTCCCTCCCTTGAGATTGCCCTGATGTGTTTCACCTATTGTGTCACCTGTCCCTCGTTAGTCCTCGTTACCTGGTGTATTTAGTCTCTGTGTTGTTTTTGTCTGGTGTGGCATGTTGGTCTGTGTTGTTTCATGGCAAGCTGGTGTTGTGGCTAGTTTTGCCAACCTCTGGACACTCTTTGTTGTAAGTTTTTGTGAATAAATTCCTTAACTGCATTTCGGTCCAATCCTTGTCAATCCCTCGGCAATCTGTGACAATCACAAGTTGGATCCTTGTTAAATTAGAAGATGCTTGATTAAGCTTTGCTCTGACTGAGAAGAGCAATGACAATCCTCAAGTTCCCCTATGTCCAAAGTCACTAAAATCAAGATACCTCTGACTTTCCTCAATAATTCATAAGTTGCTGCATTTATCTCCCTTCTGGCACTATCTGCTGTCTTTTTAGGCACAGAGCGACTGCTAAAGCTGGCAGATGTTTGGACACATGGCCACACAGCGCTGCACAAAATAAGCTGTCAGAGTAATGCGTCCTGATAAAGGAAATCAGCTTTTCAGCGTCACGGCAGAGAGCTACGTCCCCTGTGTTGTATACCACATCCAAACCATGATTTGAGCATGATATCCCACATTAGTGTTTCAGCTCATGGATCTGTTTAAGTCTTTTGTGTTATAGTTAACAACTGTGCACATTAAGTGTGAAGCTCCACAGAGCTTTCTTGTTTAACTTCAGTTCATCCACAGCCTCCCACGAACATCAGGCTCACGGTCTTCTTGCCACAACTAATCATTTAAATGAGTCTCCACTCACTTGCATAATTACCAATATAAAAAACCAAATACAAGCTTGACGCTGTATTCCAAATAGTCAATTTATTCCAAGACTTAATAAACCTGCTGAGGTGGCGAGTGTTGGCCTCATGCAAAATTGTATTATATAAGGACACACTTTTAACCTTTTTAAAGGAATATGCCACCGTTTGTTGAAATAGGGCTTATCACGGTCTACCCTGGCTGTAGATAGGTGGGCCAACGCATTTTTTTTGTCTGTGCAAGTAATTAGGTTGTTTTTTTGTCTTTTGTTGGCTCACTTTTACTAGGGGAGACCGTGATAAGCCCTATTTAAACAGACGGTGGCGTATCCCTTTAAGTAGGCAAAGCAGTGATGTATATTCAATGTTTCTAAAAAAAAATTCTGATTTATGCTTCGAAGCAGAGCTTTCGCCGTAGCCTACGTAAGTGGCCTGAAGTTTATACTTGTGCGTTGTCTGCTTCAATTTCTTTCCAGAAAATAAGCCAATATATATATGAAGAACCAATTTCTAAAATATTTTTTCTATTTACAAATTTTTACTTTCAGTAAAAATTTATATTTTCCTAAACATCATCTCTGTTTTTTTACACAAAGACACAGCAACAAAATTAGAGACATCTCCTACAGGAGAGATGGCAGAATTTAAAGACAATTACACAATAACAGATGAAAGTGCTACAACATTAATAATATCTGTAAAAGTAGGTATGCACAGCTGATAATGAGATGTAATTTATGCGAAACTGAGGGATGAATATTTTACTAGCCTGCTTTTTTTTAAGTAAAAAAAAATCACTAGCCAGAGTCTGAATGCAGCATAAGGGAGAGCGCAAAGCAATAGCAGCCAAATAGTGCTTCTGGGCAGGTGCCTGGAGTTCCATTTGAGCATTGCAATTATCAACATTGAAGTTATGCAGATGAACAAAAGGATTGCTTTTGGGAAATGTGCCACTGCACTCTATTCTTGTCATGCACAGTTAAAAAAAGAAGAAGAAATATAACAGAATGGATTTGGTAGAAACTACAACTCTATCTGAACAGGCTTGATTTGTCTCTTATGTGTCCATGGGTTTATTGACCTTATCCTGTTAAAAGAAAAGAAAAATAGATTCTAGGTAGTAACCATGCTTGGCAGTGCTTAGCATTGCAAACAACCCAAGGGCAAGGTCAAAGTGCTTTCAGCACTTTATTAGTCTGAATTAGGTTTCGTTACTCTTACAATGGAGCAATCTATCTTTTTTCTCCCTTTTGTTTTAAATGAAACTGTTAAATGTCTGAACACTAAATTGCTTTTATACTGTCTGTATCAATTTTCAGTTAAACATTTAACATTTAACCCACCAGTAGGACACACGTTGCATATCTGATGTCACAGACTGCAAAAGTCTAAAACAAATTTAAAAACAAAGTTCAGTAGGCATGGCTCAGTACCTCCTTATAATGAAGGATAACATTATATCTATTCTACTTGCTTATGTTACTTAACCAGGTAAATCCTGTTAAAATCAATGATCTGAAGTGATTCACACATTTTAAGGAATGTGTTGCTGCTATTGTTGTTGTATTTACTTCCAGTTTCCTGTACATACCATGCTGTTTGCGCTGAGTGACAGGGTATACAAATTACACATGTATCATCAGATTAATAAAAAATGAAAGAACCGAAACAGCGCAGTTGAGTTGAATCCCACCAAATTTAATGTCTCTTTATCCTGTGAATAAGGATTTATTTTTGACGTGACAATTGAGCCTGGACCTGGGTTTATATATTTTCTAGTTTTTCATCTTATATTTCTGAACCCATAACGGTGAAGAAATCTTTATGTTCTCGCAGAGCAATATGTCACCTGGATTCAAGGCATACTGCAGCCATTTTACTCTACATAGGTGAAGGATAACATGATAACACCTTGCAGTCAAGTGAGATTACAGCATATTGTGTTATTTCTATATATAGGAGATATGATATTACATGGAGCTGGAGGGACAAAAAACGTCACCATCAATGCATCCTCACAAACCTTAATATGCCTTGAAAGGTCACATACTGTTGTATTTCGGTGGTGGTCTGGTTGTGATAATGAAATCTAATTGAAATCTGTATGTGTAACTTTTATGCAATACATTACCTTTGAAAGATTTTGCAGTGGACATGTACAGGCTGTTCTCATGAGCTCTGGTCCGCATGAGGAGGAGGAGGAGGTCATGGTGGATGGGTGGGTCAAAAAGCACAGGGCTTTCAAGCAGGGGAGCGGAGTTTGTGTCCCGGAAGAAGTTAAAGTGTAGTGGTAAAGTGTATTATGCTCATTTTCAGGTTCATAATTGTATTTTGAGGTTGTACCAGAATAGGTTTACATGGTTTCATTTTCAGAAAACACCATATTTTTGTTGTACTACACATTGCTGCAGCTCCTCTTTTGACCCTGTGTGTTGAGCTCTCTGTTTTAGCTACAGAGTAGCTAAAAGAGTTACAGAGTAGCTAAAACACACATGCACACATGGAAGTCGCACATGCGCAGTAGCTGGGTAAGGACTACTAGCTAGAAGCTATCACTGCTAGCGGTTAGCCACCTTGTTCTCAATGGCAAAACGCTGCTACAACACTATATAACTACTTACATGTCCCTCATCTGCAGGTATTCCATGCAAAGTTGGAAGTGCGCCCTCATTTAGAAGAAGTCTCCCGGCTAATCCTGCCTTGTACTGACCAAAGTTGGAGAAACAGCTAGCTGATGTGGTATTAGCTAAAGTGATTAGCACACACCAAATGTTTCGGCCAATGACGTAGATGGCCCTGGCGATTTTGACCAGCTCACCCGGAGACTGAAGGCAGGATACATTCAGAAACCCGTATCTCACTCAAAACAGCATGGATGTTTTTACAATTTTGTATGTGTGTGGAAGCACCAGAGACGATTTTTTCATAATATGGGCACTTTAAGGGGGAAACTACGGTGGCCCTGAAGTGCAAATCACGACAGCAAATAGGAAAACACGACAACAAATAGGAAAACACGACGGCAAATATGAAAACACTTCAACAAATCACAAAACACAATGACATTAACTTCTACCGGAAAAGGTAGGGCCTATCTAGGAGAGTCTGTCTTTCGCGCTCCCAAATCACCCACAATCCTATGCGCGCGGCTTTGCCGGCTTGTTAAAAAAAAACAATGGCGGACCTAAGCGGGACATCCATGGTTGGAGCGGCATCACTGATGGCACAAGTATCATTTAAATGTAAGTATATTTAGTGTTTGCAGTACATTTGTTATCACAGTTAATGTGTTACATCAATGTAAAGCTTAACGCTTTAATGCTGGTACAAATTGCTGTTATAATTAGGTAGATACACCCCGAGCTAACGTTGAGCTAACTGAACCTATCAACTAGCTAACATTTAGGCTGTTAGCTAGCTGGGTTGCTGTCTTTAAGCCATTTGTGTTCGTAAAATTTAATGTCCGGTGGCATTTTCCTCTGTTTTTATAAGCCGTTACTGTTTATGCGTAACGTTAGCAGAGATTTAGAAATCGGTGTGTTTATCAGTTGTAGCTGCAGGATGGCTAGTGTTATTCGGGGGACAGGGAAAGTAAAAATAAATCGCTATTTTGCACCAGTAAAAAGGCTCAAAATATCACCAAACTTCAACGGTAGCATAATGAGGGTTCCTACATCTTAACAGAAGCATTGAGAACTTTGTAAGTGTACAGACAGTTTATTGAACGAAGAGCTGCGGGAGCTCCGTGAAAGGGCTAAGATAGAGCGAGAGTAGTCAATGCAGCAACACAGCCTCGTACTTTGGGGAACTGGTGGCGTACCTGCGGATATTGTGAAGCTATGGCCACCGGACAGGAGTGTCTGTGTTGCTTTGAGTGGGACCTGTTACCTACTGGCTACTACTGGTAGCTCTCTCTCTCGTAGCCCTTTCATGGAGCTCCCGCAGCTCTTCGTTCAATAAACTGTCTGTACACTTACAAATGCTTCTGTTAACATGTAGGGACCCTTATTATGCTACCGTTTAAGTTTAATGATATTTGAGCCTTTTTAATGGTACAAAATAGCGTTTTGTTTTTACTTTCCCTGTGCCCCGAATACTAGCGTCACCAGAAGGGAGACATGAGGAGGAGAGGGAAAGCAAAAGACAAGCAGGGAGACAGAGGCCAAAGAGAGATGTTGAATAGATTATTTGCTATATTAGAAATTGGCATTCTAAAAATAAATGCATTAAATGAACTGGTTTGTCGGTGTCATTAAGTTTTTGGGTGTGTGTATATAATATAAACTGTTTATCAATGTCTATTTTTCCATCAAATTATGACCTGGATACAGGAAACTTCTAACTGAATAATTATATTCAGATCCTAACTTTTAATAACTCGTTAGGTATACAAGCTCTAAAAAGACATTAACGAAACGTGTATCTTTATTATAACCTTTATTCAAACATGACTGGAACACTGGACGAAATGGATGTGGAACTGTGCTGTTCAATTTTTTTTGTTGAAATGAAGGTGAATCAGCGTCAGTCTGCTTGCAGGAGAATATTCTGTGAGGAACTTTGCCCGCAACGTGCAAAGGTAGGTAAGGTTACAGACACTGATAGGCTTTAATGTAAGCAATAGCCGTTTTATCCTGTCAATAAATTAAAAACTTGTGGGAGTTAATGTTTGTAGTAGTCATAACACTTTGAGAATTGCATTAATTAATCTTAATTACATTAAGTTTACAGTAGCTAACCCTTTGCATTAGCTTGTAGTTTATTGCATGTATGTAACATTGTCCAGTAGCTTCTAGCTTTCAGACAAATGCAGTGCAAAATATGATCAGCAACTACAAGGTAAACGCTACCAGCTAATGAGCTACCACAGGCAGTATGATATGCAGTAAACTGCAAGTGAGAAAGGTTAAATAGTACTGTAAACACACAAGCTACAACCAACATATTAAAAGTCATAACACCATTGATAAACACCCACTAACACATTAAAGGTAGGTGTAAGTGTGTTAAATGGTCAACAGATGTCAGTTAAAACCATGAAGAAACTACACCACTACACAGTTACATGAAGTACCTTCATGTTACAGTATGCTTAAATATACTTTTATATATAAATATATACATTTCTAATCTTACCAGGACAGGTTGGATAACTACTGGACTAACCTAAAGCTTTCTCCTTCTGTCTGCAGTCTTGAAGCAACACAGTCATTGCCAGCTGAGTCTGATCGCCGCTTCATGTTGAACATACTTTTGTACAGCATAAAGTCATGTTTGAATAAAGGTTATAATAAAGATACACGTTTCGTTAATGTCTTTTTAGAGCTTGTATACCTAACGAGTTATTAAAAGTTAGGATCTGAATATAATTATTCAGTTAGAAGTTTCCTGTATCCAGGTCATAATTTGATGGAAAAATAGACATTGATAAACAGTTTATATTATATACACACACCCAAAAACTTAATGACACCGACAAACCAGTTCATTTAATGCATTTATTTTTAGAATGCCAATTTCTAATATAGCAAATAATCTATTCAACATCTCTCTTTGGCCTATGTCTCCCTGCTTGTCTTTTGCTTTCCCTCTCCTCCTCATGTCTCCCTTCTGGTGATGCTAGGGCAGCCTCCGTTTGTTCCTTAGTCCCCTGTTAAAAGACAGCAAAGACAAGAAAAAGATTTACCGTTATGAATGCTATAATGGAACGTTATACTTGTTACATGGGAAACTACACAAACATTTTAGCTTTCATTTAATGTTGCTAGTGAAGTTTAAGGAAAATTCCGGCGCAAAATGAACCTAGGGGTTACTAACAGATGTGTACCCACTCTGTCGTTCTCTGGGACATGTTTTCGTGCTAATCGAATGTGTTTGTAGCTTGAAAGAAGCTAGCGCGGACCGCTGATTAGCTTACAACACTAGTATTCGGGGCACACGGAAAGTAAAAACAAATCGCTATTTTGTACCAGTAAAAAAAGGCTAAGTAAAAGTAAAAGTAAAAAGGCTCAAATATCATTAAACTTAAACGGTAGCATACTAAGGGTCCCTACATGTTAACAGAAGCATTTGTAAGTGTACAGACAGTTTATTGAACAAAGAGCTACGGGAGCTCCATGAAAGGGCTACGAGAGAGAGAGAGCTACTAGTAGTAGCTAGTAGGTAAGTACAGCCGATTATCAGAGGGGAAATCTTCAGACTGTACAAAACACTCTTGGGTGTTGCGACGCAACAGGTCCCACTCCATGCAACACAGACACTCCTGTCCGGTGGCCATAGCTTCACAATGTCTGCAGGTACGCCACCAGTTCCCCAAAGTACGAGGCTGTGTTGCGGCATTGACTACTCTCGCTCTATCTTAGCCCTTTCACGGAACACCCGCAGCTCTTCGTTTAATAAACTGTCTGTACACTTACAAAGTTCTCAATGCTTCTGTTAAGATGTAGGAACCCTCATTATGCTACCGTTGAAGTTTGGTGATATTTTGAGCCTTTTTACTGGTGCAAAATAGCGATTTATTTTTACTTTCCCTGTGCCCCGAATAACACTAGCCATCCTGCAGCTACAACTGAGAAACACACCGATTTCTAAATCTCTGCTAACGTTACGCATATACAGTAACGGCTTATAAAAACAGAGGAAAATGCCACCGGACATAACATTTTACAAACACAAATGGCTTAAAGACAGCAACCCAGCTAGCTAACAGCCTAAATGTTAGCTAGTTGATAGGTTCAGTTAGCTCAACGTTAGCTCGGGGTGTATCTACCTAATTATAACAGCAATTTGTACCAGCATTAAAGCGTTAAGCTTTACATTGATGTAACACATTAACTGTGATAACAAATGTACTGCAAACACTAAATAAACTTACATTTAAATGATACTTGTTCCATCAGCGATGCCGCTCCAACCATGGATGTCCCGCTTAGGTCCGCCATTGTTTTTTTTTAACGAGCCGGCAAAAACGCGCGCATAGGATTGTGGGTGATTTGGGAGCGCGAAAGACAGACTCTCCTAGATAGGCCCTACCTTTTCCGGTAGAAGTTAATGTCATTGTGATTTGTTGAAGTGTTTTCCTATTTGGCGTTTTGTTTTCCTATTTGCCGTTGTGCTTTATGATTTGTTGAAGTGTTTTCCTATTTGCCGTTGTGCTTTATGATTTGTTGAAGTGTTTTCATATTTGCCGTTTTGTTTTCCTATTTACCGTTGTGTTTTGTGATTTGTTGAAGTGTTTTCATATTTGCCGTTGTGCTTTATGATTTGTTGAAGTGTTTTCCTATTTGCCGTTGTGCTTTATGATTTGTTGAAGTGTTTTCCTATTTGCCGTCGTGTTTTCATATTTGCCGTCGTGTTTTCGTATTTGTTGTCGTGTTTTCATATTTGCCGTCGTGTTTTCGTATTTGTTGTCGTGTTTTCATATTTGCTGTCGTGACTTGCACTTCAGGGCCACCGTAGGGAAACACAAGACTAGTTATTTTGATGCCTAAACGTAACTGTCGTCGCTGCACGATGGTCATCTTTTGTCGGCTAAACTCAACAGCAACGGCCCCTGAAAGAACCATTACCTTGCGGTGCTCTGTACCCAGCTCACAGCAACCTTTTCTTGGCTAAATTTGACCAGTCGTCTTGTGACCAGCGAGGTAAGTTTTCATATGATATCATACAAACCCGTTCATGAGAATGCATTGACATGTAACTCTGTGCAAGAATGGTCGACTGGTAGTTATTGTATTTGAAATAGGTTTGATATGTGTTAAATATATAAACAGACCGTAAATGTAATCATAAAGCGTGAGCTGTAATCCTTTCAGTGCTATGCATATAGCAAGTATCCAGAAACCATAATTTGTTTGTTTTGCAATGAGAGCTTTGCACACAAGCTCCATTCTGTCTCCCCACCTGAATCATTGCCGGATTGATGCATCCTGAAGATCATTTTCTGAGCTACTCGTCTGTGTAGTGGCTCACATCCATCCAGCACATGCTTTGTTTTAGGTCCCAGAGAAAAAGATGGATCCAAATCCAAGAGCAGACAAATAGGAGCGTTCACTATCTGGATGCCAGGACTCTGCCTTGAATCAGATTAAACTACATTACTGAATGCACAGAGCAGACTGAAAATAAATCAAGCTTTATTGTGTGGAGGAGATAGATAGCCTACATGTCCCGGGGGGGAGCCAGCTGAAAACATGCACAAGAATCTTAAATTAAAGGACGTACATGAAACGTGCTGCAGTTTTCAATAGCAATAAATGATGCATGTTTCTGTAAATGATATTGTCCAGCCCAGGTATCTCGCATTTGTAAACTTAGCTCTCAGGAAAAATACTCAGCTGAAGTAGAAATATATTTGTGATAAGGAAGACAGACAAACACATTTCATCTAGTTTTTAAGTCACTTTCATAGCAGAAATTATGCATTGAATTTCTTCACCACACTGCTGGAACAAAAATAGCAGCTTACTCTGATGATATACAGGCCTGCATGCAGAGCATAGGTTCAATATAAATGTGTGATGGCAGGCTTGACAGTTGAAAAAACAATACACTCCTGACACTCCCCAAGCCTTTGTTTTATCGACCAACCTTCCGCCGCAGTCATTGTGGAGTCTATAATAAAAATGCATCAGACGCATCTCCCTGTCCTCAGCAGAACGTCACTCAGGGGACGGCATGTAGACCTTTATGAGAGCTAATGACCCATGGCTTTTAGAGTCCCACAACCATCAGCATAATTAGGTTCAATGTCTGCACTCAACCTTTCGTTTATGTGCCCTTGAAAGCAAAAATGGCAAGTGATATTGACACATGAACCGAGGGATCTGACTCGAATGGCAGGGATTGTATATTTTCAGGTGATGTTGCCAACAAAAGTCCATCCACCGAGTAAGAAGGATTTTAGATCTTGTATCCATTATAATTCAACTTTGAGTAATACTTGTATTAAGCACAACAAGGAATGACACTTACTAAATGGTTTATAATACACAATAATGTAGTTGTAAGTAGAAATACGTTGTTTTTAAAGTGTTTATTAGGCTATGTGTATTTGTCAACAATTATAACTTCCCCTATTAGGCATCCATTACTGTTTGTATTATATTAGGTTTTACACTGTTTATATTATGTTCAAAACTCATGAAGATATGTTGAGCTTAAAGGTTCAATCTTGACCTTGGAAATAGTAGTTTGACAACAAAATAAAAAATGAAAACCCACTTAAAAACTCTCTTCCAGAGCTTTTAACCACATCACTGGAGTTTCATGGAGAGTAAAGACAAAGTATTTATAAATAAAACTAGACTAAAAAACACTTAATTAATACATATAATACATTAATAACAATGTAAAGATGTATTTGTATTATTGTTAATATGTTATATTTATACATCAGGCTGTTTCAAAGGAGTTATTAGTAGCATTATATATTATAGTTATATATACTGACAAATCCATTATTAAGCACTTAAGATGTCCTTACAGTATATCAGCTTACAACTACATTATTACCAAATTGGATTGAATTATATTAACCATGGGTTGTAGATCACACAGTACTGCATATGGCTTGTTACACCCCCAGTCCGACGCCCCTGCACATTAAAGAAGAAATAATCAAATCTATTGTTTTTATTAGTGCAACTAACATTACAAAAAGCAATTGAGTGGTAATAAAACATAAAGACATTTAAGACATAAGGCAAGTACAGTACAATGATTTGTATTGTTCTGGGAGGTTGAATTCTGAGAAATAATCAAATCAATGAACAATCTTTCATGTTTTCAATTAAGTCATTGACACTGTACTGTATTCACACATATTCATGCACAAGCTGTTATCCTGCCAAGTGGATGAAGGTATTTCTTCCCTTTGTGATCTTGTGAAGTTTATAGTCATTATAATGAATTATGGATGTGATCCCTTGTGACTAGTTATACCTCTCCCTAACAAGATGCATATAACAACAATTAGCACCTTGCACTAATGTGGGAGTTGCAAAGTGGAAATGCAACAATCTGTAATGAGTATTGTCTCATTTGTTTCTCTAAATTCTCCTTTTCATTTGACGGTTTGCTCTAAAAGGGTTGTGATTACAGTGAAGCAGTTGGATATTATACAGTATTATTTGTTATTCAATCTAGTGCTGAGATTTAAAGTAAATTCACATCATTTGTTTTCAGTCACGTGAAAACCTCTAACATGAGTTAAGTTGACTTGTTTTCAATTCAGTTTAAATAGTTTTATTCTTTTTATTCAAGTGTAAATTATTCTTATTTAAGTGATTTCTCAGCTTGTTCTTTCTTGTTTCAAGATATTCACCCTTGTTTAAAGTGCAGAGAAAACAATTACACCTATTCAACACGTATTCAAGAAGAGTACAAAGCTTTTTTCAATTATATGCAAATCAAACAAAATTACCTGAGATCCAAATGTTTGCATTTTTTGAATGAAATGCAACAAGAATCAAGACGTGTTCCAACCTATATCATGCCAAAATTTAATTGTAGATGAAGGCTACATGCTAAGTCACAGCAAAGAAAACACTGTTTTTGGATGTAAATTTAAGCATACTTTCTAGAGGAAATATTTATTGACATCCTGTAGTTTGACCCTATGTTAAATTAAATCCCAGCTGATGGACAGCAGCTTCTTTGTTTGGAAAATGTGTTCAACTTTGTGCATATGAAATAAATTCTCAAGCATTTTCTTTCTCAAGCAAGCCATGAAATTCATCGAAAACAATACAACAGTACGGCAGATATGGAATGAAAAGCATTTATCCGAACAGCAATGGACATAGATTGCTGACTGTATGTAAAGTCAATTCTGTTATATCTAGTTTTGAATTGAAGGGATAAATGTTTTTACCACAGTAGAGCTACAGTAGTGTTTTCTCCATTCAGCACTGTCAAATTAGCTTAGTGAGACGGTTTGTGCTGACATTATTTCAACCGTTTGCAGTGAATTCAAAGCTGGACTCAGACGCTGACAGAAAGTCATAGTAATGGAGCCACAACTGAAAGGAACTTACTGCCCAAACAGTAATGAGTATAATGCTTAGATGGATTTGTTTTAAAAAATGGCAAATACTGCAAACAAGTTTCTATAACTGAAACTATAACTTCACATTTCCAACATTTTAGTAGCCTTACATTTCATTTTTCATTTTAAATTCTGCAAAGAATCGTCATGGCAATTACACTTACATCCAGGCATTATGATATGCATTGTGAAGCAACACTGACATCCCTTTCAGTGCTTATCCTGTCATGGGAGTTGACATGGTTAGAGCTGAAAACAATCACTGCTGCATTTGCTGGAAGCTGGATGGAAAGGAGGGGGTTTTGGTTTCCTTTTTAAATACAGCTAAATGGTTGCTGATTACTGCAGAAATGTGGCTATTGTGGCTCTACTGGTCTTTCTAACTTTGCACTTGCCACCTCCGTTGTAGAGATTTGGGGAAATGACGACTAGGTTCCTTTCCATATTGTTGTCAGACATAAATATCTGAGCCTGTCAGTGGCATAAACAAGCACTTTTAGTGGTCCTACATTGATGGTGCGCAATTGCACCCAAGGATTACAGTGCAGCCTGATTCACAGCTGCAGGCTGCACATTCTCGGTCAATACTGGACCAATTTACAAAAATGTTGTCCGCGTTAGTCACATAGTGGGAAAACTGGGTCCAGGTTAAACAATGCCGAATTTTCCCTTTAAAGTGATGGTTCGGAGTAATTTCACCCTAGGGTCCTTTGCACCATGACCTCGAGCCAAACACCCCCCCCAGAAGCTTTTTTCACCTGGGTCTAACATTGGGAGAGTTAGCGTAGAGTAGCGTTATCAGCTGAATAACTTAGCGCAGGGGCTAATGGACCCACGTTTGTATCTCGTAAATGACCCCACTAATAATGCCCGAAATGATACCAAACGTCTACACTAGCACATATAGGCTATGCACTCATAAAACGATGGATTGGAAAGTTTGTAAGTACACCAGAAGTTTATGTAAATAACACTTGCCTGCTGGCTTCTGCTCTCTGCTGTTGTTGTTGCTGCTGTAAGCCGAGTGCTTAGGGCTGTCTACAAATTACAACACCGAAAAGAGATGCAACAAAAATATTTTTTAATTTAACTTTTTTTTTTAAGTAAGTGCTGTAATATAACTAGAAGGAGACAAGTAATAATTGAGGTAAGTTTGGAGACATTACCTTATTTAATCATTAAATTAATAAATATTGTTGTTGTATTTCTTTTCGGTGTAGTAATTTGTAGATGGCCCTAAGCACTCGTCTAACTGCAGGTAGCAGCAGCTGCAGCAGCAGCAGCAACAGAGAGCAGAAGAGAGCAGGCATGTGTTCATAAACTTCTGGTGTACTTACAAACTTTCCAATCCATCATTTTATGAGTGCATAACCTGTTTGTACTAGTGTAGAAGTTTGGTATCATTTCGGGCATTATTAGTGGGGTCACTTACGAGATACAAACATGGGTCCATTAGCCCCTGCGCTAAGCTATTCAGCTGATAACGCTACTCTACGCTAACTCTGCCAATGTTCGACCCAGGTGAAAAAAGCTTCTGGGGGGTTGTTTGGCTCGAGGTCATGGTGCAAAAGACCCTAGGGTGAAATTACTCCGAACCATCACTTTAAGGTTAGGGGACCGTTGTCGTCATCATTACAATATTAACCATGGTTAAAGTTATGTAACAATCGTGGTTATGCTTTGGAAAAAAAAAGATTGGAAAAGGGAAACTAACCATATTAAAGTCTCCTGTTTTGTTGGCCTATCCATCTACATTGACCTCCTCCCTGCTAGGACTTCAACAACGTCACCTGACTTCCTCCATTTCTCCCATCATAACTACTACCACCACTAGAACGCTTGTCACTTCAATGTAAACATGTCTTACAGTGTGCTGTTTTGGAGCACTTGCTGAAACGAATGATGTTGTCGTTCTTGGGAGGACTAGTCTTGTGTTGCCAGACCTATCTCCACAGCGCTGTGGAGTAAGGGCTGGCTATACCACATACTTTCTGGGATAGGAGAAAAAAACTCTGGATTGTTTGCTTTTCGTTAAACCAATCACAATTGTCTTGGGCAGCGCCACATGCAATATTCAATGGAGTTAACTATTCAAACAATACAGTAACGTGAGCTATTTAAATTAGCTGGATACATGGTTAAACTTAACTTGCCCTTACCAGCGTATCACCGTGTGTATTTTGTCCATAGCCTGTCCCCGTCAATCTCTGCCAAAATGTCCGAGTTAGATAGTAAATTCCGTAAACATATTCTTTGTAAATCCTTACAATCATTCCCCGAAAGAACCAAGCAGGCCTGCCTTGTTGCACGATCCAAATGTTCTTCAAAACTAGCCATTTTCAGCGAGAAGCTTGCTAGTTCAAAGTTTGTTGTTGTTTCCCAAAGCGAACGGAGTTTGAGAACAACAACACACAGAGAGCGGAATGTGAGGGACATCGCGCCGGATGTCAGGCAATTATCCTGGAAATATACTTCTGTTGATCCAGACCATAGGAGGGCAATCTCGATCTGGAGGTAGTCCTTTTAACGGTCTTTAGCAAAAGACAAGTAGGCAGACAAATGTATAGGCTTGACCCACCAATATTGCTAGGCTTAATACAACTGAGAAAATGATAATGTGAGCCTAATAATATGAGTTTACTACTTAACCTAACACTCCACGAGTAATTAAGTAATGGCAATTAACAGGGGATTTAGTTTAGAAAAATAGTAGCGAGAAACACAGATCCAGATCCAGGCTGTACAAGTCTGCAGCCCTGCAGACCATGTTGCCCCAATGTTTTACACTCTGTTGTACATGTTGCGGTGGAATTATTTCACTCATCAGCCCACACTTTTCAGATATATCATTACCAGATGTCAAGCTGAGAGCAAGAATGATGCAAAGGTTATTGGACTTTCATTTTGCTTGGCGTGACTGTACGGAGCCATCTACGGAAGTAGTAAGAAGGTCAAATGGTAACTTTATGTATTAGTATCATAATGTGTAAGCAGCTCTAACTCATTTTCCTATTTTTTTGCACTAGTTGTAAGAAGTTGGGAGTTTGGAAAAAGGATGGCTGTATTTTGAAACTTTACAGAAGTGACATCCGATGCTGCCAGTGTCTCGGTAATCACGTTCCCGCCGCCAAATTTGTCATCCAACCCTCCACTTTCTTTCTTTTCCAGCACAAATTAGTGCACAGACAGTAAGAGCTTGCCTTCTCAGCTCCATTTTTGCACTAAATAAAAAAAAAGAAAAAAGCCATGCCTCAGGTTCCCTCTAACAAATCCAAGTGAAATATCCGCGCCACAACATGATGAATAACTATATTAAGGTTAAGAATAAAAAATAATTTGTGTAGTACAGAAATGTCATGTATAGAAATGTTCATAATGTGGCATTCGTCTGATGCTGGCATGTGTCGATCACAGTGAGCAGAGTTATGTTTGCCACAGCTATTGTGACTACGATCACTAAGTGAGCCTGTTACCGTGTCTAATAAAGCTGATTTGGCTTTACTGGATTCCATAATATTCTATTGCTAGCTGTTATTCTTTCTATAGAAAAGTAAAAATATCACAGTTGTACATACAGTTATGCTTGTTATGTGGGATCTAAAGAGCTGCAGCCCTCCTGCATGTGTGCTAAAGTGTCTGCTATTCCACTGTTGACTATGCCCTAGTGAGAGCTGGCAATACTGAAATACAGAGAATTTGCAATAGAATCCCATTAGATTGATGTACCCTTCTTTATGGGGAATGTTTCATTTCCCTGTTGTTTGCCGCTAACAGCAAGGCTACACCCCGGTGTAATTTCCCTTTGTATGGGTAAAGTTTTGCAAGTCTAATTTCTGCCCTTGAGTTGAATTACAATAAAGCGGCCACAGCCATGCACTGTATTTGCATTTGGATCATTTAATATTTTACTGTCAAGGGTCGTTAATCTTGCTCGTTTCATATACAAATTGTGCATCAATAATGTGGAAGGACAAGAACAATAAGATATAAATCACAAGGATAATATTTTCAAATGTTTCAATCATCCAATTTTAAAATCAACAGGAGAAACAGAAAAAATTAACAACAGATTCATCCTGCTCGTGCTCTGGCGGAAGATAGCTATATATGTTGTGGCAGGTTGATTTAAATGACATACACGCCCTTTAATTGGTTATTCTCTGCTTTAGATAATCACACACTGCAACAATGACGGCTACATAACTGCAGCCTTACATTTAGACCCTTTAGCCAGCTCATTTAGCGACGTACAACAACCACAGCTTAATTAGCTCCGTCAGTATCATTTGCAATTCTGAATGTTTTCACAGCATCATTTTGATGCTTGGCTGAAAGACACATTTTCTCTGTAATTTAGTCGGTTACTAATCTAATCATTACTATATCTTGGGAGTGTTTTCTCACTTTAGCAGGCAGTTAGCTGTGATTTGACGGCCTACATAAAAGCCTATGCTGTGACTGCACAACACTGACTGTGTGACACATGTGAGGCACTAATTATGGTGATGATTAATGAGGAAGGGCACATCATTTCTTTCATTTAGCATGATCCTGTGGATCCTGTTTCCAAACCAAAGCTTTCAAGTTTGTTAGGATAATCAACATATTTTTGTACCTTCAAGACTCATCAGAGAAGATGTACTAATTCCTATTCGGTGGATATCTTAAAGGATTACTCCAGTTTTTTATAACTTGGATTTTGTTTTTGCAGTTTTGGGCCATCAATTTGATTGGGTATGATAACACTGTTCTTACAACAAGTCCAAACCATACGACCACACGACCACATAGGCCTTCTAATAGGACCTAAGAGCATTTCATATATTAGGGCCCATAGCAGTGGCCGGAAATACGGAGCGCTTTCCGTCCTCATACCTAAACCTAACGGTTGTGGTTAACGTTTTGAAACGGTCGCAGTTTGGTTAGGTTTAGGCACAACATCTACTTGGTTAGGTTTTGAAAAAGATCATGGTTTGGGTTATTTTGGGGGCAGGGCTCCAGACTGCGACCACAAAATTTGACATGTTTTTAATTTGATGTTGAAAAACAATGGTTGGCCAATGTGTGTGAGAGGGGGAGGGTCGGTGAGTGATTAGTTGATGGCATGTTCATGCCAAATGGGAATAACAGGGACCACCCCCGTGATTAGGTTGTTTTTCTGACTGCCAGCGTTCACGTGGTCGGGAAGCGTGTTCTTCTTCTTCTGTTATATGGGCGTTTGGCATAACAACTCGTTGCATGACTGCCACCAACGGCTGGCCGTAGCCTAGAGCATCAGGTGTGTGAAAACATGGAGGCCACAATAACAAAAGATTTGCTGCTGTTTTCTTATGCGAGCATACAAACAGCACATGGACAGGTGTTTGTTTGTGTTATCTGCAGGACAACCAACTGGAAAGGACCCAGACAAGGTGTTTTTTTTTTTATACATAGGCCTATTTATGAATAACATGTTATGTCTGTGTATGTTTCTTGGCAGAGGTGTTTGTCCACAATAAACAGTTTATTGTCATTGAAATGAACCAAAGTCGCCTACATCAAACGTCAGTTGTCAACAACGCGTCACCAACTGGGATACTCTGTTAGCAAAATCTAGCCCGAGTTTCCCACCTCTGATTCCTACAGGAAGTGACGTTAATGGTGACGTTTTCACTGGGGAAAATGTTTTTCCGATGTCCATGAATGCACGGCAGCTGCGTGGGTAACGTCATCTACACTCGTGTGTCTCGCTTTCTTAGCGCCATCATCCGTAAAAGTCAACCATGACGAAACATGCACATGCTGTTGCACGGCACTGTTGTTACCATGTTCCTTTGAAAATCATAATGTTGCAGTCCATAATCCATTCATGTGTAGTGATCCGCAGCCTAAAGACCGTACATTGGCGAGGAAAATGCTGCTTAGTGGTAGCCAATAAGGAGTTATCCTAACAAAAAAAAGACAGAGAGCAGGGAGGGAGGGAGGGAGAGCCTGAATGAGTCAGAGGCAGTAATACATTACACTGACAGTAATACTACTTCTGAATGTGCATTTGTTAAGCACCATTCAATTAAAATGTGACTGTGAACTAAAATAAAACAGCACATTGTAGTTTCTGTATTTATTACCAAAGCATTTACCAGTAATACATGGGGAAAATGTGAAAAATTGCGTTTCAGGTCGATTTAAGGTGTGCGCCCCTAAATTTTCTGCTTGTGCCCCTTTTCAGTTAGGGGCTGCAAAAAAGTTAGTCTGGAGCCCTGGGGGGTCAATCAATCAATTTACCTGACGAAAAGTGACCGTCATGTGGCGGCGAAAGTTAAGTTTAGGCACCAAAACGACTAGTTGAGATTAGATTTTTTGGGGGTTTTGGATCAAAACACCGGTCCCCTTAAGTTTTCCCCAGGACATGATCTCCATTGATCCATTCATACAGCAGCAGTCAATGTGTTGCATACAGCAATAAATACGTGGAATACATACGAATTACAGTGTATTACTTTTCGCAGTTATATGTAGGAATGGTTCGTGGCTGAATTACGCCGAGAGAAGCCTTGCGGACACAGAGAAAAGAGAAACACACCGTATCTGACTTCTTTTTAGCAATATTGTCATTTTTTTTTTTTTTTTTTTTTTATAAGAGACCTTTAATAAAAAAAAATACCCAAGTGGTAATAAATCAGATTTTTTCTTCTATATTCTATAACCTCTTATATATAATATGTTGACTAATTTTCTCATTTGCTCTTCCTATGAACCTTGTCAACTGGGCTGGATAAAAAAAAATGGCAAATAAACAAATACAAGCTTTTCTTACTGTTTAAGCTGTTTTCTTTTGCTTTTATTAAGAAAATGACAATAAGTATTGATGAGAGACACACTTTTGTATCGTTAGTGTTTACGTGCCCAGGTAAATCCTCTATAATCTTTCCAGGTCTGTCACAGTCTACTTGTTCCTTTGTACCAGGGCTGACAGATTTCTTCTAGTATTTATTTGTTATATGCTAATATTGTATTGTATTTTCCTCCGCATTTGATTATGCACACTGGAACCATTCCCAGGCTCATTAGCTAGTTGAGATAAATCGTCCCAACCATGTTTTGGTATTAATGTGATTCTCAATTGCTTTATCTCACATCAAAGCTGTGGAATTGGACTGATGATAAAAGGTTTCTCCTAAGCAACTTATTCTATTGACATTAAAAAAGAAAAGTGTCTCTCTGGAAAATTAAACATGATTATTAAACACTAATGAGTCTATTTTTCAAGTTGACAACATAGATGAGGTTAAGGTTTGTGTCCATGATCTGGATATAACAAATATCTGCCCAAAAGGCCTTAGAAAGTAAGTAATTATCAAACTCAAAAAGAAAGGTTTTGTGATACTATGGAACAGACCTAAAATAAGTAAAAACATTGTAAGCATTGCTAATCTGTTTGCCAGATCACATTACGCATGACTACATATGCAGTAGATACACATATACTTTCATATATGCTTTGACCTTAATGCTTAGACATTAGAACATATGCTGTACAGTTTTAGTCAAACTTAAAGCTATAGTGCATGACTATTTTATATTAATGAACATCTGTTACATTCAAGCCATAGCCAAATTAGTTGATACAAAGCTAACAAAACTTTCTCTGTATTTCTCAGTATGACTATGTTCAGAAAATGGTGACATTCGCGCGTGCGATTATTTTAAGAAGAAAAACATAAAGCCAACGCAGGTGATTGTATTCGGCCCGCACACACAGTTAATCAGCACACATTAAACTTTTGACCTTACTTCCGCAGGAATGTATTTACACAGAAGAAGAAGAGCGCAATATTTGGTAGCAAAGTGAGTGTAATGTTGGTAGTGGATCGTTTTTTAACTGCTAAACGTCAACGTGTGGAGACTTTATCAAAACCTGTAAATGAGACTGAGAAATATGGTGGACCTGTCACCGACCAGGATGAAGACAAGCGGTCGGAGGAAGATAGAAATGAGGAAGAGGAGGCCCTGACCGTGGCCATGATTGCTGCTGAGGACGCTTAACGTTACACTGCTGTAAATGACATTAGACCAAGGAATTGCACAGCGGGGCCACAGTGGGTGAGGAGTCATCTAATAGGGGTCCATGCAAGAACTTATGTGTTTTACAGTACTGTGAATAAATGGATCACTGAGTCCAAAATTGTACAGTGCACTGGACATTGGTTTATTTTTAGCCAACAAAACAAAACAGGTTTAGCCGTTCGCCCTCAGCAGCTTTTTAAGATATATTAAGTCACTACAGATATGACTACATTATTTTTAGCATGTGTGCAAGTATGAATACTGTGTGAGGATACGTGCGTGTGTGTTTTTGTGTGTGGTTGGCTGTGTGTGGTATTTGGCCTGCTGCATTTATCTTCTGCAATTATGAGCCACTGTATGAAAGCTGCAGTATGTGTAAACCAGGCTTGTTTGCTGTTACTTGAAACATGTTCAATGGTCTAATCAAAGTTTTTTTGGTGCTGTTGTATCGGCACTTCTAGTGCATAAAAAACATGAATCAATCTCTCTCTCACTCTCGTTCGCTCGCTTAGTAGCCTAAACCACGTGGGTGATGTCTGTGCGTGTGTGTGTAGGCTGTCAAGGGAAACTCTAAATTTCAGAGCACCCTCACTGAAATGTCGAGCAACCCCATAGCACCAGCAAAAGAAAATCTCTGGCGCCGCCACTGTGCCTTTAGTTTTTTTAATAAAATAAGGTAGTTTATCTCTGTCAAGGCTACTGTTGCATAATCCCGTCAATCGCTGACGAGATTTCTCCTTATGGCTATGTTTACAAAATGGTGTAGTCCGGCAACTTTTGCACGCAGCAGTTTGAGTAATGCGTTTTACGTCACCGCTGACAAAGGAAAACAGCAGTGTTCAGCTTTGGAGATGAAGAGGACTGCTACAACAGGCGAAGGAATGGCTAAAAACCCGAAGAGGTTAGTAGTATCAGTGCGGATCGGGCCGCATTTTTCTGTCCGAGCCTGGCCCGCGTCCGACAGAGCACTAACCGAGCCCGACCCGAGCCCTACACAGTTAAAATCTCATTATAAAATCTCAGATGAGCACATCAGCGCACACGGGGCAACAAGCGCACATTAACACAGGCGCGCACCTACATAATAAGCTTTTTTAAATTTAAAATGTTCAATGCCTCATCGCGCCGATGTGACCGAGCCCGACCCGAACCCGAACATCATTTCTGCCCGACGGGCTCAGTTCGGATGTCCATCCTCTAGTTACTAGTAAGGTAAGTAATAGGTTTTGTAACATATTAGGAGTAGGAATGATTGCTATTTCATTTACTAAACCTAAATATTGTGCTACTAGCAAATGAGTGGAGGAGGGGTGGGGGTGGGGGTGGTGAGAGTTACTATTTCATGACCGTGACCAGTTGCCAGGCAAACGGTGGAAACTATAGGAAGTTAATTGTCCCGCCTAAGAAACAGAACACAACTTCCAGCGAAGTGAAGTGCCATTCTTTTTTTGTATGGATTAAACAAACAAGAAATAACGTGTTAGCCTATTAAGTGAGCTTTAGAGGTGCTGGTGGGCAAATTTTGTTCCCTTTGGACCAAGCCAGGTTAGCTGTTTCCCGTTGCTTTCTACTCTTTATGCTAAGCTAAGCTAACCAGCTACTGATTCCATGCTACATATTTATCATACAGACATGCGAGTGGTATCGATCTTCCCATCTAATTCTCAGCAACAAAGTGAATAAGTGTATTTCTCAACATGTCAAACTATTCTTTTAACTCTGTTCCCTTGGTTTATTTGACCTGAGAAGCCATTCAGGCAGAATAGCAGAGTAAAGCTACATCAACTTCAGCATGGTAAATAAATTTTTCTTTTGACTTGTTTTAAAATAAAGCTCTTTATGTGTAAAATCAGGCTCTTTCTTTTTATTCAGCGTTTTAATGGACAAAATTCATTATTGTCTAAATGATTTCAGTTAAAACCATTGGATCCATGCCTATAAGTTAGTGATTTTTTACCACATTATTGAACATAGAACAAGTCACAGCACTGTCATAAGTGCAGAAATACTTACATCAACGTTATGCTACTATCTTGAAATTTTAAACTACATGCTATCCATTTTTTTTCATCTTGGGGAAAAAAAATTCCAAATTATAAATAAAAACTTATTTTTCCTCTGGATCTGTCTGAAGAAGAAATCCCCTAATTGGCACCAGATAGACAAAAAGACATGACATCACCTGAGACAGATTTGTCACAAGTAAAGTACCAGAGGCCCTGCTGTGGTCCTGTCTGCTCCCCTTTAAGAAACATGAAGCAGTTAATTTCTGTGCCAGGGTTGACATGACAGACACAAACATTTTGATTCGTTGGTTTGCATCACTGTGTTTCAAATATAATCAAATACAGTATTGTATGAGGAAAAACAGAAAACATAAGTGCAGCCTATTTAGACTATTTAGCCCGCTCATTTAGCACAACACCCACAGCTTAATTAGCTCTGTCAGCACTGCAGACACATTTTCTCTGTAATTTAATCAGTTACTTATTTAAGCATTTACAGGCCTGGCTGTCTTTATATCAAGTCTACTACACCATCTCATGTCCGCCACTGATCCTAACGTGCCTGTCTACATGCCTGTAGTGCCATGATGTCCACTGCACTGCAGGACCGGGGGATGTGGAGTGAAAATTGTGAAAGTTGAAGAGATATTTTTCACAGCAGACATTCTGACTTGTCAAACATAGGTGTGCGCCCCAGACTGTCAATTCTGAAATTACAACATACTGTACAGTAGATTGGGCATGATGAATCTGGTGAATTTCTTTAAAGTTGTGTCTGCGTAAAAAATGGAAGATACATGAAAAATATTAAGGCAGGACATGTTGTCAGTATCTTCACAGATAATGAATGTGCAGACAGTTGAATGGACCTTGTGAATCCTGGTGTTCCAATTTAATATTTCCATAAGAAGGTTCAGAGCAGAATCAAGATTATTTTTTTTTTTTTGCCACAGACGGTATCTGCGTGTTCCAGGCTTCAGCACACTGATATTGAGTGAAATATTCAAATCAAGGATATGTTTTATGGCTGCACCATTATATTGAATTGAATATCACAGATACACTGTCCCTCAAACTTAAAATTCTGCATATTTGGTATCTTTTTGGAACCTCAGGGTCTTCATGGTGATTTAAAATAAAAGATATGTGGGTACTATCTATCCAAACAAAAAAAGATGCATGCAAAATGAAACAAATAAACAAGCATGAATATTGATGGATTGTCCAAAGGGTCAGTTGGATTGAAAATGTGAACGTGAACACTAGAAAGTTATCAGTGGCCATTCATTTCTGGGAGTATCTGTAGATATTTGTTGTCTGAAACATGTTTGACTTTCTAGCCAACAAATCAACTAAGCTGTGGAAAATCAATCATTTTCAAATTCAGTTATATACTGCACCAATAGATATACAACAAGTATTGTCTCAAAAATGTGTATCTGGATCTGGATCCATTGTCTGGATAATAACTAACAATCAACAGGCCTCATTTACTGTGGGGCCACATGTATAAACCTACACACATAAACCATACATCCTGCACCTCAGGCATACTTCAGACCAGGTGTACACACAGTTTTAGTCATGAATCTACTCAGCGTTCTTCTTATCTCCATTCTGTCTTATGTCCATTCTGTCTTGCATAAGGTTGGGGTGGTGGATGGATCAAACAAACACAGGACTTTCACCCAGGAGACCGGGGATCTTTTGAAAATAAAAGTAAACTGTGAGGTTTTTTTTACTTTACGGAACAAACCGAACAAACGTAACAAAAGTAGTTTTGGTGCCTAAACATAACCAAACTGCGATCGTTTCATTCATAACGTTAACTGAGACCATTTCACAACGTTAACGGCTTTTAGAACAACTGTTTCGTTCTCTGGATTAGATATGAGGTATGTATGGGAAGGAATAAACAACCTATATAGTTGTATGGTTTGGAGGACTTGTTGCCCCAACCACAGAGTTCAACGGTAGAGGAAACACCCTTTCAAGGGGATGGAAACACTATTGACACTATTGCTTGAGCTTGCAGTAAGAGATGAAGTTAGGTGACCTTTTAAGTTGCTGGCCTGATTATTCTCCCAAGAATGTGGTCACACTATACGGATTGCATTAAGACCTGCTTGGGATCTGATCACAATGCAAGCCAGAACACCTGCAGACGTGGTCTGAGCGTTTACATTCTGATCAAGATGCTTTCTGCGTGCATTTACAGTACACGATGTATTTTTCCTTATTCAGATAGGATATCAGGTAGAGATCGCATGTTAATGCTCGACGTAAATGGCATGTAAAGTTTACTTTGGGAGCCAAAATGAAGAGTTTTAATGGATCAAGGTTGATTAGTACATATCCAATCCATAGTATCCAAAAAAAGATTAAATCCATGCATCCACAATGATGCGTATTTAGATCTCTGTCTAGATAAAAGTTGTCCCATGGACTTGTGAATGTTCTGCCTAATAAACCTTGATAAACAATTTGTTAACATTGCTTGATGTGGTTTATTAGAAAATATTGTATTGATGTGATTTTGTAGGCAGAATGAACTTAAAGGGTGGTTGCCACACAATGGCTGTTTTAAACAGAAAGGTAAAGCTGATAGATAATATTTAAGGCTAAACTGATTTGGGGCTGCAAAAACCTTTTGTACATGGTAATAATGTCAAACTGTCCTCATGTGGTTCCATTAGTTCTCACTGGCGTGCTCACTGGATGCTTATAGTATAAACCTACACTTTATTTTGTGTCCATGGGAACACAGCAGGAGGAAATGGGAGAAAGTTAGTGGCTAACCAAATCTAAATGAAGTTATTTTCTGTAAAGGTCACAATCACAAAAGCATGAAGGACTAGAGCCATTTCCCTTGGTAAACTTGATGTATACTGTTACATTTAGCGGAGGCAGAATGAAAGCTAATTTATAATATTGTGCAAGCTGCCAAGATGAGTCTAAGTCTGTCTCACAATAACAGGTGTCTGAGTTAGATGTGTTGAGCTGAAAACAGCTTGTGTTCGTTTCCTAAAGCAGCAGATGGAGAGTTGCTTTTTCCGAATGTGCCCGGTCATATGCAAGCATGATTATATCGGCGACAGCGAGGAAGCGGCGTATCGGTGAAACCTGTTTTAAGCCCATTTTATATAAACATGTCAGTATTCATCGGCAAGTTTGAAGATTAAAATCTGGTCACGGATACAATGAGTCATAGAGGAGACGCTGTAAGTGCAGCTGGCAGATTTAGATCATTACATTAAGTTATGGCATGATGCTGTAGTGGTAATTGCAGTATAATGGGCCATCAATGTAAATTCGGATGTTGGTAATTGTAGCTGTCTGGCAGAAAATGCAGAAAGTTAATTTTCTATTACTGGTAAAAAAAAATATATTTCTGTAGTTTTCCCTGGTTTCACTGGTTAATATTGGGTAACTGTAAAACAAACTGCAACATTTTTGTTACCGTTAATTACTCTCATTTATCCCAATTATTGTGCCAACAAGATGAGGAGTTGATTTTCCATAAATGTAATATGCTCAGAAAATCATTGTGACAGTTTCCACCTAGACGTTTCAAGGTGCTATGTTTGATTGTGTGTTTGAGATTCATCAGGACAGGTCGCTGTTTTTGGCCCAGTCTAATAAGGAGAAAAATAGCTTGTCTCAATTAAAGAGCCAAACAGTCCAGTTATATGAGCATCAACACAACCAGTATGAGAAATAATTTACTTCTGCAAGTAATCTTCTGCTTGAGTGAAAGGGCACCGCAGGCCAATAAGTAACTATCTGATTGGTATGCATAAAATAAGATATGGGCCTGCCAGTATCATCTTCTTCACCTTAGCATTAATTTGTAGCTACAGTTATGACTTTGACCTTCACTAGTGAGTTGTTCACGTATATAATGTGCACTCCGTCACAACTTCGGACAGACTTTAGTTTTTCATTGTCTCTTTCTTATTTTTGCCTCACTAACTCTCATGTCATTTCAGACTCTGCCACTCCCTCCTGCTCTGCATTACCTGCTGATTCCATTCATCTGGCCTGCCTCACCTCCATACTCACCTGCTCCTCATCAGCTAGTCAACCCCTCAGTATATTACCAGTCCATTTCCTCAGTTCCTTGCCAGATTGTCTTGTGTGTTACTTTCAAGCTCTCCAGCATTTCTTAATCTGTTTTCACCTGTTCTGACCCTGCTTGCCTACGTGTTTTTGGACCTTGGATTCTGCCTACCCTTCATCAGATTTGTTTGCCTGTGTTACTGATCTCCCGTTTTTGACCCTGCCTTGAATTGTGTTAAGTAAACTGAACTTTCCTTACGACTCTGACTGTCTCACTGTCGTGCTATTGGGTCCTTGTCTGCCCCTACACCTGTGCTGCAGCTGGTGCTGCTTGTCATTGGCACAATGACCAAGATAAACACCCATGTTTCCTGCATTGAGTGGCCTAATTGGTAATGTTTTAATCTGTTTTGAAAGTTGCACAGGAGGGCTGGGTGTTGACCCTAAGTACTGTTTTGGTACTGACTAAAATGTACCTGCTGCCAACTCGATCACTGCACAAGATTGATAGGGAGGCAATGTCAATATTAGAAAAAACAACAACCCTGCGTTATGTTTAGTGATGCCATTTTATTTACGTCCACTGTCAGTGTTTTATTTTTTTTATTCTCACGTTCTACATTATCTGCACATGGGAATTAACTATGGTATTGTTTAGGTTAAGGAAAGATTGTGCTATGCCAAATAAACTATGGTTCAGTATGGCTATGGTCTTGTCCTGTTATTCTGCATTCATATATAGATATATGTTTGTGGAGATTAAACAGTACCACACCAGTATGTACACTCACTATATGTTCACTGGGTACAGAATAATCCAAATGACAATCCATTGTGAGACACACAAGATAAGCATCTAATACATTCTGTTTTGTTTTGAAATGCTAATCGGTAAACATTTACTCAATATGCACGTTTGTGTGAGAGGGAAATGGAGAGAGTTTGCATAACATCAGGATGTTATTTAGTTTGTCGCACAGGTGTCTGGTTTGGAATGAAAGTGTAACGCTCATTTGCAAACATAATTCAATGTGAGATTAGATAGGCCTTTATAGAAGTTATATAACTCTTTAGTGAATAAGCCAGCCTGGATCAGCAGGATTTCCACGACAAATCGCTTATTCACCAAATCATCACATAAATGGCTTTTTCCTGATGCTCTGCATGACCATGCGATGAGAAAATATCAACTTGCTACCAATGTTTTTCACCCTTGGCTGCATAATCAATCCTCTTAGCAGGATGTGCGATTGGGCTTTCTGTCACGGTGCATTCATAGGTGCAGCAGCACGGTGACGGGGAGAGTGTGTCTGAGCAGATAACAATCATCAGCTTTCCCAACTCATTCAGGCCCTGCACCAATATCAGAAGCAGCCTTTTCAAGATGTTAGTGATTAGCATGGGTTGGCCTTGTCGCTAATGACATTTCAGAGCGTATTCCAATGACAATGCTCCCATACTGCACTCATCAGCATTCTGGCTACACCGTGCCAGGTCAGAGGTGGCAGGCAGGCAGGATGTCTGACAGCATGCCAAAAGCAGCACAGCTGTCTACTTTCCTGAAGACCACAAATGCCCCCTCAGTCCTCCACAGTGTCGTGGTGCAGTCTCAACCTTAGATGCGCAAGTTGCTGCTGACTCACCCACTGCGTAGTACAGTGGCCACAAACAGACTGTGATGAATGATGAGGAAGTCAGCTGGCAGGTCCCTTCTTCCATTTGAGTTATTTCCTCTGCAGATACAGAAGCAGAATATGTGACGGGAGGAAAGAAGAGACATAAGTGGAAGGTGCGGTACAGAGGGTGGGCAGCAAGAGAAAAGCAGCATTATGTAGCTCTTAAAAGTACTTTTTCATGCTGCAACTGCTCTCTGAAAAACAAGACATGAATGCAACATGAGAGAGATGCTGAGTCTAGTTCAGTCCAAGAAAAATTGAGCATTTCCTTTGATCTAAGAACGCAATGGGAGTAAAGACAGGAAAATAGTCAAGGAATGACACATTCGAAGAATGCTAGCTATCCTGTTTTTTTGCTTTTCCTGTCATATCATAAAATGTTTTCTTTAAAATATGTTTCCTCTTTAGTTTGTTAGAAATAATGCCATAATAATAATAATTGCTGCACAGTCACAGTAACAGATGCTGACAGGTAAGTTGGCAGATGGCTCTTTAAAGTCCACTGAGCTCAGTAAAAAAATGAATAATAAATAAATAATGAATACATCATGTCAGAGATTAGACACTACTGTTTTCATCACCATCACCGTAAGTAGAACCATTTGTATTTATTTTCAGCAGCACTAAGATGGAAATGCACGCTGGCTATATGCCCATCAGCTTGGCATTTAACCTGAATAGGTGCCAGTGATGCTGCCTTTTGATGTTGAGTGTGGAGTAGGAAAGATGATCTCCATGTTAAAACATAGATTCTGTAAAAACATAGATTCTGTAAAACGCTCTTCTGTTTTAGGAATTAAAACAGAAAACCTGTCCTCTAAAAAACTGACCTTCAATGTGTCTCTATGTGTGTATTTGAGTGTTTGTGTGGGTGGGGTGGTGGGCGGATGATTGAAGGGGGTAATGGGAAATGGTAATCACATATCTCGCTGCATGTATAATGAATCAGTGATACGGACAATTTAAACAGCAGTCACATATAAATTATACAGCTTATGGAAAAAACATGAGTTTCTGTTTATAAATGTATGTAAGGATTCAGGTTTTATCTTTTTTTAATTAAATGGACTACCACAAGATGACGTGTGGATAATTTATCAATTGACAACAATTTTAAAAGATGATTACAACTTTTTTAAAAGGAATAACTTTTGTGCTTGCTGTTGATTTGCCCCATTTTGAATTGCTCTCTGGATGACAGATAAACTAGACCAGAAATAAATATTTTTATTATCAATTAATTATTTCCTTTGACAGACATTTTACAAACCCCAAAGATTTTCAGTTTACTATTATATATGACAAGGAAAATGATCAAAACCTCACATTTGAGAATCTGCAACCAGCAAATATTGCATGTGGCATGTATGTTTGAAAAATGACAGAAAATCGTAAAATAAAATAGTTCATTCATAGCTCATTTTCTGTCGAGTGATAAGTCATTTTAGCTCTTGCGGAATCCTAACTTATAATGTAAAGATGGTTCCTCCAAAGCTTAACTAATTAACCACTTTGTATTCAACCATTAGAAGTGCATATTACCATGCATCACTTCTATAGGTCTCCCTCCAGATTGTTTAAAATTGGTGTGAAAGACACACCAAATTGTTGGAAATGTAAGACGGAGGACGGCCAATTCATTCATCAATCAATCAGACTTTACTTATATAGCACTTTTCATAGAATAAAAATGTAGCACAAAGTGTCATGTCCTATGATCCTGTGATAAGGTCCAGGAATTTTGGACTGGGATACATGATAACCATGATGTCGGATTGCAGGGATCCAGGTTCCATTCAGCCCAAGATTATTTGTTCTGGGAGATGGGTCAGTCCTAAGCGGGATGGATAAGCACATAAGAAGCTGGATCCAGACTAGTTTAATGATAGCCAGATAGATTATTTTAAGAGGATGGAAGAATGAAGGGGTGTCATCAATCCAGTAGTGGGCTTGTGAGATGGCTAGAGTGGCGGCGTTTGAAAAAATGTCATATAAACAGTTTGCCAGATTGGATGTCTACACTTGGAAATGGGGAGAAGAACCAGAGCTTTCTGAAGGGCTTCTAAGAAGCTTGTGCTGGGGAGAGATGTATGTGATGTGCTTATGGTGTTGTCATTTATAAATATGCTTATTTGGTTTGTGGTTTATTGTCTATTTTGTCACTATATTGTTGGTCTAAAATATTGTAGTTACTGTGTCGTCTCACGAGGGGGGTTGTGGTAATGTTGCGAGTAGTATGTTTTGTATGTTATTTAATAATGATAAAAAAATGTTAATCACAAAAAAAGAAGTGCATACTAGCATCTTAAACAATACAAGATGTTTAATGCATTTTGACTTTATTTTTATTTATTTATTTATTTATTTATTCGGGACAGTGCACATTAATGAACAATATAACATTACTGTACAGACTGTAAATGAGCCAGGTTATAGAATAAATGCTAATTTTCACCTGTAGTCCCTTTATTGTTCGCTGATTTTCATATTTGTCTTTGATCATGCAGCAACATACTGTTAACTATAAAAAATGATATCACCCATGAAAAGCATGAATGACCTCAAATCTACATGCACAGCCACACACATATTGTATGACTACTATGCAAAGCTAAGGGTGCACTGCAGTCCAGAATAATAGTGGTACTAGTAATAGGAAGTGTAGTAAAAAGCTCCCAAATTTGAAAGTTTATGATATCAGTAGCACTGCAAATACGTGCCTTTTTGTAAATTTTCTTTTTTGCCAACAGCATCCTTGAGGGCAGTAACTCAAACGAGGCAAACAGGGGGTGAGAGTGGTCCTTTCATATATTCTGCTTTCAGTTCTGATAGTGAACAAATCCCCAGCTGATTCAGTGGTTTCCCAGTGATTCTACTGTGTAACCATTCTAGGTAAAGTGTTTTTGAGTTCAAACCACAGTGTCTATACCAATATGTTAGATTGTAGAGTGTATCTAAAATGAACCTTTTAACACAAGTTCTACCAGAAAGGCAATTATCATTCTAATTCATCATCACCCTTTCATCGCCACCTTTCAGTGATTTCACTGGGATTTGTTCACAGGCTTTCCTGTCATCCAGTGTTCGTCTTAGCTGAACAGATATATTTAAATATTTTTTATTGTAAATTTCTATTTTATATTTATGATTCTCGACTTTTGCAGCACTTGTTTTTCTCTTACAATATTTATTGTGTCCGTTTTGTACCAAAATGTGGAAACCCACTTCACAATAAACCTGAAACTGATTCTGTCCTTTCTCTATGAATGGGGCCAACACCACTCTCTTCTTCTTAAATAAAGCTTCTGCATCTTTGTTCACTTGTGGTGTCTTCCCCAATTGAAGGTCACTGCATCACAACTGGAGGATTTTTAAAAATGTCTACAGGTGCATTTATTAAACAAGTGAAAAATGGCTTGTTGCTTGTTTTAAGATCATCCAGTCTTTTGGTTGCAGTAGATAAAAGTAACAGCCAATGGCATTAAACCCTAAAGCCTGAACCAAACATAAAACACTGCTGTACGAGTGTGGCTGTCAGACAAACCCACAGGTATAATACCTTCATAATCTGCAGCTGGACTTTGTTTGAGGATCAACAGGCTGACCCACTGGCAGAACAACTTACACAAGCTAAAGCTTAAGCAGCTCACATAAACAGAAAAAAAATAACTTGGCACAATTTTCTGCACAATAATACCGGCTCACCAACCAACGCTGACACACAAACAGTAAAACAACAATAAACTACAGATAAATAAAGATAGATATATAGATATATAGGACTGTTATTGGTATTGTGTTATTATACAGTTAATAAATAAATGACATTTAGCATAAATTAGCAGTTAAGAGCAGTTACAGTGTCCAGGTATGTATGTGACCAGATTATTAATAATTTATTGCACAGTGTTCTGTTCTGTCCTCTTTACCCTATTTCCTCCTCCCCCGAGTGAGGAGTTGTAGGGTATGATGGCATGAGGGACAAAGGAGTTCTTGAGTCTGTTGGTCCTACACTTGGGAAGGAGCAGCCTTCCACTGAACAGGCTCCTCTGGTTGCTGTAGTAAGAGACAACTTCATCCCTTTAATCAGCTTGTGAACTTAGAAATTAATTGGAGGAGATTTTTGCCACTCAAATTGATTACATTCAAATTAGTGCTGGGCAACAACATCCCTGGTCAGAAAGGATCCATCAGCAAGATAATCAAATTATGTTTGATTACACAGTGTTCCTATTGTTCTTCTATGTGTTCTTCTTGGTTTCTCCTGAGAAGCTTTGGTTGAGATGTAGTTTTCATTTATTTTGTATTTTTATTGTGAAGTCCTGAGGGATACAAACAAACATGTGTGAACATTGTACCTGTGCGTGATTTTTGAAAACTTCACAAGTCTAAGTTTGTTTGGCAAAAGGAGCTTTCATGTAATGGTCATAGTATTTTTACTGTTGGACATGTAGATATATTTTTGAGCGTTTCCTTGTTACTTAACACAGGGCTGATTTTGATAGTAGCTACTCTATCTAATGGGAAGAGATGCTTTGGAGTTTCGCTTCATTTTTGTCTTTGGCTTGAGCACTAAAGTGTCATTAAGAAAAGCCCTACGGCCATGAGATTGCTATATATGCAGTAGAATGCTTATGAGTCATTTTCATACTGAATACTCATTATCATATGCATTTTTAAGTAGTGGGTGTAAAATGGTCTTAAACTTGTGTGTTTTTCCTCACCGCTGATTTTGATCTTTAACTGTCAAATACTTTGAAACAATTAATTAATTTCTTGAGGGACATTATCTACGCATTTGATATGCAATGCTTTCTCTGTTTTGTAAATGCTCATTAAAACCTCGCCTCAGGTTATGTACACAGGTACATGGCCTACACTTGCCGTTTGCATGAAGACACTTAGCACCTCTGAACAGAGACTGTGCATGACAAAATCCGAAAAAATATTCCATTCATATGAACCCTTAAGCAAGGTCTTTGATGTAAAAATATACTAACTAATATCAAGAGGATAAAGATAGTTGATGTACCAAATGAGGTCCAATAGAAAAATATTAAATCCAAGGAATAGCAAAATATTTAGAAAGTAAGAAAAATACATTTACATTTGCAGGTAGATGACATAATAAATAGGGGACAATTAGATACAGCAATATGATTCAAATAGAAAGTGCATTTCAGTTTGCCACTGCTATTTGTTTCATGTCTTTGTGAAGGTTAAAAATTTACTTGCAGTGGACAAAAAACACACTTTGATTTTAACATTGGCTTTGAAATGTTAAAGTGAATATGAGGTGTACTTGAACATGATTCAACATGGTTGGTTAAAAGTAGTTCAAAGGTTAAAGTGATGGTTCGGAGTAATTTACCATAGGGTCCTTTGCACCATGACCTCGAGCCAAACACCCCCCCAGAAGCTTTTTTCACCTGGGTCTAACACTGGGGCGAGTTAGCGTAGAGTAGCGTTAGCCGCTGAGTAGCTTAGCGCGGGGCTAATGGACCCACGTTTGTATCTCTTAAATGACCCCACTAATAATGCCCGAAATGATACCAAAGGTCTACACTAGTATATATAGGTTATGCTCTCATAAAACGATGGATTGGAAAGTTTGTAAGTACACCAGAAGTTTATGAACACTTGCCTGCTCTCTTCTGCTCTCTGTTGCTGTTGCTGCTGCTGCAGCTGCTGCTACCTGCAGTTAGACGAGTGCTTAGGGCCGTCTATAAATTACTACACCGAAAAGAGATACAACAAAAATATGTATCAATTTAATGATTAAATAAGGTAATGTCTCCAAACTTACCTCAATTATTACTTGTCTCCTGCTAGTTATATTACAGCACTTACTTTAAAAAATAAGTTAAATTAAAAAATATTTTTGTTGCATCTCTTTTCGGTGTTGTAATTTGTAGATGTCCCTAAGCACTCGGCTTACAGCAGCAACAACAACAGCAGAGAGCAGAAGCCAGCAGGCAAGTGTAATTTACATAAACTTCTGGTGTACTTACAAACTTTCCAATCCATCGTTTTATGAGTGCATAACCTATATATACTAGTGTAGACCTTTGGTATCATTTCGGGCATTATTAGTGGGGTCATTTAAGAGATACAAACGTGGGTCCATTAGCCCCGCGCTAAGCTATTCAGCGGCTAACGCTACTCTACGCTAACTCACCCAAAAAAGCTTCTGGGGGGTGTTTGGCTCGAGGTCATGGTGCAAAGGACCCTAGGGTGAATTACTCCGAACCATCACTTTAATATCAACAGCTATAGACCCAGCCATTCCTTTAAAGCGATTAACAAAAATGTGAAAATGACTAAATTGCTTCACCATTCAGAGTATACACAAGTCAATGTAGACGCCATAGAAGGTACTCTACTTCTCTCTTCATCTGCGGACACAATTATCAATTATAATTTAGTGCTTTGGGAAACATCAGTCTTTTGTTCAATTCCCCTCTTTAATCACTTTCTGATTCACGTACAGCACAGTAGTTGGAAATTGTTCCATGAGGGATTACACCAGGCTCACGAACAAGCCTGTTTTGGGGTTCCCAAGTGATGTTGTATCACTGCAAATAAGTCTGCAAACAATTGAAACTGCCATACGTGTCACAATCTCAGCTAATTCCAAGTCTCACATTTTCCTTGTCTGCTTTGTTCCCCTGCCATGTACTAACTCTCTGTCCTTTCAAATCCTGCCACTCCCACATAGCGGGGAGACAGCGGGTCTGTGCTCCTGTGGGTCGTTTTAGAGGGTAGGAATAAACAACCCATATTGTCGTATTTTTATTTATTTATATTTATTTTACCTTTATTATACCAGGGAAAAGAATCGCATTGAGATTACAATTTCTTTTACAAGTGAGCCCTAGCCAAGAAGGCAGCACATAGAGGATACACTTTAACAGACAACAAGTAATGGACAGACAGGGATGGACAGGAATAACAAATAGGAAATAAAAACAGAAAATCACTTTTTAAAAACATATGGTTCGGAGGACTTGTTAATATAATAGAAAAGGTCCTCTAACCTTTAAAACATGGTCTGAAATAAGGCCTTAGAAGAGCTGGGGTGGCATAGAATCCAACATTAAAGCCTTTTGCAGGTTATTCCATATATAAAGAGCACTGTAAGAGAAAGACATTTTTCCTGGTTCAGTTCTGATTAACCCCTGATTGAGTCGTTCAAAAAGAATAATTTGTTCGCCAATTTACAGGTTCACTAGGCCACACAACATATGGTGCTCAGACAGAGGGTGCTCATTAGATATTATATTTCCTCGGTGGTCTGAGGTGAGGCCAGTGGCTGCTCTCACACTGCTGCAAATATTTGCCACTACTACTGCTGCATATACTCAATGTGACTTGGCACACAAACAAGTCTAATTTGCCAGAATTATGCTACATCCTTGTGGCAAAATGACTCAGTAATGTCTACGAGAGCTTGTTTTGAATCAATTACATTTGTACGTTTGTCAGATTGGTTTCCTTTGACCAGAGACTCTTTTTGTAAAGGCTCAGCAAAAACATATTTGAACCTAAAAGCACGCCTCTGAAACCAGGCCGGTAAAATAAGAAGGTCAAGTTTACTCAAGATCAAAAAGAGCAGTAGAGGTGAGGCAAACTTATCCCATAGGGGATCCGGCTAGAGAGCAGCAGTCTAGTAGGCAGGCATGGGGTCCTAACAGGCCAAACTCAGGCAGGCAGAGAAAATAGCTGGAATGCACAATAGACAATGGTGGGGAATGACTGGGAGAGGTCTATGTGCTACTGGGCTGATGGGGGAAGTGGGAACAGGTGTGCAGCAGGTGATTGGGAATGGTGGGAACGCAGGGGTTACTGGGGGGGGGGGGTCAGGGGGGAGCAGGGCTGCTGTGTGTCATGCTCATGCAAGATGATCTCAGAAGCCCCCCAGCAGATTATTTATTGTAAATGTTTTATTAACTAAACTGAAATTGTATTTGGTTTATTTGTATTTCTTTGTATTTCTATTAACTGTATTTGTTTCTTGTATTTTGTTATTTACTCCCTAGCATGTTATTCTGTATTTTAACTTTAAGCTATCATACGTTGTTGTTTTTATTGTTTGCAAGAATTGTTTTACATCTCAGCGCCTTTAAAAATGAGGATGCCTCCTCAATGGTCTTTTGAGGTAAAACAAAGGTTGACTGATAACTGACAATATTATTATATATTATAATTACATTTTTCAATTATTAGGTGTGATAAAGTACAACCATTACTGTTGCTTGTCATTTTCCCTATTTCAATTGTATAGTTATATGCTTGTTGTATTTCAACACGACTAAGTCAAGTCATGTCAAGTCATCTTTATTTATATAGCACGTTTAAAACAGCATAGGTGAAGTAGGCCTTGATACATAAATAAACATCAGCAGGCTACATAAATGAAAAAGTACATAACAAACACAACACCACAACATATAATACAAAACAACTTGGTAAAACCAACGTTAAAATACAAGGAAGTTAGAAGAGTGAATTAAAGCAGTATAGGGAATACAAAGACAGATCAAGAGGTGACTTGACAGAAGCCAGGCAGCCTCAGACGTCGCTAAAAGCAATTGAAAAAAAAAAGGGTCTTTAGTAGTCCCCTTTAGTTTTTCAGCGTGAGTGAGGGACTAGGAGGAGCTGCTGTGAGGATGACCTGAGTGACCCAGGGGCAGAATGTGGAGTTAGCAGGTCCGCGATATATTGTGGAGCAAGTCCATTCAAGGCTTTAAAAAACAAACATTAGGGTTTTAAAATTGATTCTATATTTTACTGGTAGCCAATGCACGTGTGCCAGAACAGGAGTGATGTGTTGCCTTTTTCTCCAGTTAGAAGTCTAGCAGCTGCATTTTGAAACATTTGGAGTCTGTAGAGGGTGGAGTGGGGCAAGCCAAAATACAGAGAATTACAATAATCAAACCGAGAGGTGATAAAAGCATTAATAACTATTTCCAGGTCGAGCGAGATAAAAACAGCTTTATTTTGGCTAGGATCTCCTCAGATCTCTGCAGGGTAAATCCAGACGGCTACTTAGCTAGACTATCTGTTGAATCTGAGTTTTCTGTTGCACGACTAAAACAACCTTTGAACGTACACGTTCCACCAAGACAAGTTCCTTACTGAGGCTATTTTTCAGCATCACCGTGTCTCCGTCCGGCACTTAGCACCGCCCAAGACGATTGTGATTGGTTTAAAGAAATGTCAATAAACCAGAGCACGTTTCTCTCCCATCCCGGAATGCTGTGTGGTCTGGCAATGCGACACAAGGTTATAATGGTCAATTTATGTTAAAAGAGGGGGTCTTTCGAAGGCTGTCGTTTGTGGTGCAATTGTTACATCACCTGACAAATATTTAATTGATAAATGAGGTGCACATTTTCGTAAGTCACCTATCTCAAGAAATTTCTATATGCAGTGCCTTTGAATTTTAGCGTGACTTTCAAAATTATGGTTTAGTGTTGCTCCAACTGGCTTCAGTAAAAAATGCTGTGATTTATTTGACCTCTAGTCTCGCTTTGCCAGACCCTCCTCCAAAGCGCGCTGGAGGAGGGTCTGGCTACTCCACATAGCATTCAGGGATTAGAGGAAAACGTGCTCTGGTTTATTGGCATTTCTTTAAAACAATCACAATTGTCTTGGACGGTTCTAAGAACCGGGAAAGAACTTGTTTTGGTGGAACAAAAACAGAATTCTTAAAAGAGATTATTTTTTATATTTAGTGCATTGTTTTTGCAGAAACTGAATTTTATAGTGACACAAGAGTTATGAGTTCAGGGAGCTACGCAATCGTTAAATTTAAAGAAAAACAATCCATAGCGAAGTTATCATTTTTCTTTGCAGTTTCATTACTGAGACGCCTGTGGGACTGTGTGTCAGCACGAGGGGATACAGCTCATTTGTTCAATGCTAATGTGATGGAAAAAAGATGAGGTCAGAGAGGCATCGGAGTCACCAAAGTGGGATTGATTCCAGATCAGATCTCACTTACATGAGAAACATGCGTGTAAGCGTATTGATTATCAGTGCTCAGAAACCCTCAGTGCCTCTGGCTAGATTAAAGGTGCTGGAGCCAGAATCATCAGTGTCCTTCACCTCTTGCCTCGTCCTTCTCTTACAAGATCGTGATTATCTGACTCTGTCAGCTCTTCCCACCGTTGGCTCCAGAGCAACCAACAACTGGTCAGCATAACTTTACTGGAAATCACACTCACTGAGGGTGTTTAATTAATATCTACAAATTCCATTTGCGGGAGCATTCCCCCCGGTATTCAATTGACAAAGCAGAAATCTAACACGTTAACACAAATGCAGCTTCATTCTTTTGTTTCTGTTATTTGCATGACAACAATATATGATGTTTAGAAATAAATAACTCTAACTTAACACTTGACACACAAACGTCTATGGGCCTGTTGCCAGAATGTATCTTCAGATGTCTCTCTTTTCTTTGCCCTTATGGTTTTACTTAATATAGTAGAAATTAAAAGCTTCAAGAGCAAAGCTGCTTCTGTACAAATAGTTTATCATTCACAAGGTGACACATGTAGACCTCAGAGGCAGCCCTCCTTCACAAGTCTCAATGATAATCTGCACTTACTTACATCACTGATTATGTCTGTGAAAGAGAAGGTCCACTGGGCATTCACTCCCCCTATTGCACAGAGACAGAGAAACACGAAACAAACAAGATTGATAATAGCCTGCGGTGCTCATCCCTGGGGCCAAACAGCTAACAACTCTTGACAAAACAGGGTTTAGAACGGCAGATGGATTGTCTGTAGAAATGAGAGGAATGTGCATTGGGAGTGTAATGACGAGAGAGAGAGCTTGGTGCAGGCTTTTCCCAGGGTCCCTTTGAACGAGCCCATAGAAATTAAATCAGCCTGTGACAGTTCCCATCGACTGATTCAACCTGGGGACAATGACCACAGATACAAATATACACTCATCAGTCTTTGTTTTAGCCAAAGAAAAGACTGCTTTAGTAGTTACAAACAATACTCTTTGTGGTTCAATAAAAAGACAACTAGTCATTGGGAGAGTTACAAATGGGCCAACTAAGAAACTGAACACAGGCATCAAAATCATTTTACTGGCTGTGACGAGAAACGTGAGATGCATCTATTTATGAAAAGGGTAAAGCCATGGAGCATGTGTGGTAGATTTTTTTTTATTTACTGGTTCTCTTCAACATCAAAGCTTTCAATCACCTTGATGTTAATTACGGCTCTCACTTCTCTGTGTTGCTGATACTGGATACGACTTTGGATTAAACTGGACGCTGTGAGGACAACTAGGTGGCATTTTGTAACTGTACTCTAGACAATCTGCTCACACAAAAGATGAGGATAATTGTGGTTATTACAACTTGGGTCTTTTGTAGTTTTGTCCATAAGTAATAATATTGTAAGGACATATCAACATCAATAAAAAAGTCAGAGGGGACAACAAACATGAACAGTTAGAAGATCATACAGATACTAAAGAACCGCCCCCCCCCGCCCCCTTGCTGTAGTTGCTTGTGCACACAGATTTCCTGTACAATGAGGAATTATTGGCAACATTGTTTATTGTTTTTCTCAACAGTATCGCCTGACAGAAATGTCGATATTTGACAATTCTGCAAAACCATGGATTATGTGCAATGACATGCATGGAAACTATGGCATGGTTAAGGTTAGGGAAAGTGACTTAATGTTGGCAGTGGTCTTCCAATATGAACTTAATTCCATACTTGGCTGGTTTCTCTCCACTATACCATTCTCCAGTGACAGGTATTAAATGGTTGGAAAACTGCACTCTGAATCTTTAGCAGGGACACCCATCCACTCTCTGGATAACACACCTGAGCCTGTTGAATGAGACAGGCATGGGAAGCTTTAATCATCAGGTATAACTGCAAATGTTGTGCTCATGTCTGTAAAAAAACAGGATCAGAGATCAAATCCAGAAGCTGTCAGGAAATTACACCTATCGCCAGAAGCCCTCGGGCAGCCGTCATTACTGCAGTGATGTGAAGACCAACTACTACCTGACACATTTAATCAAGTGAGAGGGTCCACATTTAGACAGGCATGCTCCACAGGGAATGTGCAGAAAGGCCTCACAGCAAAAGGAAGAGAAAAGGAGAAAAAGACCATCTTGTCTGATTGATTCTCTCAATCCTTAATTGAAATTCGTCCACTGCCATTCAAATATGTGACTAGAAAGAGTGATTTAGTTTGAGTACTTTAAATGAAACAATGCAACCCTAAAATGTAAAAAGATGTATGTAAACTGTAAACTGCAAAAAAAAATTGTTTTGACATTGAAAAAGGTTCAGATTAGTGCAGTCAGAAGACAAATATATCTTTCCAAGAAAACTTTTAGTTTCTACATGTTTCTCAATATCTTTTAATTATTTTTACAATATTTTCATCAAATATATCTACAAACTGCTGTTTTTAGTTACATGTTGGCCTTCAATGAATCAGCAATAGCATATTTCAAGCGCTTGCATCACTGCAGACCTGAGATACGGGGATAAGTTGTTTTTATTCAATTTGATTTCAATATGAAAGATTTGGAAATTACTTCAGTCCTTAGAGAATACATGCAGTATTTTGAATGCAACATCAATTAAATGCACAATATAATGAAGCTTGAAAATGGCACCATGTAGTAGAATATAATGTATGTTGCAGGTTTATAAGTTCCTCACACAATACAGTTCTAATTACTTTAAATTAATTGAATCAATCTATTGGTCACAGTAAAAGTGCCATTGTGCTCTTCTGCTGACATTCAATACATCCTGAACCTGACAGCAGATGCACTTAAAGAGATATTACTGGAGAACTTACGGTAACACTTTACTTGAAGGTATCTATCATAAGAGTGACATGACACTGTTATGAACACATGACACTGTCATGAACACATGACACTGTCATGACGCATGAACCCTAACCCTAACCCTAACTTGTCATGACAAAAACCGAATGACACTTAATGACAGAAGCATTATGTTATAAATGTTTATGACTTGTTTATAATGTTTATGACACGTTCATGACCGTGTCATGTCACCCTAATGTAGATACCTTCAAGTAAAGTGTAACCGAACTTACTCTATAGTGTACACGGGAGAAGCAACAACGGGTGGCAGGTGGCAGGATGATAACATTTAAGGTGAAGATACAGGTTTACTACCGCTTTAACTTGCTGAAATCGTGGAACAAGAAGGTCCCTGTTTGTTCTTAGTAACATTGGTAACTGAGAAAGATAAGCTGGGGTCGATCATGCAAATAACCGGATGTTCCAGATGAATGTGCTTGCTCCATTTAGAACACATGTCCCATCATGGTGCTACCAGTTGCCGGAACATTTTTGCTTTGAATCGGACTTTGAACAAATACTAATGAAGCATAGCGTTAGTTCAGGCAGAGCACTGAAGTCACACTCTTATTGGTTGATTAACTGTTTTCAATATGCTTCACAATCATTGGCTCATTGATAAGCTGTGTGTCTATGTGATACTATAATCTGAGAATTATCACTGTCACTCTGCTGATTACGCTCATGCAAACACTGTTCGCTGCCCAGTTTCCCCCGACGACCCTTAACGTCGTCCGTATGTGGTATTGATTGAATTGTATTGTTCATGTATGTGTTTGTTTTGTCAAGGGGGTTTAGCTCTCTCAGCAGAAACCATGTTGCTGCTCGTATTCTGTGAGAGCTTCCCTCAAAGAGCAGAGCCTTTTCTGCTAAATATAACTATATAACCATTTGAATTGACCATTATCAATGGTAAATTCCTTGATGTTAGTGTCTCTAACTGAAATAATTTTGTTGATTTCACTGTCTCTAGAGTACAGGGGACATGAAGTTCAGTTTGGTTTGGGCTGTTTAATGATACTGTCACTTTCCAACATCTTATTGACAAGCTATATCCTTGGTGCAGGAAATAAGGTACATCAAGGTAGTCACAATACTGTTTAGCTAGCATCTACTGGTGTATTGTATTATGTTACTTTAAAGGTCCCATATCCATGTCTTTTTTATTATAAAGCAGGTCGAGGTGCTATATAAATACTCGGAAAGTATCAAAACACTCAATGCACATATTAAAAAAAACTGCTTTCAAATGAGCCGTCAGGACTTTTGTACAGTTGTGATGTCACAACTATACTATAAATAGTATACAATCATTTCCCAACTGCAATGACGCCGAGAGCTCAGATGCGAAAGACCCAGGAAATGCTTACCAATCAGAGCAGACTGGGCTTTTTCGGTAGGGGGGCTGTAAGAGACAGGTGCTAAAACACAATGTTTCAGACAGAGGGTGAATACAGTTATATTCAGACAGAGTATGAGAAGAATAATGTGATTTTTAAACATGTTAACATGTTTTAGTAGAAATCCAAAATAGTATGACCTTAAAAATGAGCATATACCTCCTTTTAAGTAGAAGAAGGTTTGGCCCATAGGATTGCACATGATGGTGGCAGATTTTTCCTCCAGCTCATTTGGGTGGTGGGGAGTCATTTACTGACTGGATGAGTCCCCAGCATGTTGTTTAGTGAGGTTATGTTGCAGTAGGGTGCAGTTTCAGGCATCATGTGTGACTGGAGAGTAATTAGTGACTCAAATGAGTGGATTGCCCAGCTTTAGGTAAGTGAATTAACAGCTGAGTAAATAGTGCTTACATATACCGTTCATAATGTTGTGTATTTGTTACAGTGAGTCTGGATCTACACACATCTGTGCACACACACAACACAGACTATGGACTGATTTTTTTTAATTGATTATAATACAGGGCTCTGTGTGACAGCGTGTTGGTCTTATGTCTTATCCATCAATAAGCCCAGTAGAGACAGTCACAATACTAGGCTACATTATTACAACACAAATATTTTTTACAGAGTGTTTTTCAGTAATTCATTTGAGAAATATTACATTCTGTTACCCCAGGAAGGAAGCTTCATAAATTAAAGTGAGAAAAGTGTCTTTTTCAATCTTATCAGGTCATGGTCATTATTCAAAGAAACAGACGTTGACACAGTTTTATAGTTTCCTGAAAACAATTATAAAAGTTGCATCAAGAAAAGAAAATAGACCACAAAGTTAACTCTGTTTTGTGTATTCACTGTATAACTGGATGAGGGCAACACAAGCCACGCACATACAGCGTGTGGCATACCAATTGCGTGACTGCAATGATGGCACGGATTTAAAATAATTGATCATTTGTCTCTTTTTTTTCCTTGTCTTAGTGAACATTTTCTCATGTATTAACTTCAGTCAGTTTATGTATAAGCATATAATAGCAGGCATAAAACATGTGTAAAAATGTGTTTTCCATATTATGTCTCGACCTAAGATCCATGTCTCACTCATCACAGGATCATCCGTACTGAGAATGCTTCACGCCTGGGTTTTGGTTGTGATGAGGCATTGACAACATTCACCAGCGATGGGGTCTTTCATCACTCAAGTGACTGCATAATGCTGGGAATCATTTAGCCGAACATATGGAGGGGTGCTATCAAGGTCTCTTCAGTGGTTTTCAACAGAGACACATCTCATCCACCAATGCAACACAAATGGGATCGACTTCGCAAAGAATCAGGACAAGAGAATCTGTATTAAATGTACTTTCCTTCAAACACTACTTGCAGATAGATCACTCCCAAGACTATGTAAAATGCTCTTTGAATTTGTAGCTCTAACATCGGAGAAAAATACCTCAGGTACAGTATGCAGAGAAAGACAGTTGAATGAGTTCAAGATAAAGATTTTTTAAAAGCCCTTAATTCATTCCTGTCATTGTAATGTCATCCTGTTTTACCAAAAACAGGGGTGTTATTAAGTATTATTTTTCATTAGTAGAAGTCATCATATTGACTGAATCGGTAATGGATGCATTATTCACCTTGTCACATCACTGGTTTTTCATTTATTTTGTTTGTGTTCTTTTGTTCCTGGCTTCTCTGTCCATTGTGTCACAATGAAAACAACTTAGAGGCACTGATGATGATTGTGCCCTTTATTCTGACCTCAGTGGAGGAGGTTTGTTTTCTGTTTTGTTTTGTTTATCAAATTTTTGTCTGTGAGTTTGCAATACATCTCAACAGCTTATTTCAAATACAGATTTCATGTTTTAATTACTGATTTATTGCTTTCCAAATACAAAAAGTAAATTTAGCGGACAGGAAAAAGTGATTCAGGTGTCTTTTTTTCATGAACTAGATTACTGCAGTTAAATAAATAAAACCTGACATAGGCACAGAATCTGATATTGCCTGTTATTTTGTTCCTGATACAGATTACAGCATGAACACCAAAAAACTGAGATCCACTGACCACGCGTCCTCGTTTTACAAGTTGGGAGCGAGAACGAGTTGTTAGAGGTGCAGTTAAGGCGTGACCCTATTAATTTATTAACTTCATTTATGTTTGGGGTCTGACACTGATAATTTTAAATTAGATCAATATTTACAGTAAAAAAAAAAAAAAAAAAACATGGTGAAATGGCAGGAATGGTAATTCATGCTTAAATAACCCTATATGATCATATTTCATAATTGATAAAGTAGATACAGATAGGACAGTAAAGCCCCAATTCTTATTTATTTGATAACTTTTTTATTGATTGTACCTAACATAAAAGAACTACTTGAACAAGAGAGAAATTGAATGTGATCAAGCATTCAATAAACACTTTCATTCTAAAGACTGAAGGACATTGGAACTAGAGTTGAACTGTCAACGAAAGAGTCAACATGAACATTTGGTAATTTATTTAGATATTTTCAGTTCTGCTTCAGATTTTTAGCCAGCAGTTAAAACACCCAATTACACTGTGTTTTTGTGAATCACACTGTAGAATGGCCCGTGGGATCACTTAAAATTGTGCCTGAGCACCAAGTGTATTGTGTTTCTACAGCATGGCAAAGCAATGACCTTACCTTCCCTTAAAGCAAAACATCCTTGAAGTAAAATAACTGTGATGCTCTGAGGCTCAGGAGAAATCTCCATCCTCAGAAGAGATATTGGCACAGGCAGACCTGCTTTGGGAAGAGGAGCGTCGGAGAGCCCAGCGGGCTGATGAGTCACTTTGAGGCAGATCTGAGAATACCGTTATGGCTGCAGGGTCTGGAGAATGTCTTAAACCTGGAGAGCTGCAGGAAGGAGTCTCCCCCTCACTTCCTCACTAATATTAAATGACAATGAATGAATCATTTTCTTTTAGTTCACATGTATTCAGGACACTATTAAGACTCTACTAACTATTCAACATGATATCAGTCTACATCTTTCAGTAAGTTATGTGGTTAGTTTTGATAAGGGTCAGAACTGATATGACATGAGGGAGCGTGTTTGTTTGAAGTTGATTTAACCCAGCCCAATGGCAGGTGGGAGAGATTAAGATTGATTCCGGAAGAAGACAAAGACTCTGAAAGACTATTCTTGTTGTCCTGCAACACACCTTTTAAAACCTGAACTAACCCATCAAGGAACGGGCTCGCAGAGAAGTCAATGAGAGACGCTGGAGCTGTTCGGAGCACAGGAGCAGACTGTCCCTCCCGATGACCCCCCCACCCCCCAGCAGGCCCGGCTCCAGAACGTGAAACCACACGGCGGCTGGGTGAGTCAGTTTAACACAGCACAACCCCTTTTGGGTAAGAAATGTATACACTCATCCAGGTCAGCTTAGTCTCATTCTCATGTTAAATGCAACGCAACGCAAGGAGAGGAGACAATACCATTAATGTTACGAGCTAGGTTAGACTTTAGTAGCTGTGTGTCTTTGTTATACAAGCCCAGGTTAGCTTATTCCCGTAACACTATTGAATTATTGTAGCCATACCTGCAAGATGCACAGGTAGACACTCAGAAATGTTTTTCATGGCCAATACATAGGTATGTTTCCAATCAAAAAAGAGCAGGCCATTGACAATATGAAGGAAATAATAGTCTCTCAACTCACAGATAGTAAAATAAAGATTTAGCCTGAAGTTCAAAATGCCATGCAGAAGAAAATTAGAGAATTCAGAAGGTTCTTATCTGTCTGTGTATGAGAAATTACTTTTTTTTTTATCTCAAGAAGGCTGTAGAAACCGATGAACTAAATGCAGTGCATAAGGTCTCCTCTAAGCAGAGCAAAAGATTACCTTACTCTATTATACAGTAATTTGAAAGTGAGGTAAAGGTTAATGATGAAAGGAGGGCAACTGTCTATCGCCAAAGGTGCCACACAGACAGATTACTCACGAATGTTTTACAGAAACGACTCGACACTTAGGAAATGTTTTCAGTGATGGGTTACAATGATTTTTTTCTTTTTCAAGTATTTCTTAGCTAAATTTAGATCTCCTTGCTGATTATCTGTCTTGCTAGTTCTAACTTGGTCCTGTTTATAGTCAGCTACACTAAAAACCATTTGTTGTCTATTATAATGGAGGATTCAAACATATGAACCCCTGGTTCTAGGGGTGACAGCTGTGTGATCATGTGTGTCTATGATTATGCCAAAAATGCTTTTGGTTATTGAGAATTGAGTCAAAAGGTCTGAAAGAGTTCAAACAAGAGAGCTGGAGAGTGTGTAGGCTATTAAAAACCATGCACCTAAATGCACAGTACAGAGGAGCAGCTTCAATAAAAACACAGTGAAATTAAACAAATATAGTTTTTTTTTCCAAATTCTGTGTAATGTGTATGTGTGAATCTCTTGTTATAAGTAAAACAAAGGCCTATGTCAAAATAACAATCTTTTCAAAACCTTCTCTTTTCTCCTCCCAAAATTATTTAAATATTTTGATGACCCATCCTACACTCATCAAGGGGCATATACATACATGTATCTAATTAACTACAAATTGGGGTGACTAGCTAACCCTCCCAACTGAAAAAAAAGTGTACATGTCATGAATGGCATGTTCACTGGCATTTAAATGTTTTCATTTCTCCCTCCCTCTTCAGCCCCATTTGAGGTCAAGCCCACTGAGATTCTACATGTTGTCAGTTCCAGGTCAAGAAATAATCCCAATGCATAAACTTGGTCCTAAAACTACAATATCTGGTTTTCTGTATCTTCTGTGTTAAAGCAGAAAACTTAACTTAGAATCACAGTTTTACAAAATCTATAGATAAACATGTGATGTGTTTCTATGAAATAAAACAAAGGCCACATTAATAATGCAAATGAGTTGACCTCATGATATCACACACACCAACAAATCCAAGAGGGAGAGGTTACTATGGCAACATAGATACAAGATAGCAGAGGCATCCACTAAATGCATGTTTGACTACAACATCCGTTGCTTTGGGCTTCCTTTGTGTCGGCATTTTAAACTCTGGTCGATTCATGAGGTCTGTGGTTAACCCTTTCTCAGATCTCTGCAGGGTAAATCCAGACAGCTAGCTAGACTATCTGTCTAATCTCAGTTTGCATGTTGCACGACTTTTAAACGTACACATGTTCTACCAAAACAATTTCTTTCCGAGCCTATTTTGCAGCGGCACCGTGGCTTCTCCAGTGCTTAGCAACGCCCAAGACGATTGTGATTAGTTTAAAGAAATGCCAAAAACCGGAGCACATTTTCGTTTTCGTGTGTGTGTGTGTGTGTGTGTGTGTGTGTGTGTGTGTGTGTGTGTGTGTGTGTGTGTATTTGAGGCAGGGAGCAGGACATGTTAATTTAGTGATGCCAACATGCCCTTTAATGTTACTCGTTACACTTAGTGCTGAGCTCTACAAAATGCCAACAATGGAACCATTGTGTCTGTTCTAAATCTTGTTCACTTTTTTTAAATATTAAGTACTGGTTGAAATGCACACTGCATATAAATATACCTTTTTCTTTTCACTTAGATTACTTTGCTTGTAAATTTTAGATTGAAAAACCCAGCCAAATGGACAGGTTTATCCTGAATTCCATTATCAAGACCACCTGGAAGGTCTGCAAGATGCAATTCTCTCAAGTCTAACAAGCGGATTACAGACCTGTCAATCAACAAAAACCATATCCAGGACAGGATTCTGTATAAATTCAACACTGTTCACAGCTATTATTGAACCAAGAAAATGTGATGATATTCCATGACATTCCAAGAAATTATTTTTCAACAAGACCACTAACACGATTTATTTATTTAAACAAAAGCATTTAAAATCAAGTTTGTTCAGAACACTGATATCATCGAAGTTTCTTGCTTTGTGAGCCTTTCTGCCCCCGATTGTGAAAAATAGTTTAAAGCAGCTATAATTAATTGGGCGGTGATAATGTTGCTAACCAACCTAGATTCGTAACCATGGCAACATGCAGCAACATGGGATTACTAACTTTTTGCATTATAACCTTACTTCTCAGTTCAAATTGTTAAACAAAAATATGTGTATTAAAAATCTTTTGCCCGTGAGTTCAACCTTTGTGTTTATATCTTGTGTTAAAACTGCCAACACACCCCTCACTCTGTCTTATGTCATGTTTTATTCCTTACTTATACAACTTTATACCATTTAGGAATAACTATATTACATTAGACAATCTTAGCTTGTGGCGATGCAAGTCTATTAGGTGAACAAATTCCCCCAGTGGACCGGACATTATTATGTGCAGGCATGTGTTGAAGATATAGCTTGCTTCAGCAAACGCCTCATACTCAGAAAATTTAATTTAAATGACCAATGGGGATTACAAAATAGCATGAGCCAAGTAAAACGGTTTTGTTTCTGGCACTTATGAGAGCAAAGTTTATGAGTGTGTTGTGTTTTGATTAACATGTCATTTACATTCAGTGACTCAGAGATCATAAAAACATAACTGCAGTTTCGTTCTCGTGAAGGAGTTAAAACAAAGGTGTGTTGAGCATTTTGGCAGCTCCTCATTAAAAATGAGGAAAACCTAAATAAAAACCACACTCCAGTTGACAGCAACCATTTCCTCTCATCACACTGCAGGCAAAAGACCCTGATTTCCTCCCTCATTTAGTTTTTCATCAATGCTTTCATATATTATTTTCAGTGTACTGAAAACAACCTCTTGTAAGTGAATTGCAGCTGATTGTCACTGACTTTTTAAGGCTTATTCTTAAAATAAAAGTACTATTTGCAAATCACAGTTCAAGACATATATGTAATCAAACATAATTTTGACTAAGCTTCAGTCCTTATGCAAAAGTGAGATTATGCAGCACATATGGTGTGAAAAGACTCTATGGGACATTTTTGTAAAGCTGACCGCAGCTGCTGCACTATAAGGACACATTTTGCATGAACTATTGCTTGAAACACACAAAAATGTTTTTTTCATACAGAGCAAAGTTGGAGCTTTAGATAACAGAACTAGCATTATTATGTATAACTGCTGTTCTATACAGTCTTTGCTCCTAAAAAGGGAAAGCATTGACCCTTGTGCACACAACTAAAGGTTAATGCCTCTCTTACGTTAAATGTGCAAATAAAATATTTATATTGTGATATTATTATATTATTGTGCTATTAACAACAACAGAGCAAACAAATCAACCCATAAACCAAATAGCTTGCAATGCAAATGTATGATTTATTTTTCTGCTGATATGAGTAATCTCAACCTGCAGGAAGATAACAACCACAACATTGTCACACTGACAAGCCCACCTCCAGGGTGGTATACACAAACACACACACACACACACACACACACACACAGACACACACACACACACACACACACACACACACACACACACACACACATACACACACACAAACACACACAGAGCCTAGCATCTGTAAGGGATCAAGTGCACAAGAACACCTTCACTGAGTCTAAATTAATATGAGAACCTTTTCAGATGAAACCTGAAACTATATATAGAGCAAAAACAAGAATGACAGGGCAAAGGTAACACTGTAATCAGTTCAAAATGACTGAGCAGTCTTTCCTGGCAGTTAGTGATGGTGCGTACTGGGTATCCAGTGATGTGCAGCTGTCGGCACGGCTGAGCCATAGCATGGGTTAAACAAAACCACCACTGAGCTGTCAATAAAGCTTTGCCAAATACCAAAGAAAATAGCCAATTCTGTCTGTCTCTTTCTCTCTCCAACTCACACACACATACAGAGCTACAAAACTGTAATTTTCACAAAGGAGGGTCGAATGAACCAGTCTTGAATCTATTCAGAGCTGTCCAACGACATGAAAAGAATTGAGCTGGTTAGTAAAATTGGCCTTTCCTCCATCGCTTCTCAGTTGCCTTGACTGTCCAGCAGTAGCGGCAGCAGCATACCTCTGATTAAATGAGCACAAAACCTCCTTACAGTTACCATTAAGATGAGCAGCTTATCATTTTATGCAGCTTATTCACTTTTTCAAATCGCCCTGTGCGCATAGACTACAGCACTATCTGGACGTGATGTTGTATATTCTTGTGATGAATCTTGAGGCTTCCAATTTGTTCTTGCCAGTCAAGTCCACCTGATGTGCATTGCTTTGGAAGCCAGATATTTTTAGTATTAAAATTAAAAAAAAACGTGTCATGTCAAAAGTGTCATGGTGGACACTGGACTAAAACAAACAATCTGTAATGATCAACTCCACCACTGGAGTTGTGAATCCATATATATATATATATTATAATCAGTACAAAATCTTATTAGTTAGAACAATGTTTTACATTGTTGTGTTGTCTTAAAAATACATTTAAAAAAAATTATTGAAAAGTATTATCAATCATAAAGAGCAGCATCATTGCACAGCAACAACTGTTACAGTTTACTGGACCAGTGAGCATTATTGAACACACTTCATTGTTACTGTATGATTTTATTGATCATAAATAACAGAAAGGTAAACAACAATAAGTAAACAATTCATCAATAGATGAATAGTCAATGCATTTGCAATATTTGATCAAACGTATGACTAACTCCAATGAATTTGAACAGTACTGTATAAAAAGAGGAGCCCTTAAATGATGAGATTGAAGTATTTCAGCAAAAACAACCAGTAAGTTAAATCACAGTAGGAATTAGTGAGGCATGTAAATCTCCTGTAAATATCTGACTCACCATTCATCCACCTTGCCAAGATGAGAATGAGCTATTAGCTTTGCCAACATACAAGTTTGCTGTTGCCAGCACTTGTCATGTGGAAGGAGATTTTGCAGTAATTGCCATACATAATCTCCAGCTCTATCCACGTTCTTTTGGACACCTAAATGATGTGGTAAAACAGGATACATCATTTTCAATCCAAGGTAATAGACTCTGTGTTCCCTGATTGGATTTGATTGGTTTGTGAGGACTGATTTATCCAGAGGGCATTGCATTGCTTTGTTTTCACATTCAATGCATGTTCTGTGTTTAACTCTTTACCCTGTGTGGCTTTTGGCATGCCACGGTTTAAGGAGCAGAGAGAGAGAGAGAGAGCGGGTAAAAGAGTAAACATAGTCCATGCCCTATATTTGCCTTCAAAAACCTTCATAGAAGCAAAGAAACAGTCAAGATTTTTTTGTGTCAAAAGGAGTCCAAATCAGTAGCAGTGATACTTTAGTACCGCTCTGCCCATCCCTAATATGAATGAGTGATAAAGTGGCAAGAGACATTGTGTGTGGGATGCACATTTCAATTAGTGGTTGCAGAAGTTTAGAACAGCCAATTGGCCAGCAAAAATATGATATTACAACAGACTGTAGGCCTGGCCCTTGTCGGAATTGGGGTCTTGTGCGTGCACCGGTGCACGGTAACTGTGTGGCTTATGCTGAAATGTTTTCATCCTACTAGGTAGAAAATAATATTAGATTGGGGGGTTAGTTGAGCATGGGTGATTTAATGTGGCATAGTTCATAGTTCATATTTCATAATTTCCTTTTTGGAGCTAAGCTACTGTAACCTGCTGCAGAGCTCTCCAGTTATCTTGACATAGATCACAAAGGCAATGCATTTTCATCGAGTGCCTCGTGATCCTACCTAGCCAAATCAAAGATCACCAGCTTAGTGTCTACATTTCACAGACACACTCATCAATCTCTGCTGCTCCAAAGCCTTGTCTCAGGACACAGTTGTGTTATAGATGAAGCACACAGAAACTACTGTGTGTGTTCTGTCCATTTATCTGCTACCCTGCAGCCTGAGCAATAAACCTCTCTCACGACCGACATTATTATCCAAATTCAGCACCTTGAATACTGAACCATGCATATGAATTATTGCCCGTCATAGAGGTGACCCATTCTTTCAGAGCAGCAAGGAAATGTAATTTGGAAACCGCATAGTTTAACAAATTAATCAACTCTCTCCCTCGTGTCAGATACTTCACTGACTTTGGCGTATGCCTCAGGCTAATTTTACTGAATGACAGTGCCTTGCTTATTATCTGTTTTCAGCTCACTTTCTAGTTCAGGTGTTCTCTTCTTTGGGGATTCTTCATTAGATCGCAGCAGGTTTGTAATCCAACATGAATGAATGAATGAAATTGAAGAAGATTAAATGAAAACCATTAGAGAGAATTTAAGGAAATATTGATTTATAGGTTGTTGTATTTTATTGGTTATTGTTAAGACAGGATGCTTTTTATTTTTCAATCAAACCACTTTCAGTAACAGATTTTATTTTAGCACATTCGGACATCAGCAGAGGGATTGTCACTTCTGTTCGAGGTCAGAAACTCTAATTTATCAAGCGTGAAGCAGATTCACCACTGAAGAAAAACTTGTTGGTCACTTCCATGCATTAAATGTTTTCCCTATTTTAATAAAATATTAGGTCTGCAATTGCAGGATAACTAACAGCTGAGGCAAAATACACCAAAATACCTTATTATGAGGGGCATTTACGTAGCATTAATGTACTGTTTAAAACTAAATAAAATAGTATATTTTATTTGTTTTAATAACATTGATGAGATAATAAGTGAAACCAAGTCTATCTAGACCCTTTTTCTTGATAAAAAAAATATTTAAAAAAACATTTATGTATTAAAGTGTTAAATCTATAATTTACAAACAATATCAATATGTATTTGACTAGTCTGACAATTCTTTAAAATACATTTTACAGATTAAAAACAAATAATTGAGGTAGTTAAAATCCCAATTGTGTGTAAATGTTACAGTAATAGACCTTTGTTCACAGCAGACATTTGTATTTGTCAAAGAAGGAAATGTTTCTAATGACATTAGCAATGGTTCTGTAAGCCATGACAGTGTGACAGTGAGCCAGCATGCACAATACCCTAAAACTGGAGCAGCTATATGAACTTCAGCCATCATTTATTTTATTTACAAATGCACATACAATATGTGTCCTCTCTGAAAAAGGCCTACAGTATATGACTTATGGGATATAATATTTAAGTAAAACGCTCTACAGGTCTGGATTTCTTTTACAATCATAAGAAACTTGATAAAGTGGAAGAAGGACACAAACAGATTCAAGTTACAGGACAGATGTTGTAACCACTTGGTCACCATTATGCAGTTCAACACTTTGCAGGCTTTTGATCCTGTTTAGTACAAATGCGGTCTCATTGCCACCTCATCTCAATCAGAATAAAGATGCAAAATATCCAAAGGAATCAGAGTGTTTCTCTGTATTTGGTTAAACAATTGCTCAATTAATGTTCACATTGACCTATTGGTAATCACAGTAGACTAGCAGAATACAATCCTATAGAGAACACAACAAAGAGTGGATTGACCTAAATGTGTCTTCAGAAAATAAAAATAAAAGAAGAATTGGCCATCAAGGTGAAACAGTTTATTGGGCCAGAGGCTGAGTCCCTCCACTCAAGCTCCACTGCACTGTTAAAAAATAAAAATAATAATAATATATATACATATATATATATATATATATGTATATATATATATATATATATATATATATATGTATATATATATATATATATATATATATATAAATATTTAACAGTGTAGTTTAGTGTTTGTACACACAGTCTAGTTGAATGTTATGCAACAGATGCCAAATTAACCCCAGATAGGAATTAGGAATTAAATTAGAGGAAATATTGGCAATAATCTAACACGACTGGTTCAAGGATGTGGGTCAGAGATAATAAATAAATTAGCACTTTTTGGGGAATATGAGCAGACACAAGGTATGATAAGCTTTGTCATTTCCCCAATTAGTTTCTATTTAAGGTTACAATCATGGCATTGTGGAATACAAAAAGAGGTCATAGTGAGAATTTGTCCCATATGCCACCAGAGAGGGCAGGAAGTGAGAGTATGGAGGATAGTTATGGCCCTGATTACTGACTTCTCACTTTGATTTGTTTGTCTTTGTGAACTCATGACAAGACTTATGGCAAATCTCTATAAATAGATGTTACATATTCAAGGTTGCACATTTAGTGTGTCTAGACACTTTTAAGGTGACTTGAAAAAATACTTATTTTTTCTTATTTTTTGTTGTTGGTTAAAGTAGGTCACAAATGAAAAAGTGAAACAAGCATGTAACTTATGATACGTTTTGTTTGATGATAATGGCATATGGGGCAGGAAAAATAAAATATATACTCCTAAGGACTAAACTCTCAAATGTCTTAATCCCACTTACAAGCACTGCTACAAAGGTGGTTCTTACCAGGTTGTTGATTGCAAATAAGACTTCAATATGTATCAATTACAACCACCACTTTTAAATAGCCCAAAAGAGGCGCTCAATGGTGTTTTAAGCCCCCACCGTTGACCTCAAGGCAACGCTGTGCCTGGAAGATGACGTTGGGGGCTTAAAACACCAAACACCAAAAGGGGCACACTCATTTGATTCCCATTTCTCTGCCTTACCCCCTTTCCCTTCCCCTACCCCTAGCCCTTATCCCTCGAAACCGAGTGGTAAGAACATGGTTGCAAATATTACATTACATTACATTACACGTCATTTAGCTGACGCTTTTATCCAAAGCGACTTACAATTAAGTGCTTTCAACTCTGAAGGTTCAAACTCCAGACAATAAGTTGTAAGTGCAAGTACATTAGCTTTAAATAGGTAATGCTAGAAAGAGCCATATGAAAGTGCAGGTTCAAGATTTATATATGTACAAGATTTATATATGTACAGGACCGTGTAGAGCACAAAACAAGAGTGTCGTAATTTTTAAATAAATTATTTAAGCCCGAAAATACTTACTTACTTACATTTATGAGACTCTGGGTACCCCTTGGTTTCAAGTAAGCTCGTGAAAATGCTTGGTTTTAAGGGGTATCTACCCCTTCCCCTTAGCCCTACCCCTAGATCAAAAATAGAATTGGGATAGCCCTTACTCTCACGTGAACGTGCAAAACTAAGGGAAAGGGTTAAGACAGAGAATTGGGATTTATTTGCCTTGATTTTTTGTAGGCATCAAAAATCATGACATCCTGTTAAATGCAGACAATCTGCAGTGCAAATTGAAACTAACCATAAAGGATTTAAACGACACACAAGTGGCTGACACATGCTGCTAAAACCTAAGATGTCTCCATTTATAGCAATGTTTGCTAACTTTAATGAATGATCACTCATATCAAATAGATACAAAAACCAGATAAAGCATATTTTCCACCATGTATTTTGAGAGCGTTGGACTAATATTTCTCTTATTTTAGCTATTAAAAATCTCCTTGTTTAAATGTTAGAAAAGTAGGTGATACACCTACTAACAACAAATGTTTTTAGCTTTGGATGTAAGTGGCTTTACTAATACACAGTATATTTGGCCTTCTGGGAAACCATTTTCTACACTGTCTTACATTTTTTACTTTGAAAGAAGCTTAAGCATTAGGGAAGAGAAACAGACTGGATCAATACAAATACAATTTACAGTTTGCTGCTGTATGGATGATATAATCTGAGATGCATTAAGTCTGGCAACTCATTTGTAAGGGTCTTTTAAAGAAAGCTAAAATCAAATGCTGTGTAAATGCAATGTTAATCAGTGTTGGTAATGGAGATTTTAAATCTGGACCCCATAAGGCTGCATTCACACCAAATCAGGCGTTATGGCGAAAACGCCAGTCCTCCCATCATTTGAATGTAGGTAGTTTGTTTAGGCTGCGGTGGTGGGGACCACATGAGATGCCGAAAAACAAACAAAATTAAAACAGAATCAACATTTGGAGAAACACAACCCAATGTCACATTGCAGCGGCTAATCTCGGAACCTACTGGTGGTCAGACAAAACACAATGGAGTTGGGAACACATTGGAGACACAAATGGGCCATTTGAGTTAGAGTCCCACATTGCTGCTCAACCCTGCGCTAATCGCTGCAACGTCTGATTTGGTGTGAATGAAGCCTAACTACATTCATAGTTTTATCATGCAAATGTTTTGGGAATATTAGCAACATGAATGTGGTCAAAAACAATGTCAAAAACAGCTCGTATTACTGTCACTCTACAGAATATCAAAACTAATATTGTCTAAACTAATTGTGTTTTGACTGATGCAAATGAATAGATTATTTTCAAACTAATGAGTGAATAATTAGTCATAATTAAGTATGCTAACAAGTTCTGATTTATTAACTGATTTCTCCATACCGGCTTCATCAGCGTTCACTGCATGCCAGGCTTTATTTTAATGATGCTGTCTGTCCCAATCAGTGTCACGCCATTCTGTAGAGAAAAAAAAGTTAATTATGAAACTTTCACTGTTCCATGCTCTGTTGACGCTGCTTCTATCTTACACAATTCTGCATTCAGTGTCATAATAAGGCAGTGATACAGAGGCAGCACTCTTCACAGATATTATAAGTCCAGGAGTGATGCAGCTAAAGGAATTACTAGTAGAAGTACTTCACCTAAGTGCTCTTCAATACAGTCAATAATGAATTATGGTAAGTTAAGAGCATCATGAGCTTATGCAGTTATCGTTTTACACAGAGTTACATTTTAGTACATTCACTGTACAGAAGTCCAATTCCATATGTGAACACGACATCTCAACGTGAGGAAATGATGAACCCAGAGGGCAGAATGTTTAATAATGCAAGATGTTAGAAAGAAGCTCCTGCATTTACAATACTGTGAATGTCAAACTGGTGCAATGAGAAGCAGCCAAAACAACTCAAACCGCACATGAGAGGAAGATTAATTATACTTTGCAGAGTTGACACCATCTATAGATACAGTGATATCATATAGAAAATCAAATTTTGATCTATTGCTGTTACATAGGCCTATGTGTGCTAAAGGAGATGTTGTATAACATAACCAGGCAACAATGGTTGAGACAAGATCACCAACTCATGGAAGATGTGGAAGATTTGGCATCCTATTCCCCTTTTCTATGATGCATTGTCATCATTCATCCTGAAGATGAAAAAGGACAGAAATGCTTAGTTTTTGCTACAACATCAGAAGAGCTTTTTTGGTATCACTACAGCGAGCTTGAACACAAAAACAAATCCCTGAAAATGCAAATGAGGACAGTGATATTCAATGTTGTAGTGGTGCTTGTTCAAGAACAATAAAACTCATAGTAGCCATAGATGTCACTGGACAGATTTCTTTTTTGTGTGGTGTCTTTTGTTCTATATCCATAAATAACTGAGACCACATTGTTTGAAGTGAGATACATGTAAAAAATGTTGAACGGTAGGCCATACCGATGTACTTCCGGATGTGGTCTCCCTCAGTAGCTAATTAAAAAGACATCTTTTTGATCTCATAATAGCCCTGCTGCCAGGGTAAACAAAGCAAGCAACAATGACACAATAATGGATTATTGCATTTCAAGAGAAGATACAACTTTAATCTATTTTTATCATTTTTTTTTTAACAACATCTTTAGGTATGATGAATATTAAAACATCAGCTATCACACTCTATGAATCCTGTAATGATTGTCTATATGAAAAACTTATATTTTGTTCTTGAGCAGTCATGCGATTGGAGAGTTAAGAGAGAAAACATTTACTATCAACAGTTTAAAAAAAATGACAGCTATTCTACACAAGACTACTGCCCTGTCTGCTCATTCAGTCACCTAACTGCCCTGTCTGTCTTTATTGACAGATATACTTTGTGATAAAAAAAAAAGAAAACAGGAAATATGAAATACAATCACATTTGGGATTTTTTTTAAATAGTGAATCAAAAGCAGATTGTCAACCTTTTTAAAAAATAAAAACTGCTGGAATTGAATAAAAATGAATTTCAAATAGATTAAACACCTGGATCTGTTAGTTTTAATGTTGTTGCCATGGACGCGCACAGTAAAGCACCTGTCACAATGCAAATTACGAGTGAAAATAACGTTATTTCTAAATATGTATTCATTTGTTCAGAACTTACGTTACCGCAGCATTCTGACTCAGCCCATGGATATAGATATCTATGATATTAACCATGTCTATGATATTAACCGTTCGACTGTCATCGGTTGATGGTGGCTACTGTAGCGTCAGGTAACCATGGAGACATATCCTGTGTTAGCTAAAACTGGTTACTTGCTTGTAGTTGTTCTATATCTAGGGATTAGATAGCTAGCTAGGTTTGGGGTAACGTTAATGTAAACAGATAGTAAAAACTGGGTTAACTCGTACGACAAATATAATGTTTCGGAATTTTTTTCAGGTAAGTGTATTTGAAAGCCACGCTCTTTGTAAATAGCTAACATGTTTTGTTTTTAGGCTAAAAGTAGCTTTAGCTTGATGTAGCATAACATTAACGTTGGCTGCAGGCAAATAGTGAAAACTATAATCCCATTTCTCGCAGGGTGGATCTGTGGTTGAGATCTTTAGTGGACAAGGAAAAGACCCTGTAGAAAAATGGAAACTTTGCGGAGGTCCGTCATCCATACATAAGGTGAGTTTTCAGAGCTGCTATTTAGCTACGTTATAACATTATAGCTAGCCTATTGTTTGGTGATAACTCGCGCTCACTATTGCACATTAATCAATTTAACTAGCTAGCTAGCTAGCCATATCCAGCTACGTCAAGCTACCACATAGGGCCAGGAAATAGACAACAACAAATACAATGCAGTCCAATAAAAACATAACACGGTCTGAATGATTACCGCATGGCTGAATTAACCCCCCTGGATGAAGTGCATACAAATTGAACTTTAGCCTGTAAACTTACACTATAGCAGGGCTACATTGTTACCTACACAAGTTCCCATGGGTGACATCGTTTACGTTACATCCGTAAATCTGATTTAGGGATGCCAGCACACTATACAAATTGTCTGAGAGATGTGTTTTAAATTGTCAAAATGAAGGAAAATACAAACTCATGTTATCAGTAAAAAAGTAAACTTGTGTTTAGTCTCTTAAATTGTGATTTGTGATATTTTTATTGAAGATGCCAGGAACACTTCATAATAGAGCTGTTGTTGACACATAGCCTTTCCATTTCAAACCTTGTTATGCTCACACAAAAACGTGTGCACACTTCATTATAACTTAGCAATGCCTTAGAATTAGCAAGGCCTTTTGTGTATTGTTTTTTTTTATTTTAGGAGTACAATAAAGAAGTCAAAGGGTTTGTTTACTGCCTGGAGGGTAGCAGCCAGACAGTCAAGATGCAAATGCCAGAGAATGGGAAAATGTCACGTAAGTCACCACACTTGCACCCATTTATAAATTATATTTTCTTATGCAGATGTTAATAGTAATTCACTTATTTGCCTGTTTGTTTTTTCTTAGTTGGACTTCTTCAAAGATTCTTGGTCCTTCAAGTCAATATTCCCCCATGTAAAGATTTTTCCATTGAGCTTGTGTAAGTATAGCAATTTTTTATAATTCTTTTTTTTACATGGCAACTACCTAGAAAAACATTTGTGAGAGCATGGACTGTTGTAGATCTCAATACATCTTTAATTCTGTTGTTGAGAAAGTACTTGTATTACTGTTAGTGTAGTCTATATGCTTGACTTTCCACTTCCGGGATTGCTCCTTTGCCGACGGAAATTCCGCCGGATTTTACTCATTTAGGCTGGATAGCCGTTGCCTTGGGCATACACATGTTCCACCAAAACTGAGGCTATTTTCTAGAGGCGCCGTTGCTCTGTGCGTCGCATAGCGATTGTAATTGGTTTAAAGAAATGACAATAAACCAGAGCACATTTTTCTCCCATCCCAGAATGCTGTGTGGACTCTCCAGATCCTCCTCTGCAGCACCGCGGTGGAGGAGGGTCTGGTAAAGCGAGACTACTTTTAGTGTGGCTCAATATGGTAGCTACAGTAATCTTTGATAGAGTAAATTAGCACTTTGTTACATGATAACACTTTACTTGAAGGGGTGTGCATAAGACTGACATGACAGTCCAAAGGGTTCCACTTTACTTGAGGTCAAAGGAATTAATTATGACACTGTTATAAAAGCATTTGACAGACAGTGTAATCAAGCTTTATGACATCCTTCTGACAAGTCCAAATTGTTTCACTTTACTTGAGGTCAAGGAAAATAATCATGACACAATTATAATGGTCTCATGACAGCCAATTTAAAAACCAACCACTTATGACAGTTTAATGTAATGTTAACACATAAAGCTAAATAGTTTCTTCAAAGCTATAGTGCATAGTTTCTGTCGCCCCTATGTGGAATTCTAAGTAATGACAACAACACTGTCCACACGACGCAAGACTTCGTTGGTCATGCACCACCCCCACCCCTCCCCCACCAGTTGCTAGTAACGCAAGGAGGAAATGGTGGTTTACTTGTACTTTATCTTGTAGTTTTTATGTCTTCTTTGTCTCCAACGCTGACTGTTGCTGTTGCTTTTTCTCAGCCATACTGAGAAATACAGAGAGAGTTTTGTGGAGCTGATAGTCTTAATTAGCTTTTCATCTCATCTTCAGCTTTTGGCAATTGCTTGAATGTAACAGACGTTCATTAATATAAAGGTTGCGCACTATAAGTTAAAGTTAAAGATAATTAGGCCATCTATGACATATTTGTGGCAGGTTATGTTGTATAGGTTACAGGTGCTGTAGGTAGGATTGCGAAGATCCATGACTTAGCCAAAAAATTTGAACATCGACAACTTCTCAGTCCCCTCTCTACAAAAAACAAAAAAACCCCCCACAACCCCCCCCCAAAAAAAAAAAAAAAATGAATGCATGTGCATGAGCAGGGATTGACACAGAGTTAGACACCCCCCCTTGCCCTGATTGGAGGATCTGAACAGGGAGCTGTGGATTTTTGCAAATCACACTACAGGCTGTAGGTGGTGCCAGAGTAGCTGGAATTTTTTTTTTTATTATTATTATCTGCTTCATGTAGTTCTACACAAACATAGTGTCAGTTTCAGCAACTATGACATTAAGTTATAAGTCTTACCTACTGCACCTTTAATGTCAAGTTGTCATAACAAAGACATTGACAGGTTATATTTTCTTGCATATTGTCATAACACAGAGATTGTTGTCTTGGTCAATGTCAAGTTGTCTTAACACAAACATCTCAAACAATGCTAACTTTGAATTAAAAGTGTCATAATTTACCTAATGACACGTAATGACAACAGTCATAAAGACTCCATGTTCATGACATGTGTCATGTCATGGTTATAACGGGGTCATGTTAGTCTTATGGACACCCCTTCAAATAAAGTGTTACCGAGAATAGTTAATATTCTAATGTATCGTGAAATATAGAAAGTAATCATTGAATCAATTTCCCTTAGACTACTGAAAAAAAAACCATTAAAAGCAACTTGTTAACATCTAGTATGAGAACCCCTTGAGCACCTGAAGAATGTATTATATGACAAATGACTTATGTACTGTACTTTATGATTAAGATATTGTGAAACTACTTGCTACAAAGGCTTTTACCTTAACAGCCACAGTACATTTTACAAGGTGATCTACAAAGAAATAAGCCAAATTTGTAAAAAAAATTGTATAATGTGTGGATGTTTATTGATAGAAGAAAAATTCCACTCTGTGAGTTACCAATATTCTCATGATCAATAAAACACAGTTTTGCAATCAAGAAGAAGCCTATATTTAAAGGAATACGCCACCGTTGAAATAGGGCTTATCACGGTCTACCCTGGCTGAAGATAGGTGGGCCAATGCATTTTTTGTCTCAGTGCAAGTAATTAGGTTGTTTTTTTGTCTTTTGTTGGCTCACTTTTACTCACAACATGCTAAACGGCAAATAGTTGTTTACTGCTACATTACAGTAATGTTCTGAATATCGAGTACAGCCCTAAAGTCTTTTATTGTGCTCAAAACGCTTCATGTGTGAATTCACTTCATGGGCAATTCAATGTATTACAGACTCAAGCAGTATAGATGCTCTTGTTACATTTCTGTTATGTCATGGGAGCCATATAGAAAAACAAAACTAGGAGGACATACTGTCAAAAGTTTAATAATTTCTTACTATAAAGTTACGTAACTAATTTTTTTTCTGTGGAAATATTGCTTGCTGTGCTGTTCTTCCATTAAAGTGTGTCATGACAGCTGATTTCACATCACTAGATTAAAGTGAAAATTTAAGGGCTTACCTTAGATACCCATAAAGCTTGTGGCTCTCTCAGACTAGGTCTTCTTAATGATGCCATTGATGCTGGTGATAGTTTATGTTCTGCTATCTGTTATTCACAGGACAACTGATTTAGAGCACCTGAAAAGAAGACTTCACTTATCAACAGTACATAAAGAGTTGTCTGCCACACTTTTGCATGCAAAGATACCTTTTGTAGGATTGAAACGCAGTATTGTGAGTATACTGACTCATCCTTGACATATTCTTTTAGTATTTTTTTGTATCGTTGGTATTCATATCTTAAAGTAGGTATTGAGTTGCATCTTTAAGTGATTCTTTTAAATCATATTGTTTCTGTTGTCGCAGTGGTCTACTTTGTGCATCGACCTTGTGTCATTCACCGGTGAACTGTTCAAGGGGTTTTTGACACTGGATGGCATCACATTGTTTGCTACCTGTAAAGTCCGCAGAATCTTCACCATGAAAACAGAGCCTACAGGAATGTCAGATGATGGTAATGATTATTGTCACAACAGAGTTTTATCTTCTATCTTACCTTAAAGTCCTCTCCATGGAATGATTATTTAAGAGATACTAGCTAAGCACTGGAGTAAGTCAGTGGTCTTCACATTAAGTAGATTTGTTCTGAGTTTAGATGAAAGTCTGTGTGTATGTGTGTGGATAGAGGAACACTTGGCTGAGAGATCAGTGGTGTTTTTTGCTGAACTCTGAAATGGCTCAGCAGAGCCAACAGCTGTACTCAGCGCTGGCTGCTCAGTGCACACCACTACTTGCCAGTAAAGACAGCTTGTCATTTTAATTTTTCTGTTGATCAAAGTGTTACCTCTGTTGCGTGATGATATGTCACGATGATGTGTTTTGGTTTATTCTATGATTAGGCTAAATCTGAAATATTTCTCTTGTTTAAAATCTAGATGTGTTTCTCCGTGGAGCTGGTCTCATGGACTTGATCCCTCGCAGTTGCCATTTCCCAGCAGACGTAAACCATGTCACTCAGGTGTTGAACATGGAGAATTTTCGGAAGGCAGATACGAGGGCTGGACTGTTGAGCTCTGACTGTGGTAGGTAAGAGCAAATCATAGGAGTGTGAATTGATCAATAAACAGTGGTGAAGATAAATACATTTACTTAAGCACTATACTTAAATGCAATTTTGAGGTACTTGTACTTGAGCATTTTCATTTTGTGGTACTTTATACTTCCACTACATTTTGGAGGCAGATATTGTACTTTTTAACTTAACTACATTTATTTACAGTATTTTAGCCATAATCTTAGTCTGGCTATCACCAGACTAAGCTCAATCTTTTAAGATTGAACATTAATCTGGGGAGTCTGCTCTGTATTTTCTCTGCACAAGAGGCGTGATAAACGGGTATAGTTCAAATGACTCTGTACACAATTGGATAGTCCTTCAACCAATCAGACCAACGATCCGGGTGACGTACTTTGCAGAGCGAGGCAGAGTGAATGCCGATCGGTAGTAAAAAAAAAAAACGCCGGTCGGTAGTAAGGCAAACACATCCTTCTTTTGTAGGAATTGTTCCAGGGCAAGTTTCTGTTCTGTTTTCAGAGAAAACTTGCCTTTGAAATCTTTTAAAACAGCAGCGGCATCAACGGGTTGCTGCACTTCGGTGGCCGTCATGTCGAATGTAAACAAAAAGCTGCTTGCCTTCGCTTCTCTATCGTCATCATGTTAAACCCGCCAATAGCGCGCCAGGTGGATAAGCCAGTTTGTGATTGGTTCCCGCAAATGTGTAATGGAAGCAGGATAGATAAATGTACAGGTTTCCAGCCTAAACTGCAGGACGATATCAAATCGCCGGCAGATCGGGCTGGGTTTACCCAGTCTACCATAATCTACCAGTGGAATGGTTAATATACATAGAGAAGCATCATGGTGCAATTGTTGCACATAGAGCAGTTGTTTTCCCACAAAGAGACTGATGATAATAGATTTGTTTTCCTCGCATGAAATTCCTGTGGTCCTCATTATTGTGTTCTTTTGCACCTCACCTGTACTCAGAGAGCTGCAATTATGTCCTCATATACAAAGACATGCACCAGTAATCCAGTTCCGCCGCCTCTGTGGCCTTTTTTATCAGCGCTTATTTATTTGTTCTGACAGCTGTCTAAGTCATGTTGAGTCAACCGGTAATGCCCATAGAAGAGAGAAGTAACCACACACAAGGAATAGCTTTTCATAATTAGCATCTGCATTATTAGCATAACATTCCTAATCATATTTAAAACGATTGCTATTAAAGTAGGCATCCAATTTAACTGTGATGAAGTTGGTTGATGAATGTTGTTGCTTCAGTACCCAATCTGTCAGAAATTGTTAAAAGTAAGCTACAGCAGTTTTTATCATGCAGCAGCAAACAACATGTGATGACATTATAGACCAAAAGACATTTTGTTTCAAGGTCAATGAATTTTCACAGATCAGAATCACCACCGAAAATATTTATTTTATTCTATGACCTATCATGTATTTCATTTTATTCCATATTGTTACCACATTCTTTTATTGGCATCTGCAGATTTGAAGTGCACTGAAATTTACTGACTCCTATACCTGGGTCATTTTCTGAGTGTTGAATCTGCTGCATCAAAGGAGTGTGACTTCTTTTTCTTCACTCTCAATACAACCAACTCAGCTCTGTCTGTATCATCAGATATATATAAAAGGGTATCATCTTGACGATTCTCTGTGTTTTGTGATATGAAAGTATCTGCTCTCTGCTCTGATGAGGATCTGATAGAAAATGTGTTTTTCTGTTATCATCAGCAGAGGTGGTCCTTATGAGCCCTACCACAGATACAGCAGGGTCAGTTCGGGGCCTTATCACGACTTTCTCCGCCGCCTATTATTTTTACATGATGATATGGTGCAGATTGATAGATTAAACAGATAAAACAGCGTCAGACCTCTGCCTCGGGTCTCAGGCGTCAGGCCGTTAAGGAATGTTTTGTGTGTTTATTTAGTAACATTTGATGAACACATGATAGATTTTTTTCTTTATGACACAATTGTAATACTTGTATTAATTATGATGGTTTACTGACTAACATAACCTTTTAGCTTAGGTTGTACTTATTTTAGGGATATGAAACATTTGAAGATACTCCTAGAAATGACATCACAATAAGCAAAAATACCAATGTAGTCACTAGTGGACCATTTCTGTTGCAGAGTTCAAAGGGTTAAAATATGTTATAGAGATCACATTTATTTATTGATTGCTTTTTTGTATTTTTATAGTATAAAATTGTTCTTCTCATTTTGTTTCATTTTCAAACACAATGAATAATGGAGTACTTGCATTTTCTAACTACATACTAGTACTTTAACACACTGTACTGCCAACTCTTCTAACTGTTTTTAAATGTGTTTTATATATTTTAGTCTATGTATACATTTTTACGTATGTCTGTATGATTATTGTCTTTTCCTGTTGCACTGCAATTGGCTGGTGGAGAACAGTCTTTTCATTTTCTTTATTTATGTAAAAACAAAAGACAAATACATTAATCTTAATCTTATTAATATGCCATTTAGCTAATAGAATAATAAGGTTGATAATATAATACTGGATTTTACCTGCTAAATATTTGATTACTAACAAAGTGAAAGAGGAGTCTTTTAGGAGTATGTATCGATACTATCCCTCTTAAGTATTTTTGCAAATGTTAAAAAAAAGATGTGGATGTCAGTTATTCTTTTTGTGCTATATACCCTGAAGACATTTTTACATTTATTTTGGAATTGTTGTTACTCAAACAATTTGTGAAAAGACATATACTTTGATCACTCATTGACCCAAAGTGTTGAATATATATTGTTTGGTTACACATTTCTGCTCAAACAATCCAGTATTGTATTATCAACCTTATTATACTATTAGCCAAATGGCATATTCATGAATGTAAGCACACTAATCAGAAACCATTTTTCATTGTGTTTGAAAGTGAAACCAAACAATCCAAACAATTTTTATTTAAAAATAAGAAAGCAATGAAAACGCTGAATATATGTGCTCTCCATAACATCTTTCAATTAATGTGATGCCATGTTTTTTTTTCGGCCCCCTGGCGGTTATTGTTAATGTCAACTGTCAAAAATAAAGTCAACATGCTGAAACCGTAACGGCCTCAGACAAAACAGCCTCAGAGCATAACAACATTTTTTATCTGAGACCGAATCTTGCAAGAAAACAAACTGATAATCTATTATAAACAATATGCTGTTCTCCTAGTTTCAATTCAGCCGATTTTTCCATGATGAAATATCCAAAACCTGCCCATCCACTTTATTTATTTAGAAATAGCCTTGTGTCACTGCTGTTTGTGATTGTTTTTCTTCTAAATTACATAGGCCTACTTGTTCCACACATTCATTTGTGTCTGAACAGGTGACAGAGATGAGCAGACAGACAGACACACACACACACACACACACACACACACACACACATGCACGTGTACACAAACAAACGTGGTGGTGTGCCATTCATCTGCATGTAGCCTACTCTGCACGTGCTGCTAAGCTTGTGTATTTGAACGGTTGAAATGGGTGACAGCAACAACATCAACAACAACAACAACAACATCCACCGTGTACTGAAGAAGTTAATCAGCTGATTGATGTGCGATAGCAGAGGTAAAAGCCTGTGTCGCGCCAGTGCAGGTTGAAAGGGCAATGGCCAATGGGGAAACACCATCACACTCAATCCGACCAATGGTGGAACTTCATCACTCAGTGACAGAGGGACAGAGTTTTGAGGTTGTAGGGCTGGTCCAACGGTCCAGCAAAAAAGTAACTTTGAAAGGGCTTTGTGGCTAGCTGCTTCTCACTGATTTAAAAAATACTGGTCTGAGGCCTTCACATTGAACTGGCTGTAAGCCTGCATTTAAAAAAAAAAACATGTTATCTATATAAAACGTGACTTTCTGATGTGACTTTCTAACCTTGGGAAGTTGCTGTGGCTAATTGATCATTAACATGACTGACAGATTAAGGAAAATGCTTTAAAAAATCCAGTCCTATTTACCAGGTAGTTGAGGTGCAAGGATTTAGTAACTACAGTCTCTATTTAGATAGTGTATGAGCATAATACATGTCAGAAAATAAAATCTTATCCAAACAACAAAGATCTATAATAGTCAATGTATAATGGGAATTTCTTTGCAGTTCCTGATCAGTCTACCACTGCCAGATCAACCAGTTATCGACGATCTAGGCCACAGGGTGTCTTACACACAGCCTCAGGCTTCAGGGTTTCAGGGCCACCCCCTCAAACTGGAAGAAGCAGTGCAGCCTCAGACGGAATGGAAGGAAGTGCACTCTTTATCTCTAATACGGTAACCTCATGAATTCCATAATAACATATATCCCTATATACTGTACATTACCGTACAAAATAAAACATTTATAGTAAAAAAATAGTAAAACATAACATAGTTTTTCTTCTTTTGCTGTTCCCCACAGGGATCTCCGTCCAGTAGATTGAACCAGAAAATGACTGCAGAAAGTGAGAGCATTGCCAGGCTGAGTGAGAATTTATCACACGGAGAACCTTCCCACATTCTTCTTGAGGGTAGATTTGAATAATAAGAGTTCATAGTGTTTTTTTTTTATCTTGTCTGCATGCGTCCGACACCTATACATGCCACAATCAGCTATTATTTCACCAAATCACTTTTTATCAGTCTTTTCATTCTTGTTTGTGTCTTTGTATACTAACTTACTTACATGAACAGTATGATGAGGACTTTAAATTCAATGATGAAAGGCTGCGTAGAAAAATGGAACCAAAGCTGGTTGTAAATAGTGTATTTTGGTACAAGGTACTGTACATATCTGGGTCCAAATTATTGTTTGTGGTGCATGGGCTTGCCATGCTAACCATCCTCTGGTTATCTGGCCAAATATGGAAGCTGCCACTCTCTCTGTACCCCAATGAGAAGCAGCCAACAGGGAAGCAGATAATGGGAATGAAGAAAGAAAGAAAGAAAGAAATTGTTATTTATAGTCTAAGTTGTAATGTTGACCCAGAAGTAGGATGCAGATGTAGAGTAGTTATCTTGAAAGGCAGATTACTTGGTCTTTTTAAAAAAGTGCAGTCAATAATTGGTAAGCAATCAGTTAAGGCAAATGGAGCCAGACAGGGAGCTGACAGGGAGGCATATATAAGGCACATGTATGACAATTTGGCAAAGAGAGTGAGTTGGTGGACCAGTATATATATATATATATATATATATATAAGCTATTTATTTTTTTACTAAATGACTGATAGGCAGGAATAAGGAGCAGAAACTGTGAAATTGAACCAAAAAAAAGCTGAACCCAGGACAGAAATATATATTTTTTAATATGACAGTTGAGTCCTGTAGCTAAAGAATGTTATTTGGAAAGAGCAATACCTATTTTCTATGCTCACATTTTCGCACAAGTGTCAGCAATCATAATTATTGATTATTAAGAAGAGTTCATAATGCTACCAAACATTGTTTTAAGTACAGAGCGTGAATACCAATTTTTCACATTCTCCAACTAAGAAAACATTAGTGTTGTTGGGTTTGTGAAGTTGTTTCATCTTGCTCCTGTTCAGTGTCAATTTCATTAACTGATTAGGTGACATGGAAATTAATGTTATTTACTAAACATAAATGATATGTAAATAGAAAAAAATTTAGTGACACTGACTTTGCCACTTTATTTAGAGAATGAGGAGCCAGAAGACTTGCTAGTGAGTCTAGTTGGCTTTGACTCAGTACCTCCAAATATCTTGTGCCCTGGGTGAATGAGAATCTTTATAGATGAAAATCATTCCTCTTTTTTTTTATTTTCTGGCATGCGTTATAGCTGCATGACTTAAGTGTACTGCATGCTGTAAAAGTGCACACTGTATTCCTCTCATTAGAGCCTTAAGAATGATGCACCCTATTATTCTTGTGCATAGCTAAATGTATTACATGGGAACCACCAAAACACGAGCCCAGCTCTGACAGAGTATGTTCTCCCAAGCATCTAATAACAGCTTTTACAGTTGGTAAAATGCCATCCTTTGAGCATGACTGAATTCAAAAACCGATGATTAAAATTCCTTAATTCAGCTGAATATAATGTAGCTGGATGTATTCTCCCTGCACTGAATGAATGTAAGAAGCTCAGTTACTGAAATGCCTTCATTACTAGGGATTTTCATAGTGCATTATCAGTTCACAGATATGCTGCTGGCAAGCTATAATAACATTGTTGGTTGACTGTTTTGTGTTATAAAGCTTTTTTAATTTTGAAAGTACTGCATGTACTGTAGGAACACCATGCAGTTTACAGCCCCATCCCCCAAAAGACAGAGTGTTTGACAAGCCGGGATCTAAGAAGCCACGGGTCTACAGTGCTGGAAGAGAGAGGCTACCATTGTCAGGTAAGCTGTGAGCACTCCATCTTATATTCTCTGTGTATGTTGCAATACACAGTATGATTTGGTGAATGTATCATAGTTTAATGTGGTAAGGTGTTTCATTCTGGTTAACAGCCTCTCCAGATGCTGTACCTGGCCACAGAAAGAGAAGTAAAACCAGGGAGAAGTGCACGCCCCCACCCAGTAGGCAAGAGAGCAAGCAACAACATCTGACCCTAACAGAAAAGACAAAGCACCAAACAGCAGGTGAGGCTCACATCTGCTGTGAATAGACAGGGAGCATGACAGGAGGAAGCAGCAGCAGAAGAAGACGTGCACTTTCAGACTGAGTGATGGTTAAAAATGTCTAAAAAGACTGCGAGGGATGGCACAAAAGAGAATAATATGCATATTGAGTGATATTGGTGTCTACTTTGCATGTTCTGATTTTACCAAGTAGCTCCTTATACTTGAGAAAAATACCTACTTCTGCTCTTCATTTATAAATTAAATCACTTCAAAATATTGCATGAATTTTAATGAGCCTCATTTTATGCTGCATACACCATCGCTTTTGTTCCCCTTTTTTAATTTTGCATAGCCAACGTCAAGGCCATTTGCAGGATTTTTGTAGGAGTATCTACTCCTACTCCAGCCCAAGAAATCCCCCACACACACACACACCTACACTTACACACACCTACACCAGCATTGTCCTCGCAAAATGAGTGCACATGCTCTGAAAGCTCATTTATGGATTTCTCCACAGCAATACACTCCTTTGCTGCAGCTCTGCCCTCAGACAGAACGTAGTTGGTTCATTAATGGTAATGTGGCACATTAAATAAAAGTCAGAGGGACGTCTCCCGAGCCCAGGGTTTGACACACAGTGGGCAATTAGAGAAAGTGATTATACTGTGGAGAGGTTCAAATGTGCTCACTCATTCAGATAGAGGTGTCTCTTTCTTTGATCTCAGGCCCATCGTGGAGTTTAAGGATGGACATGAATGGATGCATCTTTCATTTAAGGTTTTAAAAGATTGTAACCATATATTCAGGAACATGGTGTCATATATTGTAACACTACTGTAAGATGTTCTGTTTCTACTTTAACAAAAGTGGAAAGGCTTAAAACAGAATGGAAGCAATATTTGCTTGGAAAATGTTATTTTTAAGGATGTTTGTACAGAGCTGTCATTTCATTAGTGACAACTTTGCAGTAAACTGCTGTTCTCACTACTGATTATGTTGTTTATATTGTTATATTCTCATTAAGGTATTAACATAGCAGGGCTATTAACAAAACCTACAAAAATGTCAGTACAGAAGAAATTAATGTTCTCTTTTGGCAAGCAGTGGAATTCATTACAATTTTGCATATTGTTATTATGAATGATTATGTGCATATAATCAAATGAAATTAGAATGGCATTAGTCACATAATGACCAAATTAGAAAAGGATTTATTGCTCACTGTTTTAACCCCTGCTGTCTTGTTTTGGATTTTGTTCTATAATCTATTATTTAGATGAGTGTAGATGCGCTCCCGCCAAGGAAAGTTCAGGAGCTGCTCCCACACCAGCAGAGTCTCTCTCCTGCTCGATCTGTCCAGGTTTGTCTTGTGACCTGCAGGTCTGGAGCAGCTGGGAGAATAATGAAGGGTCAGAGCCCCAGCTCACTCTGCAAGAGGAGGTGTTCACTTTCTTTTCCCAGCCACACTTACCCAAACGAGGGCAAGGCCAGGGTGACCAGGAGAAGATGGAGCTGGGAGATGATCAGGTTCAGAGCAAAAGTGGGAGGCGGTATGAGGCCCAGCCTGAGGATGACTTTATCGGCAGTGAAAGTGATGAGGTATGTCTGCTTTCGGGGAGAGACACATGCTCACTGTACTTTAAATGCACACACATTTTAAGTCCATCTTATGGTATTTTGCTATGACACAAGATATATTTCCCCTGACACTAATTACCATCTGCCTTAACTAAGCCAACTTGTGTTACACATACACTAACAGTATGGACAAAAACCAGATTTCTAAAATATGATTTGTCCATTTTAGGGATGTATTCTGATTTGTGTGCTCTAATTTAATCTCAATTTTGTAGCAAAGATTCAGTGTATTACACTATCCCACAGTATGTCCAAAGTTTGATTTGATTCAGTTTATTTTGATTAGTTGCCGTTTACTGCAGATTCAGAATACATTAACTTTAATGGTCAGTGGGGTTATTTATCATTAGATAATGTATTAATAGTTCTGAAGTTATAATAAAGAACAGTAGTTTTCTTTATGCTGAGCAGGGAAATTCAACGGTTGAACTGAGTATACAGATGACTAACATCAAAGGAATGCTAATTGCTCTTACTTATTTAAAACATTATAGCAAGTTTGATATTTCAGACTTAAGAACCTCATTGTGTTGCGCAGCTGGTTAGTTTAGTTTTAATGAAAAAAAAAAAATGCTATTAAAGTAATGTATTCTATGCACCACGTTAAAGACAAAATCCACCCTAAAACACAGTAACCTAAAAAAAACTGCATGCATTTGTCAAATCTGATGTTTGATGCTGCATTTTTTATTGTTTTTGTTGATAAATATCCAGAGACTGCAGCATTACTGATGGTACCAAACATAGACAACATGCAACTGTGTCAGCATATTTCCAGGGTATTTGTAATTGAGTCAAGAGGAGAAAATCCTCTCTAAAACATTAATAGTAAATGTCAGGCTTTAGTATCATTAACTCAGGGCTTTTCTCAAGACTCACTGTTATCCACTGACATTCTGTGCATGTGCAGGTGTTCATGTATAGAGGAAAAACAGGTGTAAGTGTAAAACAGGTTCTGTGTTCTCTTTACAGGTGACCTTTGTAAACTGCAGGTACTATACCTGCAGTTTGAGTTGTGATGTGTCTTTAGATTTTGCATTACTTTTTTGTTTAAAGAATGTTTTTTCACCTATGCTGAACATGCACAACCTTTTCATTTTCCTTGGCTGCCATTTTACATTGCTTACAAGCCAAAAATACCTTATTATTAGCGTATTATCAGCAGTGCCTCCTGGTACTACTTCCCAAAACAAACAAAAAAATAAGTACCTGCTTTTGGCAAGCTAGGGAGAAATCGTACGACACACACACACACACAGGATGTGAGACAGGTTGAAAAAGGTTGAAAAGGCTAGGTGATGCCTTTAACAAGGCAAATCATCACGTAGCCTTTTCAAACACTGCCCTAATAACGAACTATCAAAACACTTCTAAAAATAACCACCAACCATAGGAAAGTATTGTCTGGGCTTTGATTAGCAGAATATTGTGTGCATTGTGCAGCATATTTTCTTTCTCTCTTACTTTCTAATTTTTTTCCAAAAGAACTTCTGTACCCTGCTGTCTTACTGTAACTACAATTCACTTGTTGTTGCCATGCCTTATGTAGAGTCTATAGAGTTAGTTATTTTCTCCGTCCACCTATGCATGTAAAAAAAAAACACCAATTCTGCTTTTTAGGGAATGTCCATCTGCATTCTGGGAAATTAACTGATATCAACCAGCTGAGGTTGAAAAAAACAGAATGCACACAAATATTTAATTCAAACAGTTCTCAATGAAATAACACTAAAAGTGTGTTTGATGTGGGTGTATAAGTTAGCACTTTTCCAAATTAACACATTAAATTTAGCTTCCATCACTTGAACTATGACTAGAGGGTGAAGAAAGAAGCATGTCATTTCATTATGGGAAAGCAGAGTAAGCAATTGGATCCAGTGCAATGCACTCTATTTTGAAACTACCAGCAGAAATTAGGGCAGTTTTATGTTTTCTGGCTTCCCACCTACAACTTTTCTGTGAGATGGTCATTTTGGAAGTTCTTCAGAGGAGAAAACGAGAGCCCCACTTGTTTGCAACCACAACTAGATAACCAGATGTGGTGGATACATATTGTCGGATACCTAGAGTTATTATAACATCTTCCCATAGGGCAAAACTGACAAACATCAACTAAGAAAGTTCATTAAAGGTTCTCTGTGGAGTTTTTGACCTCTAGTAGCGTTATGGAGCTAATTTTCCTACGAGAAGGTCTCATAGCAAAAATATTGATGAGGGGATGTGCAAAAGTTCACAGCTCAGTAAAGCTATAATGAAATCCATCAATCCAACAAAACTTGGTCATTCAAATTATTAACAACAGGATTTTTGGTGTACCTTTCAACACAGTGCAAATGAGGAGAAAAAAATCACCACATGATAACTGCTTGCATTGAAATTAGTCTTTAAATATAGCAGCAACACCGCCTTTCCTGTCAGGTTGAGAAACATTGATAGAATTTGGGAAGTTTGGAGGGGCGGACTCAATAAGAACTGGTGTACTACTACTATTTTACTCTACTACAGTATATTCTACTATTATAACCAGGTTTCAGTTAAAAGAATAAAATCCAGATTATATAAATGGTGCAACTTGGACACAATTGCCATGTGGGGTGGAGACTCTCTCTCTTGATTCTGACATCCCTCATGTTTTAAATTCTCTTCAGGCGGGGGACTAAGTTGTCTCTCCTTCAAGGTTTCTGGTGTGTTGTGGTATTTCTTGTTGTTTTGATTGCTCTTGTCTCTTGTCCTTGACAGAGGGAGCAGAAGGTTGACACAGGAAGTACTATAGATTGATGGACATTATTACTCTTATTTTTATTATAGCCCACCTGTTTCTAAATAGTCACGTTGGTGTTAGTTTGCCGTGTGTTAGCATTCTCTTGTTGTCCACGGCGCATGGTTAAGTGGAATGACTTTCACACAATCCATTAACCTCGACATTCACTTCTAATCGTTGGATCTAGGGGCTGGCAGTAGAGGGTGGCAGTAGCTCAGTCTGTAGGGAGTTGGGTTGGGAACCGGAGGGTCGCTGGTTTAAGTCCCCATACAGACCAAAGTATGGTGGTGGACTGGTAGCTGGAGAGGTGCCAGTTCATCTCCTGGACACTGCCAAGGTGCTATTGAGCAAGGCACTGAACCCCCAATTGCTCGGGGCGCCTTTCCATGGGCAGCTCCCTCACTCTGACATCTCTCCATTAGTGCATGTATAGGTACTGAGCATGTGTGTGTAGTTATTGTAGTTATTATGTATTGCTAAAGAAGTAATACAGTGTTAGGGTTGTAGTCTTCTATGTCACAGGACAGTTTTAACATATCGCCGCAGCTTGCTAAGCCACTATATTCTTCCAACCTGGCTATAGTAATAATTCAGACTGTGGTTAGCCATCTGACACAAGTTGGCCTGATTTTGATTTTGATTCATTTATGGCAGGTTTCTTATTTCTCAACTTGGAGCAATATTATCTTTCAAGGTGTTGCATCAGTTTCATGCAATTCTTTTGAGCTAACGTTTGTTCTTAAACATAGAGAAATATTAAAACAAAACAAAGCAATAATAACTGAAAGAATGGACTATGCAGTAGTATAGCAACTGCTTTCATGACACGTACAGTGGGGCAAAAAAGTATTTAGTCAGCCACCAATTGTGCAAGTTCTCCCACTTACAAAGATGAGAGAGGCCTGTAATTTTCATCATAGGTACACTTCAACTATGAGAGACAAAATGAGAAAAAAAATCCAGAAAATCACATTGTAGGATTTTTAATGAATTAATTGGTAAATTCCTCTGTAAAATAAGTATTTGGTCACCTACAAACAAGCAAGATTTCTGTCTCTCACAGACCTGTAACTTCTTCTTTAAGAATCTCCTCTGTCCTCCACTCGTTAACTGTATTAATGGCACCTGTTTGAACTTGTTATCAGTATAAAAGACACCTGTCCACAACCTCAAACAGTCACACTCCAAACTCCACTATGGCCAAGAAACAAAATTGTAGACCTGCACCAGGCTGGGAAGACGGAATCCGCAATAGGTAAGCAGCTTGGTGTGAAGAAATCAACTGTGGGAGCAATCATTAGAAAATGGAAGACATACAAGACCACTGATAATCTCCCTCAATCTGGGGCTCCATGCAAGATCTCACCCCTTCGGGTCAAAATGATCACAAGAACGGTGAGCAAAAATCCCAGAACCACACGGGGGGACCTAGTGAATGACCTGCAGAGAGCTGGGACCAAAGTAACAAAGGCTACCATCAGTAACACACTACGCCGTCAGGGACTCAAATCCTGCAGTGCCAGACGTGTCCCCCTGCTTAAGCCAGTACATGTCCAGGCCCGTCTGAAGTTTGCTAGAGAGCATTTGGATGATCCAGAAGAGGATTGGGAGAATGTCATATTGTCAGATGAAACCAAAATAGAACTTTTTGATTAAAAACTCAACTCGTCGTGTTTGGAGGAGAAATAATGCGGAGTTGCATCCAAAGAACACCTACTGTGAAGCATGGGGGTGGAAACATCATGCTTTGGGGCTGTTTTTCTGCAAAGGGACCAGGACGACTGATCTGTGTAAAGGAAAGAATGAATGGGGCCATGTATCGTGAGATTTTGAGTGAAAACCTCCTTCCATCTAGCCTGACGTGGTCATACTCAGATTCTAGTCAGAATGTGAGTCTGAAACCGCTCCATTGGGCTGTGATTATGGGGCGTGTTCCAACCGAACCAGGAAAAAAAATGCCTCTGCATTCATTGGATAGACCTACATCCAATCAGAGCAACGGAACTCAACTCAGCTGTCAACAGAACTCAACACTGTGTATCGTCTCCATAGCAACCACTCTTTGCACAATGCATTCGTTCTAACTTCCGACTTTTAGACCTTTTTGAAGCTGGATATATCATTTGTTGCGTGTAAATATAAATGTGGATAACGTTAGTGATAGTGACATGCTTGCTACAGTCGCATTTCTAGAAATGAATCGGCGAAAACACGTTTTATTTCTCTGATTCACGCTTTGTTCTAGCGCCGCTGGCGCTCTCTCTTCAGTCTCTCTCTATCTCTCTCCACCATATAACGCTCTCTCTCTCTTCAGTCTCTCTCTATCTCTCTCCACCATATAACGCTCTCTCTCTTCAGTCTCTCTCTATCTCTCTCCACCATATAACGCTCTCTCTCTCTTCAGTCTCTCTCTATCTCGCTCCACCATATAACGCTACTGTGCTTTCGGGCAGTTGTTGAGGCTCCTCCGCTGAGGATTTTAAAATGAATGCGCTGTTGATATCTTCTGTAACAGATGCGATGGTGGAATCTACACATCTCAACAAATTCAACCCAAGCGTTCTTTGGTGACGTGGTTGATTCTGTTACTGTTGATCATCTGTCCGACAATCTGATTGGTCCGAACAGATCCTGTTCGGGCAATAATTCTTTCTCAACGGAGCGACTCCAGACCGAACTTCCCGACCTCGAATTTTGTGGGCGGGGCTAAGTTTGGCTGGCATCCAGGCTACCTTCCATCAGCAAGGGCATTGAAGCTGAAATGTGGCTGGGTCTTTCAGCATGACAATGATCCCAAACACACCTCCCGGGCAACGAAGGAGTGGCTTCGTAAGAAGCATTTCAAGGTCCTGGAATGGCCTAGCCAGTCTCCAGATCTCAACCCCATAAAAAATCTTTGGAAGGAGTTGAAAGTCTGTGTTGCCGAGCGACAGCCCCAAAACATCACTGCTCTAGAGGAGATCTGCATGGAGGAATGGGCCAAAATACCAGCAACAGTGTGTGAAAACCTTGTGAAGAATTACAGAAAACGTTTGACCTCTGTCATTGCCAAAAAAGGGTATATAACAAAGTATTGAGATTAACTTTTGTTATTGACCAAATACTTATTTTCCATCATAATTTGCAAATAAATTCATTAAAAATCCTACAATGTGATTTTCTCATTTTGTCTCTCATAGTTGAAGTGTACCTATGATGAAAATTACAGGCCTCTCTCATCTTTTTAAGTAGGAGAACTTGCAAAATTGGTGGATGACTAAAAACGTTTTTGCCCCACTGTACTGTATAGTCAAATGCTAGCCAAAGAGCACATTGCTACATGCCCTTAACACACAGGCTAGCACACACTTATACACACACACACTGCAAACCCACCTGCTCACAACCACACCCATATAAGTTCTTTCAATAATACATGTAGTTCATTGTTTATTCACTTGGACTTATGAAAATGATAAGGCATTGAAAGAAAAGAGAAAACAAATAACATATGCAGGAGGTGAGATTAAAAAAACCTCAAGGGGCTTATGGTAGCCATTCACCCCAAAAACAAAGCTCAGAGATGAAAGAAAACGCCTCGAAGAGAAACCGCAGAAGAAAGAAATAAAGAGATGGAAAGTGCAGTTCTGAGGGAAGCTTCAAACTGTTTAATGTATGAGAAACAATATCTATATTATGACTTTAAAAAGTGTAAGTGTGCTGGCAATCTGGCCGTAAGTATACCACAATTGTGATCCTTTTGTGTTTTATGGAGAATGACGAAGGCTGGTGTGAAAATTGGGAAGATATTACAGCAGCTTGTGTTTAAAATTTGGATTTCTCTTTTGAAAACAGGGTTAATCAAAACTGTGTAAACTGTATATATATATATATATATATATATACATATATATAAACTGAGATATTGAATCAAGTTATCAATTATTGGTCTTCTCAATGTCAGTGTTAAACAGTTGAGATGATGCAGATTGAATAATGCCATTAAAGGAACTCTTCATCCAAAAAATATATGTTTAAAATATGAAACATTAACCCATGTAGGCTTAAATATTGGCTCTGAAAATGTTGCAGCTTTCTCCTTCATAGACAACAGCAGCTAAAGTCTGCTTTGATTTGATAGTTAAAATTGATTCCAGTTGTGACACAGTTACTGCAAAGACAATGTTTCAAAATGTCCCCATAATTTTTTCTCCAGCATCACCATGCTCTGTCCACACATATGCTCAGTTTGGTCCAAAACAATCATATTTTCTTCAGTATGGCTAATTTCATGTGCTGCCAATCTGTGTTTATGTATGCATCTACAGTACTACACTTACATTAATGTGGGGTTCTAAGAATGGCCATTTGGTTTACTTGTGTTGTCGGTGACAGAAGTGGTTTTTGCTGCAGGATTTTTATTTATTTTTTAAGTTTCCATGGACGTTTTTTCCCCGCTATAAAACTGGGTCACAATCGGAATGTATTGTTACTGTTGTATCCAGCTGCCATCCTCAGTAAATCAGCAAGTTACAAACTGTTCAGAATCACGTACCTTTCAAGTCTACAAGGGTGAGTGTTTGTTATGTAACCTGATTGGTAGGCGCCACATTGTGAACTACATCACTGTGTGTTAACTTTGGATCTGAAGGTAAGAAGGATTAGCAGACTTAAAAAGAATGCCATTACCCTTTTTAAATGTGAGGTTAATTTAAAGCTAAGCCACCAACACCTGGTCAATCCCAATGACTGTTTGCCATCTCACTATTGTGTTTTATTAAGCACACATCAATCGTGTTCGGGTAACATTAAAAACCGTCTACCGTATACTCTTTGCCATGACTAACCATCCTTTTAACAGTGTGTTTTACAATCATTTTAAATCAACATTTCAGGATAAGAGCTACACCAAGTTCAACCCAGCTACTCCCAGATCTCCCAGTCCAACCTTGGATGGGCAACTTGAAGTCCATCCTGAATCTCATAACATGGACAAAACAACACCAAAGGAGCTCAGTCCAGCTACCACCGGTATGCATTCTCCATCCAGTGGGAGAGCTGAACCAGTTGGGATCGCCCCCACACGCTGCCTCTCACCCAGTGCGACACCCAGCAGACAGGAACACAAGTGTGGCCCACGTGGATCAGAGGTTGTGAACCACGTTCTGGATGAGAACAGCAGTGTATCGCTTTCAAGAAGACTTCTGCAAGAAGTCAAAATAGACTACTCCACACAGCACAAGGTACTGCTTCTATCTACAATTTTAACAAACAATAGGTCTCATGCAGACTGCTATGGCTCTATGTTTTGTGTGATAGAGAGACAAGCATATAGATTTACAGTACATAAACATGAAAAGAGCAAGAGCAAGCACACTTCTTAGAATTGAGAAGAATGAATGTTTTAAACAAAGATGTTTATGTCACAAGAACTTTGCATTACTGATGTCTGTAAGTTGTATGTCCTTGTGAAAAGATCTAATCTGTCATGGTCCTGCTTTATGGGCAGAGGCCTTTGGACTTTTTGTAGGTAATATTCTGTGTATTAGACCGTGTGACAGTATTTATTTAGTTTCATTTACTCTTAGTTTCTAGAGGATTTAGTGTTTTGGAGTTTTCTGTTTCATGTGTGTATGTGTACCTTATGTGTCCTTGGAGCCCTGCCCAGCATGTCTTCCCTTGTACACCTGTGCTGTGTCTAGCCTCGTCAGCCTGCCTTTGTGTTGTCAGTTCTTCCTGCCGTTGTCTTGTCACTCAATCAATGTTCCCCTCCTTATTCCAGTTCCCAGCCCACTCTAGCTCGGCCTTGTCTTGTGATTAGCTATTTGAAATGGCATATTACATGACATGGTTAAGCTTAGTTTGAGACAAATAATTAAGGGCTGCTTTAATTTAATGAATTCAACTATATAATCAATGCTATTTTCAACAATTTGTTGTTCTGGATTACTCATCTAAAGTGTTATTGTCATATTTCAGTCACATGCCAATGCACAATGGTTGCGTTACTTTGGAAAAACAGACCTAGGTTGCATCCCATTACAATTTTTAACATACCAGCAGTTGGGAAGAAACTCTCTCTCTCTCTCTCTCTCTCTCTCTCTCTCTCTCTCTCTCTCTCTCTCCCTCCCTCTCTCATTAACTGTTCCTTCACTTCTCTGACATTTCCCTTCTGTCTGTTGGTTACTACAATGTGAAGAAATGGAATTGGGGCCGAAGGTTTTATTTTATTGACAACAACAAAAAGCAAACATGCTAAGGAACTGAACTAAATGATGTGTGTAACTTAATTCTTCACTCAGTGACAGACTTTTCGTATTTATAGGACTGGCCCCCGCTTTGCTGCGGTCTAGCCAAAAAAAGTTGAGCATCTAGAAGGCTCGACCAAAGATCGAGATATTTTTGTCAGGAGTTGTTGGAGATCACATTACAATTATATAAACACAGTGAATGTTTTTTGTTTTTGATGAATGCAGCTTTATTGAATGTACATTAGTTTGATTAAAATACATTCTAAAGTGTTTGTTTACAGTGACTATCATTGCGTCCTCAAGTCTTCAGTAGATGGGCTTGGCTCAATTCATTTCAAGCTCTGGTGGTATTCTGTTTAGCTGTCTTTGCTCATGGTAATATGTGATCACTGCTGATTTGGACAGCGATGGAGGACTTGAAGTAAAAATGTGTAATGCCGTGCTGAGAAGGATCAGACTACAGTCTACTACAAACTGAGGTTGGCCGCTGCTCCAGTTGAAAAGATCCAGGATCAGAGGATAGTCAACTGGAGCGATCTCAAGGTCTGAAGGGAGATCTGTCACTTGGCTGTTGCTTTCTACATTTACGCAACTCACTGCTGAGACATGTCCCAGCATCCTTCATCAGTGCAGCGCTTGACTACTGATTTGTGCCGACTTCAGCAGGCAGCATGCAGTGAAGGCTTTGACTGAAAGGTTGTCAGAGAAATATGACAAGGAGTTTGTTTCCCTACCTGCAGCTCTGGTTTATTGACTGCCATTAATTCAACACCAAGAAAATGCCAGGCCTCTTTGCACAAATCAAGTTAGCATAGCACTCTCTTTAGCTTGCTTAGCCACTCTAAAAGAGGGTCAAAACAAAGAATTATGTCCAGCACTGCCTTGAGCTCTGTCTCGGACTACTGTCTGCTGTTTTACGATTTACTCTACTTTGTTGTGGATCAAGTGTGTATGTATGACTGTGACAAGTGCAAGGCATTGTCATTGGGATTGCTTTCAAATAAGTATTTTCTTCTTCTTTTGTACAGGTGAACATTCTAAAGGAAGAAGACAACACACTGAAGCCTGTTGACTCCAGCGATAACAACTTACACCTGCTTAGCAGTCTACGAATGCATGCGGATGATGATGACGAGCTTCGAATGCTGGCAAGTCTTAAAAGGGAGCAGGAGGAAGATGAATGTAGAGCCTCGGGCCTCAGTGCATCTCAGATCCACCACTGTAATGTCAGCATCAGCATGAGCAGTGATGATGCATCTACATGGACCCACATCTCCATGGTTTGTACTATCATCCTTTGCTACTACTTGATCTTTTATTGTTGATTCTTCACTAACGAGCAACACTGATGTGCAGCTCAGCTAATATTTACAATCATTAGTACGTTGTCCCTCTCTCTATCTCCTGAATGGAATAATTTTTTTGACCCTGGTGGATCCTCTCACTTGTTAATTTCCATTTCAAGACCCTAACTTATGCCACCATGAAGTACTAATGCACCTCTTTCTCCAGCGTGTTTTCTGCATTACAAAAGATTATGGAGATAGAAACACATTAATTGGCCTCTTACAGCTTTTAAAAGCACACTGGCATAATATCCACAGTTCCCCCCCAGTGACTAAAATGTATTTTGGTCATTTGAAATGATCCCCAGAAGTTTTTTTTTAGAACTCAAAGGTGCTGTAGTTTGCTCTTGGCAATTGAAGGTCATTTAGATCAAGGGACCATTAGCATAAGCACATTGCACTTATGAAGAGAGAACACTGCCCTGTCTGGCCCTACTGGGTCCACTGTAGGATCCCCAGTGAATATAATCATTACAGACGCTGGCGTTATAGGTCTGTTACATTTCTGTGCATGCAGGTATTCATTAATGTACTGAGATTCAAGCAGAACACAGTAAGTAGTATTACTGCAGGGATTATCATCTCATGGTTCCTTTTAGAGGACACAGAGATGTGGTCACCATTAAAAACATGTATCTTTAGACCATACCGTTAGTACAGTTTTCCACAAGGACAGGATGAGATTTACATTTGACTTAATCAAACCCCAAAGTGATGTTTACCGAATCAGCTGCAGCGCTATACAATTATAAATACTATGGCAACAGCACCACCATCAGCATATTAAGAAAATGCTTTGCCAAAAAAAAGAGAGTAGGAGACATACAGAAAGACATAACATTATTTTTTCAAATACAAATCTAGTTATTTGTTGAGACATTTTAACAAATACAACTTTAAAAATGATCTAATTTGTGTCTGTGAAAGATGAAACCAAGAGATGGTTTTGGGACCTAGAAAGAGAATAGTCACTGTCTGGGGCTACTAGAACTGACAAGCCATTTCATGTCTCTTGATGCTATGATTCAAGTGGCCCTGCTGTTGCCATTTATATTGTTGCTGTCTCTGCTGCTGAAACTACTGTACCAGCCCAGACGTAACTTCCCCCCCAGGCGATTGTATGCTATGCTTCGGTTACTCATTTGAATACAAAATAATCACCTTGTCGATTGAATGGTTGTGTGAATTTAGATTTCAGACACACACACACACACACACATATATATATATATATAGGAAGGGATGAGTATATATATATATATATATATATATATATATATATATATATATATATATATATATATATATACTCATCCCTTCCTGGCTTGAAATGTGACAGTTTCTTCTTCTACTGAGTCAGTCACAATGAACTCCAGTGAAGATGTTGAATAGTTAGTTTTGACATTAAGGTGAGCTATCAAATACATCTTGTGATGGGATGAAATGTTTAACTTGTATTAATAAATACAATTCATTACTGATGGGAGCAGTGTAGAGGACTAAATCCAATCTCAAATGTCTTTACTAAACTAAATGACAGAATCTGCAATTAGACTGGATAATTATCCAATTTAGCCTTCCATACAAAGATGAGGAGACAATTCTGCTGTCTAAAATTCTTCCAGCCAGTGTTTGTGCCTATACATTCCCTGCAACATAGTCAATGTCCTAAGGAAGAGTTAAGTAATTGTACAGTGAAACAACTCCTTCATAAATCAATACATGTCCTTTACTTTTCCTGTCACATCTAAATGAGTTATATCTAGCAACACTTATGTCTTCATTTGAACATTGGCATTGAGCCAGGTTTCTGTGGGAATACAAATGTCTGGTGTAGCTTCACTAAATAACACATGCACAAAGAAGAAGGGAGAATTATTAATATTAGATGTGTTAGGAGAGGAAATAATATTAGGAGAGAGAGTAATGATAGGTGTGAGACTGGGTAATGTAATACTGCTCGGCCTGCAGTTTTGCTTGGGCAGTTGTACAATGGGGGTATATAACAGGAATAGCATATATACGGAGGAAAAAGCAGGAGAACAACCACTGTAGTGTCCACTGTCAGTGGGGCTGATCCACCAGCAATCACCTGGAAACTGCCTTGATAAATAAGGCAGTAAGATGGATGTTAAAGATAAATGATCTGGCACTAGCACTGCTTGGTTGCATCATCATTGCCAAACAGGTCCGTACAGCCCACAAATGCTGTTGCAGCGAAGTTTTACGAACAAATGTTTGAACCAAAGGTTTCTGCTGAGTTAATGTCTCCATAGCACAGGGCAGGCACAGCGCCAGAAATGATTGAGTCTACAGCAATGCTGATCAGAGACAAGCAGGGCTCTTTTAGGTTTTCTGATTGTTGTAGCATCATTTGACCCATCGTGCAGGATAACAGATGATGCACAGGCGTGGATATGTAGAAGGGGAGGGAAAGTGCAGCTTGAGAACCAGGATAGCTAAATGTTTGAACATCAGTCAAGGAGACTGGTCAAACAATAGAGGTCCAGCTATAAGAGCCAACTAGAAGTTGGGCTGTGTTGAGGACCTAGGCTTAGCCATACCTGGTGTGAAGCGACCTTTTAGCCAATCCTGTGTTTTTTTTTCTTTGAGTCTGTGTCAGTAGTCACAATCACGGTCGGTTCATACCTCGGTTCAGACATCATGGTTCGGTTTGGTACAATGGAGGGAAAAGCAAAACAAAAATGCAGAAGGAATTTTTTTGTCTCCAGGCTGTACCACCTAGTGTCATACAGTCACTCCCCTGAGCTAGCTGCAACAGCCTGAAGTATGTAAAGTAAGATGTAAACAGTAAACAATAAGTACCCCACATCATCTCCAGACTCCATCTGTAACTTGTAAACAAAATAAGACAATCAGCTATAATGAAAATACAGCATATCTTATTTATGAAAGTGAAAATTACATAGAATAATAACAACAAAAAGATTCTACTTAGGCGAGGCCTTCCCCCACAAAAGATAAAAGAAAGTATTTTTGCTATTAAGTGCGACAGGCATACCTTTCTAGTTTCCACTCTGCCACGACCTCCTGTAGCTTCTCAGCTAGGTGAGTGCTTGTGTGCTGCTCATACAGGGACCTCGTCTGTAGAACTGACGTTTTCATTTTCAACTCAGTCAATAAAATGAGCAGTCACCGTGAGATTCAAGATTCAAGATTCAAAAAGCTGTATTGTCTAATATGTTGCCATGTTAGAACATTTTCTTTTGAGTGAAGGCAGAATGTGTCAGTAGAATGAGTTTTGTATATGTATTGCATTGGGAATATAGGATTTGTTGTATAATGACTTTTTAGCCAGAGGCACTCTGAACCTTCTTCCTGATAGTAATAGCTCAAAGCTTTGGTGGAGAGGGTGGGAGGCATCCTGGATGATGAAGTTGGATTTTCTTCCCACTGCTTGTATATAAAGATCAGATGGCTGTTTTTGTGGAATGCCTATGATCTTAAGAGCTTGCCTGGCTATCCTAGCCAGCTTTCTCTTGCATTTGTTTGGTAGGAAGCTGTACCAAGATGTGATGTTGAAAGCGATGACAGACTCTATCAGTGACTGGTATACTCTGGACAGAATGTCCTATCTCACTTCAACTCCTTTAAGCCCTCTGAGGAGACACATGCGCTGTTGGGCCTTTTTGTAAATTGTGTCAACATGCAGGGTGAAGGTGTGACGGTGGTCAATCAAAGTACCAAGGTACTTGAAACATTCAACCTGTTCCACTACTTGCCCTTCCAGTCTCAATGGTGTGGATAGTGGATGAGGAGTATCAAGCAGTCGGCCCCTATGGCAACACAGTTCCTTGGTCTTGGTGATGTTAAGCTCCAGTGAGCTTCTCTTGAACCAAAGTGCCATTGTGTTGACATACTGCTTGTAAGTGGACAGAGAGTCGTCATCAGTGAGGTTGGCCACCAAGGCCATGTCATCCGCATACTTAAATAGCTTGAGTCCGTTGCTGCTGCAGGTGAGCTCATTTGTATAGAGACAGCTTTCCGTAGCACGCAAAGTCCAACCATCAGTCATTAGTGTAACGGAGGGTGCAGCTGAGAACTCGTGCTCCATCAAGATCTGTGTTTGGCTGTATATGGAAGGGACTACAGTTTGCCTCATATGTGGACAGGATGGCATGTTGTAATGAGGTTCGAGTACATACAGCAAATACTTGAAGCCAGGTTCCTCTACAAGTGAATATGGGCGCATTGAAGATGACATGTAAATTCCAATTGGTCCTGTGATTTATTTATTTTTTTGGCCCTATTTGTATTTGTATCTAAAGGCTGTAGGGAGGAGAAGTTGGACACTTTTTTTGTCTCGTTCCAGTGATTGGCACATCTGGGTGATGGCGTCGCATATGCATTAGCATGTTAGATGTATTTCCACTCACATACCCAACAACTGCTGAACAACGCATACACAGTCCTCGTCTTATCCATCACTCTCTCGCCTTTACTACTGTAACTGATTGGGAATTCAAAGTTTTCCCAAACTTGCGATCTTAAAGAGGCCAGCGGGTCTTCTAACTCTTGTGGGTCGCCACCACTCGCCATAGACTAGGCTACTACTTAGTGCTGCTAGCTCTGACTCACTCACTGGACCGTCGACATAGGCGGAGCTCGGGAGCTTCAGAACGGGGGGGCAACAGATTAGGTGTCCCTAAAGAAACGCGTATCTAACAGTAGTTCCGCATTACTTTAATTAATTTGCACGCAAGTTTTATTTATTTTTATACTGTGTATTCTCCATGCAAATTCATGTACCCAACCGTTTAGGTTCAATATGAATACTTGTACCGTTCCACCCCTAGTCTGTGCAGCAGATAGTTTTTCAGAAAAGTCATCACGTTGACTTTCAGCTACAGGTAGCCAGTGCTGCTTCACTCACTGACACATTTGGCTGTTTATTGAAATAAAATTGAATCAAGAGGTGATCAAAATAAGTAATGTACTTCTGTTAGCAGCAGATGCACTTCTTATTCTTTTGGACCCAGGCGTTCCCTTTGATTCTGTAGTTCATGCAAGTTTAAATGACCATTTGAGGCACTGGGTTTAATATTACAGATGGAGTACAGAAATGGTTCAGCTCCTACCTCCCCAAAAGAATTTTCTCTATCCCCCGACAGGCAACTCATCATCATCTGTACATATTACCTGCAAAATTCCACTGGGTACAATTTTAGGTCCTGTCTTATTTTTAGAAGAGGATTACATAAAGAAGGCACTGGAGTGCACAGATAGCTCAAATTTACTTAAGCAGTGTAAGGACTACAGCTTCAGCATGACTGCTTCTTCATCAACGTCATGTAACGTAATAGCCTTTAAACAGGCACTAGATTTAAATAACCTCCTGAGGCTATAATATGGTCTTTAGCTTTGACAAGATGGAGAGGGTAATGCATTTGTGTTTCGTACAGCTGAATATTACTATAAATTGAATGTGAAACCATTATATTTTACCTTTCTCATACTCACAGCTCACAAATAATGTAGCTTCTTGTGTTTTAAAAATCAAAAATACCACGCAGCTCCAATCATTTGTCACTCCAATAGTTAGAGAACATCTACATTTCTGAACACATTAAACGATTTTACTTATCCCTTGATCTTGGTTTGTTCACCCTTCATTGTTCACCCATGTTTTCTGCGTCTTGCTGCGCTCTGTTTTTTTTTGTATTTGTATTTTTCTCTTGTTGTTTGCCAGAAAGGCAGTGATCTTCCATGCTTGCCAGTTAACATGGCATATAACATAGAAGAGTTTTTATTTATTTTTTTGTCCTGACCTGAACAGGCAGCATACGGATTTCCATAAACTGTAGAAGCTTTAAGATAAATTTGTGCTTGTATAGGTTTTTGTGAAAATGTTCCTTGTCTTGCTTGTGCTCAGCTGGCAAGGGTTGTTAATGTTTGTCTGTAGATGTCAATGAGGCACTGTATGTGATATTGGGCAACTGAGTTGATGTTCTAGACAGCAGTGGTGGAATGTAACAAAGTACAAAATACTTCATTACTGTACTTAAGTACATTGTCACATATCTGTACTGTACTTAAGTAGGATCAATAGTGCATACATGCATGACTTTTACTTTGTTACATTTTTCAGCAATTATCTATACTTTCTACTCCACTACATTTCTACAACATTCCGTTACATTTTCGTCACATTTTCGGATCAGTTGTTCCCACTGCCAAAACTTCTTCCTGACCGTCACACGTTTGTCTCACCAGTGAAGTTTGGTTGCCATATATATATCCTTCATTGGCTTCCAAGCTTGCTCCGGTGCTTCAGAGCCCGGGCGCAGCGCCGCTGACCCTCGGTAATAAAAAAAAAATGTAAATGTTTGTTTTTTACTATTCCCGTTTTTAAATCATAGTTGCCATCTATTTCTCGCCACAGCATTGTTTACTTCTCCGCCAGGCTGCGTAAGACGCGTTCATATCTTATTTATTTGGCTGGACCTCTTCACATCAGCCTCCCCATTTCCGCTGCTTCCCACACTTTATTTGCTTACGGTTAAAGGAAATAAAACCATCTTAAAATACATCCATGAATAAAACTAACCGCATTCCGATTCTAACAACATATATCAGTTTTATGCTGGTTAGAATAGGAACTTCTTTTAAAAGCCAGGCCTTGTTTGTGGTAGTGGACAGTATGGATACTGTCGAAGCTCAGCATCAAAATAACTGAACCACCCTTTTGTAAATCACGGGGCACTAGACACAGTGCCTTCACTGACCAAGGTGCAAACTAACAAACTAACCAACTTTTTTTTCTTAATACCATTTTAAATGGTAATATGCAAATAAGATTAAGAGAATAAATTGTTATGCAAGTACTTTTACTTTTAATACTTAAAGTACATTTAAAATCAGGTATTTTTTACTTTTACTTAAGTAGGGTTGTCATTGTGGTACTTGGTAAATATTTCTCTGGTTATTTGTACTTTTACTTAAAGGTGCTGTATGTAGGATTGCGAAGATCCAGGACAAAAATTTGAACATCGACAACTTCTCAGGCCCCTTTCTGCTAAAGCCCAAGCCCTCCTAAGCCCCTCCCCCCACAAGGGAGAATTAATGCGTGTGCATGAGCAGTGATTGACACGCAGTTAGACACGACGCCCGCCCTGATTGGTGCATCTGAACAGGGAGCTGTGGATTTTTTAATTTTTTTATTACCTGCTTCATGTAGTTCTACTCGAACATAGGGGCAGTTTCAGCAAATACTGAAAGTTAGTTTTATAAGTCTTACCTACTGTACCTTTAAGTACTGAGATTCAGTACTTCCTCCACCGCTGCTAGACAGTGGTCTCTCCATAAAAGACATGTTGCTCCCTGTGACAGTTTATCTGTATCACGGTGTAACTTTTCTGTTGAGAGACAACGATCATTTGTCAAGCAATGAAGCTTAAATTGTAGTCTGATGGTGGTGGACGCGACGGCCTTCATTACCGGCCTATATTGAATGAAATAGGTTGTTCTGCACCTATACAACATTTTCAGTCCTGAAGTGCTGTGAGTGTGCATTATATTGTTTTTTATGCCCCAACAGATCACTCAGTGTTTTTTTTTTTTTACTTAATATAGATAACTGAATACTGATATGTTTTGGAAACATTTTGTAAGTCCTTGAGTTATGAGTATTTTGCGACATTTTGTAACACAACCTTTTACTTTTTCCTTTATATTACTGATCCAGCCAGCTAATCAGGGTCACCACTATCAGAAGGAAATGAACCCCCTCCTGCAATCAAACCCCAGGTACGTAAGCATGCATCACACACATTTGTAGTATAAATACTTTGCGGAGCTTCAAATTTGTAATTTGTAATAAAATGTACACTACAAGACAGTTTAATAATAGAAACAAAACTCTTGTGTCGTGATACCACATATTTATTTGTTACTTATATGTTGTGCATGAAGGTCAGGCTATGAATAGAGTCATTTTCTTTAAAAAGAACTGACATGCTGTCTCCAGAAACCTAACAACCCAGTACCTTTGCATACCATGGTATAATAGTCGAGAAAATTGCAAGCCACACTGATTTATTTCATGTATTTCCTGACAGAAAATGACCTTATTTAGCCTATTATTTGTATTTGGCTGCATGTACATGAAACTTACCCTAAAATTCATAATCAGATGGTAACCAGTGACTGCAGAATTAAATGTCAACTGTCAGATAGATATGCAAATTGGTTTGCAAACATTTTTTTCGCTTACAAATGAGTATGAATAAATTGAGAGTGTGCCAGATACAGTAGTTTTCTTCTGCCTTAACTGCTGTCATTTTCACAAGTACATACCTTTCATAATATTCACAGTTTTCCATACTTTTCCCACATCTTTTTTAACTTCAAAACTTAGGGGAATTTGTGCTTTTTTTAAACAGTGTAGCTATGGAAGCAAACAGACTTACACATGTGACCCCGTTAGCCTCCAAGTGACAGGACTGCCAACCAACTGCAGCATTGACTGATATTTCAGGAGGGAAGCAAAAATGGGGACTTTTCTGACCTGCTCTAATTCTCACATTGTTGGAACAACACTTACAAATTCCATCGTGTGTTCAGCAGGTTTTCCTAGGAGTTACAGTCTTTGAGCTAAAAGCAGGAGTATGAGAAGGGTCCCTCAGCTTAATCTCTGTGAAATGAACTCTCTAGACAGGAGTCACTTAGACCCAGGGTGCAGACTATTGTCTCCGCCCTATGGCAGTGAGAGTAATTACACAAAAGCTGTCGACGTGCTTAAGAAAAGTGTCATTTTCGTCTCTTCCCCCTTCCCGCCTGTCAAGGCAAGGGTGTAACTTTGGTTTGAGAAGTGGGGGAGGAGGACACAAAACAGGAGGTCTGGGGGTCCTCTGCCAGAATTTTTTTTTTTCGATTTAAATCCCATTTCCTGCATTTCTGCATACATTTAAAGGGACTATGGTGATACAGAATCCAGGAAATAATGAAGTTGACCATAACGAATTATGCCTGAAAGAATAATACTAAACTATGTATAAGAAAAAGATGTCTTACTTTCTTTATTGCTTATAATAGTGGCCAATCGCCGAGACTTATACATAAAATAATATCAAACTAATTGGAAAGTGGGGGGACACAAACAGGATTTTGAAAAGTGTGTGTGTGTGTGTGTGTGTGTGTGTGTGTGTGTGTGTGTGTGTGTGTGTGTGTGTGGGGTGGGACATGTCCCTCCTGTCCCCAGTGGAAATTACGCCCTAGTGTCAAGGTAGACTGACATACCGTGGAAGCAGTCAGAGAGACAGAATAAGCATCTGCGCTGTGAAGAACTCTAAGTGAGATTGAGTGAGAAGTGAGTGAGCAAGGTTGGTTGGAAGCACTGTGGAGGCACTCTGTGTACTGCTGATGTAATTACATTGTTGTGGAGTTAATAAACCAGTAGTCTGGCTTACCGGATGTACAGTGAGGGTATAAAGCCAGACATCCTCATGCGCCAGCTAGGCATTCAACTCCCCTTCTACTATCTCTGCTATCTTTTTTGCAAGGGCACCGTCGCTGCATCCAGAGCTTAGCGCCGCCCTAGACGATTGTGATTGGTTTAAAGAAATACATACAGCCCAGAGCGTTTTTCCCCCTACACCAAAATGTTAACTCGTGCAGCCAGACCATACTCCATGGCTGACACAGTGCTGTGGAGATTAGTCTGGCAATGTGAGACTAATAAACTACTCATTCCACATCATAAAATACATTATTGGTATTATTTAACTTTTAAAGCCAGCAGTTCAGTTTATTGTCAGCTTTTCAACAAACCTAAACATATTCCACATCTTTCATTCTTCAGAAATTGCCCTAGTTACTAACTTATTATTGTGCTTGCCAGATTTATTACTGGCAACTTTGTATGACACTTTTTTTTTTTATCTTTTACATAACTAATGTTAGATAGACAGTGGTTCAAGTCCTTAAAAATCAAAACCAAGGGTTAAACTCACTGCTGCATCAGGAGTCATACAAGGAGAAATCCATCATTGATGAAGCAAAGGCAACTTCTGCATGGCAGGAGCCTCAGTAGTTTATAATGCAAAGCAGCCACGAGACATCTTCCACCTCGTTTTACCTGCCTACAGGTTAAAACCAGACTAAAGTTAAATTTCGAACCTCAAAAAGAAAACTTATTGGCGAATGGGCTTACTGTATATTACTCGAGGCAGCATAATTGAGTGCATCCAATATCAACTTCAGGCGTATACAATGCTAAGAAGAACACATACATTATGTAGCCCAGAAACCACCAAATGAACTCTTGAAAAAGTGAGGTGAGAAAAAGTAGGTACATCAAAAAGGTAAATTACAACACTTCACCTGAAAATATGTTGTGTGTTGAACATTACAGATGGTTGTTGCATAGCAGTGAAAGGAGTGAAATATTTTTTTCATAAGAAGTAAAATGGGCTTCGTAGTTTTCAAGACGAGATGAAATAGAATTATGTACAGTGTAACGCTAATAGACATTTCAGTCGGGTCAGTGTTTCTGTAATGTTCATTCGAGGGAAAATTGCTCCGAGTTAAGGCTCGAGTCAAATAGCTCATGGAGGCAGGTTTAATATGTTGAATCAGAGGAAGAGTTAGAAGAAACTCTTCAATGCTATCATTAATAATACAGTATCACACATTACCATCTGGGCAGTATCTAAAGGCTTACAAGCGCTGTATATCCATCTCAAGACCCTAACCCTGGCTGCATATGGATAGATCCCTTGTTTCACTTCGGAGGGTTGTGGAGACCCTGCGTCACCTCACTGAGCCCTGTCTCTGCACATCTCCATCTCTTTGTGGGTGTACACAACCATGCGGCATGTTACAAAACAAGACAAAGGGATTGCATCATAGGTCCGCTACTCAAATTATGCAACCACCTCCTCTCTGACACTTTTGATGTATTGATGAAAAGCAAGGTAGCCTGTTGTGAACACGTGTGGACTCCAATGAATTTACTTTGTAGATATTTTCATATTTCAATGCTAACATGTTTTGGGGTGCTGAATAAACATCCAGTAAGGATATGCTGTTTGATTGAATGTCCACTGAAATTAATATTACTATTGACAGCTACCTCAAATATACTCCCTGATTTGTTTCACACAGCACTACAGCATCCACAGCTGTACTACTGAAATGAGACTTAGAAGTACGCACGCCTTGATTTATATATCGGAGGGGCAGCTGCACAGGATTTATCGTTGTGTTCTTCGTCTTTTTCTTTTAGGCATCGCATTCTGAGACACCCTTACAGTGAATTGTATCATGGTATTATTTGAGCATCTTGGCATCACTGCAAGGCTTCCTCGCTGTTGAGAGCTACAGTTTTCCTGACAGCTAAAATGCTCCTGTTGCTGTGCTTAATGTTGGGCTTTTCTAGCATTTTAAACATTTCTTTTTTATTTCTCTTTTTATTTAACATGTTATATGTTATACTTGTGTCTGCCTTTGGTTGGCATGTCGAATGTGAAACCACAAATCAGGCTGTCACAGAGACTGTGAGTAGCAGTTCAATTGTTTTTACAATAAAGACAATTAGGAATTTCAGTACAGTTGCCAGGATGTCATACAAACTGAGTTTGGAAATCTTATATTCAGTATACTTCACTGCTGTGCAAAACAGTGTACTCACTCAAATTAAATTAAACTAATGTATTCCCTTTATCACAGGTATAATGACTTGAAAATTAAGAATTGAATCACTCTTACCAAGTTCCTTTTAACAGTTTGAAGTCCAATTTGCAGCTCTGTAGCAAAGGCCTTTGTCCTTGAAAATTGCTTTCATTAACTATTGTACTGTTTCTGCCTATCACACAGTCAAAGGGGTGTTAGAGTGGGACAAATGCCTTTGTTAGAAAGAAAAATCAGAGCCTTAGTCAGTAGAGATAATGTACTTCATCATTTTAAAGGCTTGAGGTTAGAAATTAAGAAATATCTAATTCAGGCTTAAATGCATGGAAAGATGAGATGTAAATGAACCGACCTGTATGCAGGTGTTAATCCTTGCATTGCTTTTTTATTTTCACCGGGATGGATTTCATCTATAGTAACCATAGTGCTTAAACATGTATGTGTAGGCATATTTCAGATGTTATTTAACTGAAAGCTGTGCATTTTTCTTTTTTCTATTTCATACAGTTGTTACCATATTTCACACGACAAGGAGTGCTGTTGAAGCTCCAGTTTTCCACTCGCAGATCAGTCTGGCATCTTGAGATAGAGAAAATTTGGAGCCGTTCGCCAAACGACCGACCAATCAGCGTTGGTTTTGAGGCGGGTTTAGGTATGACGCAACGAGAAGCGACTGTTCAGTCTAAACAACATGGCAGCTTCCACGGATGAGATGAGCGTAGCTATCGCGCAAGTTTTATCCAAATTAGAAAGTATTCCTTCATTGAAAGAAGAGCAAAAAAACGGCACTGGAGGCTTTTCTTGGAGGAAAAGATGTTTTTGCTCTTCTCCCGACTGGTTTCGGCAAGAGTTTGATCTGATTGGTTGATTTGGCCCGTCTATCACCAACATAGGTGGTGATAGACAGATGGTTTATCCAATCAGCTAGCCAGTATTTACGCCCCTTCCCAAAAGTTCTCCAACGGAAAGTTCCCACATGGATATGCCGAGCAAATGCGAAGCAATCCATCTGAGTCAGGTTAGTGCTGTTGTACTGAATGTCATGATATCCGGTACAACAGCACTAGCTTTCATGTGAGATTGCTTTTATACAACAGTTCTACAACACCATTTATTAGTTAACAGTAATAAGCAACAACTCCTTATGATTAGTTTGTTTAATTAATCATTTATTTGGCTCTGCAAACACAAATAGTTCCCCAACTGGAGTGGAAATGGACTGTTGCCAAACAACACTTAACTAATTTTCCTGCACACTAGCTTGCTACTTTGTGTAGGTCTACACATGCAACCAGTGAAACAAGAGTCCATTGACGGTCGCTTTGGTGGCGTGTCCTGACGAGTTAACAGCTTGATCAGACAGTAACGTTGCTCGCTCTCCAGACTGTGTCAGCTCGGTCTTCTTAACGGACTGAATGTCGATGTTTAGCCTGTATTCAACTAGCAAGGACCACACCATCAACCAGATACGTTTGAACGATTTAATGAAGGAAGATGATTGGAATGCGAGGCATGAAGTTGCCGATATGAGAGACGGGAATTTTCTTGTAGTCATCAGTTGACTTGATGTTGACTTCATTGTGGGGAGGCTTCGGTAGAGAATCCGCTGTAGCACTCGGGCACGACGGACCCCCTTAGGACCTAAAGAAGAGGAGAAAGGAGAGGAACAGAAAGAGGATGGGAGGGAGGGGTGCAGGAAACGAGAGCGGATGACATGAGAGGGTTAGGTGGTATTTATAGGAAGAGGCATGTTTGAGGTGTGGCCCTGCTCCTGAAACTCTGCTAAGTAGCTTCAATATATATTGTTAGGTTATTGGAACACTTGTAAAGCGGAGTGATACGTATAGTTAAAAGTCCCAATGATGTTATACTGTATATCAGCATAAGGAATGCTTCTTGCCCACTCAAATTACTTGGTCGGAACTACCTGTTTAACAATGTTTATTTGACATAGTATCAAACAGTTCTTTGAGGTAGTGTCATCTTTAGTATTTACTTTACTTTACTACTAATCTTTACTCCACTGGTGCAGTTAGTTCCAGATACCATATCACTAAAGATCCATGTATGCACCTACATTTGTGTAGCATTTTCTGTAATAGAGACAAGGAGGATTCACTGGCTCCCAAACAACATCCTGTTAAGTCTACAACAGTAAAGTTAATCAGAGAATATACTAGAAATGCAAATGTTTTAAACGTAGCCTGCTGAAAGTATTAACATATCACAATTTTGGTTTGGTGAACATACTATAATGTGGTTGGTGAATGTACTTTAGTTTCAGAGGGAGTGACATTATCAGTCATTGATAATGAACGTTTGAATTGTCTGCTGTCAGCTTAATGTTGTACAGAAGATTATAGTCCCTCATTAAATATGCTATGATGTGCACTAATGAGATGTTTTAGTCCAAAGGCAAAATATGTAAATGGATAATTGTGGAACTGATGTATAGCCTCAAATTATCATGAATTCTGTTTTACAAATGAATCTTGCAGTGCTTCCAAGTAATAATTTATTGTGGCATGTTTCCTCTTACTCCAATCTGTTGCTCCATACTAAAAGAGCAGTGTTGCACTTACTAGAAAATGTTTGATTTATAGTTATAGCCTGTGTAGCTCTCAGACAGGGAAGATAAACTGATTTAGAGAAAAAAGAAAGTCCTGCTCTCACAGACACCGACAAGGTTAAGACCCCTACTCTGGGGCCAGAATGTGGACACTTGGAAATCACAGCTTGAGTCAAAATCTAATAAATGATCCTTCAGGTAAAACTGAGGCGGCGAGGCTAAGTGTGCAGGAGAAGTAGCTCAAGGACAATGGAGGCTTAGATGGGCTTCTGAGAGCACACCATGATGGGACTTCATTGTTAAAATGTCATATGGAGGCAATTTGATGGGCGCGGTACAGTAGGATGGTGTGTAATGGCATGTGTTGTCATGACTGTGTGCTTTAATGGTCTTTTCCCTAGGGAGTGGATGGATGTGCTCAGCCCTCCCATTATGCCTCCCAGCCAGCGGAGAAGGTCAGGCAACACATGGAACCATTTGGAAGATCTAATCGGAGGTACAGTAATCTTAATTTTGGCCCTTCTGGCCCCAGATACCCTTTTATGTCCTTTAACATCAGGCAGACAGCAAACAATACAGTGCCTTAACATTAACCACGCTAATTGCACAAATGCATACTAACGGAAACATTCACCGGTGTCAAAGCTTCCACCCAAACACTGCACTCAACATGGTGGGAAAGCATGTGACACTGTATCTAATTAAAGGTTGAAACCCACGAGAGTGGAGCTCTGTCCTCCACATAACTCCATAGGTCAAAAGAGACAGGCTCATTACAGGTCTGTACCCCTCAAGACACATCGACAAGGTTAATTGATGAAACCTTTTCCGTTTACAACATCATTTTTAAACCTCTTACACAATGTGTCTTATAATTAGTTTTCATTATCGTCACCGACGTTCTGATTAGATAAAATGTTCCTCCAGGAGCATTCCATAACCTTTTTAGCATTTAACTGCCTGTCAGTTTAACAGCTAAATTCTCACACTTTAAAGTAGTGGGGATTACAGGGAGTCTCTTTACAGCTTCATAATGTGGTACAGAGAGTGGGTGTCTTAGGTCTAGATTGATGAGAGAAAAAAATGGCAACGACAGAAAACTTTTAAATCCACCTGAGTCTGAAGGTCACCTCACCATCCACGCTTCTCATTTCATTCCAGTAACAGCTGACAGAGTAGGCCCTTACTCATATCTGGCATGGCTATGCTACTGTTGATCAAAAATACAGTATACCTTTTACATTTACAGTATGTATTTTGTATCTGTACACACTTAATTGATGTTAATTACTGTTGCACTTCAATGTAGCTTTTGAACAATTACTATCAAGTGTTGCAGAGTGATCTTCTTGCATTATTACAGGACGGGATGAGTCGGTGAATGAAGAGGAGAAGGAGGATGAGTATTTGAATCTGCTCTATGATCCATGCCTGAACTGCTATTTCGACCCAAAGACGGGGAAATACTATGAACTAGCTTGACTCAAAGCTTAAGAGAATCTAAATTAATAAATCAGAAGTTTTTGAATGGCGGGGATGAATGGCGTCATCAATCTTTTTGAGGCCTAGCTTATTGATCAGCAATGAAAACCCCATTCACAAGAATCTTTCCATGTTGCTGCTTTTGTTTCTGAGAAACTAACAGGAGCTTTGTGTCTCCATGAATAGACATGGTAGTGTGTAAGGGAGTGGGACTCAATAAATCAGATACATGCTCTTTGCAAGAAATTGAGTAGTTGCCCATTCAGTAGCACATCTGGTAGAAAGAGTCTTTTCAGAAGTTTTGGCTAGCAAATTAACATGTAAGCCTTTTGAAAGAACATCCTGTAGCTTCTTTTTTACCAAAATGATTTCTGAAATTAAATTTTTGCCTGTATATTAGTATTACAGAAAAAGTTGTTTTGTTCTTTATCATAATTTGTGAAAAACAGATATCCATGTGTGTATGTGTTCATGTGTGTATATATTTGAATTAAACATGAACTGAAGTGACGTGTCGCTGATTTCATTTGTGGATTTTAATCAAAGTGTCCTGGTTGGACAGAGCTTGTACATTACTTGCCATCATTTAATAGCCCAACAAGCAAAACATATAAAAGATTATTCATTTTGAATGTATTTGTAAAATGTGCCAAAGCTAATGAGTATCCCTTGTTGTAATACTTGTATTCAGGTTCGTTTTTTTTTTTTTAAGTAACCAGCAGTAACAACAGACGGGCTGGCAGGTCTTTTCATCAGTCTTGCCAAAACACTGATCACACCTGATGAGCACCTGACATTGATTCATCATTTTCAGCCTGAGATGAATCGTCGCCTCACAGTGACAGCCAAAAAATGAAATGAAAAGAGGAAAACTAATATTCATCCATCATATTGTAATTCTGAGTAGTTTTAATCAAACAATAGCCCCAACTGGGATCAGTGACTGACCATTCATTTGGCTCAGCCAGCATATTGGGCCCAGGTCAGAGGGCAATCTCTTTCTCAAATACTGATAGATGGATAGTGTACACAATTACAATAAAAGGAAATGTGTTCATTATTTGTCAAAAACACTTTTCACACAGTTTATGTGTAGTATTCAACACCAAACTGTTTTTCCAATCAGTAATAGCCAGACTTACCAAAACAAGAACTTGGACATATAGTATATATCAACCATTTAGAAACAAAATTGAACATTTGAATATACTTAGATGCCACTATAAAATGGTTCTAGAAATTGTGCCTTGAGGAGGATCATAGACTGTATAATATTCAATGGGTTCAATACAGTATGTCTTTTTCTTCTTTAAGCACTGCTCATATGTTTCACAATGTTGCATTTGAAACATTAACTTTATGCCTTATCTTCTAATGCCTGACTCACTGTAGAAATTATTTTTTTTTGCTAGGAATTTTGAAATGGGCTAATTTTTCTGAAAAATAGTCGAACTTGAGGCTTGAGAATGTATTTTTAAATTTGAAATATATATTATTTGCAGTAGAAACTGCATGTCGCTTTATAAAGTCACGTGACAAAAAAAAACCAAATGTCACATGATGTTTTTTGAAAGGGGGCGTGGAAATACTTCTTCTCAACAGGTGAGGTGAGAGCAACCAGGAAGTAAACAACCATGGCGTTTGACCTAGCACGGTTACAGTCAGACAGAAAGCATTTGTATTAAATTATTACAATTGTCCATCAATTTGGGACTTGATTTTAATCAAATAGGCTATAATGCACTGAGCTTTATTGCTCCATAATGAAAGTAGGTTAACCAGGCTCGAAAGTCGCAACAATGTCATCAGCACAACAGGTAAATATGTGGTAACATGGCAAATTCGATCCGTTAAATGCTGTAATGGTCATGAATTGGTTTGCAGACATAACCTTGAACATGCAAAAGTACAAACAAGTTATTATTATGATCGTGGTGTCAGAGTTGCTTGTCATTAAATTCGCAGATACGCCCCACAACTGCGCCTTATTTTTGGGCTATGTCAAACGTGAAGTTGTTTAACGTGTTGACATATAGGCCTACAGTATGTGAAGGTGGAAATATGGAAATTTTTTCCTTTATTTAGTTATTTAAGGAATCAAACACAGGCTAATATCATAGTAGTATTAAAATGGATGTACTTCAGAGGAGAAAAAATACACATTGTTAGGCTCTATCTTCTTTTATTTCACAATAGCCTACTCACTATTTTACAGATCTGTATGGAATCATAATGGTTACCATATTCACTTCACTTCCAGTGCCTCAATGCTAAGTGAAATATAAATTCATAAAAAGTACTGTAATAATAATAGGTATAACTGACTTTGGGTTAATGATGTCTCTCCACAGACTGCATATGCTTGATGAATTTTATAGAAAGCTACAAATCTGGCATTGAAAGATGCCTTTCAATTGCACTTTAGCACCTTACATAAAGATAAAGTATCATAAGGAATGACACAGGCCAAACACATTGATATTACAAAATGATGTGAATATGTTACAAGTGTGGTGATATCTCATCCTAGTTTCATTGCTTTTCATATCCGACACCTCCTCGAATGTGTGATTATTTGTTTAATTGAAAAATCTTTGGGCTGCGTGAATCCTAATTATCACTACGAAGACTAAAGTTCTCACTCTACTCCTAACATTAACTATGAATGTATGCATACATCTGGCTTTAAAGATATTGGCTACAGTGATCACGGTTCGGATGTGAGTGATCATTTATTGTCAAAATAGTTTTGCTGCTTGGCCCCGTGATTCACACCCCTGCTGTTGAGCTTTTCACCAGTGTGATCCATAACACACACGCTGTTCAGCTGTCATATCTCCTGCCCGTATTTCCTTTTTTATCTGATGCACACATCATGAGCTGAGCTGTTAGGTTTATGGGCTGTTTAACTACCCCACTGTTAGATCTTATTGGATTCATTTGTCTTCTTTTTAGGCCGGGTTAAGGCTTCACACCGGGATTATTGCATCAGTGATCTTCGTGTCTGTGGCTGCAATAGTTGCTGCTGTATTGATCATCCGAAAATACTGCTTCCCAGTCAAGTAAGCAGACTTCATCATTAAGACTTAACACGATTATTTAAAATAATTAGTGCATTAAAAACACATCACACCGGTCTGTCACGTAACTTTATTTCAGTGAGGCGACATACAGATACTCACAGCTGAGGCGGATGGAGGATCAGGGTTCAGCTGTGACAGAGGGGGAAGGCGACAGGGGGTCCTGCACAGTGGGAGAGGAGTCAGATGAGGTCAGTGCATCATGGCTTCCCTGACCGTAGATTTCACTGTCGTGCACCCCACCGTACGAGCTGACACAGCCGTAACTTTCCTCATCACTTCACATGTCATTTTGTAACTTCCTTTTATTTTCCTCGTGACAGGACCTTCTGGAATAAATCTCAGACGGGGATTCATGCTGCTGGCCCGACTGGAAAAGAGTTTTTTGTGGATTCATTATGTGCTTTAGGGCTGCAGCTAATGTTTATTTTCATGCTAGATGAATCATTTGGTGCACACAACTACAAAAGACAGTAGGGGTGTGCAAAAAAAAAAAAAAAGATTCACATTTGAATCGCGATTCAAGGTCTACCGATTCAAAATCGATTCATAGAATTCCAAAAATCGATTCATATTTTTTTTATTAAATAAAATAATAATTTAATTTTTTTTTTTATTGTATGTCTACTGCAATCACATTGGAAAAGTAACTACATTTACATACTGTGAATCGTTTTTTGAATCGAAAATCGATTTTGAATCGAATCTTGAGCCTGAAAATCGATATCGAATTGTGACGTTTTCTGAATCGTGCACCCCTAGAAGACCCATCACAATTTCCTAAAAACCATGAGGATTTCTTCAAATGTCTTAGGAACAACCTAAAATATGAATCAGTTTTAAAATAGTTGATTTAATGTTCTGATGACTAATTGATTCATCGATTAGTTACACCTGTAGTGTGGTTTATGTTTCTGGATCTGTATTCATCGTGTGACTTGAATTCTTATGAGAGTGTTATTTCTTCATGCCTATTGTGAAATATTGAGTTGAATCTGTATTATTACTGACACTGATGTGTTAACCAGATCCTTGAAAGTTTTAAACATCAAAGTCTGACTCAGTCTGTGAAAACAGTTGTATCATTTCTAATGTGACGGTGGAGGGGCTTCTTAAGTCTGACAAAATAACTCTGATGTACATTAGCCGTGATACAGACTGGCATTTTGGGAACTGCAGGATCCAGCATTAATTGTTAAAACATAATCAGGACTAAAAGTCAGGCTATCTCGGCCTCTGCTGCAGTCCCCCAATGTTGTGGAAGTGCATTACCATTACTTTTACAGTTTCAGTTAGAGTTACTAACTTCTTCTCGTCTTTTTACTGTCCAGCTGTCGAAATCGAGTTGTGAGAAAAGAGGAGGTGATGCAATTGTTATGTTGCACTGACAGCAATAAGATTAGAGAGCAAGTAATGCGGGACTTTCTTTGTCCTGGGTTTCACCTCTCAGCCTTTTTTCTTAATTTTTTTTTTTAAGTAGGCCTATCTCTGACTTTTTTTGCCCTCCAACCTATATGCCCCTTAATCGAATGACTGTTTATTTGAAAAGGAAACTAGTGTGGCTGATCCCACTGAGAAACGCGCCCAATGTCAGGCTTTGCCCCTAACCTTTTGCTCTCTGTGTGTTGCAGTTCTCAAAATCCTTTCGCTTCAGGAAACAACAACAAACTTTAAACTAGCGAGCTACACGCTGAAAATGGCAAGTTTTGAAGAAAATTTGCATCGTGCAACAAGGCAGGCCTGCTTGGTTCTTTCGGGGAATGATTGTAAAGATTTACAAAGAATATGTTTATCTTACTGGGGCGTTTTGGGGCCGATTGCTGTGGACAAAGTAGTCACAGCGATACACTGGTAAGAGCAAATTAAGTTTAACCATGTATCCAGCTAATTTAAATAGCTCACGTTACTGTATATTGTTAACAGTTAACTTCATTTAATATGGTATGTGGCGTTTTCCACAAAAACAAGTTCCTTCCCGAGACCATTTTGCAGAGCCACCGTCTCTGCATCCGGAGCTTAGTGCCACCCAAGACGATCGCGATTGGTTTAAAGAAATGCGAACAACCCAGAGCGTTTTTTCTCCTATCCTAGAATGTACGTGTGTGGTGTAGCCAGACCTTACTCCACAGTGCTCTGGAGATAGGTCTGGCAATGCGAGTCTATATAAAATGCCCTGCCAAATAACATGGGAATGCAAATGCATGATTCATTCTTGTATGATAAAGTATACAATATCTAGTTAAAAGTTACAAATCAAAATGCAAACAAACTATTGCTATTTGATATTATTGGCACATTAATTCACATGAGATTAAAGAATAAGAACAAGATAGTTTGCTTAAATGTGGTTAAATATGCCTCAAATTCATATTTGCATATTTTAAAGAATGGACACCTTTTTATTCATTCAGTATTATCATCCAGTGATGAAATCAGCAGTTGCATCACATGGAGATTTGACATTTCAGATATTTCAAACAGCCTAGTTGACTTGCAGCTAAACATAGTCACACTAAATTATCTACCAGTTGGCCAGTTCACTTTGAAATATATTTCCTTTTTCATGCTGACATTGACTCACTTGAAGTAAATTTGCTGTAGATTCCAGAGTCCACCAACCCTTTAATGGACTTCTAGGCTGAGTGGTGTTGATATATTTTTTAACGGCTACACAAACTATGTGAACATCAGTGTGACAGAATTCTGCTGACATCTTCACGTCAGATCGCTTCACTGTGATTTCTCTTTTAATTTGTGTTTGGAATCAATCTGTTCTTGTTTAAAGTTCATGTATTACTGAAGATTTGGCAAACATCTCATGGAAACGTTTGCTCTACAGTTACTGATGATGGTATGATATATAAAATGCTGGTGTACATGTGAGAAACGTGGGTTATTAAATACATGCATCATGTGGACTGGCTGATGTGTTCGCAACCTGCTTGGATTGTCCTTGTTCTGTCATAACCTGCATAATCCACTCTTTCGGTCTCTTTTCCGAAGAGCTTCTCTGCTTAATCTTAAACTTAAATATTGTATTATTCCTGTGGACTGGCATACTGTTTACACAAAAGAAACAAAACATGGATATTTGTTTCTACAATGTTATGCAGTCATATGGTTCTTTGAATGAACAATGGTCGTCTTAGAAGTGGTACACATAGGCCCTCTGCTGGTTCTCTTTAGTATTACACCATCCCTTACGTAACACTAACAACCCTCTATTGTGAACTACAAGACCACTACAAACATGTAGCCAGTGGCAAGGTTTGGGCGGATGAGGGGAAGAGTTTTAACAAGAGTTTTTAGGTGTCAGACCGGAAAATATTTCATGACATTTACTGTATCTCTAAGCAGCTTATAATGTGCACACATACACCGTATAATAAGTGTGCACACTTACTATAAATATAAAACGTGCTTTCAAGTTTTGTCCTTTAATTCTCTCAGGAAACTGAATTTATTATATTCAAAGATGGACTACTGACTGGGCAGTTCTCGCCCTGCCTTCACTTTGTGGAAATTAGTTTAATAAATGAATATAAATTAAAATGTAAAGGGGTTTATGGTGCCACCATTTTGAGCCCCTTGCTCTTAGAGAAGCCCTGTTTCAAAATCAGTTTTTGATTGATTCAGTTTGTTTTATGCTCATGTGGTGCACTGAAGTGGTTATATTGAATACATTTTCTTTGTTTTGTTTTTTTCTTCTTTTTACGCCATCTGTATGTGTGTGGTTCATTTGTCAAAATATGGCTAAGCAGAGGCTTTATTTCCCTAATCAGCTACCCAACTATTTCTCGATGGATAAATTATTATGATCTGGCCACAATAACTTTAATACCAGTTCATTTACTGCCTGCAGGGAAATGTTATTTGTGTTTGGACCCCTCAAGCCAGGTGAACACTTGAACTCAGCTACAGTTCAAGGATCAGCAGGGCAAATGCTTACAGACACAAGGGCTTGGCCTCTGGGATTATCATGCCTTTCACTATTTGAACGTCTGTGATGACTAATTATTGTGCAAACAGTGTTGTCCATCTATCAAAAAATGGACTTTAATGCCTTTACAAATACACCATATTGGCCTATTTATGTTGTGTTTATTGTAATAACTCTAACTCCTCTTTGCCAGTTTTTTTTGAAAAACAAGTTTCAATCTTAGTGTCATTTACCTGTATAAACAGGTTAAAATAAGGGTAAATGTTTTGTAAATAATATATACAGTATATATACATATATTTTCTTTTTTTAATCTTTTCTTAGTATATTTTTAGATTTTGTGTTTGTGCCTATTTCATGCTTATTTATTTGCTTTTAGTGAGTTTCTTTATTCCACAGGCTGTAGCATTTTTTGTATATCAGCAGCTTTATACCACACATGGGATTTACTAAAATTTACATACAAATAGAAAAATTATGAATTTCCCAGGGATTCTTTAAAAAAAAAAAAAAAATGTACCTATATAATTGGGAATATGAAGCTTGTGGCCTTTTTTTCTTCTTCTCCTCTAACAGCTAAATACAACCTGCTGTTTGCAGTAACAGTATCTGTTACTGCTGACACTGTACCATATTTGACATTGTAAAAGAGAGAAACTTGATCATCTAGCTCTCAGTGGGTGTGCATGTAATGCCACATCCTGGTTTGTATGTAGCACAAGAAGGAGGGGAGCTGACAATTCTTTTTTTGTTGGCATAACTAAACATCCTCAAGGCATGGTAAATTATCAGGTAGTGTGTTCACAGATGAGATGGCACCAAAGCTTTTTTGTGTCTAAATACTTTTTGTTGACAGGAAATACTTCAATTCAAAGGTATCAGCTCTTCCTTTCAGGAACCGAAAGCTCTCTGATTTATTGCAGTTATGAGATGTCAAGGTGAGATTTCACTTTATTTCAAAAACAGGTAGTTTTGGTTGTATGTCTGCCAAACTTCATACTGTATCTACTCTTTGTGGTTGACAGCGGTTTTGCACCTTGCTGTTGCAATTGTCGTCCTCATAACCTGGCTAATCGCCATCAATTCATTCGATGTACAGGAGAAAGCAAGACATATTCTTGGTGAGCTCATTTCAACTTATTACATCATAACTCCTGAGCTACCTCTTCTAACTCCGTTTTATTTGCCACAACTTAATTCTTTTATTTCAGGGGTTAATGTCATTGATCAAATCACACTGAAATTCAAAGCAGGTAAATTAAATCATGACAGAAGTCATCTTTCTAACATTACATGACTTCCACATTTACTGTATGTGTGACTTCCTGGCAGATCACAAGTACTTTTCTATCTGCAGTTTCAGCTACAACAACACCCAAGCCAAAATGCAGCCTCTCCAGAGTCTGTCCACCTGACCATTTTGCTTTACGCATCAACAGCGGAGCAGCTAACGTTGTTGGACCAAAGATCTGTTTTGATGGCAAAATGTGTGTATTTGATATGGTAGTACCGGAATTAACTAAGGATGGAAATGTGCGTGACTGTGCGAAACTCACCCTTATTGGTATCTCAACAGCATTATGAGCCATGTGTTGAATAATGTGGGACCGGGACTGAACATTGCGGTGCTAAATGGTGAGTTAACATGCTCTCTGACAGATGTTAAGTAGTGTACTGTTAGTAATTTCAACTTTCTGTTAAAGATTCTAATTGTTAACAGTTTTGAACTTGGAAACAGCAGCTGTTAGAACAATCTCACCTAAAGGTCCATTAATTAGCCGTTCTGGAGCTTTTTGATCATAACATGATCTTCATCAGCAGATGAAATGGGGGAAACATCCTTAAAGTGCTCATAAAAAGAACATTTTAACATCTTGACTTCCATAACAATTGAAAAAAACTCAATCTTTTTGGTCAGTTGTTGATAACCAAATGTTGCGTTGTTTGTTGTTTTTTCCCCCACCTCAGGTGAAAATGGAATACTGGAAAAATGTGGCTACCTTAATTTGAAACTTGGAAGTAAGAGCTTTTTTAATCTTTTAATCTTGTTTTCAATGTAAAGGTTTATTGAATTGTTTTTTTGTTGTTTTTAATTACTCTAACAAAAGACCCAGAAGACATCCTGGCATACCTGAAGGAGATAAAACCTGGAATGATTGTCTTAGTGGCCTCGTTTGATGATGTGGCAACAAAGTAAGACCAAATCGCAATGATTCAACATTAAAAATGATTTTGTATCACACAGCATGACTCCTTTCTACTACTTTGTGGCAGAATGACAAAAGAAATGACGGAGGTGTTCGTCGGAATGGGAAGCACTTTGATCAAGTCTGTAAAACACAGAGATAGCTGGGTGTTTGCTGGAAGAGCAGGGACAGAAAACAGAAGCCTCTTTGAGAAGGTTAGTGGGCCTGTTCTATTTTGTGTCAGAAAAGACCATCTATTTTAAAATACGCTAAAAGTAAAAAAGCAAAATAATTGATGGCAATACAAATATCTTCTTCCCTGTTCACCTGTCAGCATGCTGTTAATGATGAGAAAACCAACATTTATGAAAGATGGCCGGAGATGGTGGAGGTGGGCGGCTGTTTACCAAGGACCCAAACTGATGGACATAAACCTTAAAGGATGTTTGTGATGAAGAGGAGAATATGACTTATTTAAGACATCTCTGGAAAAATTATGACACTCCCAATAGTTTTACACTATTTTCTGAAACTGGACTTAATATTTATCTAAAATGATAAGTCTATGTTACTCTACTTTGTAGTTTTACTATTGCTGTCTGTTCATCCTGGAAGATGGCTCCTTCCTCTGTTGCTCTTCCTGAAATTTCCTTGAGTTTTTCTATATCCCAAATCAAGGGTCTAAGGATTTTGTACAGAATGTAAAGACGTCTGAGGCAAGTTTGTCATTTGTGATTCTGGGCTATATAAATAAAACCCACTGGACTGGGCTACTACTGTTAATAGTAGCCTAATAGAAAATGTACACTTTGACACATTGACTTAGATTACCTATTGTTGCTGAACTATGGAATATGTCAACGGTTTTGTCCCTGTGGGATAAAACCAACAATATTCTGCTTCCAGGTGGGTGGAGGATCATTTATCATTTAATTATCATTGAAGACCAGATGCTCAAGTTTTTGCTATCTGCCCATTTTTTATCTCATATTTCTCACTTTTTTCTTTACTTTCCATTTGTAGCACATTTGTTGGATACTATTCCATTTCAGTACCAGAAGTACTCAGAACCTTTACTATAGTAAAAGTACAGATAAAACCGTGTAAAAACACTCAGTTATAAGTATTACTCCTGCATTCAAAATCCTACTTAAGTAAAAGTACTGAAGTATTATCAGTGTAACAATGTTTAATCAGCATTTTACTGTTGTAGCTGGTCAGGGTGGTGCTAGTTTTAACTACTTTATGTACAGTTCAGTAGTTCAGTTTACTGGTTCGGGTCGGGCCCCAAAAAAAAAAAAAAAAAAAGAGTTTTTTTTAAAAAAAAAAAAAAAAAAAAAAAAAAAAAAAATTTTTTTATAAATTTTTTTTTTTTTTTTTTTTTTTTTTTTTTTTTTTTTTTTTTTTTTTTTTTTTTTTCCAAAGAGTGATAAAAATAAGGGGTTTTTTTAGAAAAAAAGGAAAAAAAAAAAAAAAAAAAGGTGGGGGAAAAAATTTTTTTTTTTTTTTTGTTTTTTTAAAATTGGAAAATATTTGATAATTTGACGTCTCTGGGTCTCAAGCAGTTACTGTAAACGCGACACTTTTATAAGGGGTCACAAGGCAAAAAGGTTGGGAACCGCTGGTTTAATTTTTTTAACAATGCAGTGTACTTTATATGCAGTACTTGAGTGCATGTACTTAGTTACCTTCTACCACTGCTGCGCACTAAATATTCTTCCAGCACTTTTGGCCTGTTCTCCAGAGTTTGTCTTCCACTTGGTTGCTGCTTCCCTGGGAGAATCATCATTGGTCCAAACACAGAACAGTTCCCTCACTCTGGTGTTCTTGGCTGCTGGAGGAGAGAGAGAGAGAGAGAGAGAGAGAGAGAGGGTAACCTCAAATTATTATTGCAACTCTGTCCACTGTGAGCCCAGGAGGTGTTGTGTGCAGAAACTAAAGCTGGATTCATACTGAGGACATGGGAGTCACCCATGGAAAGAAGGTAAATTGGTTGATTTGTATTCTTCATGTACTTCTGTATTTCTCTGTGAGACATAACACAAGTAGCATTGCACACTTAAATCATGTTAAGATAACCCAGCAGAAGCATCTATGTGGCAAAAATACTTTATTGGCATGCATTGTGCGTTTGAGAATGAAAAACCCAACTGTTGCAGGGTGTGTTCTATGTCATAAGTGATAAATACGGTGTCTATTCTTGATCACATTTAAGCTTTTGTTTGGCAGGACTTTATAGTTTTCAGTGTTTGTCCGTCACTGTTATCTCTACCTTTTTTAAATACAGCAAGTGCTTGAACCAAACAAAGGTCTTTATCCAATGAATAAGCCTTGCCAGGAGAGTGGGCCTTGGAGAGTGTTTACCCCGTCATATCCAATTAATTCTTCACCACACAATATCCACTGTCTGAGCTTGAGCCAAACAGCATGACTCTTCCCTCATCAACCAAACCGCATCCAGCAGCAGAGCTGTCATTAAAATACCTCTCTAGATTGTACTTTTTCCACATTCTGATGATTTACTGTCATTTTGTTTAAACTTTACTTGGTTTAAATATTGAATGCAGGTCTTTGAACACATTACGCAATGCTACTACATTTGTTTTGGGTCTGTACATGCCCAGACATGATGCAGCCGAATTGCAACTAATGCCAAGGCTATACAACAAACATTATGTAACATGGATCAAATGTAACTGTAACTGATGGTGCTCAGAGCAAAAGTATAGTCTGACACATTTTTTTTCTAAATTCAAGTGTTCATCAAACAACAAAAACCAAAAGAATCACTTCATCCAGCAGTCCAGTCTGAGTCCCACGGGGAGAATAATTCCTGTCTCAACTATTAATTCTGCTCAAACTCCAGCAAATGAAAATCTCAGTGGGAATCAGAATGTGTTTTGTTTGATCCTCGTCATTAATGAGGTGGCAGCCCTCTACCTCACCAGTAAGGGCACTCGCTTCACTGGACAGCTGACACTTCATTTGTCTGTCAGCATCATAATACTGCTTTGTGTTGCTTGCTGCCATATCAAAAGAAACTGCATTGGTGACCCGACTAAGAGATTCATATGGAGTGCTATCGTGTGTCACCATGTGTGTCACACTACTCTTACACACTTGTATTTTGAAAATAAAGCAGTATGATGGTGTTATGTTGGTAATAACTATGAGATATATTCTATTCTATTTGACATGCCAGTGACTTTTTCTGTTGACAGAGAGATCTCCAACATTCTACAGAGACACACCTGAACAGGTTTGGTGAGAAATGTATCTATCGTTATAATCCTAACGAGGCGGGGGTAAGCTGTTTGACAGTTTTTGTGTGTTTTGTGTGACTCGAGAAAGAAACTTTGCAGAGGTAGCACATGCGGTCACAGTTGCATTTGCTGTAGAAGCATTTTCATTGATTCTGTCATTAAAGAGTAAAAGGGTCAACCAAAATTTGTTAAGTCAATAGACTGTTATCTAGCTGTCAATAAACCATTTGCCTGTGATATTCAACATTCAAGTCTGTAAAATGTGTTTTAAAGCACGACTTTGTTTTAAAGGAAGAAAAAATCACAATCTCTCTTTTACAAATTAATAGATGAATGCATAAGCAACAAAACCCTTGCGAATTTCAAAACACTCACTGGGTTTGTTGCTACAGCATTACTTGGTCTGGTATAGTCTCGCTTTGCCAGACCTTCCTTTACCGTGCTGCGAAGGAGGGTCTGTCTAGTCCACACAGCATTCCGGGATGGGAGAAAAACATGCTCTGGTTTATTGGCATTTTGTTTAAACCAACAACAGCGAAGTCTTCACAGGCTTCCTTAACCTGGCTGTGTTCACCAGAGGTCACGGCCCTCTTCAGAAATCTGGTGAGAAACCTCAACAACATCATGGGTTTCCTTGAACTCCTGGACAGCAGACTAGAGCTCAAGAAACAGATGGAGAAGAGTTGGAAGGAGTATGACATAAAAATGTAATGAACCCTACACTTGCACTTACACACGGCGCCACTGCAAAATAGCCTCGGAACGGAACTTATTTTGGTGGAACATGTGTACGTTCAAAAAGTTGTTTTTGGTCGTGTAACAGAAAACTCAGATTGGACAGATAGTTTCGCTAGCTGTTTGGATTTACCCTGCAGAGATCTGAGGAGCAGTTAACCATAGTCCTCATTAATCCACCAGAGTTTACAATTCCAACACAAAGAAAGGTGGAGGTACCAGACATCCGGCCGAAAAGAGTGTCATCCGGCGAAATTTCCGGCGGCACCGGAGCAATCCCGGAAGTGGAACGTTGTGGATATAGACTAGGTCTGGTATGACCAGCAGCTTTTGGGGCTAATGTTTGCTAATGTTGCAAATGTTCCACAGATTATACTCTGTAACTAGCTTTGACAGAAGAAGTTTTTAACTGTATTTGGTTCGCTGGTATTTGTTCATCTTTTCTAAAACTCATTTATTTGAGCATTTCGATAGACAAGGCACAACAAACCTCACATATTTTAAGTTGTACCGCCATAAAACAATTTTTAATTTTTCCGCAATCATGTTTCTGTCCAACAGGAACAATGTCACCTTTAAAAAAAAAAAAAAAAAAAAAGACAAACCATGCATGCGTGAAAAATATTATAGATTATATTTTTTTTCTTAATCAACAAAATTTACACAACCCCTAAATTAATTATTATTTTTAATTATTTTTTTTTTTTTTTATAAAATATTACTCTTAAACTAAAAAAACTCCTAAAGATCGCTGGATGGGGCCAGTTTCTTTCGATTGAAGTGGTTGCATGGGGCATTCTTTTTCTGATTGGACTATTATTAATAGTGGAATATTAGGGTCTAAATAAACCGGACATTTATTAGTGCCAAAATAGACATGCATTTATAATTGTGGAGAAATGTTGTGATGGTCTGCTGCATAGCAGGCATCCCAAGCAGTGCTCAGGAGCACCTCTCCACCAGTCCTCACTAACTGGGCCGTGCTGGACTTGAACCTGCAACGTTACGGTTTCCAAGGTCCAAGGTGCTTCCAAAATACTGCCATGGAGTCATTTCTATTAAGGTCACTGTAGTTTGTTGTGACACTACTCACTGAAACTGCACTTCTGTTCTTTTTTGCTTCTGTATATGGTTGTACACCAAGGTTCTCAGGTCATTTCAAGTCTATTTGAGACTGCAGTTTGTAATTTGCAAAAGTCATGTCATCCATATACTTCCAAAGGCCTCAATATCAGCTAGAACACTGTAAATACCTGCATAGAAGACAGCTTTGCTGAGTGTACCTCCCTGTGTTAATTCATGTGAGCTTTTTCTTTTCCCATGATTAAGATACTGTCAAATAACTGTCCAAAATAAAAAATTATAATAATCTTGACATTGAAGTTTATATTGACCTTGGAAATAGCAGTTTGGCTAAAAATGGTTAGCTCAGGGTCGATTTACTGGACATTTTTTGTAGCGTTCAGCTGCATCTGATGCCAATCATAAGCTGATGGAGTTTGCTTAGTTGTCAAGGAGATGATGAGTTATGGGGGGTTGTCTTAACTGCTGTCTCTGTTCAAATATGGTATCTGGTGTCAGATGTGGATTGTGTCCATTATCTTTCTGCAGAGTCACTTAAAGATGCTGCAGTAAAGGTTAATAATATTGAAACTTATCCAGCTGTAATGGTGAATGTTTAACTTGTAAGAATGATGAAAACTCAATGTTTTTTCTTTAGCCTCAGAAATGCAGACACACCAATTTGAACAGCAAGACCGACACTCGAAGCCTCAGGCTCCTCCGTCCCAACTACAGAGTGTGGAGGAGAGCAGTAATCTCATCAGACCGCAAAAACCTCTCAATCCTGTAACGGCCTCCAAGAGCCACCAGGAGCTCCACAAAGAACTGCGGATGACCCACAAGAGGTTGGAAAGAGACACAGACGCTCGTAAACAGTCACACTTCCCTTTCATTGTTTATTTAAAGTCCTTCTGTGTTCCTGTCAGGAGAGTGTCTCAAGAAGGAAAGACTGAACTCCAGAAGGCTTTAGAAAAGAGGAGATGGGAACAAAGGATGAAGGAGAGCAGGGATCAGGAAGAGGCAAAGAAGAACAGATCACCACTTCATCAGGAACTGTTGAAAAGACATCAGAGGCTAGAAAAGGTTTGCAGAGCGCATTCTCTTTAAAAAAAAAAAATTCACAAAGGATCTTGTCACATGATCTGACTCAAAAAATCATCATGGTGGTTGACATTAAATGAAATGATCTATACTGAGAGCATACATTACTATGTTATATAAAAATGCTCACAGAAGATTGACATTGGTGGTCTGTGTGGAGCATCATGTGGATCTGCAGTCAACCAGTGGAGGGCAGTGTAGACTTAGTTTCAGACACTGCTGTCCTGTCTAGTTCCTACAAGAAAAAAACCGCCATTGATCTGTTAGACCAGAGGTGTCAAACTCAATTTCACTAAGGGCCACACTGGAAACTAAGAATGACATCAAGGTCCGGACATGTTTAGTTTATTCACATGCTTTTATTTCATCGAAAAAGTCAAGGATCTTTTACTGGATTATTGCGTGTCTCATATAGTCTTCTCACTTACAGTTTGGTCCACATAAAGCCCCGAAAAAGTAACTTAGCCATCAAAGAAAAAAGAGACAAAAAATTTCGTATAAAGCAACAAAAACATTGGAAAAAAAAACGCCAGAAAAGGCCCCAAAAATGTCGGAAAAAGTGCCAAAAACATCGGAAAAAAGGCACCAAAAGCGTCTGCAAAAGTGACAAAAACTTCAGAAAAAGCTACAAAAACTAGACGGGCCAAAATGTATTGTGAACCTATAAATTGATATACGGGCCGGATCAAAATCTGCAAGGGACCGGATTTGGCCCGCGGGCCTTGAGTTTGACACGTGTGTTAGACCCTATACTTGCATTATGACAATGACTTCTGAGTGTTGTAGTTATATGAACTAAAAGACAGCACATATATATATATATATATATATTTTAATTTACAAACCATTTATAAATATTTGCCTGTGTTTAAGAACTATGGCTTGTGTGGATCTTCCAGGCCTTTAATTTTAGGGAATTAGTTCCAAGCCTAGACATTCGTAAAATATCTTGTGAAAATGGGGCTTATTTACTGTGACTACACATCTGAGCTCCACATTTTTTTGGGGTATATTTTTTATTTATTTTTATATTTTCTCCACAGCTGGAGAGAGACAAAGGACAACAGCGAGAGGGGCCAGAGTTCCTCCGAGTCAAAGAGAGGCTGAGAAGAACTGCAGTGTTAGATGTAGGAGGAAAAGAAGTGTGACAGTAAGTGATTGTATGTGCATGTTTTGTGTCAGCACAATGGACCGTTGGTAATAAATGATTGGGCGGAGAGACTGATCTTATGAGGGCTTTAAAAAAAACACATAAAAACAAAAAAACTGTACAACAAATAGATATTCAGCAGTCAAAATGAAAACAACAATCCGATAAGGTGAAGTAAGACATTTGGCAGCCAATCGTCCCAGTGATTAGCTGAGCAAAGATGCAAGAGGTTAAAGGAGCAGTCAGTATTTTCTGTTAGAAATGAATGTGTGCATGTATGAAAAATAAAGTAATGATTCAACTTGAGTTACACCATAAAGTCTACATGGTTGAATTAGACTGTTGGATCATGATGTAGACAGTGATGACAGCTGATTGTGTCTTGGATGATTTATATAGCAGCTGTACATGTATCATGCCCCATTCTGTTTTCTTCCCTAGCAATGCAAACAGAATTGACACCGTAATAAGTGTTACTATTTTATTACATGTTTTCTATGTGTCTGTAATTACATGTCTTGCTACTGTTTCCACAATACTCAACAAGACACATATTTTTTTCTAATCAAGAGTGACAAATTTACTGCATAATTTTGGGGTATTCTCTTTTCCCTGCACACGTCATTGTTTAATACCTCCATGTTAGGTCTGTTTTATGTTGTTGGGAAGTGTAGTATCATCGGTATATTGTACTAATCAGGTATATTTGTCTGATGTCAACACTGAGCAAAACTATCGTGTACTTTGTGTGACCGTCAATAATTTTTCCATTTAAAATATTCAACAACATGAAATTGATATGTTGAACTATTTTATAATGACAAATTAGTGTATTTCCACATTGATGAAACATGTGGGCAAAGTGAAAAACAGTAAAAAGTCACAAACACCAGGTTCTTGTGAACATTTATTTGTTTATGAATGACGGGAGGTGAGGATTTCTTTTAGAAAATAATAGAACATAAATCTTTGTATGAATAATAATTATCAGTATTATAGTAAAATAAAGCTGATATTTATCTTTAAAATCCTGTATCTCTAGGAATAACCATTAACATCTAGCCATATATATTGTAATACAATCCATGATCATAGTTTATTGTGGTAATTCTTTTGAGGCTGTAATTTGCAAAGGTGCTATTTGGGTTGCATTACATTGTACATGTGATAATTGTTTGTATCTTTGAAATCACTAGTCTTGCATATTGCTCACTCAGTATGACAATATAAGGAATAGGTAGCTCAATACATTGTAAAGAGGTAAAATAATTAAGTTATACACATTTCTTTTTAAATTCAGTGATCTGTTGTATCGTGCTTGTCATTTGTAATCACCACAGTTTAAATGTTTGAATCGTTTCCACAACTCAGCGTTCTATCTACTATACTTACTATAAAAGTAAAGTTATTGTATAATGACAGAACACACAATGCATAGACAAGGAGGTTTTATTTTCATTTCCTGCAATCATATCTCTGTGAGTACAAATCACTATATTTTCTCACATCTTGTTAAATAACCCATGATGCATTGCATCCATACATTTGTAGCTCAAAACAGCTTTTACAAAAAAGGATATACAATATATACTTATATTTATATATATATAATATACATGTGTTTCTTTATGCATTTAGATGTGTTTGTAATGGGTAAAATAAGCTTCTTCTTTTTTTTTTTAAAACACAGCCAAGTCGAAACAAATCCCAGGTAAGATTCAATATAAGGTCATTACCAAACAAAAAATAGCCAGGTTATTAAAGTCATTAACATTGGCTATCTTACAGTTAACATGAAGCCCTTCACACACAGTTTGCATATTTTCCACACTTACAGTCATGTAAATCGAGTGATGTAAATCGAGTGATTGCCTTCTTTTATTGTACTATGGACCTGTAAGTATCAATGACATATCGAGGAAACTGGTTTTATGTGGGATTGGTTGTTTATCTCTACAGTTAACTAAGCATTGTGTCATGACATACTTTAAATTAGCAATGGTATGGTATGATTAATATCAGGATTAAAGTAGTTTCAGGGAGATTTTCCTTCATCTGAGCCGTATATTTATAAGATGACGACATATCTGAATCTACAGTAAAACATCCCCACTTCATTGTATGGCTTTAGTGCTGTAGTTCATCTACCCAGGAGGACAAATGTAGAGCGAGCACACTGAAAGCTGCTCCCATGGCAGACAGGTAATGCTTCCAGCACCGTGATGTTTTTCTTTTATGTTTTGTACTGTGGCTGGCACCTGTGTAAAATTAGGAGATGTGTATTTTTTTCTGCTTGTGCCTGGGTATCAGTGAATAATAAATAGATTCTACATAAGCAACGGCAAGAAAACAGACTGGGAAAAAAAACAATATTTGAGTTGTAAATAAACAGTACAAGAGAAATGTCACTTAGGTAGAGACTTGACCATCATAGTCAATGCAAATGATAAGTCCACTGTGCTGTGTTGTACTTTGTCAATAACATTACTTCTGGTGTTACTCACTTCACATTATATACCTCAAAATTACAGTATTACATCATTTTTCAATACAACAGAGTAATAATAATCATGTGTGTTTATATTAATTGATCATCATTCATGTAAACATATTTAACCAGGTCATGCAAACAGTAGACCAAAACTTCTTCCACTAGAGGTGCACAGCACAGAGCAGGCAGAGCGCCCAGACTGAGATCCCTGCGACTCGGCATAAGATCCAGAGACCGACAGCAGGCTGATATTTAGACGTTTATCAGAAACGGAACAGGTAGGATGAGTGTGATATGAATATGATGGTTTTCTTCCCACTCACAGTAGATTCTCAACATAATCGCACATTCAAAATGACTCCTCTTAACATGATGTGAGCCCACAGAGGAAGTTCCGATTCCTGTGATTTACAGACTTAGACTTTGAGTCCAGGCTTTTAGTCTAGACAGGGATCTCAGTTTGAGCCTCTAAAAGCCATAAAACTAAACAAAAAAAAAAGTATTCTTTTAATATTCATGTTTCAATGTTTTCCCAAACAGACGCATGCAGTCACTCCAGGTCAGAACCGCTCTTCACAAACCCAGTCTGAGCCAGAATATAGAGTCCATAACCCTCAGAATCACCCTCCACTTTCTGTAAAAAGGCTTTAAACAAAAGTAATAACTACTTATAAAAGGACAGAAACACTTAATATGAGCAAAAAAAGACAATGATCAAAAAGAACAAATGGGCAAGGTGGCATCGGCAGTGAAGTCATGCCTTGAGCTTAACTCTATTCAACTAAACAGCTACTTGGTCAGTGACTAGACCGAGTCACATTGATGGGTAAGGAGTTTAAAGACATGCAGGAGTAGCTTTCAGTATTTCCTTCTAGAAAGCGTTCCCCTTTTCTTTGTGCCCTGTCTGGCCAGATTTTTGGAGAAAGCTGCCAGTAATGTAGACTGTGTGATCCAGATGGATGTAGACATACGGTAATTATGATTAGAGGTAGATGTGACAGATAATGTGAGAACAAAAATAATGGAGAAGACTCCAGAGGCGTGGATCCATCCTGAAACTAACATCCAGAACCAGTTCTTGTAATGAACACACATGATCCCTAGTCTGCTATAGCTGCACAAAGGACAATTACATGTCAGGTTGCTAATCATGCAGACTGGCCCTTTCTTTAAATCACTGTCCACTCGGAGCAGTCTTTCATTCTGTTCTGCAAAAAAAAAAAAAGTTACAACTTCTGTGTCTTGAGTTGGGATGTGTATTTTTTTGTTTTGGACTAAAAGACTTACAGTATGTTTCTCCACACTGGGACAGTGACCTGCTCACTGTGGATGTACTCTGGTGGACACTGCCTGATAACTATTCTGCATTCCTGGCCAGACTGGGCGGGCGGACGGGCTCTGGGCGCTTCAGGGATACAATGTCACCATGACAACAGGAGGTTGTGCTCAAACACGGCTGGCTGGCCTGCAGCAGTAGGTGCAGCTTCTCAGGCTGTCCCGATCTGCGCTGCCCTCGGTGCTTCCACGACGGCCATCCTCGTAGTGGGACACTGAAGAGATTAGAGCAAAACAAGGCAACATATGAACATATGACTAGCATTTCTCTTATTCTCATAATTGTGGCCATTCTGAATATGGGTCATAGTAACCTTGCACTCACCACCTCCTTGTGGAGATAAGGGAAATTTGACTCCTACAAAACAACAGATATACACTCGTTTCTGTGTTTACTTTCAGTGTTTTGAGGTGGCAAGTGCAAGGCAAAAAGGTATAATGGCCGCAGTTATGAGAATAAGACCCAGGTTGAAAATACTATAATTTTCTTTTAACAAGTTAACACACGTTCAGGAGCAAGGTCATGCCTCAGCTAAACCTCTTATCACCTGGTGATGTATAGTAGCCAGTATACCTGGTTGACCCAGTCTCCTGTTTGACTCAGTCTCTTGCCTTCATCCAATTAATTTCAATTTTTTTTTTTTTTTTTTATTTTTTTTTTTTTTTTTTTTTTTTTTTTTTTTTTTAATCCTCCCTTTTCTTTTTTCTTTTTTTTTCCCCTCCCCCCCCCTCTCCTTTTTTTTTTTTTTTTCTGCCTATGGCCTATGGCATTCATGCCATATGGGATAGATGGTACTGTAGATTTAATAAAGATTCCCACTATTAAACCATTCAATTTAATTGAATCATCTTACTTTACTTACCCTTTAACTACATACTGGGTCATGATTATCATAAGTGAAAAGAGCCAGAAGAGAGTGTTTGTTCATTCACTGTAAACCGATAACTTACAGCTCTCCTCCTCCCCATTCCCCAAATCATCTTCCTCCTCCTCTTCCTCTGGGAGCAGATGTCCATGGCAGGGACTGGTGGGAGTAATCTGACTGGGTCCCTCGAGACTAGTGCCCAGTTGCAACTTTCGCATGTGGCGCACCACCGCTGTGGCATTAAATGCTTGCTACAGAGAGAGAGAGAGAGAGGAAGGAAAAACCTGTCTGTGTGTGACAGCTACTGAGGGAGAAAAACAGCAAAGCCGTACAAAATGTTCTCCTGCCAATCTCAATACTGCTCTTTCAGCAGGCTGCTGTATAATTCAGCCAAGGCACTGACCTTCCATTTACTTTTGGCAAAGTTCTTCTTGATCTGAGCGCTGACAGATTCATGGATATTTTTGTCCAGAGCTGTGTCTCCGCAGATCCTGTAAAGTCAACACAAATTTGAGAATTTACAGGCAGTTGAGGCGCCTAGCTGGGGCTTATTCATCGTATTATTTGCAGATTAGTAGATCGACAGAAAAGAAATCTGCAACTATTTTAATAATTTTTGATAACTTTAGCTAGTTCCAGCTCTCAAATGTAAAGATATGATAATTTTCTTCTTTTCTGTCACACCGTACAGTATAGTATATAGTATATGATAGTAAACTAAATTCACAGTTGGTTTGATAACACAATACATTTGAGTGTGAGGTGTTGAGTCACCTTCAGCTCTGTGATATTACACAGTGCATGTATTTACTTTTTCACTACTTCAAGAGATTCATCAATTAATTGAGAAAATAATCAACAGATTAATCTATAATACAAAATAATTGTTAGCTGCAGACCTACTGTTTGATTATTTTGTCAAGTAATTGATTAATTTTCAGTCTGTAAAATGGCCATTATAATTTCAAAGAGCCCAAAGTGATTTTTTAATTCCTTGTTTTGGTTGAGCAACAGTTCAAATCTCAAAGATTATCAATTTACACTGAGATAAAGCATATACAAGCTGCACATCCTCAAATGAAGCTAGAGAATGCTTGATAAATATGTCTAATCTATTACAAAAAATGTTGGCGATTAATTTCAGTTCAATTGAAATTCCCACCGTTTTTTGTTCCTTCAATCAACAAATTGACAAATAGATTTCAGCACGACACAGCCATACTGAAAGGGGATTAGTAAGTATGAGTGTACTTTTTAGATATTTTTTGAGATATAAAGATAATTAGTATTTTGACTTTCTCACCATGGGTGCTGGAGGGCCTGCTCACATGTATATCTCTTCAAAGGGTCTTTCTCCATCAGGTGACAGATGAAGTCTTTGGCTGCAAACAAAAATCAAGTTCATGGTGTAATAGTCCACTCTGATTTGTTAGTTTTCACTGTTGAACCTGCTGTACATATTTTTTGTAATCGCTAGTACCTGAATCTGAGATGTCATCCCAGTACGGAGAGTCAAATTCATACTCTGCTTTCAGAATCTGCTCAAATAACTTGGCATCATTTTCATCGTAAAACGGAGGATATCCACATAACCTGAGGGAGCGATATAGGAACATATTCAATACTAGAAAATTATCACTTTACATACTTCTCAGTGATAAATGAACTCAGACTTACAGAATATAAGAAATAACTCCTATGGACCAACAGTCCACTGCTTTGCTGTATGGCTTCTGAGCAAGCACCTCGGGAGCTGGGAAACACACACACACACACACACACACACACACACACACACACACACACACACACACACACACACACACACACACACACACACACACACACACACACACACACACACACACACACACACACACACACACACACACACACACACATTCAGGAAAAAAGCGGAAAATATACGACACAGACAGAGCAACAGTGAGGGTGAATATGAGTAATCTTGACCTTTCAGTGATACCATGTGATCTGGTAGGGCACGCTAAACAGCTAGAGAGCACTTGTGAAACACTTCCAATTGACTCAGTAGTGGATGAAAGAGCCTCTCACAACGCAATGAATAAAGAGGGGATATGCTGAGCTCACATTAAAGGTCCTATGACATGCTGCTTTTTGTATGCTTTTATATAGGCCTCAGTGATCCCCTAATACTGTATCTGAAGTCTCTTTCCTGAAATTCAGCCTTGGTGCAGAATTACAGCCACTAGAGCCAGTCCCACAATGAGCTTTCCTTAGGACGTGCCATTTCTGTGTCTGTATCTTTAAATGCTATTGAGAGAGGCGGGGCAAGGTGGAGGGTGGGGGTGTGGCCTTGGCCAACTGTCATGCTTCGCTCGTTTGCAAGCCATGATGTGTCTCTCTTTCTCATGGGCAGGCCAAATTCTCTGGGCCGGCAAAGCAGAGAAAGGGGAGGTAACGTGAAAGGATCGCCGGTGCAACACAGACGTCTTCTTAATTCATAGTTTTTTATTATGTAAGGTGCATAACAGTGACTAACGTTTCGATGTAACTTTCATCTAAACATCGAAACAGGCGATCCTTTCACTCTACACTGTCTTGTTCTGCCCTGGTTGCGCCGGATTATTGTGAACTGCAGAAGCGCAGAGAACTCTCTCCTTTCTAAAGGGGAGGTAACCTTTCCCCTTATGACGACATAAAGGGAAGATTCCAGATTGGCCCAATCTGAGCTTTCAATTTTCTCAAAGGCGGAGCAGGATACCCAGGGCTCGGTTTACACCTATCACCATTTCTAGCCACTGGGGGACCATAGACAGGCTGGGGGAACTCATATTAATGTTAAAAAACCTCATAAAGCCATGGGACCTTTAAAGAGAGGGGAGTGGTGAGGAGAGTCTGGCTGACCAGCAAAATAAATGCCTTACCCACGTATCCAGGAGTACCGCAGGCTGTGGACATGACACTGCCTGCTCCCTCAATCTTTGACAGTCCAAAGTCACTGATCATAATTTTGGAGTCTTCATCTAAACTGTAATACAGCAGATTCTCTGGCTGCAAAGACGAGAAGAGCAATCAAAGAAGTTTGTAAGGGAGAAAAAAGGGCAAACTGCAAGCCAGATTGAGCTGTTATATTTATGTCTATGATACCTTCAAGTCTCTGTGGACGATCCCCATATCGTGGAGATATTTGACTGCATCCAAGATCTGGTGGATGAGTTGGCTGGCATCTCTCTCTGTGTAGAAACCTTTCTCCACAATCCTGTCAAACAACTCACCTCCAGATACCCTGCCAGGTGAAAATCATGGAAAACAGCTAAACATTACTGGTTTTGTATTGAATTTGGGCTGCAAGTAAGGCTTATGCTGTGCAGCTAAATATTGTTCAAACCACAAAACTCTTTTTAAAATTCTGGATACATAAGTTACCAAATGTATCAGGCTGAATTCGACAGAAATTGTGTATAAAATGATACATCTAGACATCTAAAATATTTGGTGGTGTTAAAAATTGAGTATTTGAACCATACAGATTATTTATGATACATATATGATATACTGTATATATGAATATATATGACACTAGAAGTGGAATAACATTATCCTTAAAGCTATTTGGGGGGGAAACTGTAGGTTAACTAAATGATGAATAAAGTAAAAAAGGTCACAAAAAAATAAGTTCTCAGGCGCCCGGATAGCTCAGTTGGTAGAGCGGGTGGCCATATATAGAGGTTTACTCCGTGCGGCCCTTTGCTGCATGTCATTCCCCCCTCTATCTCCTCTTTCACTTCTTCAGCTGTCCTGTCATTAAAGGCCTAAAATGCCCCCCAAAAAATAAAAAATAAGTTCTAAGATCCCATGGCGACATTTAAAGATGTTTTGTTTTGTCTGACCCAAAACCCAAATATATTTGATTTACAGTGATGTAAATAGTCCCATTTTATATGCTAAACCAAAAATGTTTGGCATTTCTGCTAATGCAAATAATTTTTTAGTAAATCAACAAACTGTACAGTAAAAATGGATGCTAAATGCACCCCTTCTGTCATACAATTGGCCCTTGTGTAAGATAAAGAGAAAAAAAACTCACAGCTGCATGACAAGGTATAGGTGGGATGTATTTTCAAAAATGTCCTCCAACGTAACAATGTTGGGGTGCTTGATTCTGAGGAAGATAAATGAACAGAAATCAGAACATAGGCACTTGGTCACCAGATGGCATTCTTGCTGCATACTTCAAATTTAGAGTGGCCTGTTCTCTCTTTTCTATGAAAAGCCTGACAGTTAATTGGGATCAAACATGTGTGTTTGTACTCCTCTCCTAAAATACAAACTATCAGATCAGATACAGAAAAGCTTCAGATACTAACTACCTCTTGCTAAGAATGACAATGACCAGTGATATGCAGCTGGAACCAGTAACAAAGAACATATTTGGAGATTCAGTGCTTGACAGAATAACTATAAAAAATACTATTCTTATATACACACACACACACACACACACACACACAAATTGTTGTTAGGATACCAGCCAACAGACAATCATGCATCTCTCTTGGCTCTCAAGCATATGAACACACCATCGCTATAACAAATCAGCAGATGAGATGTGACTTCTTGTAGAAATAGAGAATCCCTCTGTGTGTTTTTTTTTCAATTTAACTTTCTTCACAGCTCTTGCTCTCATGGCTCTGTTATTTATTTAACAGTGACTTTAAGTATTTGGCCAAACTCTTCTCCTCCCATTCTGCCATATCTCTCTCCTTCTATCATACCCCACCCCCTCTCCACTTCTCCACCCTCTATGTCTCTTTCTCTTTCTTCAATACACTGCTGCGGGGAACTCCACACCATCTCCGCCTCTGTGTGCTGTTGCCCTGGCAACAGGGACACTAAAAATAGGTCTATCTTCTTTACTCCTGACATTTCCGGTGCACAATCCTACTGTTTCTACTGACACCATGCATTTAGTCACCCATTCACTTGACCCCTTGCATACATTGTGCAACTGCACTTGCATTGTTGGAAGAGGCCGCACTGACTAATTCCTCCCGCTGGACACAAAGCAACAGCTGACGCATAGCAAGGAACTTCAGTGACCTCACCTGTGTAGTACTGCAATCTCATTTTCAATGTTGTTCTCTTTGCCTTCCAACGCTTTCTTAGGGATGCACTTGATGGCCACCAGCCTCTGGGTCCCCTTTTCCTCTGCTAAAACCACCTCTGAGAAAGCTCCCCTAAAACACAGGCAGTGGAAACACACACACACACACACACACGCACACACACACACACGCACACGCACACGCACACGCACACGCACACGCACATGTTAGAGAAAGAAAGAGAAATGTGTGGGAGTGTGGGGTGAAATGGACAAGATGGGAGAGCTAAAGTAGGATTCATTCTTCTTAGGCTACAGGCCATGATGGATTGAAAATGTTACACAAAAGAAGGTACTAATGACAGAATATTTAGAGCTTTTCATGCGAATCATTTTATAATACTTGATATCTTTTAAGTGCAAATGTGTGTTTTTGGTTGATTCCCACACTAAATAAAGTCCAGTTGGTAGATATGTATGTGGCCTGGTCTCTCAAGCTTTTAAAAAAAGATCTCCAAATACCCTCCATTCCACCATTTGTGTTTGTGTGTGTGAGTGGTGTATAGATGAATAATTTAAAATGGTGACATTAGCAAAAGTATTTTTTTTTTGGGGGGCTGAGAAAAGGCTCAGGAGGTGAAGCAACAGTCACATACAGAAATTTGTAGTAATATCCCTTGCTTATAAAATAAAACTATTTTTAATCTATTCAATAATAGATACAGTAAATGTAGTGTGGCTGTTCCTGAGGGAGACTATACTGCATTATGGATTATGGTGATGGTGAGAGGGAGAATAGTGTGTATTTACACAGTCTCCCCTTAGGAACGTGGGAGAGAGCTCAGGAGGATTGTTGGCAACCACAGGGCTCCTTTACATGTGTGTGAAACAGCACCGTCATGCAATGCACAATGGGAGTTCAATGTTCATGTTTTAGCAAATATTCCCAATTATTTTCCATCTGTGGAGCATGTGAGGAGTTCTTAGTCTTAACTTCATTTAAGATGCAGATGTCACAGTCCTGTTGTCAATAAGGTAAGATATGGAGGCAAACCTCTCTCACTTTCTGTTTATTCTGCTTCTAATGGTTATTAACAGTTAATTACAGAGCGGAAGAGTTATTGCGCAACCTGAGCATCTCCCAGTACACCTCCTCCCATCATCATGTCATAATAAATGCCCAATGTGGATCTGTGGTAATCCTTTGCTATGTACCGTGGCCATCTTGTGCTCAACGAACCAGCGAAGCAGAAACGTTTGCATAGTGAAGCTGATGCACATGAGGAGAGATGATTCTCACACACATCTCCGGTTTCATTTTTCTAAAAGTCCTTAAAATAATCTAAAAGCAAAATCACATAAAGCTCCAATTTGCATCGACCCATAACAGCATGTTAATGTGTTTAAGTCTGCAGCATTTACAGTGAGCGTTTCCTCAAAGGGGCGTCAAATCTCTGTTATCAGTGAGTAATAATCTATTTAGTCTTGTTGGCTGTTTAAAATAGAAGGGTCAATGGACCAGACAGACAGGTAGAACCCATAAGGTGGTGACTGACGTGAATTTATAGTGGGAACTAAAAACTATATGATTCTGTTTCTGGCCATGCATGGAGAGAAAGCTTTGTTGGTTACAGGGCTGCAACTAATGATTATTATAATTATATAAAAAAAAAAGAATGCATGTCACAGTGTCACAGAACCCAAGGTGGGGTCTTCAAATGTCTTATTTTGTCAGACCAACAGTTAAAAACACAAACTATTCAGTTTACAATGATAGAAAACAGAGAAAGGCACTAAAATCTCACACTTGAGAAGTTGGAAGCAGAGAATGTTTGGCTTTTATGCTTTAAATTGAGTTACAAAATGATTATTCAATTATCATAATAGCAGCAAATTAATTTTGTCAATCTATGATTCAATTAATCCACTAATCATTTTGGGGCCATTATTGTAGCAAAACTATTTGCAAATGTATGTGGAGAGTTGTGCAACTGTATCTTAATCTGTGTGTGCGTAATCAGATTTGTAAATTGTAAAATAATCTCTTAATGGGTACAGAGATTTGTGAAGGTGTACAGGAATCTGCAAATGTGTGTTCAGATTTGCAAGTGTATTAAGATATTTAAATGTGTAGACAAATCTGTAAATGCGTACATAGATATTATTGGCTGAAAAGTCTTAGTATTTTGCTCAGAGAGCTGGAACTACAGACAATATATCAGTTACAACTCAGCAGGCCTTTTACTGTAAATGGCTGTCTTTTTACACATTACTTTTGCTACACTTCTGCTGTGACAGAGATCTGCAAATGTGTGTGGCAATTTGTCTGTACCTCTATGCTTGCATTGTGCCTCAGTAACAATACAGCATTTTTTTAATTTACTGATGTTTCTACATATTTAAAAATGTCAATACACTTGCAAATCTGATTACAGATTTGAAAATTTCTTTACACATTTTCCAATCTGATTACGGACACGTGGCTTGAGTTACAGTTGCACAACTCTCCACACACATTTGCTAATAGTTTTGCTACAATAATGGCCCCAAAGTTTTAGCTCTAGCTAGTTAGCTTCTAAATGAATCAATCTGAGACAAGAAAAAATGGTCATGTGAGCCCCAACCACGGCTGTTTCTAAAATATCGGTGAGCAGTGCAATATGGTGCAATGAGGGCATTGCAATCCTCAAAATCCAGCTAAACAAAACATTGTTTTTTTATGTAACAGACCCTTAAACACACAACTAAATAATGTAATTTTCAGTTTAACAAGAACCAACTATGACAGTAACAAAAGTATCTGTTATTTCATTAATTGTCACCACTCCTACTGTCACAAATGTACTACATTAAATATCTGATTACACATTTTTACTTAAGTTTATATTGTATGTGACCTGATCCATGCTTTTTCTATGTTACTCCAAAAAAAGAAGAAAATGCTTGCTTACACTTCTCTACTGTTGCCTTGAGACACATTGTAATTAAGCACCCAGTTGCTACTTGCTAATTTGTACTTGGAGACTTAGTAGGGGTGGGCTCTCAGGGGGTTTGGGAAGAGGAACAGCAGACAGAGGAAGACAGGAAGCTGCTGTAGCTGTTATTCTGAACCGATGCCATTTAGTTACCAGCTAATGTGTTAATCTTAGCATTCGACAGGAGTGAAATGATTATTGTCCAGATTTATAGACTTATATTTCTTCACTCTCAGATAAAAACACACATTTTCTGTTTTCCACCAGTAATCAGCAACAGACCTCTGACATGTTGACACATCCTTTTATCTATTTGATGCCAATAAATCCTGGCATACACATTAATAAATACGTTTCATTTGAGTCATTGCACTGGCCTCAAGACTCATAGCTGATGCTCTGCTGTTCTTCTGTACATGAACAAGCATATTTTTAGACTAATACTAAACTGTAGATAGATAGATAGATAGATAGATAGATAGATAGATAGATAGATAGATAGATAGATAGATAGATAGATAGATAGATAGATAGATAGATGAAGCATGATATAAATGTCTGGTAATTTTGCAACTGTGAGTGATGGTGTCAGCCCCAAAGTCATAAGCAGAACATGAGCTGCCCATATGGGAAAATATTGATTCACGCATTATCATTTCGCTGCAGTGCTTTCATTATGATACGTGTGCTCTTATTGGCCCCTTCCATGTCTGAAAGGCATCACCTAAACATTCTTCGCAATGAAGTTTAACATGATAGATGTTAACTACATGGATGCAGACACATGCTCTAGAGCAGGGGTCTTCAACATTTTTTAAACCAAGGACCCCTTAACTGAGAGAAAGACGGAGCAGGGACCCCTTAGACCTACTACATATTGTAAAGTGTAAACTGGGCCTACAATTATATGTGGGCGGCCTAATGCCTTTATACATACTTTTTTAGTGCATAGAATGCTAAGCTATTAAAATAATTGTTGGTATTTTATAAATCATGTTTTAATGTTAAACATACATGTGGCACAGTGAATCCGTAGGATGAACTATATCTGTGGATGGCTACCTTAGAGATTTCCTTATCTATTGGCCAGTAAGCCTATCAATGTGTTTTTTTTTTCACAAATAGGCTGTTTTATATTTGCTTATAATTTATTGGATTCATTTAAATTAAAAAAAAAAAAAAAAAATTCAAAAGTTGCAAAGAAACTCCCTTCATTAATTTGGTTGGTAAACTCCTTCTCAAGTTCGTAGCAGCTAACTAGCTAACAAGTGATAAATTAAGTTGCACCATTAAAACATAAAAAACTTTGAAATAGTCAAGTCTTTAGTAATGTGTAAATCCCACCGTCCAACCAAAAGCAATCAATCTAAACAGGAAATCCCTGTAGCATCACAAGCTGTAGCATAAATTCCAAAGCTTGTGTAATGTAGGTATGACTTGTTTTTATTTATGTATGCATAGATGGAGAAATATGTGTGTTTCAGAGCTAGCTGTTTAGAAAGAGTGGGGACATATCTGATTATGCTAACCTAGCTAAGGCTATCAAAACGTTGTTATTATAGCCTACCATTTTGTAATTTGAGGTAGGCCTATACTGTATTATTTTTGTGAAATGTAATTTAAAATCTCCCCAGGTTATATTATTATTAAGCACCATGTACCATGTTTTTTTATTCTTCACTGTAAACAGGTCAAATATTAGCAAGCTAATGTCAGTTTTGTCAGTTGGTATAGCTAGCTCAGTGTTTCCCACATATAGACTAACTTGTGGCGGTGTGCCATACAATCAACACCGGCCGCCACATATTGTGTTTCGTTATTCTTTTTTTTGTTTTTTTAAGCTATTTAAAACAGGCAACGTATTCATTCAGCTGCATTTCCTTTCCCTGCTCTCCTCCGTCTCTCTGTCACTCACGCGTTTCATACACACACAGATACACACACAGCCCCTCCCCTCCGTGCATACAGTGTCTGTCTCCATCAAAACGAGAGAAGATGGCTGGTGAAATTCACAATTTCACGAAAGGTTGGTATCAAGTGAACACCTTTACACAATCACACATTAAAAAGTGCCCCGTGTGTGGCATTTTGTTTCCCCGTCTCCGGCGTGTGTTTCCCGGCTTTTGAGGCGTCCTTCCCCGTTGTTTTTCTTTTGTTTCCCCCGTCTACGGCGTGTTTCCCGGCTTTTGAGGCGTCCTTTTCCCCGTTGTTTTTCTTTTGTTTCCCCCGTCTACGGCGTGTTTCCCGGCTTTTGAGGCGTCCTTTCCCCGTTGTTTTTCTCCTAAACCCAACCTCCGCGATTCCGTTATTGTCGCGCTTCACCCGCGGTGTGTTTCCCGGATTTTGAGGCGTCCTTTCCCCGTTGTTTTTCTCCTAAACCTCCGCGATTCCGTTGACCCGTCCCGACCAACCGCGTCAAAAGGGACGAAAAAGGAACGGCAATAGTGGCGACCAAGCACGTTTACATGAGACGCTAAAGGAGACTTTTAACGTCAAATAAGAACGAGAAAGGCTCCTGACCGAACGTCCTTATTTTACGAGTTGGGTGTGAGAATGTGTTGGGGGCAACAAGCACATGTTAACATAGGCACGCACCTACATAATAAGCTTTTTTAAATTTAAAATGTTCAATGCCTTATCGTGCTGATGTTACCGAGACCAACCCGAACCCGAACATCATTTCTAAATATCTGTCCGAACCCGGCCCGGCCCATCGGGTACCGTCGGGTCCCGACCTGCTCGGTTCGTTCAGGTATCCATCCTCTATTGTCGAGGTCAAACCACTATATGTAGCAGCTGTGAATCAAATAAACTTATTATGAATAATGTTATGTCATTTTTTTACTCTTACACTGCATGTTTGCTGCTTCAATCCAGATGAGTATTGAAAAGTATTTTACGTGACTGAAAAAGGCACATGTTGAGGATGAGGACCAGCCTGAACCGGAGGTATCAGTCTGAAACAGAGCTGAACAGTCCGACCAATGTAATTAGTTATGTTATTAATTAGTTTACAATATTTTCAGGCTTCAACCAGTGCTGCTCAAGCAGAAAGACAGGGTCACTGGGAGAGAAAGAGATAGATTCATTAGGCATTGAAGAAAGAGTAGGAAAGGAGGACAGCATCCAACAGCGTGTCCTCCTCAGTTTTTGATACTTGATTGTTACAAAAATAAGTATATCACCCCCCAGCCACATTCTCCATTCCCCAGGCCCACCTATTGCCATTTTCCTTCCATCCAGCAGATGTCTTCGGACTGTCCTTCCATTCCCCATCACCTGGCTGCCACGCCTACCTACAAACCTGCTTAAACATGCCTCATCTGCTCTGCCTGGCCTTCCCAGCCCACCTTCTCACCACCTGCCGGCCACCTTTCCATTCCCTCTGATTAGATTCAGCTCTACAAATACCAGCACACTTCCTTTGTTCCTTTGCCAGTTACATTGTTCATTGGATTTCAAACAACCGTAACCCGAGTCGATCTGCTCCTGGTCATGATCTGTCAACCTGTGCCTGTTCTGCCTGACTACCAATACCTGGCTGTAAGATAATTTAAGTGCAATACATCTTTGAACTGCACCAATCTTTCTGTTTCATCTGTGTTTGGGTCCTTCCCCTGCTGCCTGCACTTCCAATCACGACAGGTGTAAATATTTATTTACAACTAATCTCTTGGTACTAACTAGTTTGTGTGGTGCAACCCACTTTAATTTAGTTATGTGTATATTTCCACTTAGTAAACACTAAACACATTATAACTAGGCTAAGTTTGTGAACGGCTGGTATCACTGGCTCCTGGACTGATTGCACAATTATGAACTATGCGATCAGAGAGTGTGATGTAATTAAATCCCATTGCACTCAAAAGATGGATGTTTGCAGCAATGTCAAATATTACTTTTTTTTTTTCTTAAGAAACTATCCATCAGGCAGAGTCAGGCCCCTTGGACCTGTATCAGACAGCTTTGAGCATCCGTAAGTCTATCGATCTCACCTGATGCAAGCACTCCCTTCAAGCCCAATATGCCTTCCAAGTCCCGAAAAAGCTTTTCTCTTTTTAGCCTTAATCCATATTGTGTGTGCTTGGTGGTGTGTGTTTGAGAGAGAGAGAGACAGATGGAGAAGAGTGGATACGTGTGGACATACAGTATAATCTAATTCCAAACAATCTCTAGATTCATTCTTACGTCGGAATGTAAAATAACTGTATGTAGGCCTAATTCTTATCAACAAAACATGGGACTGGACCATTCACTAACAATTGTACAACTGTGTGTTTTCCATCTACTATACTAAAGTCATGTGTAGGTCAAACCTCTGAACTCCTCTGCTCTTCTCTATAAACAACCAGCATGAGTGCTTTCCAACAGTATTTAGTACTGTATACTCACAATGTTTATGCTCCTACACATTATCTACACGAGTAGTTCTTAAAACTGGCCTCCCCCATATCTTGCTGTTATGCATTGTTTCTGGGTTCAACATTCAACTATCATACGCCAAATGTCTCTTTGATTTTTTACTTAGGGCCCTCCTAATGTTAAAGCTCAATATGTATTTTAATATTTAATCAAATAGCATAAAAGGGGTGCTGGTACCTTCTGAGAACCAACCAACCTTTGCAGCTTTTTGCAGGTTTAGTTGATTTGAGCTCATTGTTTTGAGTTGGCAGACAGTTTCACAAAGGCCCACCATATTCTCAGTGTTTTGTTCTACAACCGCTCTGTATCATATCATCTATTTTGTTTGGTGTATAGTTTAATGATGGAGAGCTCTGATGAGAGAATTGAGCATCAGCAATACACATAAGAAGTGTTCTGCTGTGGATGTTTAGAACTTTACTGCAGTGTTGTGGTCTGATATTATTTGACTTCATTAACTGGCCCCATGCACTTAATTTCTGTCAGACGAGTTGCCAGCTTGCGGGGATATCTCTGTCCACAGGACTCGTAAACTGAACTAATGTCCATGCATCAATATCACTACTCCTTAAGTCTCACCCTAACATCCAACACATCAAACTATGGACAAAAGTTACAATCTCTCAAGTAATTTCATGGGACATTTAATCAAACTATTAAAAAAAGACATCCATGAAAGACAAGGTTGTTACAGAAGCACACACTTTTAGTAATTACACTGATTACAACTATAACCCATAACAGCTACAGTGATTGGTAAGCTGCTTTACTTTCTACCCCCATCTACAGTTTTTAACAAAACGTCCCTGGGTAAAGACAGACTCCAGATGACAGTTAAGAACACCAGTCAGCTAGAATCTTAAAGTGTGTTACATCCTAATTTGACAAAAAAGCAACCAGAGGCATGGCTCCATATTGACTTTGAATACTCAGACAGCGTCATAACTATAAATGCCAAGGCCTCAGAAGTATGGTTATAAAGAGTTCTATCAGAGCTTTATACTTCAACTGTCTCATTCATTTCATTCGGGGTAAATGACATTGGAGGAGAAAATTGTTAGTTGAAATAACAAAAAAAAAGCCAAAACATGTGCAACCACAGTGAAAGACATGATAACTGCAGAGTGGGGGAGTTGTTTCAATCTGCTAACCCTACCTTGAGGACAGCATGTCCTGAAGTGGACTCCAAACAGAGCTACAACAGTGAGGATTAGCTGGATCTGAATATAAACTTTCAACATAAATCAATTAATTTCACACACTGAATTCCTGGATAGAGCTCCTCTGTAATCTTCTCTCCGAGCATAAGGAGCTTTCCGTCAACACATTAATTCTGCCCTCTGCCAGGTCCAGCTATAGTGACAGGAGGGAAAGAATATTACTACACCTTTCTTTCCCCATTTTTTTTTAATTAAAGATGGGAACATAGTGTCCTGGCAATTCACTTTTTTTTAATCCTTGTTACATAACACTTAATATCATACTTCAAATTCCAATCAGTGTTTGAAGTTCTTGCGAGTCTCAGTGGAATCATAACAGAAGTTATCAGCGTTTAGCAGCAGTTGAGTGAATTCGCAAATAAACAGACTGCTGGTCAAAGTGCATTGCATACAGCATGCACAGCTCTGAGACAGAGACTGATGGAGTCTTATTTGATGTCCTCCTACGGCACTCAACATAACCAGACAGCCTCATCATCTACCCACTGCTATTTCACTTTTTTGGATGTGAACCAGAGTTTCACAGTCATTAAAATCTGATTCTGTGCAGCCTCTCTGGGGAAGCAGGTGTGATTCCACGAAGATAGAAAACAACCACACTCCATATGGCACACTCGTCTCATCACAGGTGGACGTGTGCTAGGTCACTTGTACTTAGTTTGGGGGTGGAGAGGTGCCCCCTGACCATCTGGGCTCAATCCTGTCGCCCTGGAGAGTGCAGTCACAGGTCTGTGTGAGTCCAGCCCTCACCATTACAAGGCAACCTTTCTCCTCCTGGTTGCAAATTAATTTTGTGGTTTATTACAAAAAAAATAAAAAAAGTGAAATCAAAATTGAAATGTGATCTATTTTGGATTCCAGAATATGAGCAACAGGGAATATAGGGTGCCGATATGCAGACCACACCTCATGCGTAGGTGAGTTGAGCTTTTAAAAGTTTTTCAGACAAATCTTGGTGCAGCAGCTGCAGAAACAGGTTCATGTGATCTTTCCTTTTGACCTGAGCATCTTGACATCTTAAGAAATTAAGAGAAATACATAACTTGCACTGCTTTGTTCACACAACTGTCTCCCACATCCCTCCAGTCAACCATCACATGGGCAGAGAAAGGTGCAGCTGACTCTTACACATTCAGATATAGACAGGTTATATATAAAAAGTTAAAGGTTTCATTAATTTGTATTATTTGTAAACTCAGGGACAATAAAAATGAACCACTGAATTTAGTTAGAATTTAGTTTCAGGGAAAATTGCTGGATGAAACATAGGCTTTCACTGCTTTCATACAAAGAGAAACATGTTTGTCACTGACAACAGCCGCACATCCATTCAGGACTCTTCCCACTCTCCTCACAACAAAAAACCCAAGTCAGAGCCAACATGAAAGCCTAATTATCATGTGCTCTCCACATTATGCACATTACAGTATCTACACTGACCTGGCAGGATTGGCTTAGATCAGTGATTGCTGCTGTACTGTACAATATAGATAATTTGTGTTGAATGGCTAAAATAAAGTCCCCCGTGTGAATCTGACATTAGCTGTCTAAGTGATATTGTTTTGATTACATATAATAGTGTGACATTTCAAATACTCATGTTCACAAATGCTGGCATAATGTCCAAGGCAGGAAGAAAGAACTGACCATGTTTGGTAACAAACACACTCATCTGCAACACATGACTGCACAAACATACTGTATTTGCACGTGCAAATGAAACACATGCATGTTAAACACACACACTGTTCACACGCAGCTCTAGCTCTAGCATTGTCATTTTAAACTCAGGAGCAAATCACAGTCATGGCTGTAATAAGAGACCAACTTGGAAATATGCAAGTTGCTTCCAAAACTAGATTCAGTTAAGTTGTTATTGCTATTGTTAATATATTGTGATATTTATTTTGTATTGCCTTTAATCAGTCAATCCATAATCCATTTAAAATGTTTTTGCATAGCTCAGAAGAAAGTCAAATTGGCCAGGAAAAAAAAAAAAGTGGGAGTCAGCATCCAATAGCGGCCAAGGACAAGGTGTGAGACAGGCACGTTCAAAAATGTCAGTCAAGTTTCTTGAGAGACTCCAGAGTCCAGACTCAAATACTGCAGCCCTGACAACCAAAATTTTGTGGTGGGCCCCCTTTGACCCCTTGCTTTCTCTATGAATTGTGAAAGTACTCTGTTACCTGCAAGTACACAACAATTACAGTTCAAACTGCAGACTACACATGGCGGATTCATTATATTTTGCCTCAAATTCTGGAAAACAACCAGTGCTGTGTGCTGAAACTCAACCTGGCCCCATGCTTGCTGTTTGTCAATTGTTTTGTGGCAATTTGATTTAACATAATGTGATCCATGTAAGACAAAATCTCTGATAATAAAGAATATATGTGACAAAGGAGACCCTATAAGATAGGGCCTCTACCACATATTTGAGGGTCCGTTCATCCAAATCACACATAAACATACTTATTTTGGTATCTAGTGATGCAGATAGTTTCCAAGGCTTTAAAGGCATTCACTGCTGAGACTTCTGCAGCCTCCCCAACACAATTGAGGAAATGGAACCATTGCAATGGAGGTAAATTGAGGTAACATTATATTTGAAAAATTGAAGAGCTTTGCTTTCCTAACTGACACAAGCTAAGGCGTTTGGGGCACTGGTGCAGTTGCCCACTTTTCCACATCGGACATCCAGCTTTACCCTGACAACAGCATTAAACTACCAACGCAACTTACGTTCCCAGCACTTCTTTGAAGTCATAGTGTTCTTTGATGTCTGATGTCTTCTTTTTCCATCCATTTCCATCCTCTCCAAGAGGCATCCTACAATGCTGATCAGGTTCGCCACACTACAGCTACAGGGCAAAAAGAAGAGATAAAAAAGAAAAATTGTGAATAGTCTCAGAGCATGCACAACTAAGTTTTGACCCACCACATGTGTAATCAAATCTAGATACATCTCTGATCAGAAGGATTGGCTAAATCAAACCAATGACTATAACACTGATTGGACAACAGATTTTAATGAAAATAAGTGTTCAAGATAAAAATTCCCTCAAGGGCAAAATGGTTTTCATCCTTCCAGCACACAGTGGGGAAAATAGATAAGACTATGACACCGTTGCACTGTGTAATGTACTTAATGAGGAGTATTTATAGTGTGTGTGTGTGTGTGTGTGTATATATATATATATATATATATATATATACTAAGATATATTCTGCCTCAGTATCAGTTCAATATGTCAATTACAGTTTGTCTAGTCTGGCATTGCCAGACCTATCTCCATAGCACTGTGGAGTAAGCTTGTCTGACCGATTGTTGCATAAAACCTTCAGCTATTAAATAAACTATTGATTTTCCTGATAAAGTGTCCTGGTTATGGCAGCAAGTTTGCTTGGACTCAATAACAAGTTGGTAGTTTCTTCTTATATGCATGATGATTGATTAATAAGAGCTGAAATGTCAAAGTAAAAGAAACCACTGAAGCTGTGGGCCTGGTCTGTAGCCTACTGCAAACTGTCTTTAAAAAAAAAAAAATATCAGACAGGCTGTGAAAATGTTAAGAACATAAAATAAAAATAAACTTGCACACTAAAATGAGGATATGACTACTGACCCCTCCCCCAAAAAAAAATAAATAAATAAAAAATAAAATAAAAAATAAGCTGCAACCCACAACAACTACAGGGTACTTTGCTGACAACCGACCAATAGCAACAAATAAGAGAAAGTAGGGCAAACAGTGCAGCAGAGACAGTCGCAAGGAAGAGACCATACACCGTCGCAAAAACAAACGCATGGTCAGTAGAGGCAGATACCAGCTGGGGGACTTGTGCTATATTTAACATCCGAAGCTTTTAAACAATTAGGCTCTAGAGTTGCTCTGAACAAAAACAAATCTGAAATGGAAACTGTAGTCTGTATTCCACTGAGAAATAGATAACCTGCTCTGCACTAAGGTGCAGGGCGTGAATGGCAAGCGGGAGGTTGAATGGGAATTAAAACGTTTTGCCGGTGCGATACGTCTGCAATACTGAAAATGAGTCCGATTTTCGTGTGGATCATGCAAGTAGGCTACAGAGAGAAAAGGCGGTGTGGGTTTGCGAACCGTACCGCAGCGCTCAAGGGTATGTCAAAGGAAGGCAGCATCTCTGGGTTAAATCAGGAGGCTGCAGACATGCGACATGGAGGCGCACTAAACAAATCTTTACAAGTTGTACTTCTGTAAGAAACGTACACGATCGATGATGCGTTTCGGTGAATATATGACTGGGAAAAAAAACATACCTAAACGGCGATCTGTGGCTGTGATGTGTTCTCCTTGCCTCTGGGAGCGATGTGGTTGCTGTGCTTGTGCGCAGCGCTGGGTGCGCTCAGACTTCTCCTGACGTCAAGAAAACCAGACGTCTGTGGACATAGTGCAGCACAAATTCACTCACTGTTCTCTTGAAAACGAAAAACGTGATCTGGGATTCACTTCGTGACAGTCGAGCCACCGTCTGTTATATAGGTGTGAACAGCTTTTTTGTTCACCTTGTTTTCTGAAAGCTTCCAGCAGCGCAGTCGATAACGCGCACATAGCAGAGTATGCAGACAATTTTCCAGGCTTATTTGCAAAACAGGCATAACGTGTCATTATAAATAATATAGTATACAACACTGACAAGGTACACACACAAACGGCATGGGTAAAATGCACGTCCTTATGCTGAAAATATGCCGCACAATGAAGGAGTAGGCTAGGCCTACGTTTTAAACCAATAGGCCTAATGAAGGCTACACTTGCAGGGGATTGAAGCTCTGATTTCCCACTTATCTTGAGGCAACGCCCTGCTTCACTCTCCCACAGCATCAACACTGTCACACTCATGGGACCCTTCCCAAAGACCACCTGGACGTCGGCTGTCACAGGTCACAGGGCCCATCAGAGGTATAGCTTTAAGTTGCAGGGTATGGAAAAAACGACAAAATACAACAGCAATTAGGACTAAAAATACCCCAAAGTGTATTCACCATCTCTCTGACAGTCATATGAAAAGTTTAACAATCAGTTTAAAGGATTTTATTTATTTATTTATTTATTGCTGAGCTATTTGTGTTGCAACACATTGTAAGATGTTCCTGTTATCTTTTCCATGAGGATCAATATTATTGTCCACAATGTTAAGGAACGACACAGGAGGAGGGACCCAAAAGCAGACGGCCAACACAAAAAGTAAAGGTAAATGTTTTAATGCGTGAAATATATACAATAAACGTGCTGGTGGCAAAAAAGGGGAAGTTGTGTCGAGGGAATCCAGTGGTGAGTGGTGGGTGCTATGTGCTCTCCAGAGCGTGCCCCGTGACGTGGTGGGCGTGACCATGTGGTAGGCCTCCTCCAGAGTCCAAACAATTGAGTCCAATCCATAGAGAGAGAAGGGCAGGTGTGAGGAGCAAGCAGGCAGGCAAACGAACGAGCAAGGCAGACTGCAACCTGAGACAAACAGAAAACTAAGTTAGCCACACAAGCAAGAACACAGAAAATACAGGGAACTACGATTGCCACTATACCACGCTTGTAGACTGTACGATCTGGCGACAAGTGGATCACAGAGCCAGCCTTAAATACTGCAGGAGGTTGAGGGAATGAGCTTCACCTGGAGCCACCTGCCAGCTGAGCCACGCCCACAGCAATCAGCACAGGCTGCCATGATGACATCATGACACACAAGGTGTTATCAAACAGAGGACATTGATGGTGAATGATGATATTTATCTTGTATTTTTTTTTGGTGTTTCTCTTTTATTCTCAGGTAGATGCATAACAGTTAAATATATTCTGGAGGTCTATACTGCATCATGCTGTAAACACAACAGCAGATAATTTCTATTACCCGTCCCATCCCCAAACCATCCAACCCCTGGTCCCAGCAGACAACCAAAGGCAGTAAATACTGAGATTTTGACTTTGATTGTGCTCAACAGGTGCATTTCTAGCCAATTAAGTTAGATGTAAATAAGCAGTTTTTTATATGACGCCACTCAATTTTGGATTCATAGACTGAATACAAACACTATCAACAGCCCTGTAATAACTAAACATCTGAAACATGTACAACAAGTAGGCTAAATACTAAATGCTGGTAACACAGCTGTTTGGTCATTATATTGGACCATGGTCAAACCAATAAATTGCTCTACTTTGCAGGAATAACACTGTCATTATCAAAAATGTTCATGAAAAAACTATGACCTATTATTAAAAACTGACAACAAGATCAATGTGTTTCGCTTGTTTTTGATGCATGTTCATCTCACAGTTACCAGAACATTTAGCTCCACATTAAAGGTGCAGTAGGTAAGACTTATAAAACTGACTTTCTGTCATATTTGCTGAAACCGACCCTATGTTTGAGTAGAAGCAGGTAATAAAAAAACAAACAAGCAGCACCCTGTTCAGATGCACCAATCAGGGCCAGTGGGGGTCTAACTGCGTGTCAATCACTGCTCATGCACACGCATTTATTCTCCCTTTGTGGGGGGGGGGGGGAGGGGCTTACAGTATTTGGGCTTCAGCAGAAAGGGGGGAGGGACTGAGAAGTTGTCAATGTTCAATTTTTTTGGCTAAGTCCTGGATCTACAATCCTACCTACAGCACCCTTAAAGCATACACTATGCACAAAGTTGTTTTCACTTAACACTTTGCAAACTCATCTTTGGAAGTGCTACATATAAATAAATGTTGTTGTTGTTGTAGTTATAGAGTTATAGGGTTTAATAGGCTACTTGCCATTTCTGCCTCAGCCATCTTACTGTCTAACAATTGAAACACTCTCTCTTGGAGGCCTATTAATATTACTATAAGTAAAACATGTATTGGCACTCATGGCACTCACTTCACACCTGATGAAGACGTTGGAGCGACTCTTCCTCAGCCTCCTCAGACCTCAGGTTCAACACACCCAGGACCGGCTGCAGTTTGCATACCAGCCAAATGTTGGTGTGGGGGATGCCATCCTCTACATGCTACACCGAGTCCACTCCCATCTGGATAAGGGAAGCAGCACAGTAAGGATCCTTTTCTTGGACTTCTCCAGTGCCTTCAATAACATCCGGCCCCCTATCTGGTAAACTGAATCAAGGATTACCTCACTGACAGGCCACAGTACGTCAGGCTGAAGGACACCACGTCTGACACTGTGGTCAGCAGCACTGGAGCCCCCCAGGGCACAGTGCTGGCTCCTCTTCTCTTCACCCTGTACACTTCGGACTTCTGTTACAACTCGGAGCTGTGTCACATACAGAAGTACGCCGATGACACAGCCATCGTTGGGTGTATCAGGGGTGACAGAGAGGAGGAGTATCGGAGTCTGGTGGGGAATTTTGCTCTCTGGTGTCACACTAACTGCCTACAGCTCAACACCTCTAAGATGAAGGAGCTGGTGTAGTATCTGGACTTCTAACAGACTTTTCATAAACTTTGTCTTAAGTTTTTGGTAACAAAGAAATTCATATGAACTATCTTAATGCATGATGATCCGGATGAACCTTACCCTACTTTTCAGAGGACACCTCTCTGGAAACATCTGGAAAGTGTTATCAATGGGGCCCCCAAGATGTTGAAAACAAGGCCAGTTGGCTTGTAGCCATTGGTCAATTATTGATCCCACCCTAAGTTATGAAGAATAGATATATCATGTGTTAACAGCAGAACCTCAGAGTGACTATTGGAGAATTGGGAAACTGGTCGCTCTCCGGGCTCTTCAGAGCTTGTAAATCGATGCTGATTTCTTCGATGTAAATAAACCTTTATAATCAAGAAACAGCGTCAGCAGATTCCTTTCCACACAGCATAACAGCATCGCTACCAAACACACTACACTGGTCATTGACTTTGGGAGGTCCAGACCAAGATTGCGACCAATCCAGCTAGAGGGAGCTGAGGTGGAGCCTGTGCAATCCTACAAATACCTCGGGCTGTGGTTGGATAATAAACTGGACTGGACAACACACACCAGCCACCTGTACAGAAAGACACAAAGCAGGTTGTACTTCCTGAGGAGACTGCGGTCTTTCAATATCTGCAGCAAACTGCTCCTTCCCAAGTGTAGGACCAACAGACTCAAGAACTCCTTTGTCCCTCATGCCATCATACCCTACAACTCCTCACTCGGGGGGAGGAGGAAATAGGGTAAAGAGGACAGAACAGAACACTGTGCAATAAATTATTAATAATCTACTCACATACATACCTGGACACTCTAACTGCTCTTAGCTGCTAATTTATGCTAAATTTCATTTATTTATTAACTGTATAATAATAACACAATACCATACACAGTCCTATATATCTATATATCTATCTTTATTTATCTGTAGTTTACTGTTGTTTACTGTTTGTTTATTTTTTGTAAAAATATTTAGCTAAAAGTTTATTGTTATTCTTATACTGTATTTTTTTCTATCTTTTGTTTTGTTTTGTAAGATGCTAAAATCTGCTGCTGGAAATCTAATTGACTTGCGGGAGTCATCCCAAAGGGATCAATAAAGAGAAGTCTAGTCTCTAAGTCTATTTTGTCAATGGCTAGTACATTATTTGGTGCATTACTACTCCTACACTGAAGGCGGCAGCACTGTCTCAGGTGGCGCTTTCCTTCTCTACACACAAACACAACCTCGGCTTCCGGACAGAAGTTTTCAAACAACACTCGCTAGCCAGCTAGGCGTTACATTTTTTTTGCTCAGGGAACTACGCCAAACTTTGCCGAGTTTTGGGTAAGATTTGCTTTGGAAAATCAATGTATTCGTTTATTTATCCCAGCTTGCACGTGTTTTTGGTAACTTTAGAATATTTAGCTTGGCTTTGTTGTTAGGGAAGCGGCTATCCAGCAAGGATAACATGCTAACAGTCTGTTTGCTTTGTTTTATACATCCGAGAGGTGCTAACGCTAACCGGTTGAGTTAGCTCTTTTTCCGATTTTAGCCCTGTTGTGGAATATCGAGATGGACGAACAATGTTCCCTTTAACTTCAATTAATCGCGTGTTAATCGGGCAAAAATCGACAGTAACTTCAACTTTTGTTTTTTTTGTAGCTAGCGGGCTAGCCTGTTGTTAAAGCAACCAGCGATGTCAGCGAGCTCCAAGAGGCGAAGAGCCACTTCACCCTCCAGCAGCGTTAGCGGAGGGGGGGACCTCGATGATACCTCCTCCTCTACACCTGGAAGTGGAAGGAAAAAAAGAAGAATATCTAATGTTCCTCCGGTAGATACGGTAAATGCGCTTTGTATTTGTATGTTTTTGCACCAGGCTTTGTATGTTTTTAATCGATCTTAAAATAATGTTACATTTTCTCTTATTCAATATGTGTGCATTAGTTAACAATTGTGGGGTTTTTATTAACGTTACTTGTTCCCTCCAGATTGCTGTATGCCATGAGCTGTTCAATGCTGTCAGGGATTACAAGGATGACCAAGGCAGGCAGCTTTGTGAAGTTTTCCTCAGGGTACCAAAGAGAAGGTATGGTAACATAAAGTTAAAGGCCCGAGTAAAGCTTAAAATTTGCTAAAATAATTGTGGGTGGAACTGTCCAAGATAACCCTTGCAGTAAACGTGGATACCAACCATCATACACTGTGCATGTCCTATTGAGATTTGACAGTCTGACTGGTGGGTGGGTCTCAGACATAAGGAGATTACAGTGATGTCTGATCGCTTTTGTTCTCTTTCAGGAATCAGCCTGATTATTATGAAGTGGTTTCCCAGCCAATTGATATGACAAAAATTCAGTATAAACTGAAGTCAGAAGATTATAATGATGTGGTGCAGCTTACTGCAGATTTCCAGCTCATGTTCAACAATGCCAGATCATTCTACAAGGTAGGGAGACAAAATGTACTGTAGGGCTGTCCTCCACTGCTAAAGAAATACTTAGTCGACTAATTGATTAGTTGATTTAACCGACAGATCTGTAAACGGAGTTTCGCCACAAACAGTCATGCAAAAGCACCACTTTTAAATCCTGTTTTTATCACAGATGTGCTGATAAATTTCTTCGAAATAAGTCGTTAAGCATGAAAAAGGATTAAAAACATGACTAATTGACTAAAGAAATCTTAGTCGAATAAGACCAACACAACCGATAATTCGACTGATCGACTAAGAGGGGCAGCCCTAAAGTACTAGTACAGTATTTATTTCACTGTAACTGGAGAATTATTGTGTTAAGCCATATTTTCAAAACTGTATATGTTCCTTTTCATTTTTAACAACTCAGAGTGACACTGAGGAATATCAAGCTGCATGCAAGCTGTGGGAGGTATATTTGCAAACAAGGAGTGAGTTTGTGCAACCTGGGGACGGAGATGAGGATGATGAAGATGGTGATGATATGTTGGATAATCCAGGAATGTCCACTGAGGATGAGGTACATTATTTTCCTGTGTGTAACCTCATTAAAAAATGAAACATGTATTTATTAATGTTTTTTAAATGTTGGAGGTGATTTTGTGTTAAGTAGATTAATATGCTTATTATGGAAATTGGTGTTTGTTGTTACAAATAACAAGGACCATAGAACTAATATATGCATATTTATCCTTTAGACCCCAACTGGCAATTTGAAGGAGGTGCTTGAGCAACTCTTGGAGGCTATAGTGTCACACGCTGATCCCTCAGGGCGCCTGGTCAGTGAACTGTTCCAGAAATTACCTTCCAAAATGGTAAGTCCTTTAAGAGTCTTTGGACTTAAAAAGCTGCCCCTGAAATTGTTACGCGTTCTTGACATTTACAGGCCCGTCTGTCTTTCCCAGCATTACCCAGACTACTATGCCATTATAAAGGAGCCAATAGATCTGAGAACGATCGCTCAAAGAATACAGGTAGTGACGGATTGCTTTGTCGTGCATCATTCATCTTTAAAAAAAAAAAAAAAAATCTTCATGGTGTTTTATTATAGCCAGCACTAATTTTACTTTATTTGCATAGATCGGATTCTATAAAAGTGTCAATGCGATGGCCAAGGACATTGACCTGATGGCCAAAAATGCCAAAACATACAATGAACCAGGATCTCAGGTTTTCAAGGTAAACTCTTTTTCTTGTTTTTATTTTTTGATGTAACATCCCAACTATTAACAATTGTTCTCTTTTGTATTGTATAGGATGCTAACACCATAAAGAAAGTCTTCATCCAGCGGAAGACTGAACTTGAACACGCTGAACCCACTAAATCTAGTCTACGTATCAGGTATTAAACTACAGTTGCATAGTTTTTAGTGTATTATTTTTGTCTCAAATACATATCAGCAAAGCATCCCTGGCAGAAAACAGATTTTTCAGAATCTACACGGTGAATGTCTTGTGTCTTTACTGTTACTATTCAGGAATCGCAGGTCTGGTCATGGGGACCGACTGTCTGGAGTCAGCGTAGCTCTTCACTATGGCTCAGAGAGTGAGGACGACCCTGTGCTCTCTGGTGAGCATTAGCGCTTTGGGCTGCAGAGTAATCTACCTTGTGTTTGTGTTGAAAAAATAACAGTTTGTGTAAATGTTTGCAGGCTCTGTGTGCTACGACGAGGGAGAGTCAGAGGCTGAGAGTCAGAGTTCTAGTATGGAGATGAGCAACCCGATCTTCCAGTTGTATGAAGCTGTGAGGGGTGCCAGGAACAACCAGGGCCAGATCTTCTCCGAACCTTTCCAGCACCTGCCCTCTCGCAGGGAGTATCCGGACTACTTTCAGCAGATCAAACAACCCATCGCTCTGCAGCAGATCCGGTAAGGAATGACCCTTCAGTAGTTATATGTTGAGAGGCAGGATGACAGATTGTTAAAAAGTTAGTGATGGGTTTACCTACTGGTGTGGTAGATGTGCCTTTTACCAGCAAATTATAATTAAGAGAAATTCAAGTCCTTGATAAAATGTTTTGATCATTTTTAAGGGCAAAGATGAAGAACGGCGAGTATGAAAGTCTGGAGCAGATGGAGGCTGACCTCACTCTGATGTTTGAGAATGCAAAGCGCTACAACATGCCTAACTCAAGCATTTACAAACGGGCCTTTAGGCTTCAGCAGATCTTGCAGGTAAGGAAATGCTGGCAGGTTATGTTGGAATATGTTTTTATTCTAGTTAAGCCAAGAATGAAGAAAAAAACTAGCCATAATTAGACGTAGACAATGAAGCATATATCAGGAATGAGCCCAGTGAATGCAATTGTCCACTGAGGTATCTGTCTGTCTGTTGATCCGTCTGTTGGTGTAGGCCAAAAAGAGGGAACTTCTCAGGAGAGACGATGAGGATGGAGACAGCATTCTGTCATCTGATGCAGGGAGCATCAAGAGGAAAAGGTATGCAGGTTTTTCTCTCTCCTTTTGAGATTTATTTTTTTATTTTGGATCCATTGCTATTTCTCTTAAAAAATTAAGAATCTGTAGTTTGCTTGCGGACAACATAACAAAATGCATCGCTCCTGAAGCCTTGTTTGTTGTCTGTGTTGCCATCCAAGCTCATTCATATTTTACTTTGATTCTTCTTCTTTTTTAGCCACAAGAAAAATGTCAAAAAGAACCGAATGAAAACCTTATACGCCGCAGTGACCGAGGCTAGGGAGGTTGGCACCAATCGTCGTCTTTGTGATCTGTTTATGGTCAAACCATCGAAGAAGGACTACCCTGACTACTATAAAGTCATCCTTGAACCAATGGACTTGAAGACCATTGAGCACAACGTCCGCAATGAACGCTACGCGGCAGAAGAAGCTCTGATGGAAGACATGAAGTTGATGTTCCGTAATGCCCGGCATTACAACGAGGAGGGATCTCAGGTAGACCGTTCATACAGTAAAGTATGCAACGTTAATCTTTGCTATTACTGAATGCAAAACAATCTTGATGTGAGCTATATTTTTCTAATCCTACCAATTTTTGGATGGTTAACGTAGGTGTATAATGATGCTGATGTTCTGGAGAAGATACTGAAGGACAAGCGTAAGGAGTTGGGACCTCTGCCTGAAGAAGAAGATGTGGGATCTCCCAAACTGAAACTAAGTAAGTTTGATCACATCAGTATTTTTGCATGTTTTAGCCCATTTATGTTAAATCGGATCCAGTTTACAGCACTGCTGACAATTTTCTAAAATATACACTACCGGTCAGAAGTTTGGGGTCATTTAGAAATTTCCATTCCACTCCATTATAGACGGAATACCAGCTGAGATCAGTTGCATTGTTTTTTTTAATCAGGGCAGCAGTTTTCAGATTACATAATGTGCTTACATAATTGCAAAAAGGTTCCCCAGTGTTTTCTCAGTTAGCCTTTTAAATTGATATCAGATTAGTAAACGGAATGTGCCTTTGGAACATTGGATAAATGGTTGCTGATAATGGGCAATGTAGATATTGCATTAAAGATCAGCAACTTCTTTCTACAACAGTCGAGAACCCTTTTGCAATTATGTCAGCACGTAATGTAATCTGAAAACTGCTGCCCTAATAAAAAAAAACAATGCAACTGATCTCAGCTGGTATTCTGTCTGTAATGGAGTGGAATGGAAATTTGTAAGTGACCCCAAACTTTTGACCGGTAGTGTACCACAACATTATAGCTTTTTCTAACCTTTGAAGCAGCCATAAGATTAATTTCATTATGGTATAAAAATGAACTCGAAGCAGCTGCCAATGGCAGCTGTGAAAATAATGGTGACCCGAGAGACTATTAGGTCTTTGCAGAGGTCTGCACTCTATTGCGGGTCCTCATGTTGCTGTTTATACCACAGTTTCTATGCATCATTTTGATTTTACAGTTCTGTGTCTAATCTTAAGTGCATTTTTTTTGTTTATGTAGGAAAGAGTGGTGTTTCTCCAAAGAAGTCAAAATACCTCACTCCTCTCCAGCAGAGGTTAAATGAGCTCTACGATGCTGTGCGAAACTTCACTGACCGTCGAGGTCGGCGTCTAAGTACAATCTTCCTACGTTTGCCATCTCGTGCCGAGTTGCCTGACTACTATGCTACAATCAAGAGACCCATCGATATGGAGCGCCTGCGGAGCCATATGGCGGCCGGCCGTTACCAAGACGTCGAAGCCCTGGTGGAGGACTTTGCTCTTATGTTCAACAATGCCTGCATTTACAATGAGCCAGAGTCTCTGATCTACCGGGATGCTCTAGTGTTACACCGGGTGCTGCTTGAGACACGCAAGCAGCAGGAGGGAGGCGAGGACTCTGGGCCTCCTGCTGTGGGACCTCTGGTGCGGGAGCTGATCAGGAACCTGTTTGTGTCCGTGCTGGGCCACCAGGATGAAGAGGGACGATGCTACAGCGACTCGCTGGCTGAGATCCCCGCTGTGGATCCAGACGCCCCTGAGAAACCACCGCTTAACTTTGATGTCATCAGGATGAACGTGGACCGTGGCCGCTACAGGAGACTGGATGTCTTCCAGGAACACATGTTTGAAGTGCTGGAGAAGGCGAGGAGGCTACACAGGTATATCAACTTATTTTGGAAAGGCTGTCTGAGGCTATGTCAGTGATAGACTGCTCTGTTTAGTCTCAGGACAAAAAACAAAAACAGTCATCTAACTTCTCTTGTTGTGAAACAGAAAATTTTCAATAGGCCATTAACCATTTACACTGGATGCATGACATCACTTTTACCAATATCCAGTTGCACAAAAAAGTTGTTTGGATCCTTGAAGCATTCTCTCATGCTGACTAATAACTTCAAGAGCCCTTTGATTTTTTTCTAACTTTGTCTTTTTGTTTACCGTTTACAAACATAATTTGGATAATATGATGTGTTATGACGTCCAGTTGGTGGATTGGGTCCAGATTTACGAGTCAGCATTAACATGTTGTTTTTGTTTAAGTGTAAAATGTAAATAAAACTCATTTCATTCTTGAAGACCAGCATACTGGTCCTTAAGCCACAACTGTGTAATATTCTCTATTAAACAGCAAAGCTGTGTTCACAGTGTTTATGTAATCTCTCTTTTTTTTTTTTTTTTTGCATTTGAAGGACTGACTCCGAGATATTTGAGGATGCGGTGGAACTACAACAGTTTTTCATTAAGATCAGGGATGAGCTATGCAAGAATGGAGAGATTCTGCAGTCGTCTGCACTCATCTATACATCAAAACACCTGCACAATGACGTGGAGCAGGAAAAGAGGGAGAAAATTCCCAAAGAGATTGAGGAGGACAAGCTGAAGATGGAGGAAGAGGAGGGGGATAACAAAGGTGTGTGTGTGTGTGTGTGTGTGTGTGTGTGTGTGTGTGTGTGTGTGTGAGATAATTAACTGGTATGAGGAATATGTTAAAATGTTGATGTGCTTTTAATTTGAAATCATTATATATATATATATATATATATATTATATATATATATATATATATATATATATATATATATATATATATATATATATATATATATAATATATATATATATAATATACTCTCACCTAAAGAGGGTGAGAAAGCCAAGGACCTGCCAGGAGAGGCATGGCAGTCAGAGTCTGAGACGGAGCGTGTGTACAGCCAGGACTGCAGCTTTGAAAACAGCACCTATCATGTGGGGGACTTTGTCTATGTGGAGCCGTCAGAGCCGAAATTGAAGCCACATATCGTCTGTATTGAACGCCTGTGGGAGGATGAAGCAGGTAACCCACATCAAGTTTTTGGCAACTTGGCAAAAAATCATGATCAATTAGCTGTTAGTGTCAGTATGCTAACGGCACTATAAACATACTGTCATAAACAGCAAATGTACCTTTTTATGGCAAAAAAAAGCAATCAATCAAAGGCAGAATTATTATAAGAAAGAACATTAAAGTACCTTTTTTTAATTTTATTTTACTTAATACATTTTTGCAAATACAACTTACTTGTATTGATCATTTGTTAATGGCTTGTGTGTAAAGGTGGGAAGTGGCTCTATGGCTGCTGGTTCTACAGGCCAAGTGAAACCTTCCACCTGGCAACACGCAAGTTCCTGGAAAAGGAGGTCTTCAAGAGCGACTACTACAACAAAGTGTCGATCAGTAAAGTTCGGGGCAAATGTGTGGTCCTGTTTGTAAAGGTAAGACCCTCCACAGAAGGTGACCCACACATAAACGTTTTTTTGTTTTGACACAAGGATCTGTTCACCAAACAATGGCTTTTTCTCTGTAGGATTATTTCAAAATGCAACCTGAGGGCTATAGAGCCGAGGATGTGTACATCTGCGAATCCCGCTACGCTGCCAGGAACAAGTCGTTCAAGAAGATCAAGATATGGGCCATGCCTGTGAGCTCTGTGAAATTGGTCCCTCGGGAGGTGCCGTTGCCCGTCGTCCGTGTTGCTTCTATGTTTGCCAAACCTGACCAGGACAAACTGACAATTTCATATGCAGGCAGTGGCAGTTTTGTGGACAAGGTGATGTGGCGACACTATATTTTCTAGGGTTAGGACATGGCAATGCATAATTTGTTCTATAGTCTGGAATTCATTTTTATTTCCGACCTAAAGATAAGAATACTTGATGTCCTTGACTACAGGAAATTTGCTCTAAACAAGACCTTTTATAGTTAGCCTGGTTGACACCAGACCCACTCTCAGTTGTAACTGAGAGTGGGTCTGGGGAACGTTCATTCACAGCTCATTTCAAAAGGGGCATCACCAATGGATGCCGCTCAAATGCCTCTGGGTGCAATTGGATAGTCCTTCAACCAATCAGACCAACGATCCAGGTGACGTAGCAGCGACAGCGGCATCAACAGGTTGCTGCTCCTCGGTGGCCGTCATGTTGAATGTAAACAAAAAGCTGCTCGCCGTCGCTGCGCTATTGTCATCATGTAAAGCCCGCCTCAACAGTTGTGATTGGTGCCTCGATTTGGAAAAATTGGAAATAGGCTTGAATGGGCTCTTGGCCAGACTGACTTGCAGAGCAAATCTCAAATTTGTCAGGGTTTTCCCAGGCTACCTTGTAGTTCCTCTGAGCTCCTTATGATCCTGTGTAAGCCTTTTTAATTTTACTTTTGTGGAAACTGGGTCATTGTAGAAGCAAATAAAAGGACACAACAAAGACAAATTATAGGTACAGATAACAAGGTGGTTTCAACCTTCAGTATTGTGCTGCCTTTGGCCTAATCCCAAAAGGCCTTCATTATCAGGACACTGGTCCTCTCATCAACTTCAGTTAAAGGATAAGGCTGGTGTCTAGGTCTAAATGAAAAAATGAAATCTACAGTATAGCGTCGCCAAGCAAGAACACTGTCAGCCAGCTGACTACAGGGAATTCATTATCTCAGTGTGGTAGCAGGCAAGTCTTGACAAGGGGCACGGTAGCAGAGGAGTAGTTGGTTCCAAGTATGAATGTTTGTTTGTCACAATGCAAACAAACACCTGAGTCCTCTGTGTGTCCATGTTTATCTGTTTAGGAGAGAGAAGATGTCCCTATGGAGATGAGTGGAGGCGAGCCCGGCTGTCAGTATTATGAACAGTTACGCCACAACAACATGTGGTTTAAAGTGGGAGACTGTGTTTACATCCAGTCACATGGTCTGTCAAAGCCCCGGGTTGCCAGGTGGGTGAAGCTATATTTTGCCTTTTCAGTGTAAGAAGGCCTCTCTTTGAAACAGGGTCTGATGTGACGTTTGTGCCTTATAGTTATTGAGTTATTAACTATTGGTAACCTGGCTCCCTTGACTGGGCTGCAGGATAGAGAAGCTGTGGGTGCAGAATGGAACTACTTTCTTCTTTGGGCCCGTCTTCATTCATCCTGAGGAAACAGAGCACGAACCCACAAAGATGTTCTACAAGAGAGAAGTGTTTCTGAGCCATCTGGAGGAGACCTTGCCCATTACCTGTGTCATAGGTATTGCCTTGACAACTTGTGTTCACACATTACAGTCAGCCAGTACATCCTTCATGTCATGCACTTAAATTAATAGTTCAATGTTGTGGGGAAAAAGTTTGTTTACATATGAGGCTTTTTGACCTCCCAATGTCAGTGGGAATTATTGCTCAAGTAATTTACCAACAATCTAGTTAACAAAGTTTGATCCTTCCTGTCTGCTCTCCAGGCAAATGTATGGTGTCCTCCTTTAAGGACTACCTGTCATGCAGACCTACCGAGGTTTCAGAAGAGGATTTCCTGCTTTGCGAGAGCCGCTACATTGACACAGAGAAGCAGATGAAAAAGTTCAAGGGTCTGAAACGCTTCTCATACTCTTCCAAAGTGGTGGAGGATGAGATCTACTATTTCAGGTTGGTCAGTCAAGCGGAGCGCTTCTTCTGATTTAAGGTGGTTTCTTGCCCAGTCTGATTTTTTTGTTTGTTTTCTCTTGTGCTGGTAATTTCACGTAGGAAGTTGATGGTCCCACAGAAGGAAGCATCGCCTCTTTTGGACAAGAAGATCAGTGAGCTTGAGGTTAAACTGGCAGATATCGAGGATGACGATATGGAAGATATGGACGACGACGAGGAGGCCCCCCAGACACCTTCTATGCCTCAGATGCAAACCCCTCTTGCAAGTGATATGGACACCATGCCATACACTCCTTCTCAGGTACCCATACACTTCCAAAGACCTTAAACTAATAAGCTCAAATCTTATGTCCGAGGGCTTCAAACCTCTGGTACCAATATTAAAACTAAGACCGGTTTGTTTTTCTAACTTGCATCTTTGTTTTTCATGAAGTCCACTCCTAAGGTGAAGGGATTGTCTAAGAAGGAAGGGGCCAAGAGGAAGATCAACATGAGTGGCTATATCTTGTTCAGCAGTGAAATGCGTGCAGTCATCAAAGCTCGACACCCAGACTTCTCGTTCGGGGAGCTGAGTCGACTCGTGGGCACCGAGTGGAGGAACCTCGAGGCGACCAAGAAAGCGGAGTATGAAGGTGAGAGGAAAAGCAATTTGTGGGTGTGAAAGTTGGACGTGAACTGAAGTAAAGACGGCAATTTTTTTTGTTTGATTTCAGAACGTGCAGCCAGAATAGTGGATCAACAAGAGCGTGACAGACCACCTCAGAAGCAAGCGTCCCCTAGAGCAGGTACCCCCATAGGGACACTGATGGGGGTGGTGCCTTCGCCTAGCACTATGGGAATGATAAACCAGAACATGACACCTGTGTCAGGTAACCCCTCTCAGAGGCAGCACGAGTGTTTGACAACAAGGCAGCAGGGAAATGAGGCCGGGCTGTTAAAAACCGTAATCCTCTTAATTTTCTAACCATTTGAAACCCTACATTCTTAAAACAACAGTTTTCTTCTTTTGCTGCTGTTTCACATTATTTGTTATGGTTTTTTATTATCACTAGCTTCATACCTGAAAGTGCATGAAAATTGACTGCATGATTGATTTTTAACCATGAATAATTTTCTTTTCAAGAATTTCATTTAATTTTCATGCTTGTTTTGCCTGCTAACATTCACAGACCCATTTGTATTGTCTGCCCCTTTCGCACACTGAAACTTTAACATCATCAGGTGTGGTAAATGGTGTGTGTGGCAGTGTTCTTTTCTCTTTGTCCACACATCTCTTAATGCAGCAAACGTCCGTGTCAAGTTTCCTATGACATTGCATGACCGTCCGGGATATGAACGTTTGTTTTTTGTCAGCACAGCTGGGCAACAAAAGATAGTTGCACAGAAGTATATCACAGAAGTTTGACATTTTAAGAGTCTACCTGGATAATTGATTTAAATCATAATTTAAAACCTATCACATTTTAGTCAAATATATGATTAGCTTGGTTGCTATGTAAAATCATAATTAAGAACATTGTAACATCTTGCTAGCTTTACACAGGGATATTGCTGCTTCTGTTCCCAGTAGAGTTGTAGTTACACATTTATCAACGTTTAACTATTCCTGAGCAAACACAGACATTTGCCAGAGCATTTGTGGCTTAAGGTGCATGTGTGAAAGGGGCCACTGTGTGCAGTAGTAGTGCATGTTATTAGAGTCAGCTGCATGTCATTTATGCATGGATCTGTTGTTGTCCTCTCCTTGCCCTCTTCCCCAAGGCATGATGGGAGCTTACGGCCCACCTTACATGCCCATGCAGGGCCCCCATGAGGGCTTGTTGAGTGTGGCCCCAATGTCACCTCACCCTGCAGGGGGGGCCCTCCTGCCTCTTCATCTCCAGCAAGGTATGCCTGGGTACCCTGGCATGCCTCATCAGGGTAAGGGCCACTGTCCTAGCCACACCTGCTCAGTCACATCCAGTCGTGTCTCTCCTGCTGTAGGGGTTTACCTGGTCCACAGGCTGCACTGCCTAATCGACTCACCGAGCAGTCAATGCTCTCTGGTCTTCAACAACCTCTCTCAAAGTGTACTGACATGCCACACCTAAAACATACAGGATCCACATACACATTTACAGATATAATGCATGTGAAAACAAGCTACTAACATTTAACTGATATTCAAAACCTTACATTTTCACAAGTCATTGTAAAGCATTATTGTTGGTCTTAACATAAAGCAAACCAGCATGAGTTTACGACCGTTACTAAATGCACAGAAACCAAATATTGTCATTTAACAGGTATGATGGCCGCAGGTATGAATGGCATGGCAGGAAGTCCTGCAGCAGGAAACTTTATGCAGCAGGTGAGCCCCAGTCCAGAAAATACTACTCAGTTCACATACTTTTCAACTTTATATAAAATTCAGTCATGCAGTGATTGCATTTTCGCTGATGGATGTTACAAGATGGAGTAAAAATACATACATATTTATTATGTATAGCATTATTTTTAGGATTCAATATTCCACATGGTGTCCACATGCTAAAAAGTATATTGTCATTGTTTGATTTTAGCCTGGGATGTTCAGCCCAGGACCACATGCTCCTCCACCATATCCTGGACAGGGCCAGCCCTCACACCTGCAGCCCACCACTCCCATGTTTGTGGCTCCACCACCAAAGACCCAGAGGGTGCTCCACTCAGAGGCCTACCTGAAGTACATTGAGGGCTTGAATGCAGAGTCTAACACTGTCAGCAATTGGGACCAAACACTCAAAGGTTGTGTTCCTGAAGTCGTCTTTTAATTTGGGGGGTGTGTAGAAGCGTTCTATTGGACACAATATTGACAGTCCTGAAACTTATTATGTCACAGATTTACCCCACATGATTTGATTAGATTTAAGTGTGTGTGTGTGTGTCATAAATGTATTTAAATATCACTTATGCAACAGATATTAAAATTGTAGTAAGTAATGGATTCATTTTATTATTAAGCATAATCAGCTCAAGTGCCTCTTGTTTTTGTGTGCTTACAAAAAGAAACATCATTCTGCTAACATAAGGAAACATGAATCTGCCTGTTAAATAAGTACTTTAATCCAAAACTTTTCTTTCCATCACAGCTCAAAGGCATGCTCACCTGACCAAAGAGCAGGAGAGCCGACTGCCAGCTCACTGGCTGAAGAGCAAAGGAGCCCACACCACCATGGCGGATGCACTGTGGCGCCTGCGTGACCTGATGCTGAGAGACTCTCTGAACATCTGTCAGGGATACAAGCTGTAACCTGTAGGACTAACCACTATAGCCAGCTCACCCACTGCTCTAATCTTCAAGCTATGGAGTTTAGGAAGGATCATAGACCATAGAAGCAATATTTTATAGGGAATCATGATCAACTTTATATTTATTAGCTAACATAATGAGCTTGATAGTTATTTGTGTGTGCATTTTTTTTACACCACAGGATTAATTGTGCTGCAAAATCAGTGTTCTTTTGGCTTATTGAAACGACCAAAATAAAATTCTGAATAACGTTACTCTGTTTATATTATTATTATTTGTTATGTATTAGTCCCCAACAAGCGTTACTTTGTGCTTTTGTGCTTGCCCAGTTGCAGTTATAAAATGTAAAGCATGAAGCCTCTTCACTATCCAGTAAATCTTGCATTATTTTGGAAGTACTTCCTCTTTGTCGATGCCACTTCCTGAAGAGAGAATCAAGATAGGGCCATTCTCTTTAGTGTTTGCCCTGTTCTCCCAATGTCCACCTCCTCACCGCCCGCATTTTGATATAAAAACAGCATAGACTGACTCTTGAAACTGGCCCTTAACAAAAGCAAACGATAGTAAATCAACGTGTACTATGGAGTAACTTAAAAACTGAACAAAAGGAACGAAGAGGTGAGGTTTATTTTGTGCAGTGTCTTGTCGAGGGTCGGGGTTAGCTAACATTAGCTAGCTAGCAATTTCACCGGCTGTTCCCAGACTGGGAATTATTGTGATACGTTTAAGTAACTATTAGGTAATAAACTAGTGTCAAGTACTGCTGCTAATGAGTTGAAAGTGTATCTTCGTGAAGACACCATTGCTACAGCCATTTAAGTGTTAAGGATATGTTTTACAGAGGTGGTTCTATTATGTCCATCCATCTAACGTGTTGAAAGCTCGCATTGCTAATGTTACCCGTCGGCCTGATTTAATTTAGAGCATGTTAATGTCCTACTGACAGTAATTGCTGCTATATAGACCTTTTCACAAAGATAGTCAAATCATTAGGAAATACAAGCCCCGAGATGTGAGAGACATTCTCGTGTATGCATATTTGCAAGCGGTTGAAGCTCTGTATTGGAGCAGCTAGCTAGCTTGCCACCGGTTAATCTTAAAAAAAACTATCCAATTGCTCAGTTGAATTCTTATTAACAAGTTAGTTAATTTCTATAGACAACATTTGGTAGCATGAGGTACATGTTAAAATCAGTGCATGGGAATTTTAATCAAACCACAGTGAAGGCTCCAAGGGCCCCACAACACCCAGGCTGTGGTCTACACCTCCCAACCATGCACCCTGGATGAGAACAAAATAATTTCAAAGTTTCTGGATCAGCTGCATTCTTTATTGACAAGCAGGGTATCGCAAAATGTTGGTGGGGAAACAATCCAAGCTAAGATAACAGTGGGGGTGTTAACGTCGGCTTTGCTCTGTTAACACATTACATTGTTTGGTTGTCCACCTTCTTGTTGGCTGTGGGTGATAAATAAAGTTTCCTCTTGTAATGTTTTTACTTTATTTAGTTTAGTTTATTATAGGACCCCCATCAGCTGTGCCCTTAAGCACAGCTAGTGTTCACGGGGCCCACGTTTAAAAACACATTCAGCATTACAGTCCACATAACTCGACACATTTAAAACCTACATTAAACACTACAGTCAGCATAAATGACAAACATAAGAAATATATAAGACAATGAGTACAACTTAAACTAATGTGTGTGTGTGTGTGTGTGTATATATATGAATTTAAGCCTGCACTCATGACTCAACTAGTACAGTACCCAGCAAAAACTACAAATCCCCAAATGCATAGCATTCTCCAAATATGTTCAAATATGTTTATTTGATATGTGTTAATTTAGTCGATAACAGTGGTAAAGAATTCCAGGGTTTATTCCCTGTCTGTTTTATGAAATTAGTGTTTGCCCTGGGGAGTGAAAACTGGCTTTCTGTTGCCTGACCGGTGCCATTTGTATATGATATGCACGTCCTGTTATGGTCTTGTGTTGGGACCCTGCACAAATCTCTACCTATGATGTGCATTTTTATGGGCCAAATATACAGTATTGTAAGACCTTCATGACTGTTGTTAATGCTTAAGTAAATACAAATTTGTTGACTTGTTGTAAATTCATTAATGTTAAAAAGTCAGTGAAACTAATAACTCCTTTTATAATGAGTTATCTCACTATTGCCACAGATGGATTATTGTAAAGAAATGTTGTCATGTGCAATTTTTGAACAAAGGGAAGGGTAGAAATATTCAGTAATTTTGACCAAAGGCAGCAGTGCAGAAACCAGAGCTCAACCGAAACATTTTTAATGTTATTATACACATCCTGCTTTTGTCATATAGTAAGAGAACTGCTTTATATTGAGCCTAGGCTTTCTTCTGGACTGCATTGTGCTTTTTACTATAGCCAAACAATTTAGAAAATTGTGTCAGTGGATTATTGTGTCTTAAATCTTACCTGTAAGGCAACATATTCTTAGCAAAATGTCAAACGTATTAAATTCATATGGGCTTATTTTCAGTTTAACAATCATAATCACTTAAAGGTGCAAAATGTATCCGGTGCGAGGTGTAAAGTTGAATTTGAGGGTGCAAAGCTCAGTGGTTAGCAGTGTTGCCACACAGCAAAAAGGGGCTGGTTTCAAACCTGACCCTGCCTGCTGGGGCCTTTCTGTTAAATGTTGCATGTTCACCCCATCTCTACATGGGTTCCCTCCCATAATCCATACACATGCAGGGTCAGTGACTGGGAAACTACATTTTCCATAGATATGAATGTGGTTGTTTTTGTTTGTCAGGCAACTTGCCCAGGGATAACTCTTCATCTTGCCCATTGGGTGCTGGTGGTTCCGGTATCTTTGACAGTGACATTTTTAGATGAATAAAAAAGTATGTAATTTGCTTTATATGTAAAAATGGGCACATCATAGTTACTTATCTTATATCTTCACTCTCCAGGCAGAGCTTACAGTCAGACCTGCTCAATCAACAGTTCCTCCCACTTTGGCATTCACCATTGCTGCACTACAAAGTTCTTATCTTGACCCTTAGCCTACGATTGACCAAGCTAGACCAACGAGGATGTCCCAGCTCCAGTTTCAGTGTCCGGCTAGCCCCATGCCTGCTGCCTCTGCCCCACTGCAGCTGGGACAACCACAGCCTGGCTACAGCATCCCCTGTGCCTCAGGCACCCTACCCTCGGAGAGCGCCAGCCAGCCCATCAGGAGCTCCGCTCTCCCCGCGGGCTCAGCCACTCCCTACAATACCACCTCAGGTTTGTTTTTTGTATTTATTTCTTTAAAAAAGAAATTTAATTGTTGCTGTTCATTTATGTTTTTGTGCACAATAGTAAAAAAGTAGCTTTTATTTAACCACTAACATTTTTGGTTGCAAATATCAATTGCAAAAGTATACAGTGGGTATTTGTTAGATTTACACTTTTATTTGAAACCCCTGCCCCATATTGTACGGTGTATGGAGGGCTCTCTGTGTGCCACAGTCACTGCATTTGAAATGTTAAGGATTGTATGCTTCTTGTTTTCAAAGTTTTATCAAGCCCTGCATATCTTCCTCAGACTCTTTGTCTATTTGTTGTCAGACTTTGGCACTAGGAGCAGCCCTTTGTTTTTGTGTTCATGATAATGTCCATTTGCTTAGTTGTGAGAATTTCAGATCTTCTTTTTGTTTTGTCACAGTATCTAACATGGCAAACCCTAAAGAGAAGACCCCCATGTGTTTGGTGAATGAGATGGCCCGTTTTAACAAGATTCAACCGGAGTATAAGCTGCTGTGTGAGCAAGGACCAGCTCACTCCAAGGTACTTTGAGAGCAATTTTTTTACAGGCAAACTGTGCTTTTGTCTTCTTTTGTCACAAGTTCATGCTATTGATGGAAAATCTATTGTATTTCCTGTCTCCGGCGTCTGTCAGATTTTCTCAGTTAGGCTCACACTGGGAGATCAGCACTGGGAGGCAGAGGGGACCAGCATCAAGAAAGCCCAGCATTCCGCTGCTGCATCGGCCCTTGCTGAGACAACACTTCCCAAGCCCACTGTGAGGACACCCCGCAACACAGGCAAGAACCCAGGTGGGCTCTTCCCACTGGCCCTGTCGCAATCTTTTTCTAAGGTTTGGTAACACTTAGCAGAAAAGAGTTTTTCATTTATAGTTTTATCTTTGGTTTGTTGGTTTTCTTTGTGTTGGCCTTAACAGCAGATGGCATGACACATACCATGGAATTAAATGCACTATGTATGAAGCTTGGTAAAAAGCCTATGTATAAACCCATCGACCCATACCCGGGGATGAGACCTCCAAACTTCAATTACAACGTCCGAGCTCCAGGACCTTACCAGCGCTCTATGCAACAGTGAGTTTCCTTTACTTGGAAATGAGTAAAGAGGACATTCTTCCATTTTGTCCTAATTTTGAATAATTTCATGGCGTTTTTGAGATGGAAAAAATGTTGAATTTGATTATTTATTTATTTTGTCCAGGTACTATTACCCATTTCCTCCAGTGGGACCAATGTTATACCACATGGAGCTTTCCATCGGAGGCCAGCAGTTTATTGGTAAGGGACGCACACGGCAGTTGGCCAAACATGAGGCTGCTGCCAAGGCCCTGAAAGTCCTGCACAAGGAGCCAATATTGCAGCAGTTGCCAGTGGTGAGTGAAAAAAAATGCACACTCAGGATGAAAAAGTGCTAGAAAGCCTCTGTGTAATTTGGTTGGACTTATAGCTTTTCTTTCTTTAATATGCTTTCTGCTCTTGACAGATGAATGGGGAACCCGAGGAGGAGAACCTCAACAAATCAGAAATCAGTCAAGTGTTTGAAATTGCACTGAAACGCAACTTACCTGTCAACTTTGAGGTGATTTATACATTTCTTTTTATAAATGTTAATGGAAATACATCAGTTCAGAGATATGTAGACAAAATGTACGACTCAGCCCAGATTCGCATCTAGTTTAAGAACATGCATCACAATTTGTCACTGTTGTTTTCCAGGTTTTAAAAGAAGAAGGCCCTCCCCATATGAAGAGTTTTGTCGTGCGTGTTGCAGTTGGGGAGTTTACTGGAGAGGGCGAAGGAAAGAGTAAAAAGATTGCCAAGAAGCTGGCAGCAGCAGCGGTGCTGGGGGAGTTGAAGAGGCTACCCCATATACCCAGTGTGGAAAAGACGCTGCCACGCATCAAAAAGAAAACCAAATCCATCATCAAGGTAATGTGACTAGAGAGCTGCAATAAGAACTAGAACTGCAAGCAGTTATGACGGGGTCCAAGCCTCCTGGTGCAAGTCGCCCCAGACGACCCGGGGAGCGCGCAAAAGCGGGACCCAAAGCATAGCGGTGGGGAGGCAAACGTCGGGAAATATCAAGAGGTGTGAGCTGTGATGTCTGTGGTACATTGCCGCTGCAAATACCCCATTAACATTGATTGAGTAAAAGGGCCAAAACTGGTCCACGTTGGCTATATGAATGCCCCTCATGGCCGATCTTCGCCAAATTTGGTACAGACCCTCAGAGCGGCATGCCAAACGAGCATCACAAGTTTCGTGTTGATAGCAATTGCTACGGCAGAGAAATTGCAATCGCAAATGTCCCATTTGCATACATTGAGTTATTGGCCAAAACACATAAACGTTGATCATAGCGCCCCCTAATGGCCGATCTTTGTCAAATTTGGTAAACGGCAAAGCTAGTGGGATGTTGAACAATGATTTCAAGGTTTTTGCTGATAGCATTTCATTTGGCCGAGATATGCTAAAGTTTGTGTTTCGTAACTAGCTACGAAAATTTGTTTGGTTGTAAATTGCGCATAATTTAACCTAGCAGAATTCTTGTTGATAACCTTTGATCGGGTCACCTCATTTCAAGGAACACGTGGATGTAAGGGTTTCTAATGTGCGATGTGTAATGGAGTTATAGGCAAAAATACGTTTGACGTCATTATAGCGCCCCCCCTAGTGGTCCATATTTGTATGTGAGGTCCATGAACCATTGTACATCTACACTGTAAATTTGAAGTTGCTCACATTAGTGTAAGTGGTGAATCCAAACCTGGGTCCCATAGGCCACGCCCACATTGACGAATCAGTACCCCACTGTAGGCATGGCCTCAGGAATGGCCCTAGATGGTACCCTAAAAATTTGATTTGTTGGGAAGCCCCAGAGGGTCATGGCAAACAATGATCCAAAGTTTCGCGTTGATAGCATTTACTTTGGCCGAGATATGGCGAAGTTTGCGTTTTCGTGGCTAGCTACTAGGGGTGGGCGATTTGGACAAAAAATGATATCTCGATATTTTTGGTGATTTTGACGATAACAATAATTAGACAATATCCTTTAAAAATGTGTTTTTAAAAGTCCAATTTACTTAACCACTGATGATAATAATGGGAACAATGTTGAATGAAAACAGTTCTTATTTATTTTCTTTAAAATGTAAGCATTCAAGTAAAAATTCAAAGACATAAAATACTAATACTATACTAATACTAATTGAACTAGTGTAGGAACATTGAACTCTGATTCAGTTGTACACCTCTGCTGTAATGTAAATTGTGCAGCATACAAGCAAGATCAAAATCATAATAATAAGCAAAGGGCTCTGTTCTGTAACATATTGCACACAACCATATCCTTATTGGAAGCAGTCCTGGAGTTGGGATAGGGTAGTGTCAGGCCAGGTTTTGATAGTCCTTCTGACCGGGATTTATGCTGTGATCAGGAATAGTTGGATGTGACCTAACTGGCCCAGGTGAGGGAGAGGCGCAGTTTTGTATACTTTCTTGATGTTAGAGTCTAGTGTGTTCTTCCCTCTAGTAGCACAAGCTACATGCTGGAAAAGCTGGGGAGTACAGACTTTAAGGACGCCTTGTTAAAGTCCCCTGCTATAATATGTATCCCCTCCAGGTGATCGCGCTGCAGTTTGTTCACTATGGTTAGCAGTGAGCCAAACTTGTGCTAATTTTAGCGTCAGGGGCTATGTAGACGGCAGTGTGCGGCAGTGTTTTCGTGGTAAATAAAATGGCCTGCATATTAGGGCTGGGGGTAAACGATTATTTATTAAACGATTAATCGGGCGATTATTTTATCGATAAGTCGACTAATCTAACAACTAATTGGACGATTAATATAACTATTATTTTTCTGTTGCTCGATTAATAAAAACCATAATGTATCTCAAATACCCAAAAATTCTTAATAATATCGTTTATTAAACAACAGTTTTGCACAGCAAAAAATCTTCTGCTTTACACAAAATAAAATAAATAAAATAATTTTACTGTTATACAAAATGAAAGGCCAGGCTGTTTACTCTTTTACAGTACCAACAGAACACTGTTGTTCAAAACGTTTTGTAGTGCAAAAAAAACACTGTGCAGTGCACAGTATAGACATTCCTGAGAGTGTTTAACACAATATAAAATTCCTGTTTTCAGTTTTACAGTCCCAACATAAATCTCTCCTGTACAAAGCTACTGCAATCTGCTTGCCACCGTTAGCTAGATCTAGCAGCTGTGTACTTTGGTGGTGCTAGGCTAACCAACGCATCTTAGCTCTCTGTGCAGTTTGTTCGTACTAGGTTAGTAGCTAACGTTCATGTTAGCTAACATTAGCTACTATAGATAGCTGACGTTAGCTAAACACAGCTGTCTAGGCGCCAGTAGCTAGCCAACGTTAACATTAGCTACTAACCTAGCACGAACAAACTGCACGGAGAGCTAAGATAGTTAGCTAGCACCACCGAAGTGTGCAGAGCTCAAGCTACACAACACAAACATGAAATTAATTTAGCCAACGCTAGTACTACTTGTTATTGTCTCCTTCACGAGTGACAATGGGGTGCCTCCAGATGCTGTTTCAAGAGCGCAAATAACGACACCTTTACGTTTGGGACAAAATTTGAAGTATTCCCATACCTTCAATGATTTAGGGTGAGCTGTTTTTTTAGGACTTTTTTCTTTTAATGGAGCTTTTTGCAGGGGCTTTTTGCAGAGCTTTGTTGGGAATTCTGTGAGGAGGTTGCTGTTTCGTCCTCCATTCTGCAATGTTTTGGTCTCCCACGTGTGTGGCGAGCTGTGGCGAAGCGTCAACGTACTTGTATAAATATACACCGACAGGAGAGCTAGTAGCCACTGCACAATCGCGCGCCGCCATCTTTGTTGACATTAGTGAATGTGTAGCGTTGCAATGTGTGTTTTGAAGTGTTTTTTTCTAATTAATTTAAATACTCGATAATGTCAATTTGCACATCGTTAACACAACAATGACGATATTATCGTAAACGATATATATCGCCCACCCCTACTAGCTACGCAAATTTGTTCTTGCGCAATTTTCATCTTTTGATAACTTTTTGTCAGGTCGGTCTGAAGATGCTACGTACAAAGTTTTGTGCAGATTGTTTGCCTGGTCTAGGAGGAGTGATTAATCACAATTTTTCGCGCATAAAAGTCTAGGGGGAAATGGGCATGGCCTATATCAGGAGATTCAGCTGAATTTAGCGTGGATATGTGTATTTTTAATGTGCAGTGTACGGTTTAGGCTGTAGTGGGAGAAGAATACGAATAATCCTTAGGACAACAATAGGGTTCCACAGCGCCGCTGGATCTGTGATCTGTTCCCAGCCCCCTCGGGCTTGGACCCCTAATAATCAGTACAGACCTAAAGACTCTTCATGAAGTGATGATTAACCTGTCATGTCAACAGCTGCAGACCAGCCCAGAATACGGCCAGGGGATGAATCCCATCAGCCGCCTGGCTCAGATCCAGCAGGCCAAGAAGGAGAAGGAACCGGAGTACAGCATGGTGACAGAACGAGGTTTACCTCGGCGCAGAGAGTTCGTCATGCAGGTGATTCAACGGCAATGGAGGCATGCCCTTAGCATGACTTATGCAACATCTGTTTCTGCTTTCCGAATCCTTTTTTTTTCTTAATTTCTCACCCATTCAGTTCTTTTTCTCTGTGTTTGCTGCATGTGTTCTGGTACAGGTGACAGTGTGCAGCCAGACTGCAGAGGGAATGGGACCTAGTAAGAAGGTGGCCAAGAGGAACGCAGCAGAGAGAATGCTGGAGCTCTTGGGATATAAAGTGCCTCAACCTCAGCCCCCTAAACCGGCACTCAAAACTGATGAAAAGGTACTGCTACACCTTTTATCAAGCAAGTCTTGTAAACATGGCAGACAAGAAAGATTTGATATCTGTGACTAACCTTTATTCCTTCGTGTACATATATTGTTTTTGATTTATTATATATTTATATATAGACCCCACTGAAAAAACCTGGTGATGGGCGCAAAGTGACCTTCTTTGAACCTGGCTCTGTAGAGGAGGTGGCATTGAGTAAGTGTCACTACATCTACTGGACTCAACTATTTGGCAGTGGTCATATTAGCCGCTTTCCGACCGGAGGGATTTTTGAACCTAGAACATAAAATGACTAGAACCCTTTTTTTCTCGTGTTCCGACTGGACCAATTTGGGGATTTTTAAGTTCCTCTGGCCGCAGTTCCTGTAACTCTTTCAGCTCCTACTTCAGGGCAGGGTCTTTTCGCTGTTCCCTTTTCAGCATAGGGACCTAGGTCAACGAGGGTCAGGTTTCCGGTACAGACAGACCAGCAATGGGACAATTTTAACAATGTTCGCCATCTTATTCATCACTAAATTCACTTCTGACAACGTTTAGGCGAGAAATTAACTGTTAAGATTTCGAATATAGGCAGTCTTGCGAAAATTGATGCCGAATTGACCATTTGCTTCAAAGTTTTCGGAGTTGAGAAGCTCCATGAAGTGAGGCGACAGCCAGCAGGCGCCTGCCCCGGCCGCTAGCTTGTCGCTCTGACAGTCATGCTCAGAGACTCCGCTGTAAGCCGAAGGTCTCTCAGACTGTTCTCATAAATAAGAGGCTTTTATTTCGCAGTTGATGGTTCGTTTGTTTAAATATCACAACACAAGTCCATCATAAGATTAACGGGAACCTGTGGTTAACTGTCTTTTCGGAGTTAAACTCCACAAGCGTGCCCTGCGGGCTTGACAACCTCACTGACCGGACACACACACACACACACACACAGCAGAGGCGGGGTGAGAGAGATACCAGTTTCTCTCCTGGAGACTTGTTTAAATTATGACAAATATGCTATATACATTAGAATTAGTATTTAGTTCATACTTTTTTTGGTGTATTTGTTTTCTGATTTTAACGCTATAAAGACCGTTGCCGTGCTTGCATTACTCCCTTACCCCTTCTACCAGTTCCTATGGCAACTTGGCCGGTGCAACTGCAAATGGAAAAGACGGTTTTGGGGGAGAGTAGTTAGTAGATATGCTTAGAAGTGGACTTTTCCTATAACTACGTTCCTGTAACTACTTGGTCAGAAAGCGGCTAGTGTGTAATTAACTGTGTTATTTTGGTTGTGCTAATGCGCCCATCACAAATGTGCTTTCACTTTGAAGGTTCCAAGGAAGAGGACTTCCGCCTGCCTTACTTGAGCCACCAGCAGCTACCTGCAGGTATTCTGCCCATGGTCCCTGAGGTGGCTCAAGCAGTCGGGGTCTGCCAAGCATCCCAGGCCAAGGACTACAGTCGAACTGTACCCAACCCAGGCAAGGCCACGATCACTGCCATGATTGCCAACGAGCTGCTTTATGCAGGGACATCACTGACTGCTGAGACTATCCTAAAGAACAAAAATAATCTGAACCAACTGCCCCACGGACCCCTCACCAGGCCTTCAGAACAGCTGAGCTTTCTTGCATCGGTGCAGAACCTGCAGGTAACTTGACAGCATGCCCTGCTTTAGCGAAGTCAATAAGGCTAGTATGCATTTGATTCAAACTACAAAAAGGTCAAGATTCATTGAAATATTTTATTTGCTTGCAGGTGGAATACAAAGATTTCCCCAAAAACAATAAGAATGAGTTTGTGTCACTAATAAACTGCTCCTCCCACCCACCGCTCATCAGTCATGGGATTGGGAAAGATGTAGAATCCTGTCACGATATGGTGAGAATGTTTTTTTTTATTTTTTATTTTTTTAACTACAAAATGGTTTAAAGGTTCAGTAGGTCATTTTAACATATTTGCTGAAACTGTCACTGAATCCTGACAGTATGCAGGGCTTAAAGTATTCCGGCACCGTGCCAGATCTCCGGCGTGCGGCCGTGAGAGAAAAAACAAAAAAAACAAACTTGCATGCAGTTTAATATTTTCGAGTCAATTGATTTCACATACCAATCATATGAGAGGAACGCAACTCTAAGTAACGCAGGGATTAAGGTACTCGGGCCTGGTGCTGGATTTCTGGCGTATGACTATTTTAGGAAAATAAATAAATTAAAAAGTCCACATGGGATTTGTTTTGAAGAGCTGGGTTTAACCAATCATCGAACTTCCACCAATGAAACGAGATCAGATGCAAAGTTGGGCGGGTCTTTGCTGAAAAGCAAGAGTGCGATGTGGTCTCCGTGGTAACTCGGCTAAAAAAATGGAGGCAAAGTTGCATGTAGATACAGCTGTGCCTTTATTGACCGACTGTGTTTGTGATACAAACAATACTCATGTGCACATTCATAGTGGAACACGATTTGTCATTAACGATGGCCACTGTGTAAAAGCTACCTGAAGCCCAAACTGCCTTTTCAAAGCTGTATGTTTGGAATTAACATGGCAGTTATTGAAACTTAAAGGCCTTGTCCCAGAGTTTAGACATCTGGCTATATGAAAAGCTAAACAATGCAACTACATGAAGCAACTAATGTCAACATGGACAAAATTATGACTATACTAATTCGCTTTTTTGATTATGACCTGGACAATGTAACAACACATCTAGAAAGTTTAGTTTTCACAATGATTAATTGTAGGATTATGATGTCATTGCAATATGTACATCTCAATTGACTCTTAATTTAACATATGGAACACATTGGAAGAAGTACAAACTGATTTAAAAAAAAAACTTTTATTTCTTAAAAATTACGACTTTTATTATTGTGTAATGTAAGAAGGACTTTAACTGTTTTGCCAGTCAAATTGACTTTAATGAGTGCATATTGAAACATTACACTGTGGACCCCCCCCATTCCGGGTACAGATTGTCTGTGAAAATAATCAGGTTTCTCTGCCTCCCCCTAGTGCCCCCGAAAAAGAAAAAAAACCAAGGAGAGCCGAGGACCCTCTAATGTAGTGGCCTGGCCAACATGTTGAAAACAGTCAAGCCAAAACCAAGCTTCGCCCCTGGCCCACCAGCCTGAATAAACTTTCTCCTTTTACAGCTAAACAATACACTAAAATAGGTTACTGAAAACATTTGAGGCGAGAAATAGTAATGCAGTAACAGAACCGTAATTTATATTTCTTACTTTTACAGTTTGACTGCAGTTCATAAGTTGTCATTGACGCTGTGTTAGAGACTCCTTGGCTCGGATTGGTTGTTTTCCTTCTGCTATTAGAAACACCAGGATGAGGCAGATGCATGTGATTTTTGATTTATATAGTACTGTCAGGATATAGTGAAAGTTTGAGCAAATATGACATTTTATTTTTTACGAAAGTTACCAACTGTAGCTTTTAACAAGCTTATGTTTAGAATGCATCTGTCAAAACTTGAAATGCTATACAATCTTCCAGCCAAAATGTGGAAGTATTTGGATGCCTCAGGAAGAACCAGGCTATTGTTGATAAAAGATAACCAATAGGAACAAAATGCTGAAAATAAGTGGCACAAACGTATATAACCTTTAACAGTATCAGCCCTTGCATGACCACGTTAAGTTACTTAATGAAACAAAGTTGAAACATGTTTAGCGTGGTGACAAGGTGCTTAATAAAATATCAAAATTGCAGCATATGTATTGTCGCTCACAATAACCTCATCCAATGAAAACCAAGCAGGAAGGAGTATTTTATACGGTGTCATATGCTGTAATTCCTGCAATGCATTTTCTGCTCCTAAATCTATCAGTAAAGGCCTATTTTGTCCACAGTTCCTTTCACTGCTCTTGAACAGAACAAAGCACAGCCAGTATGACTTTTCTTTTATTTCCTTAGAATGGTAGGGAAAGTCTTCAAAGGTCCCAAAATGGGAGCCGTACGTTGGCTGCCTTCTGGACACCCAATCCTTTTTGTTGAAGAATACCTACTACCAAGACAATGCTGCTTGGCTGTACAGGGTTGCACTTAATGAGGTATCAGTTGCCTCTTAAAAATGGTCACTGCAATAACCTGCGCTGTTCTTCACCTCTACAGGCTGCATTGAATATACTAAAGTTGCTCTCGGAGTTGGACCAGCAGTTACATGAAAGGACAGGGAATGGACCCATCTCTCGGTAAGTTGTGACAAACACCGTCTCTCCACGTACTTACAGCTGCGTTTACAATAAGCCTTTCATTCCGCTAATAATCATAGTGAGTAATCAGAATATAAGTAGAATATAAGATGTTTGTCACTTGTGCTCTCTCCTAATTTCCCAAGTGCTACCCGTTTCCTAGGGAACCTTAGGAGATAATCTATTCATTTTCTGAACATAAAAGGAAGGCTTCGCTTTTGCTTGGATTTTAAAGTTTGGGACTGATTAACTGTTAACAGCGACGCTGTGTGTCTTGTTTTCCACAGGTGTGGCAAGCAGGAAATCGACGGTGACTTGCACCTCAAACAGGCTAACTCAAGCACATTGACACAGACCCTGGATGGCGCTGTTTAGATCATCAGGTTTGGTTGTCTGTAAAAGCACTAGAGAAAACTCAGACACTGTGTTCTTAGTTTTAGAAGGCTACAGGAAGCTTTGGCCACTGTAGGCTCTAAACCATCACTGTTTCATATTCATCGTTCCAAAATGTTCACAGTTAAACAAGATTGATAGGAAAAAAATATATAGCTTCTTCCCCTTGATGTTGTTTAATTGTTCACAGTATTTATTTTGTTGCTTAGTAGAAGAAGTAGCTGCATCCTAGTCAATGAGTTGGGAGTTTACTTGTGGTGGTGGTGGGGGGGAGAAGCGATTAACTGTGAATTCTGTTCTGTTTTGCCTAGAACTCGTTTCCTCTCTGTGAGACCTTCTTATTCTTGTTTTTAAGTCTTTTACGTTTTATCCTCTGCTGAGGTGGTTCATTGAACAGGTTTGGACCCCATCTTTTTGTCTAGGGTGCAGCTGGCGAACCTCTGTTGATTTTCCTAGAGTGCTTTATATCAACAACCACAAGTGAAGTGTTATTGACATTACCATGTAGGGCTGGGAAAAAACTTGTGACTAAATGTAGCGTGTGATGTAATGTGACATTGTCTCTGCTGTGTGTGGCAGAGACATTTCCCTGTTGCGTCAGTTTCCCTGATACTCCCTTTTCCTCCCTTATGTCAACCTCCCATCTCTCTCTCCGCTCCCCATGGTAATTAAAGTTACGTGCTTACTTGCACAAAACAAAGCCCTCTATTATTTTGTCTTCTTCTTTACCTGCTAATGGCAGAATATATAACTTAAAAGTTTAGGTTATCTAGGGCTGTGCGATAATTGAATATAATTTATTTACTTTCAGTGGTATCATATCTTGATGACAATCCTATTGTGTGAGCATTTTATACCTTTCTGTTTTCCAAATGAACACATAAGTAAAACCTAACAAGATGGGTTATTTAAGTTGTCATCCTTCAGAACTACTTGTGTATCTGTTTACAGTGCTACCAACAATTTCTTTTCAATAAAGAATTCAGTCAATAATAATAGAAAAAGTCAAGTATAGCTACTTAAAAAAAAAAAATAACACTGGATTACATGCATACATCCTTTCCTGAGTCCCTTGTGCTTAGGTAGGCTGTTTTGAATCCAGCCCTAGAATGGCGTACTCCAACAATGAAACCAGAATGTAAATTATGCTGACTATAAATAGTATGAAAAATGCGGTTTGATTTTATGAAATATAATTTGAAACCTCAAATATTGCTCAGCCCTAGGGTCCATGCAAGCGTCTGTGTTTACATTTGATCAATTCTGATGGTGATTCTGCTTATCAAATCCTAATTCAGATTCTTCTGATATTTGAGAAAAACAAATTGAAAACAAAAAGCACATACATTTTTACCATAATGATGGGGTGTTCAGGGATTTGTTTTAATATAAAGCTAAAATCAAGCAAAATGTACATCTTTATTTTTATGCAAAGTTTGCTGTTTTCCATATTTATTTGCGTGGCAAAACATGAGCTCATTCTGGGACATTTTGACTTAAGGCATTCTAAACTACATTCTTGCTTTATGCTGTAGGAAATACTTGATCATTAGTCTCATCCTTAGTCTATTCATTACTGCTGTCTTTTGAGATTAGCCACACTTGTAAAAACTATATGTGTGCATTGATTGACACTTTCATAATTCGCAAGATAGAGGGAGAAAGTGCAGTAGCTCCAAAATTGGCCACTGAAAAGGAATCCGTGAGAAAAGTGAAAAAGAAAATATAATAAAAGCATGTTTCTTAAAGAATTCACGGTAACTATACTTTTTCGATCCTGTTTTACCTCAAAACCGGTTGGTAATACCCCTCTACTTACTGCTAGCATAATTGCATTATGCCTTTATCAGCCTCTTTTTGCTACGTCTTGTGAAGTTTACAGGAACACAAGCACGCAAGAGTGTGTTTAGAATAGTGGTTTGCAATTATTTTATTTTAGGTAACATAATACAGCACAATATTCTGGTAAATTATTAATTTACAGATATTACATACACTCCTATTCCCCTTTTGGCCAGTCCAGCATTCAGTCACTGTTCAGTATCTTATTTTGTAATTGGTGAAAACAGTTTGAAGGGACTTTAAACTTTATCTGAACATCATTTAAATGTTTTTGGGGTGCTGATGACCACTTGGCTGAGTCGTCATCTATTTCACACTTCTGAATGATCAGTCTAAAGATCTAAAGCCCCCTCCGACTGGCCTTTGCATTACTTCAGATCATCTGTATGTTATTGAATCCTGGCTGTATAGCTGGGCAGTTTGGCCCACTGCTGTTCAAACCAGCAGAAGGATTTTTTTTTTTTTTTTCTAATTTTTTTGCAAAGAAAATTTGATATAAATGTTAAGGTTTTGACTCCCAAAAGTTGTCTTAACTGTACTTAGGTACGGTTATGCAACCATAACGGCGGTATTAGACATTTGTTTCCTCCTGGTGTCAATGAAGGGGTACATGCATCTGTCGGACCCCATGAAACGATACGTAACCACATTGGATTCCCATGGCAACAATCTGAAAAGGAACATAAATGGTATATCAGCTGCTAAGCAATGGAAGTGCACAAAAAACGTATATAGTCTCTGGTTAATATGAAGGTGTAGCATTGTACTCACGCTCTGCAAAGAAAAGGCAGGTATGTGAGGCGAGGGATGCACACTAATGGTTGGTCTACCAGGATGGCATTCATGGCCTGCTCAACACAGTACTGGGGCTCCAGGGGGGGTAGGAGCAGTTCCACTTCCTCCCTATCAGTGGCACCAAAAGACAAACAGGCTGTCACTTATGAGTTGCTGCAACGTTTTTATGAGCAAACTCATACATAAGCAGCCAGAATGCCAAGCAAACATACACATATTCCTGTTCTGCATTTTTGTCGTACAGTCGTAGAAAGGGATTTAGTTTAGCATATGAACAGAATCATTAAGAACAATTTATGCAAGAAAGCCTTTATGAGAAAATACGTTATCCAACTAAACCTAGAAGAACAGAGACAAGCCAGGAAGTCTTTAATGCTAAAGTTGAAATGCACCTTTTTTTTAAGCAAAGAACAGAATGATGGATATTTGGTGTCTCTTTGTTGGTTGGTTCTAAATGACTCCATCCAGATTCTAGTAAATCCAGTGGATGTGATTGAATTAAGCAGTACTATGTGATAGTTCTGTTGACATACCGTATCTTGCAGCCTTCAAACATGCCTGTGTCCACGATATAGGGGCACACAAGAGTAGTCTTCACTCCTTCAAACTCCTCAGTCAGCAGCTCATGGGCCAGAGACTCGTGGAAGCCGACTGCAGCAAACTTACTGGCACAGTAATCCTGTCTCAAACAAAAAATCACTTGTTCACTGTTTCTTTACAAGTATTGAATATTTACACAATTATTTGTGACTTTCCAGACCTACAAAAGAATGCCGTTTTGCGATATGTATTTGATTCAAATACATATCACAAAATAGCATTCTGTATTTGCATGTGTCGCTTAGTTTGCTAACAGAGAAGTGTGTGAAAGACTGCAGTAAAGCTGTCGTATCTTAGCGTTACGGGCATGTTTCTCCCTCCCTGGTTCACCTCGACACCAGCTGTGCTGAAGAGACCAAGGATGCTGGCGATGGTGATAATGTGTCCATGATTCTGGGCCTTCATCTGAGGGAGGAAGGCCTTCACTGTCTGCCTCAGATACACACATGCGCACACACACACATACATACATTGTTAGATGCAGCAAGTTATTATGAGACAACAACCCGTGCAGTGTTCATACGACTTACAGTGATTTAAATGTTGCTCAGTGTGGAGGAAGCTTATGTTGCTCGAGCAGCTTCATATTAAGAGGATTATTATGTGGGAATCCTGTGTAGTCCATAGTGTAATGAGGATAAAGCTGTTAACGCAATACATTTTACATGTCATGTGTCACACTGTGCACAATAACCTGCTCTGTATAACATCTGATGCTAAAAAGATTTATACAATGTGGAATTCAAAAGCTTAATTTCCAGCTCTCTTAACTTTCAGCCAATGCAAAATCATGATCTGTGTTTGATTTAGAAAGTGTGCCACCTACAAAACATGGCCGATTTAATTTTGAGACATTAAATAATGCTTACTAATCGGGGAACAAAATGAATAAAGGTGGCCCACCATCAAAGCAATCAATGCGTGTGCAGCTTTACATTTGATTAAATAACATTGCTGACGTGTTTCTGCCAAAGCAGTTTATTCACTTATATAGGCCTACAAGACAAGCAAGACAATGATTGAATTCCACCCACAAGTGAAATGTCTTTAACACATTTCATATTGACTTAAGAGTTCTCACCCAGAAGAGGGCATGGCAGTTGACTTTCATGGTCCTCTCTATCAGTTCATCGGGACAGTCTAACATGCGCTCCCCAGCCACCACTCCAGCGTTGTTCACCAGCATTGTAACGTCCCGGCCCAGGTCCTTTCGCACAAGCTCTGCGTTGCGATACACATCCTCCCTGTTGGTCACATCCACCGTGTAGGTGTGCGCCTTACCCCCCATCTCATGCACCAGCTTGGCTGTCTGCTCGTTGAAAGTGCCGTTGATGTCCCACAGCACCACCTCTGCTCCATGCTTGGCGAACTCCTGAGCAAAGAGACGACCCAGGCCGCCACCTGATCCGGTGATCAGCACCAGCTCGCCATCAATTGGCTTGGTGCGTGGGCGCAGGACGACCCGCAAAGAGTTGCGCAGGATGAAGTAAATCACATCCAGAAGCATCATCTGGAGGTCCATTAGAAAAATCATTTTGATCTACTGCGGATGGTCTTGATTCTAGGAACCTATGGATTCGACTTCACACCTGTTACCTGTATAGGTGTGTTTTCTACGGCCTGAGTAAAAAAATATGCAGACAGCCAAGCTGGTGTTTACCTCATTCTGTGACCCTCAGCCTCCATAGTGGTTTATTTAAACACTCTCCTCCTGGATTAGAGGAAATAGCTACCGGATTAGAGGAAATGCTTACCTCCTAATAAAGCCACTTTTGTTGCAAGCTGTAAATGTATGCATTTTCACCATTACTGAAAAAAGTAACCTGCCAGATGGCATTAGACTGAGTTAAAGAGTCTTGAAGTTTCAGGGTCTTTGTAGGACATTGTTCATTGTTCACAGCTTGCACATACTCTACACGTGAAACTCAAGTTAGGCTACCTCTAAATACTATTCTTACACATAACCTATGAAAAACCTTTATGTAAATATATATGTAACAAATCTGCATTATGTGTGTGTAAACGCTGCAGTTTAATTTTAAAGCTTCTCAGTAGGAGCAGAAGGAAGGAACAGGAAAGTTGAGGAGGAATAATGCATGCTCACACTGAGGTGAAATGGGACAAATTGGTGATTTTTCATCATTAGTTCCAATTAATTCAAGGCCCAACTATATATAATCGACTACAGCATCCAAAAATTCCCACTTATTTTGGGAGGATCTCAATGCAGTTTGTTCCTGAATCCAACCTCAGCTGTATCAGGAGGACTAATGAATATTTTTAAGTAATACAGAAGTAAGAAAATAAGATTCAAGGGCTGCTATTTAACTACAAATACTCTAAAACTCATACTGTAGGTTCCCAGACATCTTGTACATGTACATATAGACAGTGCAGTGGCTCAGAGGTTAGCACTGCTGCTGCCTTACAGCAAAGTAAAGCAGTGAGATACATTTTACAAGCTTTGGTCCCAGTTCTCCCTCTGCCCTGCAATCATAAGGAATGAGAAGATAAGGAGATTATGTACATGTAAAATGTAAATCTCTGCATTGCTACTTATGTCTCAAGAAAGCTGCTTGTTGGGTATCCCGTTTTTGTTTTCTATAGGTTAACACTGCCAGCTTTGTTTACTTCCTAGGTTGGCATGTGAGCCGTTTTTAGAGAATTATACGAGTGAATTTGAATTTTAAACCTTTATTATAAACTGTGCACTTAAATTCACTGTTCATCATGGCTTTTTCACTACTTTCTATTCTGTATATAGAAAGACAATCAACCTGCAGAGACTTGAAACTGGCTTGTGAGAGCTAATCCGTCACAATGAGCATCTTTTTTATTGTTGTATCTTAGTTGAAATTGATACAAATAATGTAAAGATTATGTGTCCTAAAGAAAATTTTGATATTGAACAACAACATTTTAATGTGGTGGAGCTTTTTTATCTCACAATTTTTTTTTTCTACAATACAGAATATATTTACAGAAATGTGTCAAGGCTGTATGGAAGTTAGTTAAAATACTGCCAAGAATGTTGCCCTACTGTGACATGAGGACACTTGAAAACAGCAGCAAAGATCACATCCTAGTGCCGTAAATCTACCTGTATATTGGCCTGCAGCTCTAGTTATGTGGATTTAGTGTGAATCAGCTGTGTCTGATTGTTTTCCAGCCAGTTTCCCTGTTTGATATGTGATAAAAATGATACATTTTCAATGTATTCTACTGGCGGGAAGTCATCCAACCCTGGACCATTTCTGTCTTTTCAGAACTGAGTTTATCGAATCTGTGCAACTGTTCATGGTCCAAATGTTAACAACAATTTGTAATTGGTTGGGAGCACTGCTAGAAACTAAGAGTAAGTTTTCTGGTAAAAAAAAAAAATAGATAAGAAGAGAAATATATGAACAGGAGAGAGGGCAAAAGTGGTGTCTATATGGGCCGTATCCAGTTAGTGCTGACTGTCTGTTTACTGGAGCAGTAAATGGCCGTCATCTCTGCAACAGTTTTGTAGGGGGCCAGAAGGTAGGGCCACACCAAGGGAAAGGGATCCACAACTGCTATTGGTGGTAATGGTAATGTTTTTCACTTTGTCTACGTATGTTTCCCTCAATTCTTAAACTTGAGCCTGTGTTGTTTTGAGCAGTGTAACCCTTCAGCTCCCCCCCAGCAGCTTTCTGCTCCTATATATTCTCCCTTGACACACAAAGCAGAAGGCTACTGGGAATCTTAGTTGGAGTGGAGGCCTGCACTGTCCACACTGTTGTTCTTTTGCATGAATAACCTCAACCATAGGAGTTTCATTAATCCACTCTTTTCACATGTTGAGGCACACATGGGCCTGGGAAGCTGGCTGCCTCACCAACAGATCAGAGAGAGAGAGAGAGAGAGGCCATGAGAGACTTTTTGTGGTTTTGCAAGTGAATGTGGATTTTTGTATGGCTTCCGCAGAAGAATGTAAAATGCCTTGCAAATGTATCCCAGTTAGGGTGGGCTATATCTTACTTTTCATTCTGTTTCTGCCACTCAACACCAGTAATTGTGTAGAGTAGAGTGTATCTTTCATGATGCATTGGTAAGATCAGGAAAGCAATGCATGTTGTGAGGTAGCAAATTAACCGTTTAATCCTGTGAAAATATACGTGTGTTGTGATTTTATATTGGTCTAATAGATGAAATCTAATGTTTGCCAAATTGATCTTACATAGCCAAGCACGATTGAATTCGCGTATGTGGGCCAACTGTTTGTCTCAGTCTAACCCTTTACTTACAGTGGTGAACTGTTCCTTTAAGAGATACAGCGTTGACACATGAATCACTTCCAACTCACCGAACAGAGGTTGAACTCCTGATGGTCGCATTGCTTACCACATATGATAAGTGTTAATATTAAGACTTTTAAGAACTTTAACTGGACAGTACTTTAAAACACTTTTCTGGTGAATAACTCCATACAGGGATTAGGCTACCGCTAAGTCGTTTTTGCATAAAAAAAAAAAAACTCCCTGAACGTGTTGAGGTAGCCTACATGTTGTGATGGCAGTCAGGAGGAGCAGCTCTGTCACTTTGGTTTGTCTCGGTGTGTCTTTGTTCATCATCGGTCCGTGTCAGTCGGGCTGTCGGGAAACAGGTCTGTGTTGCACCGGCCGGGACCCGTCATGCATCAGCAAAGGATGGAGGTCTGACCGGTCCTATGGCACCTGCTACTGCGACCAAGCCTGTGTGTCCACCCTGGACTGCTGCCACGACTATGACACAGCCTGCCCAGGTAGGTTGTGCTGACAAAAAAAAAAATCTGTTTCAAATGTTAAACTCCATAGAAATCCATTAGCCTACAGTACAGTGTGATTATATGTAGTTTGTTTAAGACTGACTTATTTGCTCAAGAGTTCGCAATAAAATACATAGACTACATCAGGAAAAAGAAAATACATAAATGACCAAAAATAGAACTAATACAATTACTTTAAAAAAAATTCTATCATTATGACGTAGGCTATTAAAAGCCACCATTGTAACATTGGGTGGCTTTTCAAAATGTTAGTGAGACTATATATCCTATTAACAGGAGGCCTACAGTGTCACTGAAATGTTCTCATGTGTTGGCAATAATTGGCATCTTGAGACATCTGACAACTATAAAAGGAATTTCTATGATTCTGGTTTAGTTTTTTCCCCCCCTCAGCTGCATGTACTCTTCTCCCTCAGCGCTGTCCTGTGTAGTGAGCGAGTGGACAGAGTGGTCAGGCTGTGCCGAGCCCTGCAGGGCCACAGTCCGCAGGCGGAGCCGGAGGATCCTGCAGGAGCCACTCAATGCAGGCAAACCCTGTCCCCATCTAGAGGAGCATGCCGGCTGTGCAGAGTACTGGTCTCAGCAAGGGAACTGCCAAAACCCACTTGGTGAGGAAAATCTACCTGCATCTTTCCCCACATCCATGTGATCATCACATTATTCTCTGACATTTGGTGGAATTACTTTATGCAGTTATCTTATCCACCTACAGACAGCAGAATTTATGACGAGGAATGTTATCAAATGAAAATTATGGCTGGCTAAAAGAGCCACTTAGTAAACAGGGTTATTCTAAAGTGTGATTATGCCAGAGGCCTGTACTACGAAGCAAGATCAACATGCCCTGGATCTCTTTCAGTTATCCGGCTTCACCTAAACTAACAACCGCGGTCCCGCATAAGCTGTATCACGACGCTGCTCAGTCAACTCAGGGTTTCCCACTCCAGCGGTGCGCGCGTTCACATAAAAGGCACCACGACCAATCGCAAACATCTACCAGAGCCGCATATTTTATATAAGAAGAGCAAATTATAATTTTACATAAATATGAAGAACACAGACTCGGGTTTACAGGGAAAACGTAATACAGTCACTGCTTCCTAAAACAGGAAGGAAAGCTGGCAAAAAATAGCCGACACTGTAGATGCGTAAATCACTTATTAATATCACTTCCCCATAAGTCTGGACCAAGATCTGACTATAATTACACTTGTCCTTTCCATAAACTGTCGTTGCTTTAGCCTATTATTTCAGTTGCAACCCTGGCAGTGGAAGCGATCGTGAGAGCAAATAAAACATAAAAACATAATTCAAACCAATGTGCGCATTGGCGACACACGGCTCAAGAAGCCGATATAATTCCCTCCCATTAAAATATATAGGCCTATATTTCATAAAAATACCCATCAGGGAATGTTAACAGGGTTGTCGGTCTCTAAATGTTTTAACTTTTATGAGCGCACCTCTCTCTCTCTCTCTCTCTCTCTCTCTCTCTCTCTCTCAACCGCACCGAGCTCCGCCTGAAGAACAGTGACGCCGTTATCAATCGAGTATTGATTGGTCAGTAGGCGGTGCTGTTACACCGGTTGATCTCTGATCTCCAACTTAACCTGCTCCCGACCAGGTTAGGCGATCAGCATGAGTTACCATGGCGATTGAACCCGGGAACAAGTGATCCACCTTCGTGATACAGAAAATCCTGGGTAGAACCTGAAGTTAGCTCGTTAATGCTAAATCCTGCTTCGTAGTACAGGCCTCAGGTCACATCTGAAGTTAATGGCTGCAATGTCAAAAATTTATAAAAACACCCCTTCATTGTTAACTGACCTGTAATAGACAGTAAAAATCAAATAATACTGAAAACCACATTACAGTATCCTTTCATACACCCACATCTGATTAACCGATCAGAAGATAGATCATTACACAGGATTGTTTACCGCCTTGTTGTCATTTTAGATATGTCAACAGTATTAGATAGTAGAAATGTAGACTTGATGAGTATACAAGTTGTGATAATTCTACAAAATGTGCAGTCTTTAATCATTTCATTAATATGTATATTAGCACATGAGAGAAGCTGTTTCCCCCAGCATGCCAGGCTGTTTTCCCATCCCATGCTCATTTTAAATTAAAGGTATTGCAACATATGGTCACATGTAATGTTCTTACCATGCTCCCTCTGCAGTCCCAGCACTGATTATTGCGGGTGGCTATGGCAACGCCAGGAAGAAAAGAGACATCCCTGACAGCAGCGACATTATAGGGTAACAGGTTCAGAGAGGCTTTTTGCCTGTAATATGTTCCTATGTATTTTCAATACGTTTTTAGTCTGAGTTTGGTGTGTGTGTGTGTGTGTGTGCGAGAAATAGGTATTGTGTCCAGTTTCAGTTGACCTCTCTGACAAAGGGATGCCAGCAGAGTTCAGGCCCACACACCCAGTGGATGCAGCACCTGAGGGAGGGGCATCATGTGTGTGTCGAGTGCCAGCCGCCTGCTCTCGCTGCTGGACAGACACACTGTGCTGGAGATGGAGAGGAAAACGACGAGGGCAGGTAAGAATGGAACAAACGGGGAGTATGCTTTGTAAGATTATTAGAATGTTTCTTGTCACATCACAACTTGCCTTTTGTCACCATGATAAAAAAGAAAGGAAAAAAAAGAAGTTATGTTTGATCTTTGAATTTAGAAAGCCTCACAAATGTAAGCTTGTGTTGTTCAGAAAATGTTAATGACCAGAAGAGAAAGATAAGGTATTTGTTTTTCAAGCCCAGCTAAGACTTTATTCAACCATGAAATTAGCTTGAAGTTAATTTACTCATATGTAAAGAAACTCAGTGTTGCACATAACTTCACTAATAAAGGTGACCTTTCCGCCTCACCCTATGGCAAAGTCAAGTATTCTGTAATTACCAGCCAGAAAAAGTATAACACACAAGTAAATTTGAAAGTGAATACGGCTGTTATTACTCATATTAAAAACACATCACTTGTCCTTCTGGTCTCAAAACATCTTGCCAAAGGACTACAGTTGATAAATAGCCGGTTGGCTAACACTGGCGCATTTACAGAAATGTTGATTAATGTGCGTTGTCCTTATAAATAAAATAAATGAAATGAAAGGATTAATAATAGGTAATAATGTTTACATAGAAAAGTGAGTTACAAAATATCACAAATATGTGTATAAGATGTATTTGTTTGTTTGGTGCACTATGCACAGGAAATGTGATTATATTGTATTCTGGGCATAATCTCAAACGAAGTCACACACTGTTCTCAAATCGCTCCCTTGGACCGGAAAATTCTCTTTTTATTGTTCATTGAACAGCATCTAACCATTATAAATACACTTTTTTGCCTTCTTGCCGAGAGCTAGATGAGAAGAACGATAACACTCATATGTCTGTACTGTAAATATGTAGCTGGAGCCTTTAAGGATATACTTAATTATAATTCGGAATTAGGATAATTGTCACTAGTAGCCCACTTACCATAAAATTAATGCCTAAAAAAAGCATAAGACAAATATTGGTATTTTCTGCAATTGCATTGTTAAAACACCATATTCCACCATATTAAATTATTCTAAAAACCTCCATGGAATTGACAGTGTTGTTTTTGAGAGCAGTCCATTTGCATCACTTAAAGAGGACTGTGGAGTTTTCTTGGAAAACCAACAAAAGTTATGTTTAGTGTTCCTCAACAAAATGCATTGTGTGTATATTTGAGGTCTAACAAAATTGATGAATACATTTCTTTCCTCATAAAACACTTGCAAAGCTGATTTTACGTTGAAAAGATTAATTGTTTACATCCATGTTGACTAGCACTAAGTCTTCTTCTTTTCCGCCTTTGTTGGTGCATTGCTGCATATCTTGGAGCATTTCTGCCACCGGTAGATTGGTGTGACACCATTGGCAGGAATGTGTTCACCCATGTGCACGTCCTCATGTGTGTGCATGAGACAAACAAAATGGGGACCCACTCATAGAAAAACTGCTCCATAGCGCTACTAGAGGTAAAAAACAAAACACCACAGAAAACCTTAAATCCCAAAACACATTCATACTACCTTTAACCCTAACCTTATCCACAGGACAAACATTGTCACACTGCATTGACAGAAGATCCTGGCCATGGTATCTGCAAAAATCTAGAATGCATAAGTCTGTTCTACCTGCTTCTGTGTCTCTATTTTGAGAGGTGGTGGATAAAGTACCGATATGTGGATCAGTTGTGATGAAACAGTCTGGGTTGTTTTTTTGTGGGTTTTTTTCTTCCCAGACCACTGATCTACAGCCTATCTCTTAGATCTGATTGGTAACAGTGAGGACTACCACTAGATGGCAACATTGTTTATCACTTGGATTTAAAGAGAAATCGTGTGATCACTAACTCATTCCTTCCTCCCTCCCTCCCTCCTTCCTGCAGAAGGCAGTCTCTCCAGTGGCAGGCTGTGGGAAACCCTCGATGCAGGGGTGTGTGGAGGCGTGTTGGGAGGCTGGAGGCCTGCTCCTGCCCAACAGCCCGCAGCTTCCTATTCATCTAACCTCCTCCTTCCTTCTGTTAGCCTCCCGCCTGTACATATTTACTCAGAGTTGTGTATAAAAAACAATCTGCCAGAATAATTAGAAACCAGCCAGAATAATAAACACTGGTCGCTAACCTGATCTATTAAAGAGTTCTGGTCAATGCTTAGTTGTGCCTTCTCCAAATTAGTGCAACAACATGTTTACATTTTATTAATATGGCTAAATGTGTGCCAATGAAAATGTCCTATTTCTTAATCAGAATACAATACATTTCTTGTCCTTACTGCTCAACAAGAACTTTAATATAGTAGTAGTAAATACATATTCCCATTTTGGTTTGCATCAAAAACTGCAAATTAACAGTGAAATGAAAGTCAGAAATGCCTAATCAAAATGTAAAGTGATCTGATTTATTTCATTTTATTCATCCAAGGGAAATGTTGCTTTTCTTAAGAAATAGAAATATCTTGGGACATTGAGACACTTTTTTAACATGACAAGTACTGGCTTTGTGTGAATCACAACCAGTCACAACGCCAAAGTTACAACATGCACTAAACAATTGAACATTTATACAGAAACAACAGCATAGAAAGTCAACAGGTAAAAATGTGTTGCTTTTTTTTTTTACAAAACAGACAGCCTGTGGACCTACAAACAACATTGTATAAGAGCTGGCTAAGGTCGTTCAAATATCTTTTTTTTTTATTCCCTGGAAACAGTGTACTTTACAAAGACTGATGGCTTAGGCAAGGTTGGGGTCAATTCCACTGAGAGCTTTGAACGTAGAAAAAATATAGTTAATGTTTTTGTACTTGGTTTTAATTTGTCCCATGCTCTAATACTGGCTCCTTTTAGAGTGTCATGTGTGATGTGTGTTGTACTCCATCAAGGCATCCTGAATCGACCCCAACCCTGTAATACAGTGTTAGATTCAGAGTATGTGGAATTGGGCTACTTGCTAAAGCAGTGGTTCTCACTGGGTTTTGGAAACTACCACATGTCCTTGAAAAAGGGTCCTATGGGGTTTTAACAAAAAATGAAAAAGACTTGAACCTCTAGCAGTTAAATTTAGCAGGTAGTGCGATAAACAAGTTCTATTGTAGGTTTCAACTAAATGCATTTACTGTACAGTTGGGAGTCTTGTTATAGAACATTTTGAGAATCTGTGCTCTTTATAGTTTGTATCAATAAATGAGAAATAAAACAAGTCCCTTAATTGTGTTTTCTTCATAAAGCATTATGGTTTAGTCCTTTGAATTTCTCTACAGGGATCTCAGTGAAATTAAAAGCTCTTTTAAACCAAAAGATTGTGTTAATATGAATGGCTCCCTTGGAATCAGAGGGTAAAGTACCCAAATAAAATAAAATAAAATAAAGTATGACTAAAGTAGAATTTTTTTTGTATTATGGTGGTTTCATGTCACAGTATCACAGTCTTTTGCACTACCTTGTCTAAAAGCTTAACAGTTTCAATATTAGTGTCAGGATTTCAATACTTGTCTTTGTGTGTATGCACATCGGTGCGCATTTGTGTAATGTTTGCCCATAAATAATCTCAGTTCTCTTTAATAGTGCTTACTGTCTATTCATGGAATGTTGATTGTCATCGTTTTTGAGTTATTTCAGTGAAACATGGTCCCTTACTACAGTAATATAGAAAACCTAAATGATAGGACAGAAGCTCATGTGATGCTAAATGAGCGGTTGTGTGATCTGAATGCCCTTTATCAAACTTAATTTCCATTTAAAAAAATATGCAATGCACTCACAATGACATGTCTGACTGAAATGTGTTTCTTCACAACTTAAAGGAGACATCATGCAAATTTTCAGGTTCATACCAAGGAAGTAAGTGAGAGTGACAAAGTGTGCCTCCTATGGAGCAATTTTGATGCTATCAAGCCATCACCTGCTGTTAGCATTCCATTGACAGCCATTCATTTTGCCGTCACTTTGACAGCGAATAACTTTACATCTGAAGCGTTTAAAGACTCTATTTGTCCATTGTTTATTTCTAAAAAAACACGTCAATGTATAAAAGGCTCCATTACCTTGTATCTCACGTTATGGTTCCGTAGCAGACGTTTTTGTAAAAATAGGCTAACGATTGTGTCATAACCACGCGACTTTCTGTCGCATAGTAGAGGAATCACCATATAGTACAGGAGAAGCTCGCAGGCAGTTTTGACTTACATTAGCTGTTTAAGTTTAATTACTAATGTTAACTAGCATTTTAGTTAGCAATAATTAGCCTGTGCCCATGTTATCTCCTTACATATACCTATGCTCTCCGTCTCTGCAAGATTGGGAATGATTGAGATTTCTCTTGGCACAGCTACCAGAAGACTTACAACTTTCAGACAGGTTGTTCACGTCACATTTATGTCGTAAAGCTCAGTTGGAGGCTGCGCAGTAACGCTCAGCGCTCACCGGAAAAGTGCTTCTAATATCCTTCACTGGTCTCCGTGGAAATCTACGGCGTTGCTTTGTCCATTCATTTTACTGTCTATGGTTCTTACTTGTATTTTGGGTCTTAAACACTCCATTTTAGCGCCTGTCTCTTTATTAAGCCCCCCTCCAGAAAAGCCCAGTGTGCTCTGATTGGCTTGCGAGAAATATATGGTGCACCTTTGCAAAGGTATTTCTCATGCTGTGGGTGGAGATACTCTGATGACGAGCGGTATATTCTAATGAGCCTGCATGTACATAGGAAGGGGAGCAAAATCTGAAAGGCTTGTTGAATCCCATGTTTTTTGACATAGGGAGCCCACAAAAAACTGACTCGGTTGTCTAAGTTCACAGTTTGTGGGATGGTAGGCATTCCAGATACCCAAATGTATGGGCACAAGCACTGAAAAACTCACCTTTAAGAAAAATAATTTACATGGACATTTAGGTGCAGTAGGGTATAATATGTTGGCATACATTGGCCTTGACTTTTCATAAGATAATATAAATATGCAATGAAAAGTTAATCAAGGACTTACATCTAACTTGGCGATGAACCAAATGTTTCTCTTGTTGATACTGATGTCGTCCAACCAAAATAAAATAAAATGTAATGGGATTAGCTTGCATGTTTCTAATTTTTGTATCATTGAACCTGTGCCACTTCCACCTCGTAATGTGACATGAAGAAGTTTGTTGTGGAAATAATTAATCAATGTATGACTATAACCAAAGGAGTAGCCATTCACAGCAAGTTTTTGAGGAGACTTTAAAAAAATTATTAATCAATCTGAATATCATTAGAGGTTATCTGAAAATGTTAAATATCTGCAGTCAATTGTTATGCCATAGGACATTTTCTCATTTTAAAAATTAAATCATTTTATTTGGGAACACGTTCTTGTAGACAATACCTAAGTTTATGTTTTAAAATCCTTTTGAGTGTAATCGTTTTTCGTTTTGTGAACTTAGCTTTTAATATTAGCAGATACTTTAGTTCATGTGCAACAAAGGACAATGATCAGCTGTCATATTTATTTCTCTCTCTCTCTCTCTCTCTCTCTCTCTCTCTCTCTCTCTCTCTCTCTCTCTCTCTCTCTTCTTTGTGTCAGATGGCCAACCAAGAGCCCGGTTCTGTCTGAGGTTTCTTTCTGTTAAAAGGAAGTTTTTCCTCGCCACTGTCACATCAAATGCTTGCTGGGAGAATTATAGAGTGTGGTCTAGACCTACTTTATCTGTAAAGAGATAACTTCTGTTATTATTTGAAGCCATAAATATAACTGAATTGAATTGACTAGACATTTTACGTGAATAAAAAAACAGGACATTTGTGATACATAGTGTATGAAGCTGCGTAAAATAATTTATCACCAGCTCAAACCATCCATCCTTTCCTTATTACGTGTGCTAAATAAGATCCATAAAATGCACCTCCCATTCCTCTCTTCTCAGATGTAAATATGGCTGCATGTTAGAGTCAGAACTGCAGATGGAATACAGAAAAAAACAGAAGCAGGCTTCCCCCGACATGCATACATTCATAAACTGTTCATTCTTCTCCATTAAGCGGAAGCCACACTGCTCTAATGCCCTGGCTTTACAGCTGTCACACAAAACACACACACACACACACACACACACACACACACACACACACACACACACACACACACACACACACACACACACACACACACACACACACACACGGTTCCCTCTGCCTCTCACAGTCATTGCTATTCCTTTCACACCTCAGCTCCTCTCACCATAGTAGAGCAATATGAAATGGTTCAACTCTGTGATTAAAACAGGAAATCAAATCAGGATTTGTGATTAGACTTAACCACAACACTAAAACATGTATGTTGATCACCTTCTGTTGACCTTTGAATAACGTTTTACTCAACACCTACATTTATAATAGTGCAATGACCTCTTTTATGTGTATCTTTCACCGATATACTTGTGTTAGGAAGCTTTTACATATTGGCCATTTTTATTTGAGAATTTGTTTAGTTGGCAGTGAGCTTCTTCTTTACTCATCTTGTCAACATTAGAGAAAGTTATGATAACATTAGACCTTCCAGCTCTTGACAATTTTTAAAAGGCATACAAATGTTGTAACTTCACATTTGAAATTACATTTCAAGGGGCTAAAGGAGGAACAGTTGGTTTTAACTCTTTATGTTTACTGCTCATGTTAGCATGGTATAGATATAAAGTCAATGTTATTTTATGATTAATTCACATTTTTAAGGTTGGGATAATGGTTAAAATACAATCCTTTGTCCCTCTATATTCTGTGTATTATTAATGTAATGTGTTTCATTACTAGTGGTAAGTGACACTAGCGTGTTATGTAAAAGTGTTTCTCTCTGTTGTGTGGTAATATAAACAGATAATAGAGAATGCATTGTGGGGAAATGTAGTATTTATGGAATGCTACAGAGATTTAAGACATGAACATATCAACGTACAAGGTCCTTACATCATAATGTTGCGTTTATACAGTACTCATAAATATGCACAGTGAGGAGTGGCTCTGCTAATGTGTGACTACTGTGCATACCTGTCACTTTATGGGTACATGCCTGTGTGTGTGTGTGTGTGTGTGTGTGTGTGTGTGTGTGTGTGTGTGTGTGTGTGTGTGTGTGTGTGCGTGTGTGTGTATGTGTGTGTGTGTGTGTGCATGCATGTGTGAGTGTGTTCTTGTATATGTGTTAAACTACGTTACATGCAATCAGACCTCCCCGCCCCAATTAAAAAAACATTGCTGAGCTGCTGCCAGCCTTTGAGGACAGCAGCTGTCACCATGGAAACTAAGTATATCTATGTATCCTGAAAGTTTTCTTTCATACCTGTATGTATCTTTAGTGGGTGAATGAATGCTTTCATGTTGGTCAAAGGAAGGCCAATGCATGCTGAACATCTGTTACTGAAATCTAAACTTTATGTCAGTAGTCATGTGCTGTAAAGATACAAACTATATTGTAGGATTTACATATATTTAATTTTTTTAAGTGTCTCATGTTTTTGTATGTTGATCGGATGGGTGGATGCATGCTTCATAAATGTGCGCTTTATGCAGCAATCAAGCTGTTTATTACTGGCTCTTATGTTAGCCCATATCAAATATTCTTGGTCCACTACCTCTACCATCCCTTAAAAATGACTAAGACAATATTCACTGGTCAAGATTTGAGAGTATCATCCATGACATGAATCTCATCATGACATGATAACATAGGGGCTGGCAAAATACTGTTCAAGAAAGAGCGCTCCTTATAATGGATGATGGGGTGGACCCTCTGATAACTGCAGCCTCTGTGCCAAGACATTGAACCTTATACAGGATTACTCTTCACATATGATTATGACACAGCAGACTAGCAAATCACATATTTCTTATCTATATAAAAATAAATCAATCAGACAATCTCAAGAGGGTATATACATGAATTACCATTAGATCACCCATCAACATTCATTCTCACTCACATACATGCACACACACGCTTACAGTTTATTCAGACGTGCACACCCCTACAAATGTAAATGACTAAGGCCAGTTTTGGGAATGGAGGGCACAAGTAAGTAGCTTATTGGCTTCTAGGTCCCCTCCTGTATCTCCAAGACTACAAAATGAAATGGGACTCAGTAATGGGATAGTGGGCAGCTGGGATTTCTTTTCCTGGAGAGTTTAGAGATATCCCCCTGCCGCTAAAATCGTCATTCAGTTTAGTTACACCAATAAGCACATCTCAATTTCTCGAATCTGCTTCCATGGGGATCTCTTAACAGACCCGTTGGCTACTTGGGAGTGCTCTTTTGTTTTGTGTAATACCACTAATAGGAATGAGTTGAAGGAGGGGCAGTGACATTCTCCATTTTAAGTGTTTTCTTTTCTCCCAGAGTATTCACCACACATATTGACCCCGAGCTTAGTGCCCAATGGCATGCTCAGGTAAATTGTCAAATGTTTTAGTGAGACCCTTTTTCTCTTCCTCTTGCTTTGTCTCTGGCTTATAGAGTGTTTTAGTCTGTCTAGTGTCTCCATCACAAACACTCTGGCTCCAGCTTCCTGTTTATTTCTGCTGCACTTGTACCTCAAAGGCTTTTATCTAAAGTATTTTGACGCCCCCTCTCAACCTTTGGTCTACGTGCCATCTCAGGTCCTACATGATTCTCATGAGCTACCCCACGAATCCCTTCAATGGGAAACAGACAGTTCTGGCCCAGCATTTTTTGGGCTGCTTCAAAATGGTTGACACCTTTCTGGTAATTTATGTTGATGTTGCGTTTTGGGCTTGAACCAGCCAAAAGACGCTCTGAGGGACTGGCGTCAGAGATGTCGCGGTTGTGCTCATCATCATCTGTATCAGCATCAATGTATTTACTGATGGAGGAGTCGTGGAAGGTGAAGACAGTTGCGGCTAGGGTAGTGCTCTCTGGGGACTTCGGTGGGGTTCTGCTGCTGGCAGTGGTGTAGACAGAAACTTCTGGGCTTAACAGAGAGTGGTCTGATATGACTGAGCTGTCTGAAAGCGTGGGTGGGCCTGACCCCCCATCGTTGCGCCAGCCTCCTTTGGGGATAAGGCTTTTTGAGGAGTTGCCAGAAAAGAAGAATCTCCGTGCATTCTCGGAGCATGAGGGCTTTGTGATAGACACAGGAGTCAACATGGGTTCACGCTCCCCGGTGGTTTGCTGGCCTGTTTTTGCAGTGCTGTGCTGGGACAAAGCTGTAGCCGGACTGTGGGAGAACCGGTTGCTTTCCTGAAGACCAAGTTCCATTGCTGGACTATGGGGGAAGCGTGGATTCTCCTGGAAGTCTGTAGCACAACTGATGTAGCTGTCAATACTGGACAAGCTTTTCATGTCCCCCACTCCTTCTCTGGTTCCGAGCACCGGGGGCCCATGATCTTGGATGGCCCCCAGCTCTATCTCATCCCTCTGTTTGCCAACTCTGGAGCCCCTGTCTTTAGCATTGAGGTTTGGCTGGGATTGTGTCTTGGCCATGTGGTTGTACATCTCCTCTAACTTCTGAACATTTAGCCTCTGGGGACTGGTGTCTCTGGCCTTGTTGGGAGAGCCTAATTCCTGGGCGTTGAAGGAACGGTTTGAGCTTGTCTCTGATGCAGCTCTCTTGGGGGTCCATTTCCAACGGCTTGGAGAGAAATGGTTGTCATGAGGCCTCTCACTCTTCTCTACAACCACATCCATCAGTTCTGCACTACGAGCAAATGCCTCTTTCAAGTTCATTGAGACAATGCTACCATTTCTCTTTGCCCTATCTAGGGCCTCTCTTCGTTTAAGTGCTTTTTCCTGCCTCTTCTGCTCTTTGTAGAATTCAGAGAAGTTGTTTACGATAATGGGAATAGGTAGGGCAATCACAAGTACTCCAGCTATGCAGCATAAACCCCCCACTATCTTGCCCAGTAGGGTTTTGGGGTAGATATCTCCGTAGCCAACTGTGGTCATAGTAATAGTAGCCCACCAAAAAGAAGCTGGAATGCTTTTGAACTTTGTATCTTCCTCATCCTTCTCAGCAAAGAACACCAGACTGGAGAAGATCATGATGCCCATGGCCAGGAAAAGAATGAGTAGGCCCAGCTCATTGTAACTCCTCCTAAGAGTGAAGCCCAGAGACTGAAGTCCTGTTGAGTGACGAGCCAGCTTCAGAATACGCAGGATACGCATGATCCGAAAAATCTGAACCACACGGCGGACATTCTGAAATTGCAGCACACTCTTGTTGGATTCTGTCAGGAATATGGTGACATAGTAGGGCAAGATGGCCAGCAGATCAATGACATTCAGAGGACCCTTAAAGAACTTCCACTTGTTGGGTGAGGAGAGAAAGCGAAGCAGATATTCCATGGTAAACCAGGCAATACATACAGCTTCCACGTGTGCCAGTTGTGGGTTGTCTGAGGACTGACCAAACTCATCTGTGTCCTGCAGCTCTGGAAGGGTGTTCAGAGACAAGGCAATGGTGGATAGCACAATGAAGAGGATGGAAATGATGGCCAGGATCTGAAAGACAAATTTATAAAAGTAATATGAGTAAGGATTGCAGGATCAGGGAACGACATCAATCAGTGGAAATCAGATATGCACTTGAACATAAATTCCTTATTCTGATTAGGCAATTACACCCAACACCAAGTGCAATAAATGCACATTCAGTGTACAGTATTAAAATTGTTTTTGATTACAGTATGAAAGTGCTAATAATAATGCTAATAACTTACAGTCTAAAAACCTTCAATAAATGCCTGAAGTGTATGACTGGCTAAGAGCTAATGGATTAGATTGACTTAGACCATTTATTTATTCATGACTCACTTATCAAGCTTATCCACATGAGTGAGTTTGCTTGAGTGGAAAAAGTACGTGCAAGCAACCAGTAAACAAAAGCAAAAACATCACAGAATACGGTATCTGTGCCTTGATGAAAAGATTCTCCATGTCTCCAATTGTCAGATATTTATAAATGATGAAACTCTTTAGGTGGATGAAGGTTTTAAAAAATAATAAGGAGAGTTACGAAATTGGAGTTAGGATATTTCCATGTTAAATAAAAAAAACAGTCTAAAGCCATGTAGTGGCTTTGCAAAAGTTATGAACTGTAACCACAGTTGGACTCTTGACCACTTTCTTCTGGATTGACATTTGCATGAAGTTGCAGAGATAAACAGACAAGCCATACCGTTTTGACACAGTGCTGACCCTTCAGCATCCAACAAATCAGTGACATGGTGAATGCTAGATAAAATAGCAAGGTGAAAGACTTCAGGGCTCTGTGATTATAGAACTAGGGTTATGAAACATTATCCTCATGGTATGGACTTGTAACTCAACTTGGACTCTAACTCAGGTAATGATGACTTGACTTGAACACTGTCCCAGGGGTTGTGACGCTAAAAAAACACACATTTATCCACTGATTTACAGACGTGTCTTTCGCCATGTAACTTTATGGGGAAAAAGTATTTTTGGGCCAGAGGGCATCAAATGACAGCCCGGGAGTTGAAATTTCATGATCTGGCCTCTATGTTCAATTTGCTTTAAATCCCGGCGCACTTCCTGGGTTCCTGGATATTTTGGCTTCACTTTTGTACAGTGGGAGGAAGTGGAAACCACAGTCACTGGTGGAACCGTGTCGTCCATCTTCTTTTTTTTTTTTTTTTTTACAGTCTGTGATATATACATGTATGCAATTTCTTTAAAGGTTTTATTTTTTATATCCATGTATCCATAGATCCAACATATTCTCTGATATTCTGGCTCATATTAATGCTTATACATTACGCAGGTATTACACAACAAAGCATTACATAATTTGATTGCTGACTAGACAACTGACCATAGGGCAGTGAACTCAGCTACAATGTGGCAGGTGAGCATCTGTTCTTTTAGTGGACCAAGGACACGATTGCTTCATGAACTATAGCCTATACTTGTTATATTAACCCTGAATGACTCCAAGAAGAACAGCACAACTTGAAGGATGAGTAGGAGGTTGTAGCTGGAACACAGAGCCTGTTTTGGCAACAGCCTACACGAATGAGGTTAGGATGATATATGATAAAACAAATCAGAGAAAAGTTTAAAGAATCACAAAAAAATGAGTGTAGCTTAGTCAACAATGCAATAAAGGCATAATACACATTCATAAGACACCCATATAACATTTAATATAGGAATCAATTATTTCATAGTGATTTAATTAAATCATAAAAAATGTATAATTTCCTCCCAGAATGTCTGCCGTGTGGTTCCTCCCTACTCTTGTTAAGCTTGATTAAAACCTCATCCATGAACTGGATCTACTGGTTAAACACACACTCACTTGTGTAAACAAACAGACCAAAGGCCGGCGTAGAGCACATGATGCGGGGTTTCCCTATATCATCCAGAGGAAATTAAAGCACAGCAGCAGGAATAGAGCAACAGCAACCGTTGTTAGGAGGTGTTTGACAGCGCAGGCTCTGACAAAAACCTAATAAATTCAGAGTCCACTCCCAAGAGTAAAAATGAGGCCTAAAGAGGCAACCTTATCTACGACCAATCAGAGCAGGAGGACCCTGTTGCCATAGCGTCACGGCAGACATGAATAATGACCCTATCTTTTGATTTTCTTCCCCTCTGTGCTCATCTCCTCCTGCCCTGGAGAAAATCTATTTGAATCAAACACTTCAAGAGCAGAGAGGCGCTGGGGCCGGAGAGCGAAGGTGGAGCTGAAGTGCAGCACAAAACTGAATGGATAGAGAGCATTGTCAGGAAAAGTGTGATCTTGTTAAAGAGACAGTTTTTGTACAAATTAAATAACATGGTGTATTACTTATGTGAGTTTGTACTTATTAAACGTAAAGTTCACTTATTGAATACCAGATGCAACAGAATATGTATATATATATAAATATATATATATATATATTATAATGAGTCAGAAAAAGGATGCTGATAACAAATCCCAAAACTTGAAGCCGTGGGAGATTGTATCTATAAGAGCAGGACAAAAAAGTGCAGAAGTAATAGGATTTAGAAGCTATAAAAAGGTCACTAATGAAGGCACACGGGTGCTGCTGTGTAACATTATGGTTATGAGGTCAAGTTCCATAAGGAAACCTTGCTCATTTCTCACTGGCCTATGTCCCTGATGCTCCTGCCTCTACACATTTTGTACTCATTTACACTGCCTAGCTTGTCTTTATCTCTGTCTATCCTGGGTTGTTTAATGTCACAGGGTGCTAATTTCATCAAACTATTGCACGGTAAATCTGAGATAAATCTTTCAGTGCACATAAAGGAGACCGCAAACAAAAACATGTCTCGGAAAAGGTTGAATGGCGCTCTAGACATGACACAATTACAGCTATTTATAGACTCTTAGTGGACCCAGAGGCACACATAACAAGAAAAATGCTAATAGTGGCCACACCCTAAATTATGTCATTTAATGTCGTGCAAGTGAGTTATGATGGATATTCTATCATTGCAACTAGATTATATGGACACAAAAAGTGACTCCCAGCGAATGCTCCTTGGTGGCCTACTAAAGGGAAAACAAGATGACGGGAGGAAGATATTTATAGCTAGAGGAGAGGAAAAGACAACATGTGTGCAAAGGATGGAGAGAGAGAGAGAGAGAGAGAGAGAGAGAGAGAGAGAGAGAGAGAGAGAGAGAGAGAGAGAGAGAGAGAGAGAGCAGATTGACAGGAAATCCCACTGTGACTTTAAACAAAGCCACACTGGTTTATGTCTCTGATGGCATATCGTCGTGTGGCTCTGTAGACTCAATAGTCCACACAGACAGCCATCTTCTATCAGACAAGGTGACACCAGCCAACCATTCGGCTGTTTGAAAAGATATCTGGGACATAATTGGTGTTAATGACGCCCTGAAAAACCACCCAAACACATACACAGCCCTGTGACATTCTCCTCTGAGTCATATGGGAGAGAGATTATTTTATATATGGGAGAGGGAATATGCCTTCAGACATGACAGTCATTGCACAGGGACTATTGGCTCATACACTATACATACACCAAAACAATTTCTGCTCTCCAGAGACACGTACACTTGGGGCTCAGCAAGAAGAAACAGTCATTAATTTACAACTAGTCCTTCCTGTAGTTGTACTTGCTGTTTGCTCTGCCACCAGCTCTTGTTTAGATATGATGGCCTAGTTTATGTTGGCTGTGTCCCAGCAGCTGTGATTAATTCTCTTTGTGCTACATTGGGTTTTGTCAGGGTCAGGTCCATTTATCTGTCTCCCCAGCACTCGTCTAACAAGGACGGAACCTTGAACCTTTGCACTTTTTATAAAGACTTAAAAAAATAGAGTAGTATTATGAATCAGATGTTAACCATTACATCGCTGATGTGAATTTGTACGTGAATACAATAAGCGGTGCTGTCCCCTGTCTAAAGGATATTTACACCAGATGCTGCAAGAATAAGGCTAGGAGAATCATTAAAGATCCTGACCACTCGGATAACGGCCTTTTGTTCCTGCTGAGGTCGGGAAGAAGGTACCTGATACACCAGGCTAGCACCGAGAGGCTCAGGATCAGCTTCTACCCTCAGGCCTTAGCATTCATTTCGAGTCCTGCTTTACAAATCCTAAATAATATTTTCTATTTTTTCAAGAGCTTCTTTGCTGAAAACAGCTACTTGCTGTGGCTGGAAACAAGGTTGATGAGAGCAGTAAGAGTTAGTTGAAATATGCTAAAATTCTCTGTAGAGCTGGGGGGAACTGTAGAGTAAGATGAGGTTGTTCTGTGGGTTTCCTTTCACCTTAGTCATTTGGTTTATTGTTAGTATAAGAATATTAATTAGTGCAGCTTTAAAGTGAGACTGTGATGCCCCTTTGGTGTCATTTGAGTGTTTTTGCTGTCTACATTGTGGATGTGTATCCTAACTTGTGCTACGTTTACACGTGGCCGGCTATTTTCATAAACGGACATTTCAACCTCTCAGTTTTCAGAAAAGTGTTTGTTTATATGTACCCGTGTATATATGCCGTCAATGCCGTCAAGAGCATGCTAGACCTCTAGGTGGCATTGTAATGAGAAGCTCAAGCCCACGTTAGCCAATCAGAATCCCGACAATAGCAACAACAGCAACCAATCACGTCCTCTTTCTCTCTCTCGGCTGCCTAAACCTCCGTTTGTCTCAGTTTACATGCAAACGTGCAAACAAAGTTTTCCAAAATCTCCACTTTGGCCGGAGTTTTTAGAAATAATCGTTTTCTGTGATAAAAACTGGGTTTTTGTGTAAATGAGAGGCCAAACCGCAGGAAAATATCTGCATCTTCCCTTCGTGTAAACGGGGCCTTGTGCCTCCTGTTTGCAGGTTACTAATTAGAGCAACTCAGCTCACCTGGGTCTGGTGTGCTGAGGCTTCTTAAGCTGCAGTATCCTCTGACTCTGTCTTCTCTCTCTCCCTGCTGTCTCCACAGGCACACCGATGTTAGGTTAGGTTAGATTTGGTTATGTTATCCTATCCTATCCTATCCTATATTTGCTTTTGCTGAGTTTACACTTCACAACACCAACACAGACTCACTCGTGCACACCCTACACCACTGCCTCCACTGATTTCTCCATCTCATTCTGTATATAGTTAATTTGGTCTAATTTGGTTCAATTTGGGTTAATAAAGTATTGCTTAAAGATTTAACATGGTGTTGTCTCCCTCTTTGTTATGACCACCTGAGTCAGGTCATGACAGACACATATGTAACTTATGTAACAGCAGCCACTGCTGTATAGCCACAAGTAACAATTATGGAATAATGCTGAATGCTAAAGTATAGTTTAGCAGTAGTGGAAGTACAGAATGGGTCAATGTAAATTATACAGCAATATCTATCTTAAGTTTATTTTAGTTTGTGTTAGCCACCATAAGCTACTGGTTACACCAGACCGCCAGCAACAAAACCCCTGAGTGCCTCGAATTGAGCAAGAGTGCGATTTATTACTTATGAGTTAACATTTAATTTGTAAAAGAAAGACTGTGTTATAGTTGCATAGCTTTATCTGCATTCTTGATGGTTTGTAAGTCAGCTTGGTTTTAGGTTTGATTTTGTTGTTTATTTGGTTCAGTCACCTCTGGTTAGGTACAGCTCAGGTTAGTGAGTACTCACAATGTATTAAGTTAGGTGGCATCCCAAGTGACAGTTAAGGAACTCCCAGACTCCCAGTGCTACAGCTGGCATCTTTCTCATTAACAGCAACAGGAGCAACAGACACACTGCTGTGCTTAAGTAGTGGAAGCTCCTGTTCCTGTGAATCCCAAGACCATTGTCTGTTATCTCTGCCAGCACTCACCCAGGGAAACACATTAGACCTACCTGAGAATGACAGGTAACGTTCACTTAACACTTAAATAGGCATGGACTGAAAAAGGTTTTAGTAAAGGTGTATTTATTTTCGGGTGAGTAAATCCAGGTTTTGCTTGATCATTAAGATCCCCTGACTAGCTGACTTGCTTTCCCATCATCCCCTGAGCCACATCCGAGGCCACAGGGATACCATGCAACACTCTCCCAGCCTCGACTGCCAGCCACTGTCACCATGACAACCCCCTTGAAGCTCGACAGGAGGTGGCTACGTGGACCTGCTTGTGAAAAGCAAGTCTAACAGAGTCTCCTTCTCTCCGTCTGTCCCTCCCTCCCTCCCTCCCTCCTTCCCTCTCCTTCCTTCTCTCCCTGATATGTGCCTTATTAAAGCTCACCCAGCTTTGAACCATCTGTACTGCTCTAGTCTCTGTTCTATCTCTAGGTTTTTCTCCTATTTGTGTCAGATTGCTGTTTGTATTTCAGGTGCTGTGCTGCCTTCTTTCCATGCATTTTTAACATTGTTTTCTTAAAAGTGAAAGAGTACTCAATTACTAAGCCTCCTTCAGTCTTTAAAACCAGACACCCTCTTCAAGGGCAGATGTTTAAATTGTATGCCACACTTCAGCTGGCATAGCCTTTGATTGGATTAACAGGCTCCGCACAACCACAGTATTGATTTTTATCTTCATCGAAATTTTATTGTCAGTGATCAATAGTATGAGAGTAATAATATGAGAGTTAAATAATGTGGAATAATTCACACCCTGATTCTGAATGTAGAAGGGCTCTGCCTCTCTGCCTGTGAAAGAGATGGGGTTTCCATGGAGACGGGAGGAGACTGTCTTCCACATTTCCCTCAGCATGATAGCTTAAACACACACACACACACACACACACACACACACACACACACACACACACACACACACACAAACACACACTTGCACTGGCTCAGCTGTAGTCTCCACACCCTACATCACTTTTGCTTGTAACTTTAAACAGCAGAGCCTCATTTATCTTAACCTCCCACATCTTGCCAAAATGAATAAGATGTATTTTGTTGCTCTTTAAGGGAGCTTCTGGCAGTTCAGCTTTCTACACAAGTGCACAGGCCTGTAGATTCAAACTAGCACCTACTGTATGATTGTGACCTTGCTTCTTTAATGGAAACTGCACTTCTAACCTTGTAATTTATGGATTAGCAGCTACTCCTGCAGAATGATTTGTTTCTGTAAATGTGATAGTAAAGAGTCATTTGCTTAAACAATCTGGACATGTGTTACAAAAGTCACAATAGCGTGATAGATTTATGCGTCTTTCAGAGCACATAATTATATTAATTAAGTCAAATTAGAGGCCCTTCGACTTTGCTTCAACTCTGAGTATATTTCACATGCTATATTATTTTATTTAATGTGATTTTCATACAATTGGATGTGATTATTCAAATGATACTTGTCTGTTATGGTTTCAGTATTTTGCTTTGTATTTTGTTCCATTTCTGTTGCCTGTTTGTAGTTTTCTGTATGTTTCCTGTTTTTGTATATTTATTCTGTATTTTTCTGTTCCCTGTTGTGAATTTCCCTGTTCATGTTCTGTTTCCTGTTTTATTTTGATAGTCTTTTCTCTGTCTTGTCATGTCTAGTTTTACTTCCTGTGTTTTCCCGCCTTTGTTGATTACCCTGTCTTTCCTAACGTGTTCCCTTTGTCTCGTGTCAGATCATTTGAGTTTGTGTTTATTCCTGCCTGTGTTTCGCCCATCAGCTTGTGCATGTTTTCGCCTGTTGCCATTGCTTTTGGTTTCCTCCTGTGTGACTTAGTGAGTTTTTCCAGTCTCTGTACTGCTGTTTTTTGTTGCATTAAATCCTGAAGTTCACACCATCTCCTGCCTGCCTGCCTCTCCCTGCATTTGGGTACTCAATCTCCCGCTACACACAACACTTGTCATTCAATAATATCTGCAAGCTTCTATGTTATTAGCTCTTATTTATGTACTTATTTCCAAATTTATCCCTTTAAAACACTACGTATTTTGAGGTCATAGAAAAGTCGGGGCCTCCGTCAAAACGTTTCCTAACTCATGCAGCGCTTGCATGCACAAAGTGCACCACAACTCCATTCAGTAAACCACTAATGTAGGTAGGGAATCTATGCCTGGACCATCTATCTCCTCAATGAATCCCACCTCATCTCCTCTGCCTCTCAATTATTCATGCATTTCAGATGAAGAAGAGAATCCAGACTCAGCATCTATATTTAAACTCTGACTGGTCCATGGTGGCTGTATAAATAGAAACAGTATAGGATCTGGTCTGGTACAACAAAGAAGCCTGTCTTCATCAGAGATTTTAACTCAGAGTATGCAGCATTTATTAGAAGGAGATGAAAGACAGCTTAGTCAGGGTTCTGTAGAGGCATTTCTGGATTGAGGAAATATCAGAGCAGTTATGGCAGGTAAGGCAATGTGTGGAAAAGCTTAAAGCGTAACTCTCGCCAAAATGCATCCTAGGGTATTTTTGTGAATGTACGTGAGTCAAACTTTAGTTTAAAAGCATATTTAGGACTGAATCGCCACTTTTAAGATTCACCGTATTCTCGTTTTTGGGTCAAATGGCCTTTTGAATGGGAGAGCTAGGGGCACTCTCATGCTAGTCTCAAAATAGCTATTTTCGAAATACTAAGAAGACTCGACAGAACATGAAACTATGCTCGAAATATCACCAGGGGCTCTACACATGAACGAAAGCATCGACAACATTGTTTGTGTACACAGAGTTTACTAAAAAGAAAGGTTTTGAGCTACTCACCGCAGCTCTGGCTGTTTTCGGCCGCAGCCATTTTGTCAGTCAAAGACAATCGATTTCCGAATGCAACGTAACAGGGAGGAGAGTAAAGACGGAAAGCTCCTAAAGCTTAGTTCCATATAAATGCACGGATAAGTCGTTGTTTTGTCGTTATTGAAAAACAATATTGACCTTGTAGTTGAAAAAGGAGCCTCATATGGAGTCTGTTCATTCGCATTCGGATATCGACTCGTTTTGACTGCCGAGGTGGTAGTGGCCGGAAACAGCAACAGCTGCGGTGAGTAGCTCAAAACCTTTCTTTTTAGTAAACTCTGTGTACACAAACAATGTTGTCGATGCTTTCGTTCATGTGTACAGCCCCTGGTGATACTTCGAGCATAGTTTCATGTTGTGTCGAGCCTTCTTAGTATTTCGAAAATAGCTATTTTGAGACTAGCATGAGAGTGCCCCTAGCTCTCCCATTCAAAAGGCCATTTGACCCAAAAAACGAGAATACGGTGAATCTTAAAAGTGGCGATTCGGTCCTAAATATGCTTTTTAACTAAAGTTTGACTCACTTACATTCACAAAAATGTTGGCGAGAGTTACGCTTTAACCTGTTTCTGCTGTCCATAAGTGTCTAAACAAAATCTCACCTTATCCCCATGGTAGTCTCCCCACTGCACAAAATAACTCATCCTTAGCAATGGTGAACAGTAACACGCTGACAATCAAAATCACTAGGATCTTACTGTATGTACTGCACTCGCAGTATACAGAAACTACTATATCTATAAAGAGGCATGTCTATCATATTGTTCAAGGATATTGTCTACATAATGTCTAATAATAATGAAAGTATCATGCAGTTCACACAGTCTTGCAGTCCATGATTATTTATTACAGAAACCAGAGAATGTCATGGTATACTCTGCAGACAGCAGCACAGAAAGAAAATGTAAGCTTGAGCGAAGCATTGATTTGTAACGCAAAGAGAGATGCAGACGCAGGAGGACACAACACACACAACACCTCTATAGACACACATATACAGTCAATCAACAATGATGCCTGAATAGAAGGCAGCTGCAAGTCTCAGCATCAAAGAAATGACAGTTGCCATGGTGATAGCGACAGTGAACTTTTTCTTGAACATTTTAGTGACGGCACTGAAAAGGGAAATAAAAGAGAGATGTGGAGAGAGCACAAAAACATTCAAAAACAGAGAGACAAAGACAGGACTTGGACGACCTAGACTGGAAGACGCGAATGTCACATATTGTATTCACAAAGCAAGAGCAATACAAAGCAAGATTACTCTTAATCCTGAACTTATGCTTACTGCAGATATTCTACTTACTAACGGTGTAAAATTGCACTCAACATATTTCATTACACATTAGTTTATGAAGGCTCAGTGGCCATTCAGTGTCAGCGCTGTTAATCCCTTTGAGAGTTATACTCAGATTAACATTCAAATCCTTAGTAACTGGAAAACTATAAGCATATCATTTTTGTACTTAAACAGCCTCTATTGTATTGGTCCTGAAATAATTCAATAACCATCCTGACTGTGAAGCAACTACCCATCGGATCGAGAGGAACATGTGAAAACATAGTATAGCCTAGCTTTTCAACAAGGATGAGTACAATATGCATCTTTAATGTGTAGTTCAATTACTGTAGCTGTACAGGAGGCTCTGTGCTGTACTAATGTAAGTTAACGTGCAAGAGAATAATTAACCAATCACAAACTCCGCCCCCCTTAGTTTCTGTTGCCATGCCTGTCAAGCATTCCACTCCGTTTTCACATTGTAGTAGATAAAAGCATTTTCCTGCTTTCTAGGAACCAGATTGATCAGCTGGTAACTAGGTAATACAGTACAGTAGCTTTGTGAGCTGGTTGTAAACGCCATCTCCAGCCGACTTGTTTTACAAGGACAATCTCTAAAATGTACAATATGTAATTTTCTACCGCTACGGGTCTCTAAATTGAAACAGAGTTTTTGATAACGTTGTGATGTTGCTTAGTTGGCATAATAGTCTTCTTTGTTAAAAAAAACGTCATTGCTGACGAAAATGTATCTGTTCACTGAAGAGTTAATATACGATCACATTGTTAGTTCCTTCTAACATTACGCACTTGGACAAGCAAGACAGATGTTATATTATTGTTTTGTATTTTTTAGACAGTGTGTTTCACTTCCAACATTACTACACATAGAGCTTTAGGATGAAGACTGATTGACAAAAACCTTGACCAAACCTTGACAGATCTGCCAGTGCCTTACGGCTGCTAAGCTATGATTGGACAATCACTGTTTGGGGGAGGTGCTTAGCAAATGTTCAATTTGAATTTAGGAGAAGCATTAGTACTCAAAATAAAAGAATGCAAAATATACTGTAATTGTGATGATGTGTGTGTGAGTTTTGTGTGTATGAGAGTGTGTGTGCCTGCATTTAGGCTTGCGTGTTGAAACTTGAAAATACTGTAGTCCCAGGTGAAAGTGCTCATCAAGGTGAAAGATGTCTCGCACCAGTAGTCATGGCCCGTTAATGTAGGTTTCTCCTTCACCTTAGTGTTTTCTATTTCTGCCTCTGCCCTTAACACTTTCCTCAAAGTCATTCCTTCACCTTACTAGAAGTCCCAGTGAGGGACTGTTACAACAATTTGAGCAGCTTCTGGACCTGAGAGTACTGATTTCGACCCTGTTGTTCTGTGCACACATATAGATGTTGAGTATCAGATATGGTGTGCAGGGGGTTGCACATCACAGTAATGGTGATGTGGCCTCTTTGCACGGCCACGGCCAGCAGCTGCCTCAAGGCCACTCTGCTGTGTTGTGTGTGTAAGAAATAGTAAAAAAAAGGAAATGAACAAAGGGTAATAAAACAAAAACAATCACATATACATGTTACTTTATATCCTATAAATTGCATAGCGCAGACATAAAAGGTCATGATATACACCTCAGAGGCCTGAGCCTGGAGATCAAATATCAACTCTGTGCATACTAAAATAAAACATTCCACGTGGCTTACCTGACTGAAGTGGCTATTATCTACTGGTTATTATCTACTTCATTGGACAGCGCACAATGAAGACAGTGGGAAATGACATGACAAAGGTCCAATGTCCGATACATATATCCATCACAGTGTGCACCAACCGAGCCACCTTCATTTGGCTAGTGTCTGTATGTACTCATCATTCACTCAACAGGTGGTTTTCTCATTGTAGTGACTCATAGTAATAGACATGGCATGGTTATCATTTATAGATTATAGTCCAAATTATAAAAATAACACCAATTAAGTGTAAATCTACTTGATTTTAATTTGTTAATCTATATGTAAACTGCATTAAACTGGCCTTTCCTTCTTTTGTCTTTTGTTTTGAATTTAAATTAAACTTTCCTAACTCAAAGTCTGTGTTCACATTGATGATAGCACTGTTTTATTTTTAGGTATAGGCTTTTCATTCTTCGAAATTGGACCACCGATTTGGCAGAGGGTTCCTGCAAGAAACACACGATTGTCTTGCAAAAGAGTGGCTTGTTGCTTGTACCCTGTGGCATTGTGCTAATTTACGATTTACCTCACAATCAGTGAGACAGAGGAGAAAGCTATTGCTGCCATGCTAACTCTCCAGAGGTGTGAAATCAAAGAAACAATGTTCAGTTTGGGATATTTTTCCCTGCTGTTCATCAGAAAAGGGAACATTGTTGCTCAAATGACATCAGTGTTTTACAGTTCATACATGTGTATGATACAACTGTCACTGATGAGCACTCTTCTTGAGTGTCAGCACTGATTCGGGGAAACTGACACTAAGTTTCAATATTAATCACTCACTTACTGACTTACATCATACTTGTAAGTCTATGAGTGAGACTGCAAGTCACTCCAACCATAAGACTAAAACTGCCATGGCTTCAATAAAATATACTAACTACTACACTGCCAAGGCCCCCCTTTTTCATAGAGGGAAGGGGATGAAACACATGGCTTCATGTTGAGGATACACACGTTGGTCACTGTCTTATGATAAGCTAAGACATTAAGAGTATTAAGTAAATGTGCTTGTCCACGCTCAAATTACTCAAAATGCTAAATATTTTATGATTATTTTAACTATACATGCGTTTTCCCCCTTGTGAACAGGTTGGCATCAATATCCCATAATTACTTTGTTGCAAAAAGATGTGTCTATCGAGACAACTCATAATGACAATCAATTTAGAAGATTTGGGTCTTCGATGCTGAACTTTTGTTTTTGCTCTCATAGCAGAAACAAAATACTAACCAGATGCTTTTGTTCTTTTAGCCTCTGGGAATGTGGATGAGCCTTGTCCTTTAGAATTGAATCTGATCCAAAGGCAAACTCAAATGGCTAATATTCTTCATTAAAGTGATAATGAAAGACCTTCCCCCAATTTTAGGTTTTAGGTTATCTAGATTCAACTGTTTCTAACTTGTTAGGAGTTGTGCAATTTAGTCAAGAGACAGTCCAGTTATTGAATCGATAATATCCTAATTAACAGTCTGGAAACTAAGTTAAAACATTTTTTTTTATATAATAATAATAAGCATAATCTGAATTCAACCTTAATAATTAAATGAGGAATTTTTAATAATTTGGAATAGTGAAAACATTAAAGAATTTATTGTTGCTGTCATGAACCATACAGACACACTCCTATGACACATATTGATTCCCTATAAGAAACAGAAATGTAAACAATACAACGTCATACATTGACAACCCAAAGTTTGAAGTGTTCTTCCCACAGGCCAAAGAAGAGTATTAAACTATTGTCATCTGCTAGATTATCCCTTAGTCATAAACCTACTTCTTCATTTTCTGACTTTCTCTGATTCAGTCTCCGTGTCTCAGTCATTTTCTCTATTCTCTCATTTTTACAGGCCCAAACTCTCCAGCTCTCTTGATCTATCACATTTTTTTTCCTCCCTTAGTCTTTGTTCCCCATGCTTCCTTCTCTTGGGGACAGTGAAGTCGTAGTGTCTTTCGCCCAGTGCTCATGTAACAGCTTAACTCTTAATTGAAGAAACAAAGGAGCTGTCAAGCTATTTTTGACCACCTCCACTTTCTTATCATCCACTACACAATCTCAGAGCCATTTCTATGGAACGATGGTCTATTCTGTTCATCGGTGATAAAAGCATACAATTTAATTTTTGTTAAACCCTTCTTTTCAACAGATGTGTGCAATCACTTGATCTCGCAGAAATAAATTCAGCAATTGTAAATAGAGCAAAACGAACAAACTGTCCTTACTAAACCTATTCTGCAGCACAAATACAGTGTACCAAAGCGGTGCTCCAGTGCAAGCCTAAAAAGCTGGGTTGACACTACAAATCCTTTAATATCCACTACAAAATGTATGACATGACTTATAAAATACTCACTAACACGACTCAACCAGAGAATCTGATCTCTGCACGTTAACAGTGAATGCACGTTAAAACATGCAGCACAATATCAAAACTGATACTAAATAGTCCCATACCATTTCCAAAACCTCTGTCTAACATGAACCAATTCCACGAATGAATATCAATCAAGTAAACAGTGAAAAGATAGCATGGCTGATGACCAAAATCTTGATAATCTTTACTGTGACTTGGTCTTTCTATCTTCCTTGGTCATATGGCCTCCACCCTCATATAATCATGATGATGATGATGATGATGATGATGATGATGATGATGATGATGATGATGATGATGATGATGATGATGAATTTTATTTTGGTTAACATACATGAAAGAAACAAGTTTTTCCCACAATTTGCCACCGTAGTTAACCAAAAAAGGAATAGGCTGAAGCCAAGGCTTATTTTTGCCTATCCCATACCATAATCCCTTTAGAATCACCCAGAAATCCAACAAAACTAAACTAAATATCTCATCACATAATGTACCCCAAACACATCAAATGATAATTACAACCGCCAGTGTGGCTATGTAATCACTTCCGTTCCCGTTTGTTTGTTTGTTCATATGTGGCTGGGTGAAATTTGCCATGAACATTCAGTTTCTCAGAAGAAGAAACATTGATTTTGGTGACCTCCATGACCTTCTCTCTATTGCAACCATCAGCCTAAATATTCAACTTTCTAATGAGTAAATCTCCTGACCTGAAGCAAAATATTGGTAATGCACAATGACACTGCTAACAGAAATAAACACTGAGAACCCATTCACTTTTCCTTGACTGTCACCATCTGGCCAAACCTCTGCTTGTGTAATCCACCCAGCAGACTGTTGACTGTGACAGTAACAGCTAAGTAGAGGATATTATCAGGCCTTTGTGGACATCAGCACGTACTGAGTTTTCCCTAAGAGGTGATTTCCCTAAAAGTATGTAAAGATATATATTTGTATATTACAAATGGATCAAATTAAGTATAAGGTGAAAAGAGTCGCTCAGTTGAGAGAATTATCTCACACCTCTGTAGTTCTCCTCAGCGCAAAAGAATATTTTAGCGTCTGTTAGCATTGTTCTGGTTTTCTGGCCAAAGCAGGCTGCTGTCAGCACAAAAGCACTGTAAGCTGTTCAGCCCCAAACGGCAGTCAAAGTTAGCGACCAGCTAATAAACACAGTGGAGGATAACTAAAGAGCCTGATGTTTCCTTCAAGAGTTGGTGGAGACCAAAAAAATAAATCACATCAGTCAGGTGGCCAGAGATACGACTGAATGCTAATGCGGCTCTGTGTCTGCCGGATGTAAGAAGAGGCAACCGTTAGCTAACACTTTTTCCATATCAACTTTATACAGTGATGATACTTTAATCGGATGTTTACAGCTACCCTCATGTAGCCCAAAAATGAATCAATGCAGGTTTAAGTTTCTTGGATCAAGATATATTTGTTGGATTACAAAACAAATATGTCCTTGTCAAATCTCACCAAAGTTATTTGTACGGGTTGTCTGGGTTTGTGTGGTGCAGAGATACAGCATACGCTGGGTGCGCTGGGATAATGTGTACTCAGAGATTGAGTGCCTCAACGGCTTTTATGCCGGTCACTCTCTCTGCCTGTCACAATGTGTCTCCTTGTCAACAGCAGTGTCTCTGAGTGGTTATGTGTCTTCTAACTTGCCCTGAAGTCAGATGCAAATGCAGTTATAAAAACTTTGCTGCAAACTCTGAAGGTTAAAGTTGAAATAAACTCAAAATCTCAAACCTTATTGGTCCATATTTTGGTTTTAGCTATAGTGTGTTTAACATATAGATGTATTGAAAGGGAATAGCTAAAGGAATTGATTAACAGCACTCACCTTTGACCGATTTTGTTGACTCTGTTAAGAGAACACTCACATACACACGTCTATATTTGCATAGTACAGTTTCTAATGTATCCCTGGAGTTTATAATGGATTCTTTAACCCCCCTCCTACTCAGACAGACTGAAAATCCCAGAAGATTAAGGCTGACATTCAGAGTAAAATGTACTTAATGGTATTTAGATCACTGCTATATGTGTCAAAAATGTGAATTGAATTAAAAGAATTGTAACAGTAAAATAAATAACAGGGCTTGGAAACCTCTACATTCAAAGGCTAGACGGCTAAAGTGTAGGAAGCTGAGCTGCTGTCTGTTCATAACAGAGAACCTTTTTAACAAAACTCGTAGCAGTTCATTTTTTAATTGAAATTGACAAGAACACATTTTTTGGACTTGTGAGCCAGAAAGTGACCTAACCTTTAGCCAGATAGATGGTAGTCTATATCCACGACATTCCACTTCCAGGATTGCTCCGTTGCCACTGGAAATTCCGTCGCATGTCCTTATTTTCGGCTGGATGTCTGTTACCTCACGCTTTCTTTGTGTTGGAATTTAAAACTCAGGTGGATTTATGAGGACTATGGTTAACTGCTCCTCAGATATCTGCAGGGTAAATCGAAACAGCTAGCTAGACTATCTGTCCTATCTGAGTTTTCTGTTGCACGACTAAAACAACTTTTGAACGTACATGTTCCACCAAAACAAGTTCCTTCCCGAGGCTATTTTGCAACAGCACTAGGGCTCTGTGCGGCACTTAGCCCAAGACGATTGTGATTCGTTTAAAGCCATGCCAATAAACCAGAGCACATTCCTCTCCAATCCCAGAATGCTGTGTGGACTAGCCAGACCCTCCTCCGCAGCGCTGTGGAGGAAGGTCTGGCAATACGAAACTGGATAGATGGTGGCACATTAAGGGTTTTGTGTATCTGCTGAGCAATTATGATCATGGTCTTATAATGCAGAGAGATGGCTGCCTTCCTTATCCCGTATCCTCATTACACATTCATTTTCAGGTCACAGCCAAACACTTTGGAGAACCAAAGGGCTGTTTATATGCCATGATGAAGGCATCCAGAAGATTATTTTCCTTACATATGGTGAAGATTGGATCAGTGTTGTGGGAGAGTAAGTAAGTATTTGACAAGTGACAGCCAAATAGCCTGGGAAAGTCTAATATGTTATTTCCCCCCAAAATCCCCTATCAAGCACACATTTGTGACTTCAGTATTGCATGGTCACTCTGCAGCCTTAAAGTTACATAAAATACTTGAAACTCACTGTGTAACTGCCTTCTTTATTTGTGGTTTTTAACATGTAGGGCTTAAAGACTGACATATGTATACAAAAATGTACATCCTAGTGCTACTTCACCAACCAAAAAAACAAAAAGCGGGTTGGGGTGGTAGGAGGAATCATCCAAAAAAAAAAAAAAAAGAAAATATATATATATATGTGTATTATTTACAATCCTTTTAAGGTTATGTAATTATTAATTACCTTAACAGTTGAAATGGCTGGTGGATATTGCTGGTCAAATGATTATGATCTTAGATTTGTCATCATCAAATTTTTATAAATGTGGGCATTTAATGTCTATAAGGCAGGCAAGAAGAAATAGTTAGACTGATAAAATTATTGGCTTGCAATGTAACACATAACTTTGTGTTATCATCATGGCTTTGTATCACCTCAACAGAGAGAATGTGTTTGAACTGTCACTGTCTTTGTACTGTCTTTCCTGTCTTCAGCTGTCCTATGCAAGCCACAAAAAGCAGCAAGAAATCAAAAACTAAGACTGTAGCTATAAAACCTGACTCAAATCTTTAAAAAAAATTCAGGGCTGGATCTTCACAAGAATACGAAGGCTAGGCTGAACCTGTGCCTCTTCCCCACATGATGCCGTCTAGACTTCCAGAAAAATTATGAATGAGAACTGCCTGAATGCTCTGACCTCTGCAAAATGATATGTGGGATTTGTGGAAACGAAAGCTATATTTGTAACACACTTTAAAATAGGACAGGAATTGTTGGTCTTTCATGAGATATTCAGTCTAGAAACGCAGACTCTGGATGATCCAAAGTTGGAACACAGCATTCTTGTCTTGTTTTTATATGACTTGCTATACTGTACATCATCAACCATGTGAACGGCTGTGACTTTCCTGCTGTCAGAAATAGTGATTGATTCTAGTCTGGTTGTTTTATGTCTCGGATTCTGCTGCAGACTGATTTGTGAGTAGGAATATAGCCAAACCACATTAATATGTCATGTTAAGTGTGACATGAGAGGAGTGTAATTGGAATTTGTTGCCTGCCATCTGATACACAATATACTCTGATAGAACAGCGACTGGGAATTCTCAATTTTTAGATTCACAGAGGAAAAAAATGACAGAAACAATCATGTTCAGCCTTGGTTTCTTCTGTAAGCCAAACCTATGTTGATACTGAATTATATTTCTCCAATAAAGCCTTGAACAGAATCTTAAACATTGAAAATGTGAATATATAAAGTTGGGCTTTGTGTATCTATCTTCAGATACCCCTACATCTAAAAGATGTCCTGGAGAGGGAAATATTTCGAACCATTTCCAAATTCCAAATTTTACAAAAAATTGTAAATATTGTACCGTTGTATCCTAATAATTAATAAGATTATTCAATTCAGTACTTTTTACCCTACTGTTATGTTACCCCTTTTTAAAGTTTAAAAATCCTAGGCAAAATATTTTACAATGTTTTTTCAGTATGGAACTTCTGAGCAAGGGCACTGGAAGTGTGTGTGTGTGTGTGTGTGTGTGTGTGTGGGGGGGGATAAAATGTAGGAAAGGGGCCATTGATTTTACGCCCCTGGCCCGATTTTCAGTCTCAGCTACTGTGATCCCATTGCAAGCCAAATAAATATATCAGGAGGGTTAGATTAATGATTTGTTTGTAAACGAAGGATTTATTTGCTTTAAGTGATATTCTCAGCACCCTAATCTGGTGACGTCTAATAGTTCTGGTATTCGTTAGTATTAATTATGACAAGAAACCACCCACATTTGAGATGACATTACATAAATGCCACTGCAGGTGAAAAGGGTTTTTTCTTGGCGCCAATCTGACTGTTAGGCACTGCTTTGCCAGCGGACAGACAATCTTATTTTATGGTGACTCAAATCTGATTTGAGCAAGAGACAGACAATGCTGTGGCTTATAAAGAATGTAAACAGAGAGGGAGAGCAGCTTCAAATTGGGTCCGGAGTCTCCTGGAAAATAATTAACATGACATTTCCCTGACATTTAGTCGGGGGTATAGAGAAGCAGCCTGAAGAATGGGAGGAAGGAAGCAGAGATATGAGCCAGTGAGGGAAAAATGAGACAGGAAGGACGACAGGGCATTAAAATACGGTAACTAAGCAGAAGTGCAATTACACTCACACACAAACAAACCACGAATAGACCTACTCTAATGTTCAGTACCCACTCCTTCAGTGATGATAAAATTAGACTTTTGTTGCGTGGTAACCATTTGTTTTGTGCTCAACTCTACCATTTACCATCTGTTTATGGGCTGTTACACATATATTTCCATCTCTGACCCAGGATAGGACAGCACAGCTGATGAGCTAACACTTAGACAGTCTGTGGTCACTACTGGGCCGTTTGACAAGCCCAAAGTGTGGTCCAGCCTATTAAAAAATGACTAAGACAATACATCAACCCCTATCAAAGCTTTTAGTAGTTCTGTCTGTGGTTTCAAATTGCCCTTTTAAGCTAATTAGGAATTGATGAACTCTGCCTCTTACTGTGTCAAGGTTGCTCTTTTATTCTGATAAAAACAAGATTAAAGTGATGGTTCAGAGTAATTTCACCCTAGGGTCCTTTTGCAACATGACTCTTTGAGAGCTTTTTACCTGGTAGAAATTGAGAGTAGGCGTTATCAGCTGAATAAGCTTAACGCGAGGGCTAATGGGACTACGTTTATGTAAGTGACCACTAATATTGCCGGAAATGATAACGTCAACTGTAACAAGTAATATAGGTTATGCACACTAAAACGATGGATTGGAAGGTTTGTAAGTACACCAGAAGTTTATGAACACTTGCCTGCTCTCGTCTGCTCTCAGTGTGCTGCTGCTGCTGCTACCTGCAGTAAGACGAGTGCTTAGGGCCGTCTACAAATTACTACACCGAAAAGAGATACAACAAAAATATTTATTAATTTAATGATTAAATAAGGTAATGTCTCCAAACTTACCTCAATTATTAATTGTCTCCTGCTAGTTATACTACAGCACTTACTTAAAAAAATATATAAAAAAATATTTTTGTTGCATCTCTTTTCGGTGTTGTAATTTGTAGATGGCCCTAAGCACTCGGCTTACAGCAGCAACAACAACAGCAGAGAGCAGAAGCCAGCAGGCAAGTGTTATTTACATAAACTTCTGGTGTACTTACAAACTTTCCAATCCATCGTTTTATGAGTGCATAACCTATATGTACTACTTGTAGACGTTTGGTATCATTTCGGGCATTATTAGTGGGGTCATTTACGAGATACAAACGTGGGTCCATTAGCCCCTGCCCCCCAGCTATTCAGCTGATAACGCTACTCTACGCTAACTCTCCCAATGTTCGACCCAGGTGAAAAAAGCTTCTGGGGGGGTGTTTGGCTCGAGGTCATGGTGCAAAAGACCCTAGGGTGAAATTACTCCCAACCATCACTTTAAGAGACTGCGGCCATGCTAGCATCTCTGTGAGGATGTATTCAGGCCATATAATAATAATGGATAAAGCTTCCGGGCCTAAAAAGTGAAGCCAATACGGAAGTGCCTTAAACCTACATTCTATCTAATTTCCATAAGGGGGCAACTTAACTGGTTGCAAAAACAACTCTGTTTTTACAGAAGTCTATGGGAAAATGACCCTACTTCTCACTTGCTTTATTACCTCAATAAACATTTTCATAATGAGTTTGTGGCCTACTTTCAAGTCTTTTTCAATACAGCATGATGTTCATTTTGTAAATAATGGTCCAATTTATTTTAAAATTGACGATAAAGCAGTGGATGTTTTAGGGACGTGGCTACACGCCAACCTCTGTCCGTGTTTCTTGAAATTTGATGCTCTCTGTGTGTTTTCATGCCATCAAAGTTAATTGGGACCCTTTGGTTGCCTAGAAATGCCTAACCAAGCTAGCTAGCTACAGCTAGCCTATTAAAAAATGACTAAGACAATACATCAACCCCTATCAATGCTTTCAGTAGTTTGGTCTGTGGTTTCACATTGCCCTAATTAGGAATTGATGAACTCTGCCTCTTGCTGTGTCAAGGATGCTCTTTTTTTATGGCACGCCATCCTCCGCTATAAGCGTATAATGATGCCAAAAGAAGAGATGATGAACACTTTTTTTAATGGGAAGCACTGCACCCACTCATCAGTTGGTTGTTATTGAGAGCTTTAGATTTGGAGAAAACAATATGTACAAGCTCTTTGCTGTGTTATTATTCAAAGGGAAGAGTACTCATCTTGGTTAAGCACTTCAAAACTGTTCTTCAGTGATGTTTCGAAGAATTGCAGATATCAGGATGCAATAATGGAGACAGCAGCGTACAGTCGACTCAGAGTGGTCATCTCCTTTTTGTAGGCTACAGCACTTTCTTAGTTCTAACACAATAAACATTGATTTTAAATCTCTTTGATTCCTATGAAGAAGACATTTAACTGACAGACCCGCAGCACTCTTCTCAGTCTGTAAGTGGGGTAGCGCTGACAGTTCTCAACCAATCCTTACCGCAAATCATCAGCCAGTACATAATGCTAATAGTTTAATTTCCTATATGTTTCCCAAACAAGGCACGCCGCTCCCTTTAACAGTGTAAGAAAGAGAGAGTGTCCTTTTCATCCCTCCAATCCAACCTAAAAGAGTGAGATCAAAGGCTCCTCATGTTTAACACTGCTGTGGTCTCCCAGGTTGACTGGTGCAGTTGTGTTTCCTTGAGAGGCCAGCTGAGGTCCAACTCTGTCTTTTTGCACCAACTAAAAGTAAGTACCTGATAGAGGTCAGTACGCTCAGCATGGCTATTTCATTAGGAAATATTATGCCATAGTGGGTCCGGGACCCTTAGGGGGTCCTCAGAGTCAATGCAGGGGGGCCTCCAAATAATTGTTAAGTTTTGAAAGATTTTTTGAAAATTTAAAAGGTCTTAACATGAATCCAACATATTATTAGCAAATATAAATCACCACTGATTACTGGCCTATAGGTAAGGTAGTCACTAAGATAGCCACTGACAGATAAAGTTAATCCTAAGCATTCACTGTGTATTTTTAACATTAAAACACGATTTATAAAATAATGCCAACAATTATTAGGTTATTTTACTGTAATAGCTTAGTATTCTATGCAAAAAAAAGGTAGGCCTATGTATAAAGGCTTTAGGCCACCCTACACATTATTGTAGGCCCAGTTTAATATGCAACTTCATTTTAGACAACATATGTAGTAGGGGGTCCCTGCTCAATCTCTCTTTCAGTTAAGGGATCCTTGGCTTAAAAAACGTTGAAGACCCCTGCCATAGGGTGAGAACTTCAACATCTAATTCCAAACAAAACACAACACAAAACAAAATGCTCACCAAATAGTGCATAATATTAACACACATTGGTTTTAAATTCTAGCAGCTGCTTTGCTGTCATTTTTCTTTTTCCTAAATTATTCGCTAATAAATTGCTTGAGTATGGTTTGACTGATTTCTTAACTTGACTTAATCATGAGATAAGCGCCACAGTTATAAACTAACTTTTTCTGGGTTTCTAACGTTTCTGTCTTACTGTAGTTGATTACTGAAATATGTGCAATAATGACATGTCACAAGCATGCATCTACTGATTAAAAAAGTGCTCCTCCCATGCATTGATTAATCCAAATGATTCAAACAATCCTAAATTATTTCTGACTTGTTGTTTATGTGCACAAAGATATAATTCAATAACCCAGCCTTCTGCAAAATATTTCAAATCCAATTGGCTCAGAATAATGCAGGGTGGGGTTGTCACAAACAAACAACACAATGCAAAGGACAATCAAAATAAATTACTTTTATGTATTTCATGTTGTCAGCGAGGGCAGCTAAGTTATATTTAAATGATTTATTGGTGCATAAACAGTGCACAAGGTCACACAAAGTGTATGCAGCATGCAGGTGTGCATGTCTGGATGGTTGTGCATTTGTACATGTGTATTTGAAGGTGTATACGATGGTTCTGCAGTGATGATATAGCAATGGACGTTTGTTACAAGTCTGGTAATAAGAGCATTAAAGGAGATACAGAAAATGAAGCTTGTGTCATGGTTTAAAGATGGTTAACAGCGAGGCATCCAGCGAGGTGCTTTCACTGTAAGACTCAGACATGCTTTTTTTTCCTAGTTCTTGAACAATATCCACACTGATAGATCACATCAACTGACTTTTTCTATCATTACTACTTTTTACTTTGTGTTCCAACCTTGAAACAATCAAAGCATGAGTAAACACCAAAGCACAACACACAGAGGTTTCCTAATTGACTCATTGTGTGCACACCTTTTAAAAGGTATTAGTAGGTGGCTGGGTTGGCTCAGTGGGTGGAGCAGGTGCACATATACTGAGAGGTGTATGCCTCAACGCAGAGGTCCAGGGTTCAAATCCAAACTGTGACAATTTCCTGTATGTCTTCCCCCTTTCTCACCTAGCTGTCTTATCAAATAAAGGTGGAAAAGCCCAAAAAATAATCTTAAAAAAAAAAAGAAATGCATTAGTAGGTCTAAAAATGGTGCAAATGCTGTGTCTTGTGCACAGGGATTTTTATTGTAGGCCTATAAATAAATATTCAGTGGTCTAAAAACTACAACATCCCATGTAAGTTCATTTCAAAATGCCACAAACATCCAAAGGCAATTACTTACTTAATTAATCATGTATTAATATGTCACAGTATGACGCATTATGAAAACAAGATTAAGAGTCTGCAGCCATGCTAGCATCTCTGTGAGGATGTATTCAGGCCATATAATAATAATGGTTGAAGCTTCCGGGCCTGAAAAGTGAAGCCAATACGGAAGTGCCTTAAACCTACATTCTATCTAATTTCCATAATTTTTACAGAAGTCTATGGGAAAATGACCCTACTTCTCACTTGATTTATTACCTCAATAAACATTTTCATAATGAGATTGTGGCCTCAATCGCTACTTTCAAGTCTTTTTCAATACAGCATGATGTTCATTTTGTAAATAATGGTCCCATTTATTTTAAAATTGATGATAAAGCAGGGGATGTTTTAGGGGCGTGGCTACAAGCCAACCTCTGTCCGTGTTTCTTGAACTTTGACCCTCTCTGTGTGTTTTCACGCCATCAAAGTTAATTGGGACCCTTTGGTCGCCTAGAAATGCCTAACCAAGCTAACTAGCTACCGCTAGCGGTAGCTGGTAACTTAAGGGAATTTTTGCTGATTTTCTGTTCCACCATACATGCTGATGCATGGCAGGAGTACCTGGAGTTCCGTGTTTACCAGCAGGTAAAACTACATTGGATGACCCTCTTCAGAAATGTTGAAAACAACACTGGCTTGGCCACATCATCCTCCCTAGCTATAACCTCTCGTCAAAAATTGTCACATCCGGTTGCAAAAAAACAGAATGGCAACGCACATATTGCCAAAGGCTTCAAAATGGCAGTCATTATGGCTATGATTCAGACACAGCAGTGCTTTGAACTAAATGTTAAAGTCAGCATGCTAACATGCTGACAATGACACATGACAAGGAGTGCTATGATGTGAGCAAATAATGGAAGGAATAAGGAATAATGTTCATCATCTTAGTTTAACGTGTTAGCATGCTAACATTTTTAAATTTGCATTAAGAACACAGGATGATGGAAATGTCATTAGTTTTGCAGGTTTCTGTGTGTGTGTGTGTGTGTGTGTGTGTGTGTGTGTGTGTGTGTGTGTGTGTGTGTGTGTGTGTGTGTGTGTGTGTGTGTGTGTGTGTGTGTGTGTGTGTGTGTGTGTGTGTGTGTGTGTGTGTGTGTGGACCTGTAGTGCAAATCATCACCATGCTAGTAGAGGATTGATCCAACCAATATCCAAGCCGCATCTCTTACACCCAACATTCATGACAGTTACCTTTGCTGCAATAGATGAGCCAGGCTTTTCCAGAAGGTCCCAAAGTTTCTTTCGTTTTTCAGCACAGCAAGTGTTGTCAAATTCTTCTCCCTCTATGTCTTTCATATTGTCAGCCTCTCGTTTGAGCTCCTCATTCATTTGCTCCTTTTTCTGGTGGTACCTCGCCTGGCAACACGACTCCAGGTAGATCTCGTCAATGCCCCAGTAGTCGAGTTCTTGACTGAACGACAGGGCACACATTTCTTCCATCATGTGCAGCTTACCCGTGCGGTAGAAGTTCAGAATTGAAGTGAACGCCCCTGGATGTCGGTCAAAAAAGTACTCATTCTCCTCAAGGTTGTAGTCATCGCACACTTCCATCAGAGATTCATGGGCGTTACAATCTCTTAACTTTCCCAAACGTGTTCGTGGTAACCTATCTAACGTTCGCCACAAGACCTCATGTGGGAGACCCCCAACATTCAGCCTTACTCTACGGAAACATGACTTGCTGCGAATGATGTCCACCGGTTCAGGTGGCAGCAATGATGTTGAGCGGGAGCCAGCTTTATTTAACTCTGCCAAGGATTTCTCCATGATGACTTTAGGTTGAGGAATCAGGCAAACATCCAGGGCTATGGACTACAGCTGGTCCTGTTTTCTTTCATTATTTTATCTAAAGGATTCAAAACAAAGAAAAAAAGAAATCATTAGTATTCTAGGATTAGCCCCAAATGTTAAGGCCAACACCTTAATCATTCGATTCAGAACTTTTATGGTGATTAAGGATTTAGGCCTGGGCCCCAGGCGTAGTTTAGAGCAGTGGCTCCTAACCCGGGGGTCAGGAGTCAATAACATTAATCTGACAGGTATCAAGATGATTTCAGATGATGAGGGGTCACAAGCCGAAACCAACGGTTTCAAGCAGTGTTTTCGGTCCCACATGGTTTGTCATGCTAGTACGTTATTAGATTAATCAATTGAATATTGGCAAGTACAATTATATAATGCAATGCTAGACCAGATTCAAAATCAATGGTTTAAAGGGCTGAAGGCAATAAAAGCGAGATTAAGTATACTATTATTTCAAGGCATTTAAGTCTTGTTATATCTGATATCTGCAATATCATTATATTTGAATAATTTTTTTTCAGGATATTTCACTGTTGAGTGCTGATTACTGAAAATTCTTTCCTGCGTCAACAATAAACAAGATTATGATTCTTCATATGACTCACACCTTTTGGTAGCTAACAAGAAAGATAAGTGGAAACTTTTTAATATTGTTCTGTCATTAACTAAACCTAAAGAAACATAACTGAATGTTCTTGCCCAGCAAAACTTAAAAATCAAAAACAAAAACAAAAAATATTTAAAACCAATGGGGAACTGCAGGGTCCTGAAGGCAATCATTTTAAATCACTGTTTTAAAAGGCTCCAAGGGAGAAAAATAAGAAACAGTTAAATTGTATAATTCTATTTGGATATTTCACTAGTATCTTTTATAAATTCTTTTTTGAATCAACAACACATCTACCCCTTAGACGAGGATTCTTGAGATGATTCATGCATACAATATTAGAAGTTAATAAGGGGAGGGGGTAATGGAAGCCTCACTTAATATTATATTATCACCTAAACCAGTATATAGTAAACACTATTGAATTGAATTTCCTATGATCAAAAACAGTAAAACCTACTTTAAAACCTCTTGAAACCCAGCCAGACAAGAATTGAAAATCACCGGTTTAAAGGGCTCCTCGGGAGTGAAATTTAGCCCGGATAAATTTAATTATTATCTCTGGATTTTCACTCATTAGTTGCTGTTAACACACCATCTACTGCATCGTCTTCTTTTATTTTTTATTTTTTTATTATGTCCTGAACTTAAACATATAAGCGACACCTGCAACATAAATATAACTACCCTAAGATGTGGGTTCTTGAGATGACTCACATCTGATGATAGCAGTCTGCAGAATCATATATTTCTATTTAGGGCTAAGAAGAAAAATATTTGGGAACCATGACTAAAACTTTTAAATTTTAAAACTGCACTGACTCATTATTTTGGAGACATCTCCTCTATGGTGACTGATATTAATATCAATAATACAACTGTTGTATTATTGTGTCTGTTTGCAGTTTGTCATCTCTAGCATTAGGGTTGATCACTGCTCATGTGACGCCCATGCAGTGCTGTGGGTGGGGACGCAGGAGACCACAGCGATCAGTGTGGTACAAAGTGAGCGCTGTCCACTCTAATGGTGCTGAAACACCAGGAAGCGCTGTTCACTCCCTGAATCATGGCGAGCTCTCGTTGGAAGACTCAGAGAAGAAATAGGCAACAATCATCTCCTGACAAACATTATATCACCTATTTCTGACTGCGGACGTGGCACGAGCTGCACATGTTTACATGCTGATCATTTTGTTTATGTCTGTGTGATGAGAGCGGGGAAGCCCGGCAACACCTCGGGCCTGCAGATGTGATCATTGATCGTTGCCTGTCACACAAAGTTTCTAACACTTCACAAACACAATTAGCCCTGCGCATTATGTCAACATAGCCTACATTATAAAGCCCATAGAAAATAAAAATAAAACACGAACACAGGATGTAGAATTGAGGATGGAAATATGTCGGCTTTTGGACATGCAGTAAAAGGCTGCGGGGAAGCAGTAACAAGAAATGTTAATTTGAAGGAGCCTCCACCCTCCTATTGGAGTCAGAGCTTCGATAAAATAATTTAGCATTAAACGAGCCACTACAAGCACACTCTACTGTTGTACGCAGCTAAACTGAGACTGGCTCATTGTGATTCTTAATCATCTCCAACTGCAATGATGTAAATGCAAATCATCCATCGTTAAGCATTTCTCTGTTTTTCAAAGGCTGCCTGCTCCATATTTGTGCAGTTTTATTGCAGAGTAGTCCTATACTATGCCACTCATAATCTATTACAATTGATATGTTAGCCTGCATATGATTCAAATTCCAAAGATTGAAATAAGCTTAAAAAAATACCGTAGTGAGTTGTTGTCATCCTGCACTGAATCAAACCAGCACGTACGGCTCTGTGAACAATCAATTCGCTGGCACAAACGGAGATGAAGCAGTAGCATTTAAAAAAGGAGGCGTCGTTATTGGTTTACTTTTGCCGGGGTCTAAACCAATCCATTTCCCCCTCCTCTGCCTCCGACATGGCAGAGAGATCCTCAGCACGATCTACTGCCTACCCGCCGGATTCCTGCTCCGCATATCCGCACCAGTGCTTCACCCGAAGATCAACAAGTATGCCGAGAGCCCATTCGGACAGACTACCTGTGTTTCCCAGTCAGCTGTGTGAGGAGGCGCCGCATCTCTCTGAAGGTGGATCCATGGCAGCTCAGCGCTCTCTTCCACATCTGATTAACTCTTTCAGCACCGCGCCTTGACGTCTGGATGTATCACTAAAAAGACTTATGGCCACTGTTGGTGTTTACGATATGGTGCACTGTTTGATAAAAGCATAAGGTAATGATAGTGCTCATGAACGTGTAATATATTAATCGGGTTATATGATATGAAGGAATCAACATGAGCGATAATCAATTAGGTACATGTTCAGAGAAAGGATTTAAATAATCATCTAATATGGAACTTAAGTAAATGTAATGCTGTTTAATATGATGGTAGGTGGTTTTTAATGCTGCTTAATATGATTAGTGTAGGTGGTTCCCCTCCTTTTATCTTCACATACAAGCAGTGGTAGAATAAGTATTCAGATCCCCAACATTATATTCATGTACAAATCCTGCACTGGTCAAGGTATGGTACAGTAAATCATACAAAGTACATAAGTATTAGCAGTGAAATGTACCTAAAGTACCAATACTAAAATGACTCATTCTGCTGGAAATGGCCCTTGTAAGTAATATATTAATATATAACATTAGCAGACAAATCTGGGGGCGTAGGAGACACATAGCTCTCCTACTTCACTCACTCTTCCAAGTCCATTCTCTGTGTATGTGCTCTGGAGGTTTCAAGTTTCATCTTTCTGCGAGTTGCAATCCACACCATGATACTTCCAAACTAGTTACTAGTGATGTGACGAAATCTTCTCGTACCTAGGTACACGCTAAACTTAAACATTTTAGGTGAGCACAGAGAAACTTCCCCCCAGACAAATATGAAAAGGGCCTTCTAGTGTCAAACTCTGCACATACATAATTCTGCACAGTGAAGGTCAAATATCCAAGTGAAGTAACAATAAGCTGTTGAGTGAAGGGGGACTTTAAAGCCTACAAATGTTCTACCCAAATTTTTGAGGCAAAAATGACAAATGAGAAGGTTTACTTTGTTTTTCCTTTTTATTTAAAATATTAATAACAAACAAGTTAAATATGATAGATGCACTGAGTAAACATAATAGTATAAATACAGTACATATAACAAAACGCTTTATCAATCAACAATTTTACAGTTATATACAGTTCATTCAAATGATGGAGTCATTTCATCTATGTGTCTTCTTAAGTCTGTATCGGACCTGGAGATCTCCGTCCGGCTGGAGCATCCCAAAGCCGTAGCGACTGGGATTAGCTGGTGGCAGTTTAGCCTCTGGGTCGCACATCTCCAGATCAAGGTGGGTCAAGAGCAAGAACACAAATCTAGAGACACAAGAGGCAAAAGCAGTTTAGAACAAGCGACAAACTGCCCCCTGATAAACACAATTAATTAGACAATATTAATTTTAGGTTTCACAGATTCAGTGAAATGCAGAAATTATGTGAAAATCATATCAAATAAATCAACCGATCTGAAATTAACAGCAAAATGTCCCAGTCTACCCATCAAGGTAACACTTTACAATAAGGTACACAAAAAAATAGTAGTAGTATAGGTAGTTAATGATTAGTTACTGTTTTTGAAAGAGTAACGAATGATTAGTTACTGTTTTTCAGAAGGGCAGTTAGTGTACTACCGTTACTGTACTACCGTACAGTAACTACCCTTCTGAAAAACTAACTAATCATTTGTTACTCTTTCAAAAATTACCCTTCTGAAAAACAGTAACTACCCTTCTGAAAAACAGTAACTAATCATTAACTAACTATTTTTCTGTGTACCTTATTGTAAAGTGTTAACCTGGATGTGACAAAGCTCTCCCAACTGACTGTCCATTATCGAACAATCAATTAATCATTAGGCTACCCTTAGCCTTTTTCATACAGGTCATTACAGAGTATAAGCGATTTCTATATTAAAGCATGTTGCCAGTGGTGGAATGTAACTAAGTGCATGTACTCAAGTACTGTACTTAAGTACAAATTTGAGGTACTTGTACTTTACTTGAGTCTTTTCTTTTCATGTCACTTTCTACTCCGCTACATTTCAGAGAGAAATATTGTACTTTTTACTCCACTACATTAATCTGACAGCTTTACTTACTAGTTACTTTACAAATTAAGATTTTTGCACACAAAACTCATGTAGTTTTCATAAAATGTGATTTTTTATTATAAATTAAACTACCCAACTATATAGAGGGCTACAAGTCCAGCTGAAATGATTAGACCATTAAACACTTTGTTGATTGACAGAACTGTTTGGATTGTTTCCAGTTTTTTTTAAATGTGAGGATTTTTCTGCATTGACTACTTTTAATACTTTAAGTACATTTTCCTGATGATACTTACAGACTTTTACTTAAGTAACATTTTGAATGCAGGACTTTTACTTGTAACGGAGTACTTACAGTGTGGGATTAGTACTTTTATTTAAGTAAAGGATCTGAATACTTCTTCCACCAATGCATGTTGCTTATAACGATAGAGGGCATGAAAAGCAGGACAAGTACGGTAACAGGGGGAATGTTATGTGGAGATGGATTTTGCTGGTCTGGTAATCGGGGTGAAATTGCAGGAAATGCTTAGATCACGAATGTATCATTTCAAAACATAAGATACATCATGGAAAATATATATATTTTTAAGTGGATCTTTACACTCACTGTTTAATGGCTGTAACAGCAAACTCTTTCCCAACACAGATATTTCTCCCTGCACCCCAGGGCATGGTGTAGTACTTCAACCTTTTTCCTTCTTTGTAGAACTTATCCTTCACTGTCATGTCATCATTTAAGAAGCGATCATACTTGAAAATCTGTTAAGAAGACACAGGAAAAAAAACATGAAGGCATAAAATACGTGCAATATAATATCATGCAAATAGGCTCGATCACATGTCTCCTGCTCAATATCTTCTGTTCAAAATATGTAATTATCACCTCTAACCATTTAAGACAAATACACAGAATGAACATTGGGATTTGGTCTCCATCTCTTGCTAGTCAACTCCTACTTGTTTCATTTGTAGGTATTTAGGAGCTCATCCCAAAGGATGTATTCTGTCAGTAAGTTAAATCACACCGCTTAATCCTGCCTCCTCAAGATTGCTTTGTGCACTATAATAAGGCTTACAAATATCGCAATGGAGGTACACAACTACGTATATGTATCATGGAGGTGGTAACAAAATATTAGGTAATTACAGAATCTCTGCACAGTTGTTCGTGTTTGTGCTGTGAATGTTGTCTCTCTTAATACACACAAAAGTACCTGTGGTTCTTGGTATATCTGTGGGTCCATTTGAGGGCTGAGGAAGGGGAACAGACACACTTTGTCCCCCTGTCTGAGGTGGTATTCCTGTCCATTGGCCATGTACAGGATCTTGTCCCGCACCACCTCTCTGTTGATCATTACCGCGGCGGTGAGCCGTAGTGTCTCGCTCAGAACGCTATCTGCAGAATGGAAAGGACAGCAGAGTGGATGATGTCAGAGGGGTGTCAGCGTGAGTTAAGTCGGCGGTGCCCTCTGGCATCATTTGGAGAGGTACAAACATTTACATGGATGTGAATATATGGAAAAGACAATCATTATTTAATTGAATCCAAGGTCAAACTTTTATTGTCACTGTCATTGTTTCAGTACGCTGCTGTACTTATCTTGTTATTTCCAACAAATCAAATGAGCTTTTGTTTCCACCTGACTGGAGTGGCTAAACCTGAAGTTATGAGTGAAAAAGTGAAAATGGGCTGCAAGCAGCTGTTACATACCAAGCACAGGTGTGCTGTGTGCTTCCAGCGGGTTGATGGGGGGATGCTGTATGGAAGTGTCCCGGAGAGTAAGGCCTCTGATCTCAGATTTAACAGCCTTCATGGCCTCAGGGTGAGTGAGCAGAAAGCCAAGGAGCCAAAAGGCAGCAGGTCCAGCATTGCACTGAAAGGAAAAACACTCAACTTAGCACAAACTCACTCCTTTATATAAGCTTCTAGTATTACAAACAGTTGGTATAGGAGCCATGTATATCTTATCTTATGTTTGTTTATAGCTTGCACCTATTACGTAATGTAGGACATCACAGGGGCTGGTCTGGCAATAATTATATGTATGCACCTGTGCACCTGCATGGAGGACGCTAGAGAGGGGCTGAGACTGGGTTGTTGCATTTTCTGTTGACAGCAAGTTTCACTGCAAACGCAAATTTCACCGTATCCACGTTCACCTTCACACGCAGTATTATTCATGTGCTACTGGATTTTGTTGTTTTTGTGTTTTCTTGTTTTCAAATGGACAATAAATCTTTAAATGCCCATCCTGGAGTGGAACTGGATTATTCAAACGGCGTGTCATAGAGGTGTTGATTGTTCCCTGACTCAGCCTCTCAGCGGCTTATGGAGGTTTCAAAGAAGTCGCTACAGTCGGATTATGTTTTATATATGTAGAAATATAATGCATATGATATAGAGATACTTCTGATTATTTATTTACTTTTGGGAATATAATATTTCAGCAGCTCTCTGTAAAGCTGCTGTCTAAATATGACTGATATGAGGAGAAGTCAGTGAATCAAGCCACACTTTGTAGACACTGCTGTCAGCCTCTCGGTAAAGAGACAGCTGAGCCTGTTGGACAGTAATTGCTATGGGTTAAGGGAGCGGTTCTTAGTACCTCTGCACATCTCAGGTCAACTCTCCATTGACAGCCAGGGCAAATGCCCAAAAGTGACTAGAGGTGCATTACAGTGACTTTCTGCCCTCTTAGATCATCTGAACATCGGCTCTGATGCCTCAGATAATGATATGAGCCTGGTTACCTCGGCAGCAGCACGGTGGGGACTTTTAAAGGAATAGTTCAGCACTACAGGAACTATGCTTAGGTAGTCAGATGAGAAGATGTATACCACTTACACGTCTGTACACTAAATATGTAGTTACTGTTGTTGTAGTTTTTACACTTACTTTTTATACAGATTTGTGTGTTCTATACATGTTTTGTATATATTTAACTTTATATTTTAATTGAACACATTTTTATTTCATGTTGCTTTTGCACGAAGCACATTGTGTTACATTAACTTTTATGAAATGTGCTATAGAAATAAAGTGTGATTGATTAAACAAATGCGATATAGCTTGTTAATTTGTGAGCTTTAAAAGGTGCTGGTAGGCGGTTTTTGTTTCAGTTTTCAGCTTCAGATAGAACCAGGCTAGCGGTTTTTCCCTGTTTCCAGTATTTTTGCTATGCTAAGCTAACCAGCTGCGGGCTCCAATTACATCTTTAGCGTATAGACATGAAAGTGGCAACTTTTTTTCTTTAGGGTATAACTTGATTCACTGACAGCTGTATACTCACAAAGGCTAGGAATGCAAGACTCACTCACACAGCCAGTGACTTGCTTTATTTTGCCTTAACGTGACTTTCTCGATATGATCAGTAATTATTTTTACATTAAAATACATTTGTGGGGGTGAGTGTACAGACTCCTAGAAGGAAAGTAACTAATACATCCATTTAAGTCTATATGTTTCAATCAATAGCATTGCTGCTGCTGCTGTTGTTGTTGTTGATTGTTTAAAAATGGAAAGAGAACAGCAACCACCCGCTTGTGCAGCACTCATGATAAGGTTGTAGGTGGCTTTAGTCTGCCTGTAACACATGTGTAAGCCACATTCACTCTGGCATGTCCCACTAGTCTCACATCTAATGCCTCTATTCTCTGCAGTGGTGCTCCAGTTTCTGTCCCGGACTTAGACTGCGTACCCGAGTATCCCAGCAGACATAATAGAGCACAAACAAACATGCTGGATGAATAGCAGTATTCCCAAACCAGCAGAGCATCGGAAAAAGCCTGTAGTGGGTGGCCTGGCAAAGGTTTCTCCTCGCTTAAATACTGTGTGCTACTGGGTGAGCAATTATTGATCCAGGTTAACAAAGGGCTGAAGCTATTACAGCTAAAATGTAGCATAGGTGAACAGCAACCTATGGTACATTTTACAACCTAACAGCTTGCTAGCTCCCCCACCCGGCTGCATGGAGCAATGACACCATCTTGATCTATACTTGTCTGGACTGGTGAGGTTGAGGAAGCACACCTGTGTCAATATTGTTAATAGTGGAAACTTTGTACACTGTAGCCATTTGAAACTAAATGATGAATGAATACTACTTGACAAGAAAATTGTCAATCAATTGTATTGATAGTAGTATCCAAGTGAAACAACATCTCCAGTGGAGCTACATTGTAGTCAGCAGTAGAAAACCTGATAGACAGCACAAGTCCTGCGTATGAGTAAGACATGTAAAAAAAAGAAGAAGAAACTTCAGCTGACTAACACAGTTATCTTACTCACATCTAATTACCAAACCTCAAACAAGATGAAGAAGGTGTCATGGTAACCGATTCACAAAACCACAACTAGAAAAACTCCACTCTGAGTTACAGGTTGAGGCAGGTAGGCAGGAGAGGAATCCACTGCCTCTTACTGCTGCATTGTTGGCAGGCTGAGCACCTTGGGATGGAATTCAAGTATGCAGCCTGGGTGTGGGAAGTTTTTCTGTTTTGGCATCAATGTGTTTCCTTGTTTGTGTTTGAGACAGATGATAAATCAGCTCTCACCTGTGTGGTCCATAGCTGCAGAAGTAAAGCTCTTTTCTGCATTTCTGCATCTACTCCCTCCTCATGCAGGAAGTGATGGTAGCTCTGCTGCCAGGAGTTTGAATCTGACCCTTCGCTCAGCCAGTTCGGGGACAGCAGCTCCCACAGTCGCTCCCGTGATAAGTTGGCTGTCTTGCTTTCCCCTGTTGAAGAGCCGATAAAAGATAAGATCAATTCATACATACCTTACTGTGCTGTACTGTGCAGTCGGACAGGAAACTCAATGTAAAATAATGTTGCTTTCATTTGCTTTTGTGCAGCTTACCTCGCTTGAGTGAGCTGCGAGCCAGTTTGGTGAGAAGATGGTCAAACTTGCGGAACTCAATGTAAACTGCAGCCGCATTGTCTCTCCTCTCAAACAATGTAAGATATCCGGCCCTGAGCACAGCAATACAGTTAAAAAATGTCGGTCAGTCACTCCTGGCAGCATAAACACTGATATCATTTGATTTACAGTATTTTGCTGGGTTAATGTGCTGTGTGTTACCTGAAGAGTAGGCTGTAACAAAGGCTAAAGAGTCCATCCTGTCTCCACTCTGAGGGGCTGCAGTCTTTCTGGTCACTCAGCAGCAGGTTCTGAAGGTGAGTGTTTATTGAGCTGTTGAGCTTGGAGAGACTGAGACCTTGAAAATGCCTGAGGAAATAATACATAGATATTGAGATTTGCAACACTCATTTGAATCAGATTTTATCGTGAACCATAAAGTCTGTGTTTAAAAGATGCATTCCTTACTGTTCCATCCATTTCCTCTCTGCTGTAGGTTTGATGCTTGGCAGCTGCAGACTGAAGATCCTTTTTAGGAGCTGGTTTCTGCTGCGGGTGAAGTCCAAGAAGATTGTGTCATTCATTACGGCATCGAAAGAGTTTGGGTCCAACAGCACCGTCACGTAATGACCAGCAACACGAACCTGGGAGGAGATTTTCTATAAATATTTTTGCTAATATTCAGTGAAACATTTTGTTCTACACTGGAAGAATAATGTGTTGCAGCAGCATATGCAGTACTAATTTCAGATATATTCAGATGAAATGCATTCATTAACTTGCTATCACCACACATGCATAATGGTGTCTTGTTAAAACGAACATTTTGTTGCTGTAATGTGAAAACCTGATTTGCATTTCAGATCATAAACCAGATCAGGTGACAGATTGCTTTGTCCCGTGTGCAAAAACATCTTTGACCCTTTTCTTTCAACCATTACATTTTCGTCTTTCTTTGACAGTTTCATCTATTTCAAAACAGCTTCTCGTTTCCTTAAACAGGGCCATTTTGGTGACAAACGTTATATACCGCAGTTAAACACACAGTCTATTAGATTTACTTACTGTAAAGATATCCCCATGTCTGTCTTTCATCCGCGCCAAAAACTTTGCGGCATCTTTTCCAAACTCAAGCGCGTGCCCCAACCATGGAAGCAAACCTTTGTCCAGAGGTGGCTCATTTTTCTGTCTGTCAAGTATAAGGAAACTCATTAAAATTACAACAATGTGATAGATTTGGTTATATACCTTTCATTCACTCATGAATCTTAATCGACAGGTTAGGAGTTAACATGGTGTTACATCATAAGAACATGTGGCTAAAAAAGCAGCACATAGGCCACGCTGTGAGCCATAAGACAATTTTGAGTTCTATTTCCTTGTCTTGTTTAAAGACAAAACTTAATGCAGACAATCAGTGTTTAATAGTCAGCATGGTTTAGACATCCAAATTGTATCAGTCAGATAGTATTAATATTTGAAGGAAGAAGGCCTACTCTAATATAATTTTTACAAATCATGAATGTACTTCAATTTTTAATAATAACAATAGTAAACCTTTTCTAAGTTAAGTAGTTTGTAGTATTTTGCAGACCTTCAGACTCAACCTAGTACAATCCCTGAAATGCACCTTTGTTAATTATCTAATATCTGCATATTTCAACATAATAGAATGGCTTTACCTTGTGCGAGTGGAGTATAGGAGAACTAGAAGAAGCAGTCCATTAAGTAGTAAGAATATTGTCCATAACATGTTTCGGTAAAGTATGAGACTTGGTCTGTCCCGCAGATAATTGAATCAATAGCTGCTGGCAACTTATATGAGCCCGTCTCCACTGTAACTAGACTGCTAGTTTTTAGGAGGCGTGGAAAGGAGTGGCTTGTGACAGAAAGTGTTACACAACACTTAGAACAGTGTCAGACACCACACAAACCACCACATCCCGAGCAAGCAAAACAAACCGAAACTATTAAAAATGCCACTTCCAATTTAGAGTTTAGTTCATGTTAAGCAACACCTTCTAGAAGAGATTAAACCTCTTTACAGTCTATGGGTTAAACAGCCTGCACAAAATCTTTCTTTTACACTTCATACAGTGCACGGAAAAGCCACCTGTCAGAACATTTCACAACAGTGAGGTAATTGAGTAATTGAGGTAATGGGACTCTTTTTTTATTTATTTTTTAAGTAAGGAGTGATGTCAGGGCACACATATTTCATGGAGAGAGTCATAAAGTCAAGTTCTCAGGGTTGACAACATTCAATTTCCCCTTCAACATTGTGAAATGTCTATTGTTAGATACAGATGACTTCCAGGCAGTCACAAGGCTAAGTATCTACAGATGACGTTGTCGGTCACACTGAAACCAATGATTCATTTATCCCAAGTATTGTTTATGTGATACTCTGATTCTATTAATATTCTTACTAGTGAATCAATAATTTACCAATTTGTCTTACCTTACTTGATATAATTCAGATGCAGCAATATGTAGCCTATATATTAGTAGAAAAAAACTACAGCTTGCCTATACCATTGGTTGTACAAAATAGATTTAAACAAGCTGGTTGCTTGTTGTGTAACATTACACTGTAGCCTACCAGCAGAGGGTAGTCATGCACTTACAGTTGCCTCACCTCACTTTTCAGCAGCTGGAGAAAAGTTGGATTAGTAGTGGACACTGAAGTGAAGTCAGCCTAAGATTTTTTGCTACTGAAAATAACAAGTAACGTTAACGTCATTGCGGCGGAGCTTGACTATTAGTCCTAACCTATTTTGATAATACGCATGAATTAAGAAGTCAATATAGTATCCCGTGAAATATACTTAAGGAATCTCAATGATAACAAGACAGCAACACAATAGTAACTGAGCGTGTCAAAGAACATGGACAGATTAAGTGAAGGCAAGGACTTAAAGACATCACCTCGGGGGCATTAAATGAGTAAGCTAATTGTTATTTGTAATTTAGAATTGTTTTTTCATTAGTACCCGCCTTATATACCGCCTATGGTACCCGCTAGCCTTCTGCTACTGCTAATATTTTGTGTGTGCTCTTCGCTAACCGACCGGACCAGCTACAACAACCTGAAACTTAAGTTCCTACAGCAAACAGGTAGGCTACACGGCAATGTAGTACTGTATTAAATCATGACATAATAATCTAAGAATTTATTAATTTACAGTGCATATATTTAATCAATATCAAATGCCTTTCTTATATTTAGAAACCTATTCCAAACATTCTAACATTACCTTAAGATGACCTAATTAGAGGAATAATGTTGGTTTGATTTTAGCCACTTCATCAAACTTTCAACATTGCATTAGCAATACAAGCGTAATGGTGTCTATATTTTCATTCAGATAGGCAGTTTTCATTTGATTTCATAATGTCATAATATTTTTGACAGTAACTGAAGGAAAAAAAGTGTTTAAATTCTCTCTAAATTACAGATTTAAGGTGCATCTAATGTAAATAAAAAAATTAAAATTTAACACCTGAAAAAAGGATATACCCTGAATGCTTTCCATTCAAGTGTGTATCAGGCTACATGTCCCAAGGGAAGGGAAGGGACCAGCAATACTGCCAACCAAAAGGAGTAGCATCTCAGTAATGGTGTTATTATAAAAGGTGGGTGTGGTGCACTGGAAACAAATGAACTTTTTACAGACAGCCACTGGTATAAACAAAGATCACATTCAATCTTGCATAAAGCAAATGGTTTATACATAACAGTCTCAAAACATTTACACCTGAATGTCTGATTTGAACCCTGCATACACACATGCTCTTTTAAAAAAAATCATTCATAATTTATTGGCAGACTTGTAAGCCAGTTGTTAATCATTTCTCTTACTTCTGTAACCAGGCTATTGAAGCTAGTCTGCACTCAGGCTCCGGGTCCCAACATGTCAGCATGATAGAATAGCAGTGGAATGAATACATGTGTAAATGAGTGAATGAGTAAGTATTTGAGTAAATATGTAAACAGGTAAGTGAACTATTGAACGTGAGCTTAAAATATTATTTTAAACTGACATACAACGGATAGAGAATAATTCTCCAGCTTTTTTCCATAATGGTAACAGGTTATCATTTTTATCGCTGCCTTGCACATTGGGCCGATCGCCACTGTAAAGTAAATGGGAAAGTAGTAACAACAGCCAGACACTAACGACTAACTACAGACAAATGTAGTGGAGTAAAAAAAAATACAATATTTACCTCTGAGATGTAGTGGAGTAAAAATGGAAATACTCAAGTGAAGTACAAGTAACTAATTTGAACATGAGAACAGTACTTAGTTACATTCCACCACTGTTGATTAAACTGCAACAAGATGTGTAAAATGTTGTTTGTTTTGTATTTATTTGAATTGACCTTTTTTCATTTGTTTTAGGTTTGGGATGGGTTAACAGATTAAAACATCACATATGAAATTTACAGTATTTTATGATACTATTTTAAGTGTAAATCTACGGTTAATTACTGGATTGAGTTGCATTACTTAATGCTGTAATTCTACGGCAGCAAACTGCTATCACAGTAATCTAATGGCACAACTATATTATCAGTTTACTATAATTTACTATTTGCTGCTAATTTACTGTGTGCTGTGAAATTAATGCAAATGGTAGCGAGTATATTTACTGTACATTTACAGTCAAATCTTTTACAGTGAACTTTCTTGTCTTCATTTAAGTTACCTCAATGACAATATCACTGAGGTAACTTGCAGAAGCCAAATTTAGTATTAGATGGTTAAATATATTTGTGCATATATACAGTACAGGCCAAAAGTTTGGACACAGCTTATCATTCAATGCGTTTCCTTTTTATTTTCACGACTATTTACATTGTAGATTCTCACTGAAGGCATCAAAACTATGAATGAACACATATGGAATTATGTACTTAACAAAAAAGTGTGAAATAACTGAAAACATGTCTTATATTTTAGATTCTTCAAAGTAGCCACCCTTTGCTTTTTTTTATTAATAAGGGAAAAAATTCCACTAATTAACCCTGACAAAGCACACCTGTGAAGTGAAAACCATTTCAGGTGACGACTACCTCATGAAGCTCATTGAGAGATCACCAAGGGTTTGCAGAGTTATCAAAAAAAGCAAAGGGTGGCTACTTTGAAGAATCTAAAATATAAGACATGTTTTCAGTTATTTCACACTTTTTTGTTAAGTACATAATTCCATATGTGTTCATTCATAGTTTTGATGCCTTCAGTGAGAATCTACAATGTAAATAGTCATGAAAATAAAGAAACACATTGAATGAGAAGGTGTGTCCAAACTGTTGGCCTGTACTATATATATAACAACATATATATTTAAACATGTAATATTGAATTTGGCCTTTTTTTACCTTTTTAACCTGCATGCCACATAGTCTCAAGCTCTATCAGTTTCTTTTATACACTGCAAATATGAAGAATTATCTATAACAATTATAATATTGTATTTATAATTTGCAATTTTACTTACTGTATCTCTCTGTAAATTAGTAAAACAGTAGCCCTCATTAAACATTATAATTTGGTTAATGATTAAAGTGTTAAAACATAACTCAGTGTAAAGTAATCTACGGTAATCTTACATTTTTCTTAAAAATTGAATGGTGAATGTTAGGCATGATCCTGAATAACTCCACTAAAAGACTGCTGTAATTTTTACATTTTAAAGAAATGTAGGAATCGTTATTAGCTTTCTGCAAGAAACTAATCTTTTTTTGAGGTTGACCATGTGATGATCATTCCTCCTGTAAAGGCCTATAAGTGGATGCTGGTAAAGTTTCCACAGCCTAGTTAGAAACAGCTTTTTCACATTATTTTTCAAACCCACCCCAACTTCTATCAGACTTACTCTGAGGCCAAGGATTGGTGAGTAACATTTGATCAGGAAATGAGTGGAGATTGGATTGTGACAACTGAACGGTTCTCCTGCAGATTTCTCCTGGGCTCTCTTCCAGCTTTAACAGTTGTCACAGGCTGACAGTAGCCCACAGACTTCCTGATAATTGGGTGCAAAGGGGGATTTCTTGAAACAATTCAAATTGCAGTCTCAAAACAAGGTGCTCAATTATCCCCGTCCTATACATCAGTTGCTTTGAGGCAACAACACATGTTGGATAGTTGTAAAATTGACGGCGTAGCACACAGTTGCACTTGAGAAACCACAGAAAGTTATTTGACAGTATTTGTCAGAAAACTGTGCTGCAGTGAAGAGCACTGAGAGGGAAAGAGTAGGGCAGAGTGACACATTGAGCCGTTCTGACTTTCTCTGGGGAGATGATCCATCAGCTTTGTCAAAGTGTTGCAACTGTGGGGTGGAGAATGGTTTCAGATTTGTAACACCTCAGTTTATTCCACTCATAAATAAGTTTCTGTGATGTCAGTTAGTTGTCTCGGTCACACCTGAGAAGAATCCCCAACAATGATTTTGTGATAGTAATCTGAAACTCATGTACAGTACACAGCAGGCTAAAAATAGTAATATCAGGAATACTGGGCTTACAGCTCAACATTGGCCCTGGGTAGGCAGAATGGCTGATCTTTAGTGGTTCTTGGCCAAAGTTTTATCCAGAGATGCATTGATTAGTTGAGTAGTCGATCGACAGAAAATATAGTCTGCAACTATTTTAATAATCAATTAATCGTTTTAGTCATTTCTTAAGCAACACCATCAAACATTTGCCGACTCCAGCATTATAGTAAACTGAATATCTGGTCAAACAGGACATCTGAAGTCGTCACCTCGGGCTGTGGGAAATTATAGCTGCATTTGTTTTTTTATTACTTTTTATAGACAAATGCATTGCAATGCTGAGAAAGTAATCTTCAGATGCCCTCACTGTACATGTGGTTAGTAACACATTTTGAAACTGAACTGCTCCTGCAATCTTCAAGTATATAGGTCCCAATCACTAGCCTATCATAAGCCTACTTATAATTATGAGACAAACTTATCGTTTTTCATAATTAAATGGTATCCTCCTAATTTTCTTCAAATGATGAGGGTTCCGGTAACACGTCTTAAAAAAATACAATAATGCATGTATTTTTTTTTATATTTGCATTGCAGTATAAAGATGGCAGTATTCCATCCACTTTCTTACAGTCTTATGTTTTATGTCACATACTATGTTCGGGATGACCGGATTTATATTATCAGTAGGCCTATATTAACATAAACCAAGCATTTGAATTCTAATAAGAAAAATGTAATGTAATGTAATTGGCGAAGGTTTTCATATCAGTTCACTCAAATCTTAAATCATCCAAGAGAAGAAAAGTGGTGAAGAAGGGAGGGGGTTGGGGGAGGAGTCTCAGATTGACTTTCACATCCATTCAGCCTTTTCTGCAGCAGCATTGAACTTGCAAAGAGAGGGAGAGAAAAAAGACAGACTGGGCAGTTGCAGGAGTGCAGAAGGAGCTCGGTGCTATTATCGCCGAGGCTGCCATAGCAGTTCCTTTCGGAGTTTACTCCTGGCTTTTATGAAATGTACATCAAACGTGAATTGTTTCCCGATTCCTTGAAGAATACTGATGAAGAGGAGTGGTCAGAGATCAGTATGCACTTTTAGGTTCGACGTCGCCTAGAACGCAGCGCAACAACATCGCAGAGCCTGTGTGCGTTTAATCTCTGAAGTTGTGTCATGCGAACGATGATTCGCATCTGATTGTTGTTTTAACTATCTGGAGAGGACTGCAGACCGCAGGCGAACGCTGCATTGTGGCAACCGAGACGCTGATTCCTGCCCGAGGATTGCACAATCCGTTCTCCCCAAAATGTCATCTCATGCCAAAGTCAAGAAGGACAAAGAGATTATTGCCGAATATGAGACCCAAGTGAAAGGTTGGTAACATGCAGGCCTGATCGTATTGTTAGTCTGGGTGACAAGGCACTATTGCGTAACTTTACCACAAACTGTAGCCTAGGCTATGGCTTTCAGTGTGTCGTGCTGTGGGGCGGGACAGATTGCATAGTTGTAGATGCTTTTGAACATATATCTTTGGAAAATGGCTCAATACATTCGCGTCATGATACGACTATTAGGCTACTTGAGTCCAGTAAGACAATAATTAAGATGTAACTTGGCTGAACCCGGTTTCTGAAGATGATTGTGCTTATTAGCATGCCAAGCCCTGCATGTGTGGCCATGTAAGCGATGGGAGCTTCATGGTTTCAAAGTGCAGCTGGTATTTATGCGAGACTGATGCTGCACACCCAACAAGGGAATGTACCAATTCACCTTGGACAATCTTTCCAGTAGACTGGAGGTCATGCACCTCAGGTAGTCATACAGAATACTTGGAGACATCTGGGTACATTTTTTACAACTTCTTCCTAGAAACATAGGTTGAAATATAGGCCTACAAGACATTGTAGTAACCTATGTCATTTTGAAAGACAATATGGTGAGAAATTAGTATTTCCCTGACACTCCAGGACACTGTGTAGCCTATGTAGCTATAGTAACAGAAGGGAAAGGGAATGCTTGAGAAGATCACACAGCAAACAGTTCAGAAAGTCCATAAATAATGTATGCTTTCTGTATGAATTATGAACCATGAAAGGATTTTACTGTCTGCCGCTAAATATGTGACTGGATGAACCACCCAGAGAGAGAAAAGAGTCAGGAACAGTGCTGTATTGGAACAGACAGTGCATGATGTGCATATAGGTGGGTTGTCCCCTCAGCCTTTTTTGGGGCATCATGCAGTGTGAACTTAAACCCTTTTTTGCATCACCCTCTCACAGTTGTGGTTTTGCTCATCGTTATGCATTGTTTTATTCTTTTAGAATAACAAGGATAACTCACTGCTATACATATTAATACTAGTGTTTAATGGACTGTAATAACTTTTTTGTCTGTGATTAAGCTAATTATTTCTGTATAAAACAAACTCAGCCCACTCAGATTATCCTTATACAACATAACTGGGTGTAATAGCAGCCTCTGCTCAGACCCTTTGGTTCAAAATCACCCAACAGGATTGCAGTACTCTAAAACACCTAAATAACAAAGTTGACTTTGGCAGAGAAAACACCAATTGAAACTTCCACTGTGAACTCATGGTGTGTGTTGGGGCCTAATACTTCACATAGCAGGCGGGCCCGAACTTCTTCAGTCTGAGACCCGAAAGAGATATTTAGTGTCTCCCCGGGACCAAAACCTACAAAAAACATCATGAATTGCCATGACATCATTTATAAAATACTGATAAAGAAAACAAAAAACATGAATTTTAAATGCATATGAAATGTATTGCAATGCACCTCTCCACATAAAACACATTCAAGCCTTTCCTCTGCATTTTCGAATGGCTTTGGTGAAGCCAACGCTTATAAACTCATACTTGTATTTTTCATTTCGTTATCATGCACGTGAGTGAGGGAATCACAGAAGTCACACTCAACGTTACCTCAGCCAGTGAGCTTTAACACGTTTTCTTCTATTTTAACTACGAAAATGAATTCACATATCATAGCATTGCTATGCACTTTACTCTGCCGATTGGCAACGGGTCCGCAACGCATTTTGGGCCCCAGCCCTAAAAGACTGCTATATAGGATATTGCCATATCAAGGTGTTCATCAACCTGGTCCACATTCCAGGTGTGGTCTATACTGTAGCAGAGTTAGCATAGTTTGTATTAGTTTGGTTCAACGGAAGTTGACAAGCCTGCTTTGCTCTTCCCCTGCTGCTATCTGTGTGTCAAAATCCCTTCTCCATGGAAAAGAACAAGAAAAACCTCAAAACCAACAACCTAATGTTACACACTAAAAATGGCAAGTTTTGATGGAAATTTGAAGTGTGCAATTCTTTCGGCAAATGATTGTAAAGAGTTACAAAGAATATGTTTACGACATTTACTATTTAACTGGGAAGTTTAGGGACTGATTGGCAGGGATTTCTAATATGAGCAAAGTACACACGGCGATACACTGGTAAGAGCAAATTACTTTTTACCATGTATCCAGCTAATTAAATATCTCACGTTACTGTATTGAGTGAACTTCTTTTAATATTTTATGTGGCGTTTTCTTTTGCGGGGTGAAAATTCTCCACCAAAACAAGTTCCTTGAGACTATTTTGCAAAGCCACCTTTGCTGCATCTGGAACTCAGCGCCGCCCAAGGCGATAGTAATTGGTTTATAAAGAAATTCAAACAATTCAGTTATTCTCAGTAGTAGAGTATATTTTTTTAAATTTTTTTTTAAATTTTTCCTATTCTAGAATATTTTTGTGGAGGAGCCAGACCTTACTCCACAGTGCTGTGAAGATAGGTCTGGCAATGCAAGACTAAGAATTTGTATTGAATGCATGCCATGTGGACATGTAGCTCATGTGCTACAATTAAAATGTAGAGCATGCAGAATCTAATAGGGGGACACTGTATTTTAAGTTTAACCTTTATTGTACAACTACTACAATTTTAGTGTACTGTAATAAATTGAATTTATATAGCGCTTTTCACGAACTCAAAGTCGCTAATTAAAGGAAGGTAGGCCAAAACAGCTACAGCTATCTTATTTCTTGGCCGGTGCAGTGACTTTCTGAAGTCAAGAAGAAATACCGGTAGTTCAGTACACAGTAAACTAGTTGTTTCCACACAGGTTTTTTTTGCAGACTAAACAAACAAGATATAAGGTGTTAATTAGTGAGTTGTAGAGGTGCTGGTCAGCAGATTTTGTTATCTTTGGACCAGGCTAGCTGTTTAAAGTCTTTTTGCTAAACTAAGCTAAGTGGCTGCTGCATGGTTGTAGCTTCATATTGAACATACAGACATGAGAGTGGTATCAATAATCTCATCTAACTCAAGAAGAAAATGGAAAAGGCTAGTTCCCAAAATGTTGTACTTTTACATTACATATTTTACATTTCTTTTTTTATTTTTATTTGGTGGTTAACATATTCCTGTAAAAATGTCCTGACCTGGAATTAACTATAATCAAATGAAGATCTTCTTATTAATTTAATATTACATACACTAAATACACATTATAAAAATAAAAAAACAAAACACCACTTCTGTTTGTACAGCTCTTCATTATTTTAAATGACGTTAGTATCTCTGTCCAGCTAAATTTGTTCAATCGTATTTCAAATCCATGAAAGCAAATAGAAATTGGTGAAACAGTGATGAAGGCAATATTAGTGTTGATGAAAGGCATTAAGTTATCTGTGCAAATATCTGTAAATATTTCACCAAAGTCAAAACTCTCCTTTTACAGACCTAATTTAGAGCTTACTCCTTTTGTACATAGAGTGGAAATGATCAAACCTTGTAAGCATGTGTCTGGAATGAAGGTATGATTGGCATTTTGGAGACAGAGGTGTGGTTTACTTTCTCTCTGTCATTCTCTTTGTCTGTTTATTTGTTTGACTCCTTTTTTGTTTTTTTTTTTTTTTTTCTTTTCTTGTCTCTTCCACTCTCTCTCTCTTTTTTTTTTTTTTTTTTTTTTTTTTTTTTTTTTTTTTTTTTTTTTTCTCTCTTCTTTCTCTCTCTCTCTCTCTCTCTCTCTCTCTCTCTCTCTGGTCTATACACACTTGGGCTGCACAATTAATTGCAATTTTATCGAAATTGCAGTATGGATTAGTGCAATATCCAAATCGCAAGGGGGGAATATTTGTTAAAGGCAAACATTTTGAAAGGCTAACCATTCTGAATTAAGTATTGTGGTGCTAAAGTGACATCACAGCCTACACATCGTATCCTACACACTAAATAAAAAAACTTTGTTTGGTACAGATCCTCGCAAAAATCACACTATAATCATTTACGTTTTTTAAATTTCAATATTTTTCAGTGAAAATGAGAATAATGATACAAAAATGATAATTCCTTCCAATATCGTGAATCATATCGCAATCGCAATATCAGTCAAAATAATCGCAATTAGATATTTTCCTCATATCATGCAGCCCTAATGCACACCAGGTTTTGGGCTGTGAGAGAGTCATCACAGCTCCTTCTCTAGTCTCAGTTTCAGGAAAAGCTTTTAAGCTGACATCTTAAGCTCATTTGCAAACTGGGCTTAGATCAGTTTGGAGCTATGGGGGCTTTACTCTGACACTGACACTGGTCTCCAATAATGCTGAGTTGCTGACTGCACTGCAGTTCAATCAGGCACAAACCTAATGCACCTTGCAGTGTTTTTTTTTTTTTTTTTTTTAACATGCCACATTTCAGCAAACTGCCGGCTCTCCGTCACATTAAAACTGATTGTTGGTGTGCTGGTGTGTGTTTTGAGCTTTACAGGTCTGGGCTTGTGTTTGTGATTATTTTCACATGTCATAGCTGATTCATTGATGACTGAATAGTCACTCGGATACTAATCATGACTAGGGGTGTCACGATTCTCCAAATCCTCGATTCAATTCCATTTTCAATTCTAAGGTCACGGTTCAATTCGATTCTTGATTTTTTTTTTTTTTTTTTTTTTTTTTAAAGCTCAGGTTGCTATGCCAATTTTAGACTGGACTTTTATGCAATATAATATCTGACATTTGTTCGCAATGTAACATACTACATTGTCAAATTTTAAAACATTTATTAACAACATAAGGTAACAATAATTTATATCTATAACCTGCCATTTAGTTTCTCTTTTGTAACTGCAGTCTTCTTCACAGAAGATGACATTCAAGTTCACAACAAAACAAACAAAAAACAATAAAACAGCCATGTCCATAGTCTTCTCTGAACAATTGTGTCTTAACGAACCATTTCTGAACAGTTGAACATATACCACACAGATTAACGGCCATGTTAGTTGTGCTGGCAGTGGAAGAATATGGTACACGCACATAGCAGAGCTTGCAACCTGTGGCTTTTTGTCAGACTAAACTGATCATAACGCCCCTTGTCAACATAACTCCCAACAAATCAGCTCAAAAACTTCACTCACAACGAGATAGAGAAGGTTCAAGTTTTGTCGATGGGTCTCTCGCTGCCCATCTGCAGTTGCCATGCTAAGTGTACTGGTTATTACGGTAAGTTAAAGGAGGTTGACTGACTCGCAGCACTACAACACTAGTGGTGACGAATTAACCGAAGAGCCGGTTAATTAACCTGAGTAGTGTTACTGAACCGGGAGAATGAACTGACTCACTCCTGTTTTTTTTTTTTTTTACCTCATTTGTGTCTGCTTCGCTCAAGCTGAGTGCAATCGCTGCAAGGGGGTAAGCTTCGCTTCAGAACTCGAACCTCCTATGGCGCCATTTTGATGCTACCAAACGATCACCCGACGTCAGCATTCCATTGACTGCCATTCATTTTGACGTCACTTTGACAGCAAATAACTTTACATCTGAAGCGTTTAAAGACTCTATTTGTCCATTGTTTATTTCTAAAGAAACACAACAATGTATAAAAGGATCCATTACCTTGTATCTCACATTATGGCTCCGTAGCAGTTTTTATAAAAATGGGCTAACGATTGTGTCATAACCACGCGACTTACTGTCGCATAGTAGAGGAATTACCGTACAGTACAGGAGAAGCTGTTTCGACTTACATTAGCTGTTTAAGTTTAATTACTAATGGTAACTAGCATTTTAGTTAGCAATAATTAGCCTGTGTCCATGTTATCTCCTTACGTATACCTACGCTTTCTGTCTCTGCAAGATTGGGAATGATTGAGATTTCTCTTGGCACAGCTACCAGAAGACTTACAACTTTCAGACAGGTTGCTCACGTCACATTTATGTCGTCTCTCTCAGTTGGAGGCTGCGCAGTAAGTGCTTCTAATATCCTTCATTGGTCTCCGTCCAGAGCAACGGGATCTGTTGGTCCAGTTTATATACTGTCTATCGATCAGTGTATGCTCCGTTGTGTGTAGCTGGTCTTCTTCTGCTACTGTGTGTGTAGTAATCTAGTGATCAACGTCGTCATTTAGTCATTGTCAGAAGCTGAAATTGTGTTTTTCTTGTTTGTGACCAAAACATGATTTGTCCTCCTAAATTGCAGGTTTGTTTTAACAGTGTTTGAGATCAACTAATATTTTGCCTTCTAAGGAGTGTAGTTGACCAGCCTGAGGTTTCTTTAAGCTTGCTGTAGATCCTGAAACCAAAAGAAAATGAAGGGATACCCTTCATCATACATCATACTGTACTTTTAGCTGTAGGCCACATTATCTTCTAATCGATCTCTAATGCCATTTGATCTGTTTGGAGCCAAGCTGTTTTAGTCTTATGTACAAATTGTTCTAATAGGATATATTCTAAACCATTTAGTGTAAGATTTGCTGTTGCTAAGGAAACACGTGGCAACGTTGTGTAACATTGACTTTACATTGATAGCTTTCCCTCAAACATTATACGAAGAATTGAAATAGAAAACATTTGTAATATTGGTGACAATCCGACTGTCATAAAGTAGCATCTCACTTCTACTGGCAACCATATTCACCGTAGAGATGCATTTCAGGAGGAGCATGTAGACACAGCCCTTTTGTGTGTATTATTCATAATGAAAGCATGCTTAGACTGATACTGTCTTGAAATGTCAGGGTTGCGTTATGGCAGTGAAACAATAGCTTCGTTTCCAGTGTCTTGGTAACACTGTTGCTGTGATGACAGATACTGTACATACCCACAGTTGAGCGATACAAGATTTTAAGAGAGAACCGTTTTGAATTCTGCTTTCAGAGAGAGAGAGAGAGAGAACTGTAAAGGCATACCATAGCCATTACTGCATTCAGAAGACAAGTGTTCACAGAACACAGCCTTGATTTGTCCCAAATTATGTCAACGTGTCAGTCTGGGTTAAGCCACATGTGACTAGCCACGCATGGCTAACTGCAGACACAGCCCCAGAGACTGCTGCTGGCCATTGCAATAGCTGTGCTAGGCTAATTTGAGCAGCCTTCTTTAGTGACAAGGACTCCTCACTATGTGATATTTAGTGCTCTCTGTTGCAGCAGTACAGGAGCCCAACTGGCAACCCTGCAAGGAAACAGTGACCAATAGTTTCCCCCCATTTCATTATATTATCTGTCAGAGATCTAGGCATGTAGCCTCTACAGACATGTTGTGTTTTTTGTGTTTTTATATATATATATACATACACACCACACACACACACACACACACACACACACACACACACACACACACACACACACACACACACACACATATATACATACATACATACATACATACCTAAAGGATTATTAGGAACACCTGTAAGATTTCTCGATAATTAAATTATCTAATCAACCAATCACATTGCAGCTGCTTCAATGCATTTAGGGGTGTCGTTCCAGGTCTAGGCAATCTCCTGAACTCCAAACTGAATGTCAGAATGGGAAAGAAAGGTGATCTAAGCAACTTTGAGCATGTCATGGTTGTTGGTGCCAGATGGGCTGGTTTGAGTATTTCACAATCTGCTCAGTTACAGTATGCGGCAGTCCTTGGGGGCGAAAATGCCTTGTTGATGCTAGAGGTCAGAGGAGAATGGGCCGACTTGATTCCAGCTGATAGAAGATCAACTTTGACTCAAATAAACACTTGTTACAACCAAGGTATGCAGCAGCATTTGTGAAGCCACAACACGAACAACCTTGAGGTGGATGGGCTACACCAGCAGAGGCTACAATTTGCACGAGCTCACTAAAATTGGACAGTTGAAGACTGTAAAAATGTTGCCTGGTCTGATGAGTCTCGATTTCTGTTGAGACATTCAGATGTTTGGCGTAAACAGAATGACAACATGGATCCGTCATGCCTTGTTACCTCTGGGCAGGCTGATGGTGGTGGTGTAATGGTGTGGGGGATGTTTTCTTGGCACACTTTAGGCCCGTTAGTACCAATTGGGCATTGTTTAAATGCCACAGCCTACCTGAGCATTGTTTCTGACCATGTCCATCCTTTTATGACCACCATGTACCCATCCTCTAATGCAGTGGTTCCCAACCTTTTTTCCTTGGCGCCCCCCCTTCTCATGTCTAAGAAAAGCGGAGCCCCCCCCCCCGAAACCGAAGTTGAGCTAACTCTCGAGATAGAGCCTTACTTTCTTTTTTGATACAGAGGAGTTATCAGTAGTTACTCCGCCATGGTTTCTTCATAAAATGGTAAAGCTTGCTTCAAACGAGGATACAACAAAATATATAGTTTTCATACAGACTTTTGTATACATTATATATTCTAGTGTATTATCATAATTTGTTTAACGTGCAATTTTTTTTTTTTTACCTCAACCTCAAACCAGATAAAGACTTGCGCCCCCCCTGTGATCTTTGCCGCCCCCCTGGGGGTGCCCGGACCCCAGGTTGGGAACCACTGCTCTAATGTCTACTTCCAGCAGCACCGTGTCACAAAGCTTGAATCATTTCAAATTGGTTTCTTGAACATGACAATGAGTTCACTGTACTAAAATGGCCCCCAGAGTCACCAGATCTCAACCCAATAGAACATCTTTGGGATGTGGTGGAACGGGAGCTTCGTGCCCTGGATGTGCATCCCACAAATCTCCATCAACTGCAAGATGCTATCCTATCAAAATGGGCCAACATTTCTAAAGAATGCTTCCAGCACCTTGTTGAATCAATGCTACGAAGAATTAAGGCAGTTCTGAAGGCGAAAGGGGGTCAAACACGGTATTAGTAGGGTGTGCTTAATAATCCTTTAGGTGAGTGTATATGTATGTGTGTATAGAGTTTTAGTATTCTGTATTTGGGTGGCTAGATTTTTGTTTCATGTATTCAAAAACATGTCTCTGTATACAACATGATCTGTATCGTACTGCATAAATATCCTAATGCTCAATCACAACCAGATTAAGCAGCTAGAGGCATTCATTTAATTTTACTCTGCTTCAAGAATCTGCAATTAATTTATGCTCAAAGTGCTTGATAAAGTCACTAGGATGTTAACCATATGGGTTAGGAGAAAAATCAACATTACAAATGGGTAAAGTCCTATTTTTCCACAAGCCTTTGGGGTTTGGAACATTTTATTCATTTTGGCTGCACACTGTTCCCAGGCAGCAGAGAACTTGGTGTAGCATACAACTCTGTATTTCATTTAAAGACATCTGTACTATTGTTCCATCAATAAAAAGATGCAGAAGAAGCTACATTAAGCATTTGAGGCTTACTTGTCTGTATATTATTCACTTGAACTCCTCGCCAGCTTCTTCGTAATTATGCATTACTCTGCAAAGGCTTGAATCATTCATCAAATGTAGCACAGTATTGCACAGTCCCTAGTAACAGTTTAAGTTCTAAAAATAACATGCTCACAGGAGAGCGAATGCAAATATCATGAGTCTATTTGATGTCTCGCTGATAAAATTATGCAGTTAAATCAAATTAGATTTGCTCATAATATTGTCCGCTTGTCACTTTATAATTAAGAATGATGAAAGTCACACAGGCCAACAGATTGTGTTGTTCAGTGGTCTATTTTAGCATATATGTACATTGTTCTTTCTATATTAAACTTGTTTGTTTCCTCGTTCATCAGTACAGGCTGTTAATTGAGTATTTCATAGCAGAAAAAGTTGCTCTTGTCCTTGGCCATTATGCTAAACAGACTGACTGCTGCTCCAGAGGCATGTAACTAGGCAACTGGGCAAGTATGGGGACCATGAGGGGTACATCTCCAAACAGCAAGGGACTACATATTTACTCTGTCTTTCTCGCTCTCGCTCTTTCATTCACATTTTCGCTCACACTGTCGCAGACGATGGGGGAGGCATTTTTGAGATCCTTTATTGTAGATACAGAAAGAGCATTTACAAGTGAATAAAGGGGTGTTTCTTCTGCTGGGCCATCTTTTCCATTGATACATTTTTTTACAGAGTTTCTTTCAGTGTGCAGCAATCATGTGCATGGTTGAAACAGTCTGTCATAATGGAATCTTCAGCCATCTCAATGTTGCTCAACTGTTTCTAGTGTATGAGTGAAGCTTTGTGTGTGTGTGTGTGTGTGTGTGTGTGTGTGTGTGTGTGTGTGTGTGTGTGTGTGTGTGTGTGTGTGTGTGTGTGTGTGTGTGTGTGTGTGTGTGTGTGTGTGTGTGTGTGTGTGTGTGTGTGTAATCCACAGATGTAACCTCAAAATGATGTCCTACAGTATGTTCTTATGGTGTCATTGCAAATTTCTGTAATCCAAAAATAATTATTCAAGTTTTTGTTTGATACATAGTATAATAGTATAGAAAGGCATAGTATAAATAGTTTGGTCTTCTGTAATGCATAGCAGTGAATCAGTTTATTGCTTTCAGCATCCATTAGATTTTTGTATGCACAGTACATTTGAAATATTGTGACACAAGAGATTTTTGAAAATGTCCTTGTCAATATCCAGATAGTGTATCAAATATATCACTCAGCCCTAGGCTCTGATATGATTTATGGTTTTATAATTTGTATATATACTTATAACCCTTAATATATTTGTAAATTCCATATCAGCCATATTTTCAAAAGATACGTTTTTTCATTCTCAGACTATGAATAGGAGCGAGTTTCCAAGCAGAAAACCAAAGCAATGTTGTAATCGAAAGAATGTCCGCAATTTTTTTTTTTTCAAGACAAACTCCTCTGAAGGATCGCTCACCACAATGCATTTTGAGAAGCTGACCTATTTTATATTTTCCGTGCTGTCTGCTGCAATCATCAGACATGCATCTCATATGCACGTGTGCTACCCCAGCATTTGGACACCCCCGCGCTCCGTCCCGCTACATGCACATGTAACACACACACACACACACATAAGCACAGTGGAAAAATGCCCTTTGACATCAAGTTTTATCCAGTTATGATGATTTTGTTATTTTATTAGTGCTTGTGCTTGACTGTATCCTCACAGTTTTATTTGCTGTATCCACTGCTAAAAGAATGTGGGTTAAATTTTGACCTGCAGTGCTGTTTGGCAGGCAGAAGTGAGGCCCAGCATGTAAGCCAATTTCCCCCAAAGGCTTTATTTATTCTGAAGGTGGTATCTCCCTTTTTGATATGCAGAGATCCGTAACCAGCTGGTAGAGCAGTTCCGTTGTCTGGAGCAGCAGTCTGAGTCCCGGCTGCAGCTGCTGCAGGACCTGCAGGAGTTCTTCCGTCGAAAGGCTGAACTCCAGCTGGAGTACTCCAGAGGCCTGGACAAACTGGCCGAGCGCTACTCCGCCAAGATCCGCACCTCGAGAGCACCATTACTTCAAGTGAGTCTCACCACTGTCTGTCTGCTAAGCACTGGAACATCTGTATCCAGTGTGTTTGACTGATAAACAACTGTTACATATTTAACACTGATCACTGGCACGCCACAGAGAGATGGAAAAAGAGAGATGAAGGCAGAGGAGGGATAAGCAAGAAAAAGGAGAGGAGGGATAAGAGCAGAATAAATGACCTGAAATAAAGCCAGGGCCAAGGAAGCTTGTGGCCTCAGGCTGCTGTGTTCCTCCCAACTAGGTCAGACTCTTTATCCACTCCCCCTCCTCCAGCCCCCTGTCTTTTCTATGTGGCTGTCATTTCATTTCCATTCTTACACGTCATGCTGGACTACTACCCAAATACTAATATTTTCTCAATGGACAGAGAAAACAAATTAGAGCTATAGTTAGGAGTCTGAAGAAAGCAACAATGTGGGCTATTTTACTCAGATTGACCTCAAATGTTTGAAATGTTTGTGTACGGGAGATCTGTGGTCATGAAACAAACATACCGTGCAGCATGTTGAGTTTTTGCTGCTAAGATACTCTGACCAACCTGCAGCTGACGTCCAGATCGTTTTCTAACTGTATATGCTGCCCATAGCCATGTGGTTAATTTGAATCAGTAGCCACAAATAAAGAGGAAATGAATGATCAGAATTAATCTGAAAACATTTCAGTTTGTTCAATGACAATTTTAAACCTAAAAGTTTGTTCTTCACCTTGGAAAGAGACCAATGAAGGCTGACAAATGTGCTTGAAACCTCCTGAAAAAACTAATAAATGGACATTGTTAAGTTAAGATGAATTTCTCAAATTAAAATCTTCTTGAAGAATCTGCTCTTCTCTAATACCCAGTGTAGTAGTATTGAATTAGCAGTGCAAGAAATCAAACTTACAGTAAAGGTGCTATAATTGATACGTAGGCAGTTGTGCATCCTTTCATGTGACCTGGCTGGGTCAGGCATGCGTAATAAACACGTTAGTTTATTCAGGAGAGGTCTCTCCACCTCTCTTTCAGTCTCTCCGGCCAATTGGACATAAAGTGTAATCGTGGTGGAGAGCTCCTGTCACTGGGACGTTGATAAATGGAGCATTGCCTCAAAGGGAGACCCCTGAAAGAGACTCACATTGCATGATTTCCCCCTGCGAACTGCTGTCCCAGATTCTACCCCGTCACATTAAATGGTCATCATTATATCTATCTGTCAAAGGCTAGATTCACACTCACAGACTACAATGGACCGACAAAGTCTCTATCATTAATAATCCCACGTGGTCGTCTGGCTCTGCACTCACTCTCTGTCATTTAAATTTACTTTTTTTTTCAACTGCAAAACCTTAGTGCCCTTCTTTCTTATCTGGGATCTGTTCAGATTTTCATTTCTGATGAAGCTGGCAGGAGATTGTCAAGGAACATTTCCAAACTGCCTGTAATAGACAGATGCAGCAAAAATATGATTATAAGAGAATATGACGCTGTGTACCTGTTTTGAAAAGACAATATATCCAACATGTTTTACAGTAGTTAATACACGCAGTATGTTTTTGTATTGTTAGTACACTGTAGTTCAGCTGGCTGGTGCTACTTCATGATGACGCAGAGACCTTGTTGTGAAACAGGTATTGTTGTAGTTATTGTAGGCTGTCGCGTAGAAAGCCTCCTTTTGTCATCTGACATGAGCAGTTCTGCATCAACTCTTTTGTGTCCCGAATACTACTATAGTCTTATCCTTATTCAAGAGCAGCCAACAGCCAAAGACGTACTGTCTTGTTCCTGGCATCCAATGTACAGGATCAAACACCGGCTCTGCTTGAAACAAGGGCCTATGGGAATAGCTTGTTCATGTTTTTTTATCAAAGTGTTAAAGGATGAAAGGAACGGAGATGCTGATGCCCAGCTTTCTGGATTACTGTACCTTTAGCATCACAAGTGCAACTCTTTAAACTCGCTGTTGACACCAAATTTTTTAGATTACTGTTCTATCATACTAGGATTGTGCTATTTTTTTCTACATCATTCATCCAGTTAGAAGGATAGAGTCATGCACTGACAGAGTCAACACTATGCATTAGTTTCCGAGAATATAGATTACAAATGTGGCGTTCAGACCTGGAAAAAATAACAGATAAGGGACACGGAAAAGTGATCTGAATGTGGTTTTACCGCCTAAAATATTATATCAAAGAAACTTTTTTTCTAAAATATCAGTGCAACTCAACAGATTTTGGTATTAAAGCTTTAGTGCGTAACTTTTTGATATTAATGAACGTCTGTTACATTCAAGCCATTGCCAAATGAGTTGCTACAAAGCTAATTAAGACTATCCGCTCCACACAACTCTCTCTGTATTTCTCAGTATGGCTATGTTCAGAAGATTGTGTCGTCCGGCGAATTTAGTGCCCAGAACTCAAGTGAAGATAATTACCTCTTCCGAAGAGTCCATCATGTTTTTTTAATCCTCCGTGTCCTTCTTGGCTATTAGCAACTGTGTGGAGGAGGGGTAGGTCAGTGCACGATCACAGAAGGCTTGTATCATGTGGACGCGCCATTTTGTTGTCATTACTTAGAATTCCTCATGGGGGAGACAGAAACTATGGACTATAGCTTTAAGGCCAGTTTCTGCTTTCATTTCCGCACTGTTTTAGATACATAGAAGAAGCTGCAATTTGGCCCATATGATCTCATCTTAGTATAGCGCGGACGCTACACTAGCTGAAGATCTGAGAGTGAGCTTCACCAAGACAGCAAAACATCATAATTCACTTCAAAAAGAAAAGTAAAGTATGAATAAACCTCTCTAAGGATAAAATGATGAAAGTTTTGAAGCAGTTGACAGAAAACAAGTCAGGACTTACTCTTTCAATATGATCTTCAAAACTGAGATGAGAGTCAAAAATAACTTCTGCATTTCTGACTCAAGCTACAGTCGAAGATGCTGCCATGGATTGCTTTTTCATCAGATGATTTGAAGAGAGTCCAACAAATAATATAGAATCATTGCTTTCTAGACATAATTTGAAACTGTTGCATCTAGTCAAATTGTCCATGGTATTTGATTTTATGGGCACATAAAGTTGCATGTTAGCATATTCATAGAAACAAATGCAATGATAATGTAAATACAGAATAATTAAGGATCCACTGCTTCTGATAGTGCTGGAATGAACTCTTTCAAAATGCAGCCTTCAGTGTGGCAGATTGCAAATGGCTAAATAGTATATGTAGCTAGCCCGCTAACCATTCATGAAAATGAATAGGTCACTTCATAATCATTGCATCACTCATCTTTGCTCAAGAACACCTTCCTTGAGTTTGCTACCTGAGGTTGAAGAAAATCCGGATGTTGATGCAGATGGAGCTCGGCCTTTGTGTGCATTGGTTTCTTGCCAAAATAAGGAGGAGCGGGCAGCCTTAAGCAAGTTGTATTTATAGTCACAAGCAACATAATTGTATTCAATATGATAGGTTTCAATGTTTTAATTTTAATTTTATCTAGAAAATCAACTTCTCAGAGATATTCGCAGAGAGCTTTGATGCCAATACTCCTTCTGACTGATTGTGTAATGAAAGGTTCTTTGGGTGCAAATCAGCAGAGATGGCAATCTGTGTGTGAACTGAATATCCTTCCTCCTATCTACAAAGACATGCAAATGGTTGACAATCATTCATCTTAACTTCCCTTTTCTCCTTTCAACTGCCATTTAAAGAGAAATAAAGTTGGATTTGGATCGGATCCCAGCGTAGGTCAACTATCAGCCAAGAGCAAAAGGTTTTACACAGCTTTTAAGCAGGCTTCGTATAAAAAGTAGGATGCAGCATTTTTATGTTATAGTCACAACTGGTGGAGATCAGAAACAAAAACAGTTAAAAGCTCTCTAAATACAAAAGATGGAGACAAACAACAAAGTCTATGGTGTGAGAATAATTGAACTCACATGCTCCCTCGAGCAAGGAGGCGAGGGGGTGTGTGTGTGTGTGCGTGTGCGTGTGCGTGTGCGTGTGCGTGTGCGTGCGTGCGTAGCTGCCTCCTTTTATTGCTGATTCCTCTCTACATGTGTAGTGACCCCTTGATCACTAATACGTAAAGCCCCAGAGCTGCTAAAAATGGATCAAATGTAAGATCTGTGCGGCCTGTAGGACAGTCTTCATTCTGTTTTATGTTAAAGTACACAGACATGAAGCCCGATTACCAAGTATTTTCATAAGAGTTTAACTAAGCACACAACAATTTGTATTTTTAAAACAACAACCCAATTTTCTTACTTATGGGCAATATACTGTTTGGTCTGAATATTGCGGGCAGCTTTGAAGAAATTGGTAATTGAAACTGACAGACGTTTTCATCTTTGTGAAGTCTTTCCTTGGCTCTTTCAGAAAGGACCAGAATCTCCTGTCCACTGTGAACTGCTGGTATTTGGTCTTGGACCAGACCAGGCGGGAAAGCAGAGACCACGCCACTCTCAGCGACATCTACAACAACAACGTCATTGTCCGTCTTGCACACGTGGGCGAGGATGTCATCAGACTCTTCAAAAAGGTCAGAATCTGAATTAATTGGATGAGGGCATGTAACCCTGACCGTTACTAACGCACACCGTCACAGAACTTATCAGCTCAAATCGCATGACTGATGCCCACAGCTGGGAACTTGACGCCACACCAACAAAAATATGTTGAATTGTATCAGGACACTTCATTTCATACAGAATATTTCTTCTGAAGACTAAGCTAAAACATTTCTCACTCATATGATTAGATTTACTGTGTCATTGTCTCTTGCTGTGACCAATGATGTTTAATCAGTCCTTCAATTACAGTACACAGTACATTGTTTGCATGCAAGGTTCTCCCAACTACTTTATAGTCTGGTTTCAAATGATGGCCATTAGGTAGACTATTCTCACCCATCACTGAGGTTTTTCCTACCTAAAATTGCACCACTTTAGCTTTACAGTAGACCCTTGCTACCATGTTCCACCTGTGTCTACAGTAAAGCTTAACACGGTTGGTGAGAGATTCCGTTTCTCTTTTTTTCCCATTCATCATGCGCAGTCATTCTCAAAACCATGCTCCATTTGCTCCCTATTTAGATCACTAACCTTTCTTTGATGCTCTACACCTCATCACTCTTTCCCACTAATTGCATTTCACGTCAAATTTACATTAACTAGGACTCATTCATTAACCTGCAGAGAATTAGATGTACCTTGTTTATTTTATTCAAAATGTTAACCTCATGGAATACATTTGTGTATGATACACAAATGGTAATGCCAATGAAACTATTTTTGTTGTTGTAATATCACTCTTGTTTTTACTCTCATATCTCATAAAGCATATGTAATGTATGGTACATGTGAGAGTAGCAGAGTCCCAGTGGTTCAGGGGCGGTGCCTTGGGGATCTCAGATCAGTGTCGTTTGACAGCGGCAGGAGTCTACAGTAATTTAGGTCCTCTAGGGGCCTCTGCACTGTCACGATGGAAGCCTTTATGAGACTGTGATGACTTGCGGCCAGCATAAAGAGGAGGAATAATAGCTGCGTACAGAAAAACAGTCTCCCTCTGCAAGAATTTATCTTAAATTGTGACAAACATCTCCAAAACAATAACCCTGTTATGCTGTAGCATCCTGGTTCAGCTGCAGTGCAGTCTCTCTGCTAATGAATGACACATGCGGGGAAGGGAATGAATCAATTCTGCCGTATCTTAAGCCAAAGTTTAAATGTGCTGAAATTAAATTCTTGTCACATGCAAGGTTATTATAGTTTTGATTTTTCATTAGTTTTTATTTTTTATTTCGTTTTGACTTTTTGCTTTCAAATTCAGTTTAGTTTTATTTAGTTTTTAAAGCGGGTTTGCTAGTTCATTTTATTTTTTGAAAATGCTTAGTTTTAGTGTAGTTTTTATTAGTTTTAGTGTTAGTTTTAGTCTTTTTTGTAATATGGGTTGGGGGATTCAAAAAGGTCAGAAAAAGTATTGTGTAATAATAACTCAACAAATACATCATACAGTTTTAGAAATATGTATTCACAATGTATTCAACAATAACACCAGTACATAAAATGTAGCCTACATATGGTCATAAATATGTAATATAAATAAATAACAGTCTACATGAGATGCTGCAGCAAGTGCAAAATGTGTAAGTGAGATGTTGCAGGAAAAAACCTTAATAGCCAACAGACTAAAGAAGACATACATGAACCGGTGTTTTGAACTTTGGTTCGAGTAAAGTGGCGCACTTTTTGAAGTCAATCGACTCACAGTTGTGTAGACATCCCAGTATCAATACACATATATTAACCCACGCTTCCTCCCGCTTCTGGTGTTACTGCGTATTTACTACCCAGCAACTATCGGGTCGCCGGTGAAACCCCTCCTGTAGTGTTCTCTGTCCTGCGGTTGTCTCCGTCATGCTGCCTGGCCCTGTACCCATACATCCATGCCCTGTGCCGGGGTTAGCTTCTCTTTCAGGGAAAGGGGGCTTTGCGTTCTCCTTTACCTTGTTAAAGTAAGCTAGGTTAGCCTCCTTGTGTGCGCTTCTCAAATGTACTTTAAAATTTCCCTTTAATAAATTGTCCACATATTTTACCACCTTCCACTGCAAGGCACTTGCTTTTCTGACGCAGTCATACTCAAATAGGACTCTGCTGCTTTCTTCCGACTTTCGGTACCGCCATGATGCCAGGCGACGGGCACGGACATGTTGTGTTCAATTTGATGTGTAATGTCGGAATTTCTGGGTTCCCAGTCGGAAACTATACAAGTCTACGGGAAATGTCATGGTTGGAAAGATATAACGTTATTTGCTCTATGAAAGACATGAAAACTAAGGACATTTACTTGATTATTTTTAGTTAGTTTTGCAAACAGACATTACAGTTTTAGTTTAGTTATCGTTTTTTTGTAATGCCTCGTTTTTATTTTTATTTCAGTTAATGACGATGTTTTTTCCCACCTAGTTTTCATTATTTCATACGTTTTCGTTAACGATTATAATCTTGGTCACATGTGAAAATGCGAGGTTGCTGTTTTGACAAGTATTCCCTGAGAGGCGGCAAAAAACAGGATTGATTGGGCTAAGCGTCGCTCCATATCCCCTTAACAGGATTTCCAGAGTCACTCTCCGCTGGCCCCTTTCCTCCTCCTGGGCTATAAGCTCTTTCATGGGACATGTCCAATTCATCATAGGCTCTTAGACCCTGTTATTGAGCTGAAACTGTGACACAACTCCTTGGGAAATGTTCGGCAGTTACTGCACTGTACTATTTGTGTCTGCATGTGCACTTTGGGCATTGTATTAGATCTTTTCTGGTGCAGAGTAATGAAAGCATTTCAACGCCTGCTGACATCCCTCACATACAAAACATAACTGGCACACAGCCTTCAAGTTTTTCACTGGTGGGGTAGGCAATTCTATTAGATAACCCAGTTTTTAGTTTTAGATGTTTGAATATGTGTCCTTTTAAATGTGCCAGTGAAACAATTACCTGTTTTTCTCTTTTACAGAGCAAAGACATCGGGGTGCAGATGCATGAGGAGTTAGTGAAAGTCACCAATGAGCTCTACACTGTGAGTTAATATCATTGTCCCTACCTAACCTTTCTTTGTCTACACCAGGTTGCCTGTTTTGCCTTCCCTAAATGTTAGCCTGTGTATCGTCAATCCTGAGCTTTTTCCACACCCAAACCTGTAACCTGTGAAGCAGCTGGCCTGACACTGCACATGGCAGATATGCCTTATCAGCAGTGCAGTCTCTAACAGGTCATTTCTTCCATCTCCTGAGGTCATGAAAGGAGAAAATTAGCATTCTTCCTCCCACTGTAAATTTCTACATCAGTTGAAGGGGAGAGCGTTCTTGCCCCTGGCAGTTCCTCAAGCGGACGCAGCAGTCTGTGCTGCAGAGGAGCACACAGCAAACATGAGCTGCTGTAATAGTTTCAGCTAATGTTACATGTAATCACACACAAACGTTTGTCTGTTGTCACTCCTTCTATTGTTAGGTTGTACTGTAAATACAATAGACACCCCCCATGTGGAGACACGTGTACACACACACGGCATTAAACACACAGAAATGATTTGTGTGGTAGTGAACATAGACAACAACTGCATTTATTGCTGATCCCTCCTCATTTGACTGCCAAAAATGAACTGATGCAGTTATATGATCTGCTGTATGTGGGACAGTTTGCTACAAACACATCAGATTGCTTCCTTCTGGGTCTTATTACTGCTCAGTGATATCATGGTACTTAGTTATCGTTCAATAGATAATCAGCAAAAATAATCTGTTAATTCAAAACGTGCAGCAAAAAAAGAGTTAATTTAAAAGCTAGGGGTAATTGAATAGCTAGGGGTAAAAGAACACAGGTGTACAAGTATTTTTTAGGCAAGCAGGGGAACTGCAGGTTGTGAAATGAAATATCCTACATCATATCCAAAATCCAGGCCTTAATTGGCTGTAACCTCTGTTCAATATAGCCTATAAACTCTTAAAATGAAGTTTGATAGGTCGTTTGTTGAAATATATATTTATATAGGTGGGCAAACACATTTTTGTCTCAGTGCATGCATTGTCTTAGTCTGGTGGCGCCGCTGCTAGCTTAGCTTAGCGTAATGGATGGAATCCTTTGTTGCCGTTAGCATGTCGTGAGTAAAAGTGACCTCAACAACAACAACAACAAAAACAAAACCTAATTACTTCTTATGGCCTGCGTATTCACAACAAGTAAAAATTGCAATGCAGATTAAGACTAGACGATTTCCTAGGCAGATATTGACTTGGGACTATATTGGGTGGAAGTAGGCTACAGCCGAGAGATATCGGCAGCCCGTGGGGCTCTGCAACCAAATGCCGCTGCCCTGACTGAGCTCCGCGGGGTTCGGCGGGCTGCTGCCCGTCCAGTAACCCAGAAACAGTGACTTTGCGCTGGCCGCAGAGCCCTGCGGGCTGCCTGCCGTGGAGCCCCGCTGATCTCAGTCAGGGCAGCGGCATTTGGTTGTCCACTAACCCAGAAACCGTGACTTTGCACTGGCCGCAGAGCCCCGCGGGCTGCTGATATCTCTGTGCCCGATTGTAATTTGATCATACTGTTATAGCGACTAGCTTAGGTATTATAGAATTTAACTTCATATAGGTAAAAAAAAAAAGACTAGACACTCCCATTCTGCTTAATTAATTATTTTATTTAAAAAATATCCACTTTTGGCTATTTATTGCACACTTAATCATCTGCATCATGGCCCTATTTTAACAATCTGAAACACAAGTATCAAACGCAAGTAGCTTTGTGGGCTGATCTCGGGCGCTGTTGCTATTATACCGGCGGGATAAATGACTCTTGTGCCCAACGCAAATCTAAAATGGGTTGGTCTGAAGTAGCTACATTACTCATAGGTGAGGTTTGGGCGTAATGTGCAATAAACCAATCAGAGCGTTATCTCACATTCCCTTTAAAAGCAGGTGCACTTGTTCCATGGCGGATTGCTATTATTATGGCGGATTTGCTAGGCACACGCTCTTAATACATCCATGGGCGCACGCCAGGAGCGGTTCACAGCCAAGGAGATTTTTTAGACAAAATGTAAATAAAGAAATGTCACAAAAACATACTTTCCGATGTTTTGGGCTCACTCTCACTGAATCACGAGGTTATGAATGCATGGTGATATTTTTGCAATGTAGTCTAACATTAGACCGGTATTACCTCACTATAGACAATGCAGCTCTTCTGTCTCTTCTCTCCCATGCTGCTGCTGGGGCATTTGGGTTAAGTGGCATCTCCTTAAGTCCTCTAATATTTCCTCATTTATGTCATCAACACATCCATGATTCATGGAAATGGGAACTGCTGGGTCCGTGAGATGAGAGAACCAAAGTGTATGCGGTGTGCACACTCTACATTACGGCCAAGCATGTGCCCTTAAAATAGCATCTGAATAACGCGCCATTGACTAGGTTTTTCCTGGTCAATGGCGGAATTGTTTTCTGAAACTGCAAAATAGCACTAGGGAATGTTTGTGCTGGAACACGCCTCCTCTTTTTGCTGAACCGCCCCTGGGAGCGCAGGTTCATTCCCTAATTTACCGACGTGAGTCTGTGGAGGGAAAAGTCCGCTGTGCGTCGGGTGCAAAATAGGAATGATGCATGCGTCGGTGTACAAAGTCAATTGCGCTGAGTGCAAGATAGAGCCCATAATGTTATAGAAAAGTGTTTAATAGCAGTGTAATGTCAGTGATTATTGAAGACTAGTCACTCATTTTAAAAGGATGTTCGGTACAGGTGAATGTGCAGCAAAACGCTAATAGTTGCATGTAAAAAACCACACTAGAAATATTCTCACATGTAACACTATACAGCACTTTACTGCTTTACTGATATTGATTTTTTTCCTCTCTCTGATTCATGCATTATTAAATGCCCATCTGCAGCTCCTGAACACAGCATAAGGTATTGCAGTAGTCTGTTAAGATTTGGGCTACATAAAGTTATATAGTTTAAATTAACTTGTATAATTAGTTTGTATTATCAGTTATGAGTTAAATGCAAAATTAGGTATTTATTTTTTTCAGCCTGCTGGTCTCTGCTATTGATCTGCTGCAGGATGTTTGTGGAAATCAAGTAGTTTCTTGTTTCGCGAGTTGCAGGGAAGGTTGCTCACTGTGACTTTGTAACCTCCTTCCTCCCCTGCTGATCGATCTCGCTATCCTTTGCACGCCTGCTTCAGTCAGGGTTGCTAGGAAACCAAAACTTGAGAGTGAGTGATGAAGGGGCAGATGTTGTTTGATTGTACTGCTGATGCAGGGTTACTAGTTAAACATTGACATGTGGTCTCTTAAATAACACCACAAAACATGAATCTGTTTATGACACTTAATGACAAATTATTCTAAAGCAATCTGAACGGTGGGAATGTAGATTGTATTTTGAGCAGTTTTATTGAAACCTTTTCACATATGTTTTTGTTTCACACCCCTTTGTCAATAAGAAGTTTGGTTTTATTCCAGTAGCCATGACTGCAATAAAAGAGATGGTCAGTTTACTTTGTGTATCCAAGTGATGAATACACTTGCCCTTTTTGCACTTTTTGACACAATGTTATGAATGCTACTGACCTTAACCCTTTATCTTTTTACTTTTAATATGTACAGTATCATATTTAGTATTTTCTGATTGTTTAATGCATGTGAATTAATTATCTTGTTTGCTTAGCAGCTTGCATAGAATTGACCATTGAGGGACAAATAAAGTGCTTTGAATTGAGCAAAACAATTTCAAAATGAGGCAGATTTTAAGTAATATTCAGTTAAAAATCTGCCGCATTACAAGTAGTTATATGTGACGGATAACAATATTTTAGCATGTGGTTCTGCATACATCTTCTATTCCTCCACATCCATTTTCATCCAAGTCCTTGTTTGACTATGATGTCCTTGGTCCTTAGTAGAGATTGACAAGACATGTATGTTGCTACAGGTGATGAAGACATACCACATGTACCACACTGAGAGTATCAGTGCTGAGAGCAAGCTGAAGGAGGCAGAGAAACAGGAAGAGAAGCACATTGGAAAGGCCAATGACATTGGGTCCAGCCTGCTGCGGTATGGTCATGATGAACGTCCACAGCGACGGAGCTCTGTCAAGAAGATGGAGAAAATGAAGGAAAAGGTCTGTTTTGCAATGCAATGCATTTGTAATGAACGTCTTGAATATCACCAGTTGCTGTTTGCACAAATGGCATTGGAAAATGCAGTTAATGCTACAAGGAGGCCATATCTACATTGTGCAAAGTAATACATATATATTGACAGAGTATGTAAGATAAAATCAGATTGATGTGGTAATGCTTTCTTTGAGTACATTAGGAATCATTACATACAATCCTTTTTACATCCTGACATTGGTGGGACTCCCTCTTCCCCTCTCTCTCTAGAGACAAGCCAAGTACTCTGAAAACAAGCTGAAATGCACAAAGGCCCGGAATGACTATCTTCTCAATCTGGCAGCTACCAATGCCCTGGTGGCCAAATACTACATCCATGATGTCTCAGACATGATAGATGTAAGTAATTACTACCTTTTTAAGTCTCAGTGCTTCTCTCTCAAGCTCTAGGCCTTTTATTGGTTTTATAATTATTATATGTATGTTTTACTTCTTGTCCTCAGTGTTGTGACTTAGGTTTCCATGCAAGCCTGGCACGCACCTTGAGAACCTACCTGTCTGCAGAGTATAGTCTGGAGACTTCTCGCCACGAGGGTCTGGATTTGCTGGAGGGAGCAGTAGATGCCATGGACATCAGAGGAGACAAGCTGAAATTTATGGACACACACAGCCAGATCTTCTGTCCTCCATCACGCTTTGACTATCAGCCACACATGGGGGACGAGGTGAGTCACTAGAGAATAGTTCTGTAAGAATGGTTTGTTTGTAGGTCTAAGCTCTTAAATAAAGTGCATCTCATCACATTCTCTATGTTTAATCCTCCTGGTAAACTTCCCTTTCTTTCTTAATCCCAGGTGTGTCAGGTGAGTGCACAGCAGCCTGTCCAGACAGAGCTCTTGATGCGCTACCACCAGCTGCAGTCTCGCCTGGCCACGCTGAGGATAGAAAATGAAGAGGTGAGGGAGTGCATACAAGTCTCAGAAGGCTGAAGGGAGCCAGTGTCAGCGTTTCATTTCAAACTGAAGCAAGCTCAATGCAAGTGTGCTATACACAGTAATGTTTTTTTCTGCTGACTCAGAAGACGACATATGGCCACATATACTCAGTATACCAATCATATACTGAGTCATATGTTCTCATTTACAGTAAATGCAGGGTTTCCTCCAGGAAGTTGTTAAGCTGAGGTGTTAAGCCACTCAGATCTTTATATAAGTCATCCTTTGACCCATTTAGTATAATGGGTCAATAGCCACACTCATTAAATATGTGTATTTTGCCAGGTGAAATAACACCTCTGCTCTTTTTACTCTGAAGGTTACATTTCTTTTTAAACAAAATGTTTTAATTTTGATGATGTTAATGATGAGACATGGTCTTTGTGACCCACTTCTGCAGGAAAACATTGCAGGAAACTTGTGTATGTGTGTACTGTATATACAGTGTGTATATGACTGTATATGTGGCATGGTGATTGAGATGGGAAATTACTTTAGATGACAATATTGAAAAGAACCATCTGGTGTCATAGATCCACTATCAAAGCACAAAGAAATTCCAATGTGAAAGTTCGATAACCGGTTAAAGCATGAACATCTAGAATGTTGGTGAAAAACATAAAAAGACAAACCTTGTATGCTATAGAGTAACATGGAGGTGTCCGCATAACGTCTGAGTTGTAGACATTTGAAAATGCAGAGGCCATTGCATATCACCAGGTTATTGCAAAATACTGTGGCAGGAAATGAATGTCTTATCTTTAAAACTATCAAATCAAGTGAGACCACATGTAGCAGAACAGGAAGATACTGCTCTATATAGTCTACAACACACTGTTAAAAAGGCATTGAGAGTTTTTACAGACTTCCTGTGATCCAATATGTAACAGTTTTATATAACAATGACATTCCAGGTGCTGGCAGGCAGATTTTGTTACTAGGCTAAATCCCCCCCCCCCTATTTCCAGTATTTATGCTAAGCTAAACTAGCTGGCTGCTGGTGTATAACTTCATGTTTGGCATGAGAATGGTATGAATCTTCTCATTCATCTTTCAGTTAAAGAGAATGAGGGAATTTCCCAAAATGTCCAACTACAAAAACATTTGAAAAGCTGCTTCTCTATTAGGACTGTCTAACTGGCAGATAATCTCTATCATGTTACCGCAATTATCCACAGTTTATCACTCATCAAAGTTTCAATACCTCCTTTGGCTTTGCTATGTTTTAAACTGGGAATAGCAGCCAACACCCTCATCTCTGTCACACTAACATGTAACCGCAAACAACCAGTCTTCAGGACTGTCGCACTGCATTTATGTTCATCTTTAATCTGACACTGACCTGCGGGGTCAACTCTCATCCAGTCTCCTGCCTCCACTGCGGGGAGGGGCACCCCAGCATGCTCCCAGTGGCCTGGAGTAACTAAGGCCACTGTGACTCACATAGACCTGTTTAAAGGTCACCAGGGTGTGTATGTGAGTCAGTGCATGTCTGTTATGAATATGGAAATGCACACTGCCTTCCTGTCTGCTTCACATGGAAGGAACATAGTAAATATTTCATGTCACGATGCCTCATGCTAGGTAGCTAATTACTCTGTTGTTTAGGGTGTGTCCGTCAAACCGCTGTGAAAATGGCCTGCAGTGATTTAATCTTAGACTGTGCTGGCTTGTTTACAACCCACAGCTTGTTTGTGTAGATGTATTGTATGTACTGTACATTAGTTGTAATTACAATATTCCTTTATTTTTAAATAATCTAATTAATTTCATACAGATTTCTTATATTTATATGTAACAAAATGTGTAATTAGGGATATTGTTAGAAGTCACAATCATGTTTGTATGCTGTGTGTGTCAGGTGAGAAAGACTCTTGACGCGACCATGCAGACCCTTCAGGATATGCTCACAGTGGAGGACTTTGATGTTTCAGAGGCCTTCCAGCACAGCCAATCCACAGAGTCGGTCAAATCGGCTTCCTCCGACTCCTACATGAGCAAGGCAAACATCGTTAAGAGACGCGCCAATCAGCAAGAGACTGAGGGCTTCTACTTTACTGTAAGTTCTCAGATGAGAGCACAATGGCACTGCAGCATGGAGCACATCAATTATAACTGGAAATAACCATGTCACTTTTTGTCTTTTAATGTATTTCATCTGCAGAAATATAAGGAATACTTGAATGGCAGCAATCTCATTATCAAACTGCAGGCCAAGCATGACCTTCTGAAGCAGACGTTAGGAGAAGGTGAGACTTATTGTGCTATAAAATACATTAGTGGAATAGAAATTGCTGGTACTAGTTGGTTTCCTCCATGTTTTTGGAAATAGAATGCAGAATTATGTTGCACTGAATTTGTCATTTCCTTGACAACTTAACCATGTTTGGACATCAAACAAACCCTACATTTCATGATGTGAAGTACTTTGCTTGAAGACTATGACATGCCATAGTAACCAGCTGCGACAGCCGCGTAGTTGAGATCAAAATGAAGGCCGAGTTTGAAGATGGGTGTGGTCCCAGCAAGGGCGTCAGAAGTAGGCTGGTAGGAAGAGCGAAGGGGCAATTGCCCCCCACTTTACGCCCCTAGCCCGATCCCATCGCAAGGTGGTCTCCATTTCTTTAAACATTTTTTTTTTATATTTTTTTTGCACATTAACCTGAGCCAAAAGTTTTAAAAGGCCTATGTAAATGTGTTGCTACTTGAAAATCTTACAAGCATCTGCTTTAGCTTATATATTAGTCAGTACATCGTTTTTCAGACTATATGGACATACTGTATATAGTACATATAGTCAATGATACAACCTTTGTGGATATAGAGGAGTGTTTATGGTAGAATATGATTGATTGAAATTGAATACAAAATTGTGTTCTAATACTGATGTTGTCATTCACTTGACAGCTTGTCAATGTTTAGACCTAAAAGTCACAGGGTAGAGAAGACCGAAAAAAGCAACCTTGAACTAGTAGTACTGTACTTGAAGGGTTTTCATATATTCGGCATTTACCAGGTCAAAAGAGTAAATAAAAATGTATATGTTCCATTGTGTTTCTACTTCGGACTCAAACAATCTGCTTCAGGGTTGGAATTATATGTGTTTGACGCAAAGTAGGATTGTGAACATTACGTGATCCTTAAACAAACATTCCTGATTGACTGATCAAAGTGAGGCCTTAATTAGTCTGCGTACTGTGTGTGTGTGTGTGTGTGTGTGTGTGTGTGTGTGTGTGTGTGTGTGTGTGTGTGTGTGTGTGTGTGTGTGTGTGTGTGTGTGTGTGTGTGTGTGTGTGTGTGTGTGTGTGTGTGTGTGTGTGTGTGAGAATGTGGTGCAGATATCATGAAATCCTCACACTGTACAAATCAGCTTAAACAGACCTCCCACTCTTGTTGCCCCTGGATACATTTTCACTTTGCAAAGCAAGTATACAATCTATCCCCTTCTGGGGCTCATGTGCTGTTTCTAGGGCAACCGCTGAATGACTGCTGCCTGGCGGTGAGTCAAATACAGCCATGGCGCTCACCCCATTGAGCCTGCCTGAATAGATGCCCGTTTTCTCATAACACCCCTTTCCGTCTCCATCTGCCAGCCTTGTATAGTCGGCCAGCACTCAACCGTACAGCTAACTTCTGTGATTGTAAAACTAGTGTATACTAATTTTGGCCCTTTCTCTGCTGTTTTTCCTTTTAGGGGAGAGGGCTGAATATGGAACAACAAGGTAAGATGTCCAGTGACAAGGGTGTGAATAAAGTAGGTGATGGTGTGTAAAATCCTTCCTGTGTCCCTGGATGTGGCAGGAATGAGATCACAGTGTGGGAATATCAGTGTAGTCTTAACTTCTCTCTTATTTGTTGAACGAAGGGTTTATTTCTAATTAGAGAAGGCGGTGCTCTGAGTTGTTCTTCCCAGTTTTGATCTATAAAAATATGTTAAGACTAAGAAAGGAAATGCCAGTGAGATAGATCATGTCCTGCTGTTCTATTTATAAACAATTCAATGAGCAGAAAATGAACAAATATTGACAAGCCAGGCTCATGACTAATTGAACACAGTGTTTGGCTTTGACCTATTTTGACTATAGCACATACCGTTAAATGCAATCAAATCTTAATTGAATTTTGTGTGTGATAATTACTTGTAATCATTTTTCTTGACTTTGATCAAGTTTGCTACAGCAGCTTTGTCTACGAGTTATAGTTTGACATTTGGGGAAATATGCTTATTCGCTTTCTTGCCAAGAGTTAAATTAGAAGATCAATACCGCTCTCAGGATTTCACACTAAATATGAAGCTAGAACTAAAAGACCATTAGCTTAACATAGCACAGAGATCGGAAGCAGGGGGAAACAGATAGCCTTAAATACCTAGTATATATTTATTTACCTTTTGTACGGATGAAACGGATGAAACAAACGATCCAGGCAAACCGTTTCCCCTTGTTTCCAGTCTTTGTGCTAAGTGGTATTGATTTTCTCATCTCATTTAAATATTGTGTTTTTGAGGGTGCAAATTACTGTGTGAAAGACATGGCAACAAAAACATTTGAGAACATTTTTTTTGCATTTTGATGTGTAAAATTGCATTATATTAATTGCTTTATTATTTATATTTACCCTGTACCAACCGTACACCCCCCACCATCTCCCCAGGCCCCCCACTCTTCCCCCTAAACCCCAGAGAATGCGGAAGTCTAGACCTCGCTCCATTTTTAACCGTAAGCTGTTTAACGGCAATATGGAGGCCTTCATTCAGGTATTAGCCCATCTGTGCTCTTTGTCTCTCCATGAGCTCAGCTGTCTCGCTAGCGGTCCTTGGGGGTTTTCTTGCCTTTGACCACTCTTTTACCCAAATGTTGGCTCACTCATGCACTTTCCTCTTGCTCATTGCCTTGTGTTCACAGTCTTGTAATTTAGGAAAGACAGGGTAAGATGACAACCTATCAAACAAATTCTTGAGATTTGATTTTGTAGGCACTGCACCGGTGCCGGGCCTGCTCTTAACATCCTTTCTCCTGTGATCCCCAGACTCCAGACATTGAATTCATTTGGCTTTATGTATGTCAGTTGGCCAGGCACCAGCCATGTCAGGCTATGCAAATAAACACATGGCCACATCCACACTAATGCTCAATCGAACAGGGGCAAGCAGACAGAGTGTGCATCAACAGCATTAGAACAGTACAGCTAAAACGATCAGTCGATTGGCAGAAAAAAAAGCGATAATAAATAAATAATTTTCAAGCACAAATTCCAAACATTCCCGTTCCATCTTCCTACGTTTTGAAGATTTTCGACTTTTATTCATAGAAACATTTACTGAATATCTTGAGCTTTTAGAGTGTTGGTTGAAAAAAACAGTCATGATGACACTTTTGGCTTTAAGAGATTGTAATGGGCATTTGTCACTAGTATATTCTGACATCTTATAGAACAAATTATTCAACCAAATAATCAATATACTAATGGACAGATTAATGGATAATCAATAATTGGTTAGTTGAAAAATGCCTGACTGTATGTACAGGTCTGATCCCCATCCTCTCAGGTAGCAATCTCCCTTCAACAGACTCCCCCTGCCCAGCCATGTTCTCCTGTTTCACACCCCACAAGGCACTGATGCTTTGCCTATTCTCTCAGGACAGGCCTCCTCTTTTTCTCTCTCTGTATGGTCTGTCTCTCTCACTAACATGTTGTGGTTCTTGTTGCCTCTCTTCCTCTGTCTACGTGCCTTTCTGCTCTCTGCCCAGGGGACGACGGAATGTCCGTGCGAGGAGTCAGGTACTCTGTCTTATAGCAGGGCGGGATAATCGCACTGTGTTCAGTATGCTAACCAACATTTCTATGCCTCTGCCCTGTTGGCATTCCTGTGAAAATACTGTAGTATTATATAACATATGGTGGTGCAAACACTAACACTATTTTGTTCCGCTTATTTTTGTTCTATACACTTAACATCAGTTATTTAAATAATCATAAAATTAACAATGTTCCTTCAACTCTGTGTAAGTTTAGTTTAGTTTATTGGGATCCCCATTAGCTACAGCAGGGCTGCAGCTATTCTTCCTGGGGTCTATAATTAATTAATTTGAGGGGCTGCCTCTATAAGCTTCTGATGATATCAACCTGCTGGCATGACTATTTGTCTTCTATTGTTTTCTGGGTTTGTGCTTCCAATTTATCATTTAAATGTGTCCGGTAGGACTCAGGACAGCCTATACCAGTGGTGGTTGAGAGCTGCGTTCGATACATCAATCTGTATGGTAGGTTCCTGTTGTGTTTATATGTTGTATATGTTGTTATATGTCTTTCCACAAAATGACAAAACCTGTGCTGTCTCATAATCTGTCTCTCTCTCTATTTATACAAGCTAACATTTTTCAGGGAATCAAAAAAAGTATAAAAATTTAAAATGTATTAAACAAAGCATACTATCTACCATATTCTCAATAGGAATGTCCTAGACTTAAAAATAAGTCTTCAGTCTACGAATATTTTCCACCATAGAAACCTTTCCAGGTACCAGAAATGTAATTATTACCTGCACCATAGTTCCTGGTACAAAACACAAACCTATTTCTAATAGCCTAGGAACTATTGGGGCAGAGTTTGCAGTGCTAGACATCACTGATTTTTAAAAACACAAAACGGCTTCATTCATAAAATAGGAACTGGTGCCACTTGTATCAATATTAGGACAAAGGGTGGACACAACACAATGACTCTGTGCTGTTTTGTCCTGATCTAGAAATGTTTCAAAAGCCACTCAACAGTTTTTAATCTGTTACAGACTCATTTGCCTAATCTTCATGGTTCTTTTTAGATGCGGTTGAAACACAAACAGAAAAACGCTGAAAGGGACTTTTAGTTTCTGTTGGAGTTCCTGTGGCTCTATAGATCCAGGAAAATTTGGTTGAAAAGAGCCTAAATATTAGCATTTCTTTGACTAATCAATTCGTTGAATTAGCTGACAAAATCTGTCAAATTGTTTTTTCAGTGTTACTGTCCCGTCGCTGCAGAATACAGCTGAGGGATCTCATAAAATCAAGTGCTCATTAATGACAAAAGCGTGTTTGTCAGTGAAGACAGACATGTGATTATCATTTCACCTAGTAATGACTAAAAACAAATACTGAATTTACCATAAAAGGACCAGAAAAACGTTGATCAAGACCTTACTGACCAATTTCCTAGAAATCTTCTTGCAAGGGGCCGCCTTAATCTCATGACACCTTCTTTCATTTATGTGTTGCTGCTGCACACTGCTCTGCTCTTTCATATCCAGTCTCACAGCATTTTGCACCATTTTGGTCACACACATACAGTACATCCCCACACTCACATTGTAGCCTAAACTAACATTTGTTACAGGCTTTTGTCTTTTTTTAAATTAGTTTGTTGTGCTTTAACCTTCAGGCTTTAAATGTTGTGCCCATACTGTGAGGACTGGTTACTATTCTTATACTTTAAATGTGCAAAGAAATTCAATGAATGCACATTTGTACATTTTACACTAACGGGTCTATCTGTCCACAGGTCTTCAGCAGCAAGGTATATTTCGAGTTCCTGGCTCCCAGGTCGAAGTCAACGATATTAAAAATGCATTTGAAAGAGGTTAGTCCCAGTGCGCTTGGCCATCTTCTCTTGATTGATTTTAAATTGCGTTTTGTCCACCTCAAAAGCCACAGTCTCTTCCACAGGCCTCTAAAGTGCCAATAAAGAGCCCATGTGTCACATGTAACCCTGTAATGGACAAACCATTTTAGATGCATAATACATAAGATCAACATCTCCGAGTAATAATGAATGAGGAAACCTAACTGCAATCTTAATGTTTATATCAACTTCCCAACTTGAAATATGCATAAAAAAAACTGCATCAGTGCCATGTTATATGAACACTGATAGTGATGAATGATTAATGAGTGGTGTAAATGTGTGCTATGTGTATAGGAGAGGATCCACTGGTGGATGATCAGGCTGATCATGACATCAACTCTGTGGCAGGCGTTCTTAAGCTCTACTTTAGGGGGCTGGAAAACCCGCTGTTCCCTAAAGAACGTTTCCTCGACCTCATATCTACAACCAGTGAGTCACATTCCAGATAAAAGATTTGATAAATGTAAGCTTTTTATTTAGTCTAGCTTTCTTTTTTATTTCAGAGCTTGACTCAGGAGCAGAAAGAGCTCACCATCTTCAGCAGATAATTGTAACTCTTCAGCGGCCTGTGATCATCGTCATGAGATACCTGTTCGCATTTTTAAATCAGTAAGTCCTGCCACAACCCATTTCACGTGTTTGACACTCATAAAATGATACTAATTGCTTCTGTCTTTCCAGTCTTTCTCAGTACAGTGATGAGAACATGATGGACCCCTACAACCTGGCTATTTGCTTTGGCCCCACATTGATGCCAATACCAGATGACCAGGACCCTGTGGCCTGCCAGGCGCATGTTAATGAGATCATTAAGACCGTTATCATCCACCATGAGGTCATCTTCCCGGCCCAGCGTGAGTTGGACGGACCTGTGTATGAAAAGTGCATGGCTGGTGGGGAAGAGTACTGGTAAGTGCAAAACAAGGTGTTCAACATGTGTGTGGGTGAATGAGAGGCAAATAGTGAATGTGTGTATAGTTTATTCTATTGTGTGTCTGTTTGTGGGACACTTATTAAAGAGCCCCAATTATACTCATTTTCAGCATCATATTTGTACTCTTGGGGTCTGCTAGAATAGGTTTACATGCTTTGGTGTTCAAAAACATATCAAGTTTCTCATACTGCCCATTGCTGCAGCTTCTTTGCCTGAAACTCTGTCTGAGCTCTTTGCCTTCCCGAAATGCCCAGTCTGTTGGGATTGGTCAACCAAATTCAAACTCAGGCAGCACCAATGGGCAGCATATATGAAAAACTGGCTTGGCTTTCTCAATTAATGACATCATTAATTGAGGAACACTTGAGAAAAAGTGCTGTCTGTGAGTGAGAAAGCTCCATGTGCAGTGAAGTGTGTTTTTTTGTAATTTATACATCTATTACATATTCACAAAAACTATATAACACACTAAATGACGGGAATAATCCAAAAAAGCTTTGTTAAGCTTTAAAGTTTAGTTTCAGTAGACTAATAACCATAAACATGGCCATATTTATACAATTTGGTCTTAAAACTGTATCCCACTGTGCATGTATTATTTTGAGGCAAATGATGCAAAATTATTTGGTAATTTGGGTTTTGTTTTCATTTTCTGTATTTAGTTTTTAGTGTTGTAAAGATTTGAAAAAAGGGATGACATTTTTAAAATTTTATTTCAATCATCTGACTGACTGTCTCCATATTTCTCCATTCAGCGAAAGCCCCCACAGTGAGCCAGGAGCTCTTGACGAGGTAGACAATGGTACTGGACCCAACACTAGTGATGAAGGTGAGACACAAAACACAGTCAGTCCACTGAAAAGACTGCAGCCATACCTGTACTGTAAGTGAAAAAATAATCAGAAGTTTCAAATTGGATTCTGTCACATTTCTTTGTGTTGCACTTTTTATTCTTTGAATTGCAGAGTTGGAGCAGATTGAGGCAATTGCAAAGTTTGATTATGTGGGTCGAAGCCCGAGAGAGCTTTCCTTCAAGAAGGGAGCCTCTCTGTTACTCTACCTACGAGCCTCTGAGGACTGGTGGGAGGGCCGACATAACGGTGTGGATGGGCTGATTCCACATCAGTACATTGTTGTACAAGACATGTGAGTAGGACACATGTAGGACAATTTGATTTTTGTTATATCGAACATACATTATTTTAGTATATAACTGCATCAGAAAAGTGACCTAGTCAAGACAGTTACCTGGTTCTGCTGCAGGGCAGCAGCTACTTTGGGCTTGGTCATTATTTATGTTGCTCTATTTTCCCAAAAATGCATGTTTCTATTCTTACCGTCCATGTGAGCTGTGATGTGTTTTCAAGAAGCTTGGCCTTTTACTTTTGTAAAACCTGCGCCTTTATACGGGTCAATGGGAAGAAAATACTCCTGTTTTCCTGAATGATTTTGTTGTTTTCTTGACACAACTAGTTGCAATGAAAATAAAACAAATGTCCCCCTATCAGCAATTGGCTGTAGAGATTTAAGGAGGACCAGCACGTAGGTCACTTGCCAAATAAAAGCTTTACTTTCTTCTCCGGCCTCTTGCCTGCATCACAGAGCAAGTAACACAATTAAAGCTAGATTCAGAAGAAAAGTGATGGATGTACTGCCAACAGTGGCTTCCAGGGACTGATAAGTGATTAATTATGTCTGTAAAAGTAATGAGGCTCGCAGTGCTGATGACATTTTTGTGTTATTTTTGTGGCAAGAATGTCCTTGTTAAGGATTCTTATGTGCTGTTAGAGAGATTAAACTTTTGCAAAATTCAATCTCTCAAATTAAAAGCCAATATTACCATTTCCCTAGGGCAAACACCCTTAATTGAGATCAATCTCTTCTGTCTGTCCATATCAGGGATGATGCCTTCTCAGATAGCATTCCGAGGAATGATAGTGCGCCCAGCAGTGGACCACACCACGATGAAAGAGCCTCGTCCAGGAATGAACGCCAATCTCCTTGTGAACACACACCTGAGCGCCGCTTTGGAGCAGCTTTTGGAAGGTTACTTAAAACTCCATGGGCACACACAATACAGGCAGTGAATGCATACTGTAGACATGAGAAATTATAGCTTTTTAATGACCAAAATAATTCAATCTTTGCTTTTAAAATCCCTGTGCAGGTATTCAGAGTCAAGACATTTAAACTGATAAAAGATCAAACTGTGATTTTTCTTAGGGTGAGGGTGCGATCAGATGGAGCTGCAGGTCCGCGCCACAGGAACAGCGCTGACAGTCACAGCCCCACCAGAGCTGCAGACCAGCCTCCTAGGGTTATGCCTCGGCCCTGCAGCCCACACAAAATAGCAGTTAGCAGGGGCCCGACAGACAGTCCGGAGAAATGGCGTCTCGCCACATTTGGCAGTGCTGGCTGCATTAACCACCCAGACAGAAAGACCTTCGTGGACAGCCACTCTCAACGATCTTCACCCAGCACCATTCGGCACGCAAGTTTAGGAGATCACAAAACCCTTGAGGCTGAAGCACTCGCTGAGGTGAGTGTTAATACTTGAATATACTTTGAAATAGGCAATTTAATACAATATTAATACACTAACTCTCCTTGAAATCATTTAGTTTTTGTTGATAGAGACCTTAAAATCAACTAATATTGTACGTACATCTTCATTAAAAAGAACACTGTCCGGCAAAAAAAGTAAGCTAATCACTTGCTGCTACTTTTAAACATTACTGCTCTGAGGGCACGGTATAACTGAATTTAAAGCATTTATCATCCAAAGCCCTTAACTATTTCCCTCTCATTTACACAGTCACTCACACACATCTGGTTTCTGGGGTGAGAAAGAGGACACTATTTAGAAACATTTTAGTGTGTATATCAAACTGAAACTGTAAAAGTGTGGGGGACATGTCTCCCCCACCCTCAGTGGAACTTAGTTTTAGTTACTCCTTGCCTGATTGTTTGCTATTCATTTCTAAATGTCAACATACATTTCCCTGCTGCTTATGTTTGTCAGGACATAGAGAAAACAATGAATACAGCTCTCCATGAGTTGCGTGAGCTGGAGCGACAAAATGTAGCCAAACATGCCCCTGATGTTGTTTTGGACACATTGGAGCCTCTCAAACACCCCGGTGGAGCCCAGGATCCACCTGGCAGCCCTCTCCACACCATGGTGATCAGGGATCCAGATGCAGCCCAGCGACGTAGCAGCAGCAGCTCCTCCTCCGAGACCATGACCACTTTTAAACCTGCTATATCAGTACGTAGACCAAGTGCACCTCTAAGGCCCCCGCCTGTCAGACCTGTCCGGCCTGCTCCTGTGATTGGACAGGGCCAGGGACCACAGCGCTCCAGCAGCTCTAGTTCCTCTGGTCTGGGCAGCCCAGGCATCACACCCACTGACAGGGTCTTTCCCAAACCTCCCTCCCCATCACCATCCACCTCCTCCTCATCCTCGGACAAACAAGGTAACGTGTAGCTCCAGTCAGTCACAAGTCAAGTGGGAGAAGAAGACTGTGGATACCAAGTGATTGTGATTACCATCATACCCCTGCACCTCTTTTTTGACAAACATTGACACCTGGTCTGTATGATGAATATTTACCACTGATCTTCTATAGTGTAGGATAGCTACTGCTGGTTTCTGACAACTGTACGCCCACTCATTAACTTGTTGGTGGACAACTTAATGTACTGTATTTCAATATTACACACAAAAAAAAGGTTTGAATCTACGAGAATAATTTTATAGAACACTACCGTGCTGGACAGCCATGCTGGATTAAAAAAAAGGGATGCACTGGAAAATGCTTCTGTTTACTGAAATCTGACAATGAATCATCTCATGTTGTTAGTTACAAAAATGCTGTGAGCTTGGACTGTATCTGGTTTCATGTTCCATTATGAGGAAACACTTATGGGAACATTTCACCACAAATTATGTAGACATCCAGTCTGTGCTGGTGGTTGATGTAGTCTATTAAAACTATAACTCCTTGGGACCATTTTCCTCAGGGAGCCAGTCCCACAATGCCAGCATATACCAGCAAATGTTAGGTTTTCAGCATCAGGTGAACACCGTAGCTGTGTCTGAAATCACTCCATTTACTATGTAGTGCACTACATTTACCGTTAAAGGCCATTTTATTTCATTGTATGAATTCTGAGTGGGAAGAAAATAAAAAAGTCTTATAATTTTATGAAAGTGTGCATGGCATGTAAAGGCTTTTCTGCCTACAATCCCACAATGCAACGTGTCACATTTTATAGATGTGAAAATTACAGTTGTGTGACAATACACCTGTTAGTGATTACGCAAAATGATGCTGACTCATATGTGTTGGAAATCTCAATTTATTGTTCATTATAGAGTAAACTATTGAGTGTCTGTTTTATGGGGAGATGTGATTGAGGGAGATTTCAGACACAGCCCATGACTGAATGGTAAAACTAGAGTAGAATTGCAATAAATTGCAGTTTATTCTAATGGTCAATAGATGCTGGCTTCAAGGACATTTCGTCTGTATTAGAGCCACTATGTGAAAAAAAATCTGAAAGGTAGTATAAAAAACAGACAGTGGAAAACAGCAGTGCTTGCTACACCCCACACCCATCCAACTCCAGGATACTGAGTACCAAGGGCTGAAAGCAACTACACGGCACCAAGTGGGATTGGTCACTTTTTCTTGGATTGGCAAATTTTTCTCCAAACTAATTTTTCTCCAAACTAATTTAGCACAATAATTAGAAAAATGCTACAATTATACAAACATATTGATGGCTTTTAGGTTAATTGAAATGTCCTTCAACTTTTCTCTTAATTTCTGATCAATTATTATTTTTGTCCCTGCAAGAGTAAGAAGTTCCAAAGAAACGGTCCCAGTAAAACTCACCAAGCAAATGTGTAATCAGAACAAGTGGTGCTGCTGCTGTCTGACCACTTAGTGACCAGCATGAACGGCAGTAGCAGCATCACTGGCCAATAGCTTGGGTTCAGGTCAGGTTAACTGATAGCAGTGCAGCAGCGCAGTCAGCAACAACCTGAGACAAGAGTCAGTATCTTAGCCAAAACAGTTTTTTCCTTCATTCATTAATCTCAGAACAGGTCAGTGGACATCAGACATAGACCAGGCCAGATGGCTACAATTACGCAGAGAACATTGACAATTATTGTGGACATTATAGACATGCCACCCCTATAACTAATACAAGGAAATAAAGATGAAAATCAGCAAACTGTTCTTATAATATAGTCATCTCTCTATATAAAACATTATCTGTGTTACCTCAATAAACAAGTAAAACGTTCTTCAACAATTCAAGTGACTAATGCACTTATAAACACTACAGGGAACTGTGCTGCATTTGTAGGTTCTGTGTTTTCATTTTGATGAAGTTGTACTAGGAACATGATATAGCACATCAGTATCATTGAAGCTTACTTAATGTCTAGATTGCACACGGTCAGCTCAGGCTGTGTGGGTGTTTAGATGAACTTGTTTACTGTTGGTGGTGTTTGTTGTCTGTCATATAAGGATGATCAATATATCTTTAAAGTGTAATAGGTACATTGGATTGACTATATACATACAGTTAAAGGATACTTGTATAAATAACATTGTATAATAGGAACAGGATATATTATCATGTCTAGTCTGTTGATTTTTGTAACTCTTATCCTTGCACAAACATTAACAAACAATAAATCAGTGAAACCTTGCTGAAATTTCTCGTCTTATTGTCTTGTGACGTACAATAAAATGTGAAGTGCTTTAATGTAAATGACTGAAGATGAACAGTGGCCAATGATTCGTGATGAGTTACGACAGTGTACCATATTCATATCCATAGTCCTTGTTACAATGAACATCTGTGGTTAAGAGTTCCATGAACATACAGTACATGACTATCTGACTTCACACAGCACAGCTCACTCATACCGTACATACACTGACTAGCATGGCTTTGCAGTGCCATCTACTGGTCAGCACAGATTTTTCACTCATCCTGTTAAAAGATGGGTATCTGTTCCAAATCAATGAAATACTACCATAAAATGCACCATGAGCCGCCAGATGAAGATTACCATACATTTACTCAAGCAACGTATTTAAGTACAGTTTTGATTTAGGCCTACTTTCCTTGAATATTTTCCATTAATTGTTATTTCAGAGGCAAATATTGTATTATTATTACCATAATAACATTAACTACATTTATCTCACAACTTTCGTCACTACTTGATTTGCAGGTTCAAAATTCACATGCAAAAAACATGGTAAACACATTATATATTTAAAATTAACTAATTTAGGGCAACTACTAAATCAAAAATGTTGCTTCACGTCCGTGCACTCATGATAATACTCCAAAAGGCTGTTCTGCATAATTAGTACTTTTACTTTTAATACTTTAAGTACATTTAGCCGACAATACATATCAATGCTTAACTTTGACTTGTTATGCAACATTTTTAGACTTTTACATCAAGTCCATCACTGATAGTCATGTACTTGTTGACATTTCTTACAATTCATCCAGACATGCAGTTACCAGGTGTGCCCTGTGGATGGAGGCATTGTCATCCTGGAACTCTGAACAAGAGATACATTCTTTACCATGTGATAAAAGTGCAGACTCAAATTTGCACAGGATAGCAGTCACATCCAGATAAGGTGTTTTAAATAGGCCTATTATATGTTTTGATGTAAAATCTTAAAAATCTTTGAAAAGTCATTAACTATAGTTGTCAAACAAATGCAGTGATGTAAAAAGTACAATCATATGTAGTAGTAGAAGATGAATCAACTCAGGTAAAAGTACCCCAAAATTATATTTAAGTGCAGTGCTTGAGTAAATATACTTTATTATTTTCCACCTCTGCTTTATTCTTTGCACGACCTCAGTTGCAAAATACATGTTAGGTGTAATATAGGGTTTATGTATTTTAAACCAACAACGTTGTCCCTCAGTGTTCTGAATCAACTCCTCAAACATTACACTGACATTTTTTCTTTCAGCTGATACAAAGCTGCTTTATCATTTTTCCCTACATCTTGAACCAATGTAATCATCATTGTTGAGTAAAGCACCAGCACCTCAACCACTGTTCTTTAAACAAGTTCATGCTTGTATGTGTTTTTTGAATCTGTAAGGCTTGTGAGGACGTGCAACCTCCAACCTCACCCCCGCCCCAAGCTCAGCCACAGATATTTTAATCATTTCAATTGGATGCCTTGGAGGTCAATGCCCTTAGAGAAACCCTGAGCTCAGAGAACTGATTACTAATTGATTATTACAGATGATCTCTAACGATGGGAAAAGTAATTAGTTAGATTACCCCGTTACTTAAAAAATAACGTTGTTACCTACGCCGTTCTTTTAAACGGCTTTATTCCAAACACTGATTATTACATGAATGTACAGTAGTCTAGACTAGATAGTTACTGGTCCGGTGAACTAAGACTATCATTTGGGAGGATTGTACAATTAGGATATGTTCTTAAAATTGTACAATCCTCCCAAATTATAGTCCCAGTTTACTGGACAACACAAATTATGTGCTAAGAATGCTAAATACAATGCACATGGAAGAGGAACAAACATGATCCTTATTGTCAAAGAATAAAAAAAAACAATTAATCAACTAAAATAATTCAAGGTGCATTGGTCAACTATAGAAACACACATGTACAGCATTGTATGTATTGCCCTTAGCAACAGACTTCATTCAAAACACATTTAAATTTTTTTTTTTTATTTCATACAGAAATATAACAGTAACAATGAAAAAATAATGGTCACAACTTTAAATAATTAAATGAACAGCAATATGCACCTGTTGTATTTTAATCCAGGCTGATAACAATAGGGTAAAACCACTGCTGGGTGATCAGAAAAGGCTCCAGGATTAAATAAATCCTGGCTCTTAGCCTGGTCGGGAGCAGGCTAGCTGCACAGACTAAATCTCCATGGTGATTTATGTGCCTCAGCTTTCGTGAAACCAAGTCAAGGCTAAATTCATCCAGGATAACTGGGAAATCCCAGTTTAATCCCTTATCTTAGTTTTGTGAAACAGGCCCCAGATCATGTACTCAGTAATGGATTTGTTGTCATGAAGTCAGGTCGGCAGTACTATGTGCCAATAAAGAAAACTAACCGCTATGCCAACTCATTAATTCCCTCTGCTATAAGACTGTTAAATGAACAACATACAAGACTGTTAAATGAAAACATATAACTACAACAGAAATGGTTCTTGCACTCCACTACTCTGTTCCATCACTGGCAGGTGAATGTGAGTGTGTGATGATTGGGTCATGTGTAAATGTTATGGTAGAAAGAGAAGCATCTGTCTGTCTGTCTGTCTGTCTGTCTGTCTGTCTGTCTGTCTCTGTTCTGTCTCTGTTCAGCAACTGCATGGCCTATTTCTCGCTTAAAATGTTTTCAGAAATCTGTTTCGGTGAACTATTTTTGTAAAATACGAGATTGTATTCTCCATGAGCCGCCATGACACTCTGTTGAAATTCTCGAGTAGCCAGACCCACGTCACGCGTTCGTCCAATCAGCTGCTGGTCAGGGGCGTGGAGCATCAACCATAGCTGTATGAAGTCGCTTCAGTCGTGTTGGACAAATGGATCTGTACCGTAAGCTCTCTGCTGTCACGCATCACACAACAGTGTCTGCACTGTCAGGGGGGATGCTGATTCAGATTCAGTCCCTTCACGCAGCTCCGCGATCCAATATAAACAGCGGCAGCACTGAGGAGGAGTAAAAGTAGCCCTTTTAGTCTCACGCAAAACACTGGCCCAGCTCTCCACAGCTCTCAGAGAGAGAGGGGTTGGGGTCTGTCTGTTCAAAATAAACTTAGCACACAAAAAGTAAAGAAATTTGTGTTTGGTAGATTATTTCTCTGTGGTAACAATGCTTTTTGGCAATAAATCTTATACCGTTGGAAAGCTTGTTTAGTTCCCTTTTGTAAGGAACATGCATTTGTGGAATGAGCAGCAGCGCTGAGTAGGCTATGTGGGTTGCGCCCATGATATATTTGCCAAATCTTCTCTCTGCAACTAATGCACATACTGCATGAGGCACAGGTGAATTAGAGCAACCAGATAATTATAACTTTCACAGTATTACTCTAAGTTTCTTAAGGGTTTCATCATATAGTCTAAAATGTTAATTCATGTAACATAATCCAAAGTTTTTATAAACATAACTTAAAATTGCTGAGAAAGGTTACAATGTTGAAGAAAGTCATGCTTCTTTGTGCAGGAGTGTAGAAGAACTGTTTTACACAGTTCAGTTACCATGGCAACATGGGTTTTGGGGAGGAAATAGCTTGGTGTAATGAATACATTACATTACATTCAATACATTCAATGAATTACCTCCTTATCAAACACCAACAAATCATTCATGAATTCAGAGAGAAAGAGAAACTCATTATTTCAAATAATTTATTTTCATTTGATCAGCAACCAGGCCCAGGGCCTGCAAGTAGCCACGGCTAGAAGTTTTACATCGCATCAGTGGCATTTTATTTAAATGTAATGTTATGGAGATTTACTGACCTCTCCAGTGATGCGTTTTAGGACTCAATATACAAACCAGAAGCACAGAGAACACCGAGATGGTTAACGTGATATATTGCAAAAGTTTGACGTAATTAATTACAGGGAAGTTACAGAGAAAAAGTGTTAAGGTCTCACCAGATCAGTTTTCCCCAATAACTCCCACAGAGAAATTTGTGCACATTGATTTTATACTGTCACAGAACAAAATAAATCCCTTCTGATTGGAATATAGCCAAAAACAAACCTCTCCTTATCCTATGGGAAATAGTCTCTCTACAATACTCTACTCTTGTCCAATAATATCATTGGACAAAAGTCCTCAAGCAACACTCCTCTGTGTCCTATAAGAAAACAGTATTTTTCCCCCACTGGTAACCTTGACATATACATCAGTTCACATTAAAATCTACATACATGGTGTTTCCTTCCGGTCACCGGAATGTCATCATAGATAATAAACGACATGGGCCTCTGACTACTTTTCCATACCACAGCTGAGTGAACAGTGTGAGCATTTTTTTTAACATGATGCATACATAAAAATGTTCAAATGATTAACAAAACTCAAAGATATAATTCCTTTAACAGTAACATGCCTACATGTATCATCCCTATCAAGCACACAGACAATGGACCCACGAATGCGCGACTCAAAAGTGTAAAATACAACAGTTTATTTAACAATTAAATAAACTCAGCAACAGTGTCCAGTATCGGCAGGCAAAGGGGAAAATCCAGGTAAGGTTCAAAATCCAAGGGCATCCAAAAACACTCAAGCAAACAGGGAAAACGCTCAAAAGCTGTACACATGGGAAACTAACGATCTTGCACTGGGGAGAGGGGAAGACAGAACTTAAATACACAAGACAAGAGAGACAATGAGACACAGGTAGATAAATAAAGACATGCGTGCTAGGTAACTAGGACTACAGTTGAAAATCAGCCGACTGGCTAACACTGGCACATTTACAGAAATGTTGATTAATGAGCATTGTCCTAATCAAATAAAAAAATAAAAATAAAATAAATCTTAAGGTGCAACACATTAGGGCAGGGACAGATAATCACACAACCGGGAAAACTACACAACAGGAAATAAAACAAGACAACACTAGGGAGAACAGAAAACCTTCAAAATAAAACAGGAAATGGAAAAACAACTAGAAAATGTAAATCTAAATCAAAACAATAACTTGACACAGGTACGGAATGTGACAGTACCCCTCCCTTAAAGGCCGACACCAGACGGCCCAGGATCCTCAGGATGTAGCTGATGAAAGTCACGATGAGATCAGGATCCAGTATGTTACTGACCGACACCCAAGATCTTTCCTCTGGTCCATACCCCTCCCAGTCCACAAGGAACTGATGACCCCTGCCACGTCTCGTGACGGCCAGAAGTTTCTTAACAGTATACACAGGGCCACCATCGATCATGCGCGGAGGAGGAGGAGCGGGGGTCTCAGGCTCCAGTGGACTCTCCAGAACTGGCTTCACATGGCTCACGTGGAACGTGGGATGCACCCTCATGATCCTAGGAAGTGTCAGTCTCACAGCAACAGGATTAATAACTTTTCTGACAGGGAATGGACGGGGTGCCAACTTATGAGATCTTTCATTTTGGCTCCTGCCGACCTGAAAGTACTCAGGGCTGCCTGGGAATTTGTGCTATATAAACATTGAGATGTTTGAAGGACGAGAAAAGAGTAACTCTATTTTTCATCCATATTGCCATTTTAAGTGAAAGGACTTATTTAAACAGAGCTATAATAGATCATCAGTTAGTTTCAGTGTGCACAGTGGAAACAAAATCTAACCCATGAATTACATAAAATTACAGCTGGATATTACTCATCAGCTCCATACAAAAAGTCAAGCCAAAATAAAATGGTAATGAGTTGAATTTCAAAAAAGTAAAATATAAATATATTATGAAAAGCTGATAAAAACGGTGCCCCACTCCAAGCCGTGGTGAGTGAACCCTCCCCATACCTATAATTAAGTCAATATTGTCACGGTGACCAGGGGTGTAGCACAAAATTCTGTGGCCTGTAGAAAGGCATTTTCTATGGGGCCCTCCCCGCATCCACAGCTATTCATTCTAGCATATTTTGGGCCCTCCTCACATGAGGGCCATGGGTACTCGGTCCCCTTTTTACCCCCAGGCATTACTGTGGGCCTTTGTAAATAATACTACTGCTACTACTACTACTACTACTACTAATAATAATAATAATAATACATTATTATTATAATGACATGGAAAATGTTTGGCTCCCCTTTGGAGACCCTCTATGGTTGATTATACTCCACCACAGCTTTGCCATCAGACATTATGTCCCAGCCATTAATGAGCACATTAATCATAACAAAGACAAAAGGACAAAAATCATTAAACACCAGTATTCAAATATAATAATTACACTGAATCAATGGAAAAAATAATATTCACAAATAATAATAATAAAGCTGAAGAGTACTGATTTTCTTGGAGTGTGCCAACAGAGGCAGCCTAAAAAAGAGCCTATAATAGTACTGCAAACTTTAGCTCAGACAGCTTAATGTAACATATGTAGATTGCATTTACAAATGTTACAAAATTAAGTATGGTGGCGCAAAGTACTGTTTATACTAGGGATGCACCGAATCCAGATTTTTGGGGTTCGGCTGAATACTGAATCCACTGGTTAAGATTCTGCCAAATTCTGGAGGATTCGGCCGAATATTGAGCTTTTTGACGGGGTTCGGCCAAATCCGAAGCCAAATTCAGGATTCAGCTTCGGATTCGGCCGAATATTGGGCACCCTGTCACTGTCACTGCCGCCACTGTTTGCGAATCGGCGAGTGGATTGGACCAGGTGGGTGCTGCCCGCCGGGCCTCATGGCTGCGCCGCCGGTAGGTGGGGCTGGAGCCGGGGCCTGGAGAGGCGCAGCCGCAGCCTGCACTCCTCACAGCTCGGGTGGAGATCTGGTGGCCGGATGTAGCTGGTCTGTGAGTCGGTAAGCCTATATGAAATAGAACAGGATAATCTCAATTGTAAAGGCTGAAGGGATAATCCCTCAGGTTCAATCTTGTTAAGACAGTTAATATAATTCTAACCAATGCCCAAAACCTCTTACCACTCTGGTACAGCCTGTTGAGTTTAAACTGTGTTGATGACAAAGAGTTGGGTTTGCTTATATGGGTTAATGAATGTCATCAGTAAAGTATAGTAGTACAATTTAAAGAGTTCACAGAACGTGAATTAATGATCTTATGTTAATCATTTGACTGAGTGGTGGCCACAAATCATTGCTTTAATTAGGTAAATTATTTATGGGAAAAGTCAGCAGGCTCCAACTACACATATTTCTCATTGAATAAAAACTGTGTTCATGACCCAGGGTGATGATGTGTCATGAAACGTTTTGTTCGTCATCAATTTAAAGGGGCACTCCACCAATTTAACACATTAAAGGGGAACTATGCAGTTTTTTTAGCTTAATTTACCTTAACTGAACAGCTAGTCATTGGAATGTTTAGGGTATAAGACTTTTTGCAGGTTGAATGGTGGTCGTCTCGCTTCCCCCTAGCACCTGTGAACGGAAAAACCACCCTTGCAACTTTGGGCCGGTGAGCTGCCGGCCTCAGCGTCAGGAAGTATAGCGTGATATCAGGTCTTGCGATGTAACAAATTGCTTCACAGCATTGCACGCATACACGCCGCTACACGCCCCCATCCAGGAACCGGCTAGCTATAAGAACAAGGTAGCGATGGAGTTTTTCACACGATCGTCATGGCTGAGCTGGCAAAAAAAGAAGCAGAAAGCTAGGAAAGCACTGTCCGAGGAACAGAGAAAGAGGAAATGGCAGACTAACCGAGCGAGGAGTCAGACACAAATAAATATTGGACCTGCGTTTTCAGAATGGTGAGAACTGAGACAAAACAGAAGCCTGCAAATCCGAACAGACCTGGCGTTCTTGCTGTTGCACTTGTAACTATCATTGATCAGAAACTTTATCTGCCACAGAGTTTCTTGTCAGCTTGATGTTTGCAAACGCAAGTTGCTTCTGCTCCGACAGCATTCTAAGGCCATTGTAGGAAAAAAGAATAATGTTACGGACCCAGGATAGAAGGGTAATATTTTGAGAAAAACCTCAGTGGACATGGCTCCACGTGTTCGCCGGCTTCTTTGAAAACAAATGCACATGACCAGAGGGAGAAGATGGGAGGGGGGAGAGTTGCCAACGAGTTTTTACGACAGCGTTGCCAAATATCTATTCCGAAGCTGTAGGTGGAGCTCTATATAGAAACCTGTGAGCAAAAAGTGAGAAAACAGCGAAGAAATTGCCAAAACTGCATAGCGCCCCTTTAAGTCACTCACCATGAGGAGTACTGCTCTTTTTCTCTTTTGTTTTTGAGATTGTCCTTGTCGACTGTCTGAACATGTATATATTGTAAAGCCCTTTGACGAAGGAAATATGATTTGGGGCTTTAAATATTTTATTTAGTTTACTTCAAAAGTAACAAAAGATGAAATGTCAAAAAAACGTCAAATCAACATCAACTGCTATTGTTGTAGCAAGCTGATAGCTGACAGTTGTGTAATTTTCTCAATCTGTAATAATCAGACTGCTATTCTTCTCTGCTTTTGTTCATTTTTCAACAAGGCTTGAAATGTCATGCCTGGCACTAGAACTACTATATTGTTAAATATTGTTTCTAAATATTTTAGTCAGTTCAGTTATTTGCCATTACAAAAAGGAGGACATCAAATGACACACATGTCAAGGATAACACCATACACACAACACACCACCAAAACATATCCAGTGCATCCCTACGTTTGTTATTAAAGGGATATTTCACCGTTGGAAAGATGAATATATCTTTCAATTGGGTCACTTATGTAGTAGAAATGTGAATTTTTTTTAGAAATTGTTGGCTTCTAGGCCAAGAAAAGAAAATGTGTTATTGGCTCATGTGGATGAAAGACACCAAATCCCAGAATGCACTTACTTCGCATACCGTTTACAGACAGACAGTGAGACAGTCAACTCAAGTGTGTTTTATTATCATGTCAACCATATACACAAAACGTTTGACCAGAAAATCGCTGTGGTCCCGAAAAACACACTCACAACGCATACCTCTTGCTAAATCTTCGAGCAATGCCAAATCTGCCATGCTGTTGATTGGTTGCAATACACAGGTCATCAAGAACTGTAGGGCTATTTATTTAATTAATTCCAATAAACCGGTAGTGGATTGGATTCATATTGGCTTCATCAGGGTAATTAAGTGGCACAGGTGTTTTGGTTATGGATGGCACACTGACTTTCAATAGATGTATTTGTTGGATATAAATATCCATTTTTATAATTCATGGATAGACCTAATTGATTGTTACGATAACTAAATAAATATTTAGAGTGTGCTCACATGCAGGCTGTGCGCTATGCATCCAGCAGAGGTGGAAAAAGTATTAAAATATTGTACTCAAGTAAAAGTACCAATACTTTGATGAAATATTACTCAAGTACAAGTAAAAATACCTATCTGAAAAAATACTCAAGTAAAAATAATAAGTAGTTCATTTAAAAAGTACTTTAAGTAAAAGTTACTTATTTTTTTAAGATTACTTTCTTGGAGCTTTTCCCTTTATTTAGACAGTGACAATGGCTAGACATGAAAGGGGGAGAGAGATGGGGGATGACACGCAGCAAAGGCCAGCAGGTGGGATTTGAACCCACTCCGCTGCAGGACTCAGCCAACATGGGGCAAACGCTCTTACTGGGTGAGCTAGAGGCCGCCCCACAAATGTATAAACATCTATACAAATGTATACACATGTAATAACAACATAACACATGTCACAAATGACATTTAAGACCCTTAGAAAGGTATTATGTGCAATTTTAATTCAGACCATCCCATAAAACGTTTTTGAACAATCAATTGAAAATACCATACATTGTTAGTTATGAGGGCCACCCTTCATTTCTTCACAAACATAAACAACAGATATAATACAAATCACGTGTTTTGACTCCATAAATGGGTTAGACCCTAATGTTCACAGCCCAGACTAGCAGCTAGCTTCTACATACCTAAGTAGCCTGTATGAGATGCAGAGATGGGAAGTAACAAAGTACAAATACTTCGTTACTGTACTCAAGTAGATTTTTCAGATATTTTTACTTTACTTAACTATTTATTTTTGTGGCAACTTTTTACTTTTACTCCTTACAGTTTAATACAAATATTGGTACTTTCTACTCCTTACATTTTAGAAAATTGTCTGTTACTTTAGTTTTGTACAAAAGATTAGATTAGATTAGATTATTAGATTAGATTTTTTTTATTGATCCCAAAAAAATGGGAAATAATGGTGTTGCAGCAGCAAAAATATCAGACACACAGCACACATACAGAGTATACATTAAATAATAGGAAACAATATGCATTAAATAATAATTGAATACTGCACGAGCAATATTTAAAATATATACAATTTGGAAATAAAATGTACAACTGATTCAACAGATATAGATAAAGTTAATGTACAAGTTGGGGAGTAAAAATGTACAACTGTTTCCCTAGTAAAGATAGGATGTACATAAACCTATTGTGCAAGGTTGTGCAAAGTGCATTCAGTGCAGTTGTGATGTATATGAGTCTTATCTCACACTCAGTGATGAAGTGTTAAAATGTTTAATTGCCTGTGGTAGGAATGATTTCCTGTAGCGGTCCGTGCGACATCGAAGCTGTCGGAGCCTCTTAGAGAAGGTGCTCCTCTGTTGGACCAGTGTGGGCTGGAGAGGGTGGTCGGGGTTATCCATGATAGATAACAGTTTGTTCAGTGACCTCCTCTCCACCACAGCTTCAAATGTGTCCTGTTTGCAGCCAATAACGGAGCCAGCCTTCCTGATCAGTTTGTTCAGCCTGTTTGTAACGGTGGCTCCGATGCTGCTGCCCCAGCAGATGGCGGAGGAAAACAGAGTGCTGGCCACAACAGACTGGTAGAACATCTCCAACATTCTGCTGCACACATTGAAGGATCTCAGCAGGAAATAGAGTCTGCTCATCCCCTTCTTGTAAACAGCAGTGCTGTTGATTTTCCAGTTCAGCCTGTTGTCGATGTTGACACCCAGGTATCTGTACTCCTCAACCATGTCCACATCTCCACCCAGAATGCAAAGGGGCTGTGGAGCCATTCCCTTCCTCCTGAAGTCAATCACCATCTCTCTGGTCTTATCCACGTTCAGCAGCAGGTGATTCTTACCAGACCACTCCACAAAGTTGTCCACCAGCGCTCTGTACTCTCCCTCCTGTCCATCCCTTATACAACAACTGCAGAGTCATCAGAGAACTTCTGTAGGTGACATGACTCTGAGTTGTACTGGAAGTCTGTGGTGTATAATGTGAACAGAAAGGGAGACAGCACAGTCCCCTGTGGAGCCCCCGTACCACTCACCACCACATCAGACAGAACACCAGACGGACAAACTGTGGTTTGTCTGTCAGGTAGTCCGTGATCCAGGAGACTGTGGACGCACCGACGCCCATCATCCGCAGCTTCTGACCTAGTAGCAGTGGCTGGATGGTGTTGAATGCACTAGAGAAATCAAAAAATGTGATTCTCACAGTGCTGCCACCGCCATATCAGGAGTGATTGTGAGTGCATGTTGGAAAATAGCGCGGACGGAGAAAAAAGTATAATCGTTAGATCGTGTGTGTGCGTCCTTGAGAACTGTAAGTCGTATAACTTATGTTGTCAGTTAATTTAAGCCTGTTGTTGTATTGGTCTATAGTTCTTGCAAATTTAAAGTAAGTTAGCTAGTGATTTTGTTGTTTGTGTTAACCTTTTAGCTAGGTTGCACGTTGCTTGATCTTAATAAAGCATCAAAAGAGAGAAATTGTCTCCGTCCGTGTTTTAACAGACACACCTGGGGCGAAGTTGGAAACCAGAATCAGCTTTAAATACAGTCCTAATCTAATCATCATTAACAAGTTTCAAATAATTTCACTGGAGTTACCGTTATTATTTTTTGCGTCATCACTACCGAATTCAATCTAATTGGATGGGACTATGCTGTACGTTGCACTTGACGCACCACTACAAGACGACTCAACAGATTCGGCGACATTCATTTGCGGCAAATCATTGCGGCTTGATGGTGGTAACCTTAGCACTAGTAGTATGATGGCGACATGATTGAAAATGAAGAAAACAGAGATCCCAGAGATTCAGCAGACAAGCAGCAAGACATTCTCAATCATCCTTGGCCTTATCAGAGAGAGATGTTTAGGCATCAAGAATGACTCCTGGCGAATGTGCTGCATAACTCTTAAAGTATGGGGAACTTCTTAATTAATGTCTGTTTAGTAATTCATATTTAATCCTTTATTTTCTTTCCAGAAGCCATATTTGAGCGCACACACATACATGTAGATTCCTTTAAATGTTAAGGGGAAGATTAAAAAAGAGAAACTGGATCTGTGAATTCTCACAGAATCACAACTAAATACATATATTGCTACTTAGTCAGAATCTTATTAACCTGGAGTCCCGGTCTCTGTCACAATAATCATATATGTGATGTTTTAGGCCTATTGGCAGACATCCATTTAAAATGTAGGCAATGGCATATAAAGAGCCTTTTTTCCATGTCCACTGAAGTTTCTCAGCTTGCACTCTAGTAACATTTGTGTGGTCCAGGTAGCTTTGCATAAAAAAATGGTTGCCATTCGCAAGGCTACTTTTACTTTTATACTTTAAGTAAATTTACAACCCTGTACTTTGTTACTTTTACTTGAGTAAAGAAGTTAAACCAGTACTTCTACTTTTACCAGAGTATTTTTTAACACAAGTATCTGTACTTCTACTTGAGTACGAGAAGTGAGTACTTTTGCCATCTCTGATGAGATGTGTATATATATCATAGACTATATACAGTCCTCACCTATGATCATGAAGGCTGGGTCATGACCGAAAGAACGAGATCCAGGGTACAAGCGGCCGAAATGGCTTTCCTCAGGAGGGTGGCTGGCGTCTCCCTTAGAGATAGGGTGAGAAGCACAGTCATCCGTGAGGAGCTCGGAGTAGAGCCACTGCTCCTTAGCGTCGAAAGGAGCCAGTTGAGGTGGTTTGGGCATCTGGTAAGGATGCCCCCTGGGCGCCTCCCTAGGGAGGTGTTCCAGGCACGTCCAGCTGGGAGGAGGCCTCGGGGAAGACCCAGGACTAGGTGGAGGGATTATATCTCCAACCTGGCCTGGGAACGCCTCAGAATCCCCCAGTCAGAGCTGGTTAATGTGGGTCGGGAAAGGGAAGTTTGGGGTCCCCTGCTGGAGCTGCTGCCCCCGTGACCCGACACCGGATAAGCGGACGAAGATGGATGGATGGATATATACAGTATATATTAATTTCCCCAAGGGGCCACATGAGAAACAGGGACTATTGTGGAGGGCTAAACTCAATTCTGCTCAATATTAATTTTATGTCAGGCGGCACATTCTCAAACGTCTCTTTTTTTCTCTGGGCATATTAGCGCAGCAGATTCCACCCCCCGGTCTGGTCTGAGTGGTTCCAGGCGTGATTTTTCTTTCTTCCTTTCGGTTTTTGTTAGAAAAGTTGTTTTTTTTGAGGACCCAGAGCAGGCTCTTTTAAGAAAATTACAGTGTGTGCGTGTGACCGATGGAATAATATGTATTACCAGTAAATCACTGCAACAAGTAAAAGTATTACCAAGTAAGTGTATTACCAGTAAGTCAGAGCAAGCAGTCGAGTAACAGCAGTTTCATATTTGAGTAATTTTGGCATTTTCATATTTGAGTAATTTTGGCATTTTCATATGTTAATGGTATATACAGTTTATAGTTGTTATTCAGTTATACAGTATATAATTGTCAGTTTCAGCAGTTACAGTACAGTATGTTTGTGATTTCTTATTTTTCATGTGCAAAATGTTATTCCAACACCAGCAGCAGTGTAAACAAGAGCGTTGTAGTTACTGGAGGGCTCCAGCAGGGGGGAACAAGGCATCCGAGACAAAATATGTGTCCCATATTTGGATGATACCAGAGAATGTCTAATAAGGGGAGAACTTCCACTCTCTGGAAAATTCTGGGTTGATACAATGGGGCTAATAGGGAGTGAGATAGGGAGTGAACAGGCTCTCCATAGACAGGCTCTGATGATACCCTAGTGTTCAGCAAAACATTTGAAAACCATGTCAGTGATGTAAGAACAGTATTGGAGAGACTGAGACAGTATGGCATCAAGTTAAAACCAAGCAAATGTGAGTTATTCAAAGCTGAAATGCGTTATCTTGGGAGAATAGTATCAGCAAAAGGGAACAAAATTGATCCTTCTGACACTGCTGCCATCAGAGTTTTAAAAGACAAAAAACCCAGAATGGTTGGTGAGTTAAGACAGATTATGGGACTGTTGAGCTACTATCGCCAGTACAGAAAAGATGTTTCTCGCATTGCCAGCCCCCTCTAACTAAGGCATCCGCCCACGTGGTAAGTCCACAACCTGAGGGAAGGAAGCTGTGAAAAAAAGTAAATGTAAAAGGTGTGCCATCCCACACACCAATTGAATGGACAGACTCACACCAACAAATTCTTGAACGACTCATAGACTGTCTGGTCCAACCACCTGTCCTAGCATTCCCTGATTTTTCCCAGCCATTTGTACTTCACACAGACGCATCCAATAAGGGACTTCGTAGCCGTGCTGTATCAGAAACAAGATGGAAAGCTGCGTGTTATTGCATACGGTTCCCGAACACTGTCAGCATCAGAAAGAAACTATCATCTCCATTCAGGGAAACTGGAATTCCTTGCTCTTAAGTGGGCAATTACAGAAAGATTACGTGACTATTTGTACTATGCCCCCTTTTTTACAGTTTACAGTGACAACAACCCTTTTACTTATGTGTTGTCCACGACTAAGTTGAACGCGACAGGGAGTAGATGGGTAGCAGAATTGGCGGACTTCAAATTTACCATCAAATACCGCCCAGGCAAAGAGAACATTGATGCCGATAGTTTATCTAGGATACCGGTCAATGTTGAAAAACTGATGCATGAGTGCACAGAAGAAATGTCTTATGATGCAGTGGGAACAACTGCTCAGGCAGTAGAAACACAGCCAGAGTCAAATCCTCCATCTAGATAAGTGCAAAGGCGGATACGAGTATATACTAGAGATTGTAGATAATTTTACGCGTTTTGCACAGGCGTACCCGACAACATCAAAATCTGGAAAAACAGTGGCTGACAAAATATTCAATGATTATGCTCTGAAATTCGGATTTCCAACACGCATTCACCATGATCAGGGAGGTGAGTTTGAGAATCAACTCTTCTCACAGTTGAGCAAATACTGCAGTGTAGCTGGATCAAGGACTACCCCTTACCATCCACAGGGGAATGGCCAAGTAGAACACTTTAATTGGACATTAATGCAGATGCTTAAGACTCACAGACAAAGACAAGATGAACTGGAAAGACTCTCTGAATAAGCTCATATTCGCTTATAACTGCACACGTACAAGTACGTTGTCACACGGCCGCAGAAACAATGTAGACCACCAAAGACCCACAGATATGACAAAATTGGAACCCCATCCTGCTAAAGCCTTGCTGTACTGCCCTCTTATGTAAGGACTCAAGTATGGGCACAACCAGTACAGTCCTATTACAACCAGCACCTTTATTTGTGTGGAATGTAAACTGAAAAAAATATTCTTGCTTTGAACAGTTTAAACTGCCTTGCACTCATTGACTCATGAGACAGCAGAGTGCTGCTGATGTCACAAACATTGCACAGTTGAGGACTTTGTTACACAAGTTGACTGTGGTGGATTCAAATGACGTACTGTAAAGAGTTGGACATTCCTTTCGATAATGGACGTATACAGTATGTGTTATGTTGAGACAGACAGAATGTATCAAAAGAGTTCCAGTCTGTAAAAAGTGTTGTGAAAATGTTTGAACTTATGGTTAGAGGTAATGATGTTGAGGACAACATCTAATTTTGAGGGGAAGTATGTGACCGATGGAATAATATGTATTACCAGTAAATCACTGCAACAAGTAAAAGTAATGTGTATTACCAGTAAGTCAGAGCAAGCAGTCGAGTAACAGCAGTTGAGGGTTCATATTTGAGTAATTTGGGCATTTTCATATGTTAATGGTATATACAGTTTATAGTTGTTATACAGTTATACAGTGTATAATTGTCAGTTTCAGCAGTTACAGTACAGTATGTTTGTGATTTCTTATTTTTCATGTGCAAAATGTTATTCCAACACCAGCAGCAGTGTAAACAAGAGCGTTGTAGTTACTGGAGGGCTCCAGCAGGGGGAATGTAAAACTGTTGAGCTATGTAGCGGTGCACATCGCTTCCTCCCTTCAGTCATTACACACATGATGGAGGAAAGTTTGTGTCCTTGCATCTTTCATTCAACTACTCCCCTTCTCAGGGCTATTACATGCGCCCACAGTATATTCAATTAGGGTCAGGTTATCGGCAGGCTACATCATGAGATAGATGACCTATCGGGTATGGAAGAATGGTGTAATTAAAAAATGTTTCACTTCTTTGTAGACACCTGCAGGTGGCATAATCTGCCTATATCATCTGAATGCTCTCCAAGAGCCAAGAGAAGATCTAGCTTTTAAAATGATTTTCTTTTTAAATGATAAGCTCTTTACACATACACTCTAGACTAGAGGATAAATGATGTGGGATGCACTGAATGCTTAAATGATACATGAAACCACATGCATGTTGCAATGCTCTGCAGATGTTAGGGTTAATGTATTGACGTTGACCTCAAAGGGGTGGTATTGCATCACACCAGAAATGCAGGGTTCCCACTAAACAGTGTTAATCACGTCTTTCTACCTGGACAACAGACATTTTTTTCCATTAAATTGTCACCAACAGCCTCCCTTTTGCACTTGTTCTGAGAAATGCTCTAAGACTCTCAGACTTGTGTCCTTGCTCATCTCATGACTCATCTCCTGGTAATATTAACTTAAATTGCAGCTAGGCTGTGATTTAAAACAATACTGTATGGCATATTGCAGGACACTGGGTATCGAGTTAAGTAAGTTCTGTCTTTCTAAATGTGTCATATGTTCAAGGGTTTCTTACTCAGATGATCATGTACTCAACTTTGAAAGACATGAAAAATCAGAGCTTCATCCAAAGATACTGATTCCAACTGTGAAGTATTTTCCCTGAGAAATACTGTAATTTATTTCATTCAAATAGATAATTTTGTGTCTTGTGACTAGTGACTTTTCTAAATTACTGTGAAATTAAGTTGCAGCCACTGAAATACATATTGTATTTGTGTTTCCCATCACGCTATATATATATACAGTATATATATATATTTATACACAGTATATATATTTATAGTTGTTGCCTATTGACACCACTCCTGCTGGCTTGTTTATTTTCATTAATTTTACTTTTTCTCACGAATACATCGATTATTTTATTTGATTTTCATACTCAGTTCATTAGCATAGTTCAATAGTTATATACATACGCATTTTATCATCCCTCCACCGTATTTTGTTTTATACAGGGTTGGAGTCTGACATGATGCCTGGCCTGCGTCTTCCACCGGAGGATGCAAGTTAAGTTACCTAGCCACAACAACTCCATGCAAAGGCTACATCTGCTTTAGTAAGGATGAGGAAATACTTAATAAGTGAACTTTACCGGCTATGGGGGGAACTATGCACCTTCTGTGGAGCTTCTGTGTCAATACGGAATTCTCCGACACCCAAAGTGTGTCCACCAAGGATCTTGTCGCAACAAAATTTACATGGCTCGCAAGGATGGCAAAATATTCCCCTGTCTCTGGACTGTTAATCACGGTGATTTGAAGCCTCATCTGCCCAGATCGGATATGCACAGTAAGTCAAACCGACGGAAAGCTGGATTGTTCAACATAAGATCCCTCACCGGCGGGGCTTCTCTTGTCGGCGACTTCGTTGTGGGCCGTGGACTGGACTTTCTGTGTCTTGCGTGGCAGCGGAGCGATGATTTCTTCCACATGAAAGCAGCCCCGCATGGATTTGTTTACATCTGTAATCCCCGCTCATCCGGGAGGGGAGGTGGTCTCGCACTGCTCTATTGCAAGAACTGGAAGTTTACACCCCTGCCTGCTATTATAAGAGCTTAAAACGATTACGTCAATTGTGTTAAAATTCTAAGCTCTCCTATACTGAAGGTTGCCATCTGTCTTTCTGACAATTATGTCTTATGAGTTATCTATTGCTTTAAACTTGCGTTCATGTTACCCAAAGTCAGTAAAACTACTGTCAAAGGATTAAATCTAACAAAACAACCTGGTTGAGCAGCATTTTTGGAATGCCCTCTGTTCTTATTTACCTTGAACCGCCTTGCACGGCAGTGAGGGATTAAGGCCTTTTTATAGTTGTGCGTCGAATTGACGGCGCAGGGTCCCTACACCGTAGCCTGACGTGCACCTCTCGAAAAATGTAACTACACGTCGCAGCGACGCACGTAGCTCGGCCGTGGCTTATGTGGTAGCATTGCATTTTCCCCCGACTCATTTCCTGGTTCTCCTTCTCCATAAACAACATGAAATCAAGGAGAGGGTTCACTTTTCCTGCTCCAGATTTCCCACCGTGGTCAGAAAGCTCAGGGGAGACACTTTGTTTCTCTCGCTATGACTCTAGAGTCTACTCGCTCCGAAGATAATCGCCGGCACTCTCTGACTTCTCCCTCTACCACACACTCACTCACATGCGGCTCGCTCGACGCACACACCAGCGCATAAGTATAAACATCAGGCCACTTTTAAGGCTACGGCGAGAGTTCTGTAAAACGGCCTTTAGGGACTCTGTGACTTGACTCCAGGGCTAGAGTGGGACTCATTTTCAGCCCTGGAGTGTTATGCCTTGACCGGCTCACTTTACTTCACAACTGACTTTATTAAAATAATGTGATTAAAACCTTAGTAGGCCTATACAAGTCAGCATTTGGGCACTGTTCTCTATAGCCTTGTAATTCAGTGTATTTTTGCCAATTCAGTGCGAATACAGTTAGAGTTGCTTCACAATGTAGATTTATTAGATGTTGTTAGCATCTTTACAATAACACAATGATATAATATCAGAATCTATGCTCTGTGCGAATAAGTGTTCACAGATACCTTGAAATGAAATAAAATGAATAAAAATGTAAAATCAAAAGACAAAGAATAAAATAAAAAATATTCTTTGTATAATATTTCATATTACCTTCATCCTATTCACTTTCAGTCGTGGGCTTAGTATATTTACTATGTTACTTTCGATGATAAAAGGCATAATGGGTCACTAGTAACATTTGGGAATGGATAGTGGGTAGCCTATATTGTAACTATCTGATCATGTTTGCTTGTTCACACACTGTACCACAGCTTACAGTAGATGTGCCCTTCACACTGACAGCAGCTATGCACACTACTGGTTCTGCTTCTGACACTAAATCCAATTTTAAAAATGGTCATAACTCTCAGCACAAACCTCCCCTTTTTATAAAGCTTTCTGATCAAGTCAGTTTCCTTAATGCAGTGCCGAATCATCTGGGATCATTAATTATCTCCTATATTATCTCCTATCTCCTGTCTAAAGGTCTAGGCCTACTTTACACCATACTGTTCATTAATAATAATTCTAGTTCTTATTATATTCACTCAATGAGTAACCCTAGCCATGAGCCCGTAACTCCTGAGTGGGAAGCACTCAGGAGTTACGGGCTCATGGTTTGTGCTTGGTACTGGCTCTTCATTGTCACTGTTAGCAGCAAACTGGACTAGTGACTGCAGCTCAAGAGCTACAAGAAAAAGTTTGATTCATGAATATGAACGGTGGTTTTCAGGCCACACATCCTGTAGCTTTTTTCATCGTCTTCACTTGGCTTCACTCTCAAACTACTAGCTGGTTTTATTGAAGAAGTTGCTCAGTTTAGCCTAATTATTATTATTATCTATTTGTATAGCTTATTTTTGCTCTTGGCCGCATCCTCTAACAAGCACCACTGAATGAAGTGTACAAGGTAACGGTTTGTTTTTGAGCAAGGGGCCGCCGTTGGAGGACCCAAACCATAATCACGTCATAATGACCTCTGCGAGTTGGCTGCATGAATGTAGAGAACAGTGGGCTGCAAGAAAAATAAAAAAAAATAAACCAATGAAAAGAGTGGACAGGCAGCCTGGGGACACCATTCATTATATATTTAACTATGATTTCAATGCAGTACCATGACTGAACACCGCAAGCCCACGCAATCAAAAAACCCAGACACCCGGCTAGCCATTTCAGGTGTGACGCAAAGGGGTAGTAGTGACAGTATGGACCTCTTTCTTCCGATTGCGAATACCAAGATATGAATGAAATGTTTTACATTTCTAAATTGAATTCAAATGCAAAAGGATCCCTCCTCTGTCCTTCCTTTTTTCCATTAAAGGTTACTGTTTGTTTTTGTTTTTTTCCAATTACCGACTTTAAAGAACTCTGAGGCAAACTTTTTTTTTTTATCTAACTTGACTTGACATACAGGCAAAACTACACTAACTGGTAATTGACCTTAAAAATATGTTTCTCAAATCTGTGAATGTGTAGGCTACTTTGGTTTAAACAACAGGTAATCAAACCAGCATGTATTATGTTAAATGAACACAGGAGTACATTTTTTTTTAATGCATGTATTACCTAGTTTATCCCATATTTTTTGTCTTTTTCATATTGCTTGCTTTCATAATACATTACAATTATGCTACTGGTAGACCAGTAAAACACTTAATTACAAGAAAAGAGACTCGTTGTGTTACACATTCATCATGGCAGAAAATAGTGTCACATTTTACGTGTTTTGAATGTCATTAAATCCTGCATATGAGTCACAGTTAATTGACTCAATAGCTCATTCACTCACTCACTCACATGTTCTTGCACACACAGACACAAAAGCTGTGCAAGATAACCTCCACAGCATATGCATTTCATTACAGTTGAATCCCTCAGCGTGTTTAGTCCAGAGTCCGTTCATCATATCCATGAATCTGTTTGGCAAAAAAAAAGACAATTGACTTTTTCAAAATCTGGAAGGGATCATTAAGAAAAATATCTACAGAGTTGAGGATGGCATTGTGATTAAGGCATGACCCCAGGCAAAACCATAATCTTTCAATTTTGAGTTTTGGGCTATTTTACTTCCATAGCATGTCTTCTTTCAGACTATTGGGGGAAAAAAAATCACAAATACACATGTATTTGTTTATTTTACTACCTTTCTCCTAAATTTAGCAAAAGTTAGCATTAGATAATGCCTCATTTGCATATTTTAACAAAACATTTCCAAAAAAGCTTCTTGGGTTGTGTTTGGCTCGAGGTCATGGTGCAAAAGACCCTAGGGTGAAATTACTCCAAACCATCACTTTAATGTAAGTAATCAACTGGGGAAGTTTCATGGTAATATCTATTAGTTCATATTTTTTCTCCTATTCACCTGCAGTGTCTCCCCTTAAGACACAGAGGACACTTCTGTCTTGCTGGCAGAGACTGAAGTCTCATCCTCCACCGAGCCACCCATTCCAACAGAGCTCAGCATGCAGTTACGGAACTGAAAAAGAAGGCAAAGACAGTTAATTGAGAAACAAGTTCACTGTTCAGGATTGAAAAAAGAAGAAAAAGCAAATACTAGCAGCTAGACCGTATTGAGTGTACCTGTTTGTTCATCAGCACGTAGATAACAGGGTTGTACAATGCTGAGCTCTTTGCAAAGAAGGCGGGTATAGCTGCTGTCAGGGGGGAGAAGTAAGCTCCCTTGTTCAGGAAGATCCAACCGGCGAAAGAGGCATATGGCACCCAGGCTACTAGGAAGCCCATAACCATCAAGAAGCACATGCGTGTTACTTCCCTCTCTGCCTTCTGGGTGGACTCTGACTCCTGCTGCTTGGCGGCGGCCTAAGGTAAATAAAGTAAAATATCAGTTCATTCAATAAGTTCTACAATATACAGTAGTGGCATTTTTAGTTTAGTTAGTTTATTTGAATGTTAATAATAGATAAAACATTTTTTTAAACTTTCACTTACAGCTTTGACTGTCAGGACAAGGCATCCATAACTGAAGAAAATTATGAAGACGGGAGTGAAGAAGTGGACAGTAAACATGTAGATGACATATGATTCATTGTTGTAGCCTGGAGCCAGAGTGTAGTAGTCAGGTCCACAGGAGCACTGCATGCCCTCAGGAATGTACCTGTGTATGGTTTAAGAAGAACAAATCATGCAGACATTTATCAATGTTTATGACAACAGACATTTACCTTATGCATCTAAAACATCTAAATGGTGTTTTTGAGTGGTTAGAAATATAGACATTTTTGCATACCAGTTTAAAATATGAATTCATATTAACCTAAAATCTAAAGTAAAAGAAAAATGTAAAGAATGTGTACATTACCTGGACCAGCCAAACAGTGGGGGTCCAGCGCATGCAAAAGCCATGATCCAGGTGAAAAGCACTCCAGCTCCTGCATGAGTTCCACTGAACTTGAAGCTTCCCATGGGTTTGCAGACGACAATGTATCTCTCAACAGCCAGGACTACAAGGGACCATAGAGCAACTTCACCTACAGAAGAAAGGTATAGATTAATTAATATTATGCAAAAAAAAAGTCAAACACATTGAAGACACACTGAAGAAGGATTCTCCTGATACGCCATTCTTACCTCCAAGTGTGGCCATGAATCCCTCAACAGCACAGGAAGTGGCTCCGAGAATGAAGTAGCCACTGAAAGCAGATATGATGGTGATAGTGAATCCGAACATGCACATGATCAGTCCAGCCACAGCAAGGTTGACCAGGATGTAGTTGAGAGGTTGCCGGAGCTTCTTGTTTGTAGCCGTTACATACAATGTCAGAACATTGATGGGAGTTCCAGTGCAGATCAAGAAGAACATGTAGAAAGCTAGAAGCTTGAACATGATGGGATCTACCATATAATACTGTTGGTATTCAAAAGGACTTCTAACAACCCCAGTCTTATTGGACATAGGGATGTAGAAGTTCTTGCCTTCTGTGCCATTGGGCTGGAATCCTCCGTCCCAAACCATTTTCAGTTACCTTCTTTGCTCAGGCTTCAATTGATGGACAGTAGAAATAGTGTGCACAGTCACACAGTAGTCACTAGTGGTGTAAGCCCACTCCCACAGCTTATGCTGTCCAGTTGATCTGTTTAATACCTTCCCGTGTTTATCCACAACAAGATTACAAGAGGATTGTGACGAAGTGGACAGCTCAAGTTTGACTGATATTTGACCTTAAGAAAGGGACCTACCTTTCTACATTTGCCATGTTTTCTTAATCTATATGTTTTGGAAAAATAAAGGAGAAAGTGTTGCATTACAAAATAAGTCATACTATGAGAACAACTTTTTTCTCTTTTTATGGAAGGCTATGTTTAAATTCTCACAATTATAGAAGCAAGGTAAGTAGAAATAATTCATATTTCTTATTAAATTTTAACTGAAGAATATTCAATATATCTTTAAAATAGTACTAATTACAATTTAAAATGGAATACACGACTAGGTTACTATATATTTAAGTATTGCAGGAAGGAATGAGTGAGGGATTTCATTTTCTTAATGTAACAATTACAAATGATTATCTCTTAAAATGTATTGGTGCACACATATCAACGATAGTTAGGTATTGTAACTCCAGATTCGATGAGTATAGGCCTAGCCTTCTAAGAGCTGTTGCTATTGGGTTTATCCCTCGTGCATGCGCAGTTGTGAAGATTTCTTTCACACCTTTGTGCCCTGCCCGGCCTCTCTTACGTCCACAGTTACTGAATATTACAGCTGCGAGACCAGAGATCTGCTACCAACATCAGCATTTTTCTTTAGCCAATGTTAGTGAAGCAGGTGGCCCGGATCTTAGAGGGCTATGCCTCATAAAATCTGGAGTTACAATACGTAACTCGTCTATTTTGCATATAGGCTTCGCCCTGTAAGAGCTGTTGCTATTGAGTTAAGTGCGAAGCCGATGTAGTCAATGCCACCTGTGACACCAAAATCCACAAGCAGATAGCATAGACTAGCTCCTCTTCCTTCTCACACTGTACAGGTTTTGTTATGTAACAAAATTATATTGTTTGCTTAAAAATCTGATAGGCTATCCCCATGACTGGCCTGCTTAACGTTGTGAAGCCCTGCCGCATGGATTCTGAAGATGCTCCATAATTAAGATTAAGATCATCATTAATTAATGCAAAGCACATTCCTCACGGCACTCTGTTGCCGGAGGATGGAGACCTGGCACACCAGATCTAATAGCACATCATATGCCGTTAAGTGTGGATAAGACCGAGTGAATCATGGGGACATATTGCGCAATGAAAGCGGATGCCACTCCCTTTACACTAAAAATGTGGGTGGTAACCTCACATAGCTGGTGAGACAGCCACTGTTTCAAAAGAGCCGCGTGTGTTAGGGTTCAGGGAAGTTGAGGACCCAAAGGCAGAGAGCAGGCAGGCAGGCGGGAAAAAGTTTGAGGTGGAAGATTTATTAGTCCATTAAAACAAAGTACAAATAAACAAAGGTACGGTGGCCCTGAGAGGCCACTGCACTGTAACTTAAGAAAATGCACCAAATAGATCACATCACGTAACTGTAAGAGAACACACGCAAACAGATCACAACACACAACAATAAGAGAACACATGCAAATGGATCACAACACGCAACAATAAGAAAACACACGCAAATAAAACCACAACACGCAACATTATGAAAACGCACGCAAATAAACCACAACACGCAACAATAAGAAAATGCACGCAAATAGACCACAACAAGCAACAATAAGAAAACGCACACAAATAAACCACAACATGCAACAATAAGAAAATACATGCAAATAGACCACAAAGCACAACAATAACAAAATGCACGCAAATAAACCACAACAGGTAACATTAAGAAAACGCATGCAAATAAACCACAACACGCAACAATAAGAAAACGCACGCAAATAGACCACAACATAACAGAAGTGTTTCCAGGGGACACTTTTAAGTGATGCACACATCTGGCTTGCTTGCTGCATTTACGACTATACGTCAGTGGTGTTTGGAAATAAGTTAAAATGTACGTTTTTTTTGGCTTTTTCATTTCATTGACATTGTATGATTCTGATATTAACTATTGCAGATATCTGCTGTTACAGTTTTTAAAAATTTTTTACAACACCACACTCACCACAATTCCTAGATTGTTTGCAAAATGACACACTTCAGTCAAAACATATACACTTCAGTCAAAACATATACACATATATATACACAGTTTTTTTCAATTGCTTAAGCACGATTTTGAAAACAGGGACAGTGTTTTTCAAAACACTACACACAATTAGCACAACCACACACCCAATTAGCACAACACCCTTGCACCTTTGCAAAATGAAAGACACTTGCAAAAACTATACACTAATTTATAAAAAACATATTTTGTTACCAAATGAAACACACACGTTCCATTTGACTTAATTAAGTTTTAACCAGATACACACTGCTGTTGCTAACCTAAAACACTTTTAGCAATTATACTTCTCAGTGATTAGAGTACTATAAATCAATTACAAAGAGAAAGTACAAATATACAATAAGTTCATCAAACATTACACAAGACCAATGCTGCAGGGCTGGAGATCGTAAACTCTCCACCGCCATGCAGAGAAAAACTCTTCGATTGGGTTTAGAAACGGAGAGTATGGTGGAAGTTATAGTACTGTAAACTGTGGATGGTGTTGAAACCAGTTCTGGACAAGAGCAGAGCGGTGGAATGACACATTGTCCCAGATGACAATGTATTGCATCTGGTGCATTTGGTTAACTGCTCTGACGATGTTGTGCAATCGGTCCAAAAATGCGAGAATGTGAGGTGTGTTGTAAGTGCCCATATTGGCATGACGGAGGAGGACCCTATTCTTTGTAATGGCAGCACAAAGGGTGAGGTTACCCCCTCGTTGCCCTGGGACATTGATTATAGCCCTGTGGACAATGATATTTCTGGCTCTCCTTCTTGCTTTTGTGAGGTTGAACCTTGCCTCATCTATGTATATGTGTTCATGCGGGAGTTCTTCAGCATCCATCTGTAAAACTCTCTGAAATACAGTAAAAGAAAAGATTGCGTAGTTCAGGATGGATCCAGTATATGGTCAATGTACATGTAAAAAGGTAATGTGTGCAGTATGCAACATCACAGTGCTAAAGTGAACAATACATACCTCCACATACTCATGCCGCAGCCTTTTGGCCCTCTCTGAATTCCGCTCAAAAGGCACTCGATAAATTTGTTTCATTTGAACCTGATGTCTTTTCAGGATGCGTGCCAGTGTTGACAGAGAGACCTGATGGACATTATTGAAAATGGCATGGTCACTGATAATGTTGGCTTGGATTTCTCTGAGCCTGATAGCATTATTGGCCAAAACCATGTTTATGATCTCTCTCTCTTGTTCTTGCGTGAATATGGGCCCCCTTCCTCCTTGTCGTTCTCGACCCTCGATCCTATGTAGAAAATACAACTAGAAATACACAAAATTTCACAGGAAGGGGTATCAAAAGTGCTGATATGGTGCATACAATAATCACCTGTAATGTAACTGTAGACAGATTTTCTTTTACCTGTTTTCTTGTCGAAATGTCCTTATGACAGATGCCACTGTATATCTACTAAGATTTGGCTGAACTCTTAGTCCAGCCTCCCTCAGCGTCAATCCGTGGTTCACAACATGGTCTACTAGTGTTGCACGAATTTCATTTGATAAATTTGGTCCTCTTCTTCTTTGAGCACATTCTCCAGCTTCAGGTCTTTCTCTCCCCTCTCCCTCTCCCTCTCCCTCTCCCTCTCCCTCTTCCTCTCCCTCTACCTCTGGCTGGGCCTTCGCCTCTTCCTCTTCCTCTTCCTGTACCTCCTCCTCCTCCTCCTCCTCCTCCTCTATGGATTCCCCCTCTCACTCTCAGTCTTCTTCTTCTGACTCCTTCCATTTTGGTTGAAGGCAGGTGAACTTACCTGCTGCATTTTATATAGTGCTTAAACCTGATTGGTGTGTCTACAATTAAGCAATCATGTTTTTGCGTACCTGGTGGCTGTGTTTAACCAATTGGTTCATGGTGTGTTCATTTGAAAGCCTTTGCTTTGAAATTGCAAGGAAATGACATCATGATAAATGTCTGTGTCAAATGCATACAAGTGTGTTTTGCAATAACTGTGTGTAATGTTTTGCAAAAAGTGTGAAGCTGACAATGTGCTTACAGTTGTGCAAATCTAGGCCAGTGTTTTGCTCCTTGAGTGTGAGGTTTTGCTAATTGTGGGAAAGTTTTAATTTTAGTGTGTAAGCAATTGAAAAAAACTGTAACCTCAATGATCAGACATTATTGCAGCCAGTTTCACACTGCTGTGATAAATAAAAAACACATTTGTAAAAAAACTAATTTTAGGAAATAGCATGTGCTAGATTTTTGGCCAGACATTGTTATGTAAGGGATAATTTAGATGACAAATAGTGAGAAACCCACAACATTCTTCATGATTAGTTTGAGATATAGGGAGAATGTACACAAATAAGCCTACTATAAACTTACCAAGGACTGCACAACACTGATGCTGCAGACTGAATATGTTAAGTATTTATTTCAATACTTACAGTATTTCTTACCATAATCAGTTACAGTAATCAACCAACAATGAAATCAATGAAACAAATAAAATCTGTAGACAAATAAAAATTACTGCATGAAGTACATACACTTTGACTCTGAAGAAAAACTACTGAAAAGCAACAAGAATACTGTAACTATTCATCATCTCTCCGTCTGGCTGGATCAGGCCATATAGCACACCTGAGTGCTGCATTTTCAAATTAGCACGTGTGCTTCCACACCTGGTGGATGTGTTTATCCAATTCGTTCATTGGTGTGGTCATTGGCAATCCGGGGCTTTGTAATGACAAGGAAGTAACCTCACAATCCTTATCTCTGTCTAAGGTGTGAAAATGTGTGTAGAGTTTTGCAAATCACTGTGTGTAATGTTTTGCAAAAAGGGTGAAGCAGACATTGTGTGTAATGTTGTGCAAATCTGTGGAGGTGTTTTGCTCATTGGAGTAGAATTTTGCAAATTGTTTGGAAATTTTTATTTTAGTGTGTAAATAATCGTAAAAAACTGTACACTAGCGATAGCATTTTGCTTATTCTAGTTAGCCTTTTGCTAACATTAAAACCTTTGTGTGGAACAAACTTTTAACTTTTCTTACAATTGGGTTTTGACTGCGACAAGTCAACATGTCTGCTGTCAGTCAGAAGTTTCGTTAGACTTTCTCTTCCATCACTTTGACTGACAGAGTCATAAATATTAAGTCATAATCTTCTGGGTGTGGAGAAAGATGTCAACATGGGCATCATCCTCTGTTTTCAAAAGACTTGAAGATTATACTACCATCAAAATACAGTTCAGCTTTTCTGATGTAGATGTTTTGTGGGGTGCAAATTTTCTAAGTATTGTGGTGCTGCAGAGACGTCACAGCCTACACATCGTATCTTACACACTAAATAAAAAAACTTTGTTTGGTACAGATCCTCGCAAAAATCACATTTACATTTTTTAAATTTCAAACTTTTTCAATGAAAATGAGAACAATGATACAAAAATGATAATTCCCTCCAATATTGTGAATCATATCGCAATATGAGTCATAAATAATCGCAATTAGATATTTTCCTCATATCATGAAGCCCTAATGCACACCAGGTTTTGGGTTTTGAGAGAGTCATCACAGCTCTTTCTCTAGTCTCAGTTTCAGAAAAAGCTTTTAAGCTGACATCTTAAGCTCATTTGCAAACTGGGCTTAGATCAGTTTGGAGCTATGGGGGCTTTACTCTGACACTGACACTGGTCTCCAATAATGCTGAGTTGCTGACTGCACTGCAGTTCAATCAGGCACAAACCTAATGCACATTGCAGTGTTTTTTTTTAACATGACACATTTCAGCAAACTGCCGGCTATCAGTCACATTTCGAACTATGATTGTTGGCGTGCCGGTGTGTGTTTTGAGCTTTACAGGTCTGGGCCTGTATTTATGATTATTGTCACACGTCATAGCTGATGCATTGATGACTGAATAGTCACTCAGATACTAATCATGACGTTCATGATTGACATATTCATTTAGTCATTGTCAGAAGCTGAAATTGTGTTTTTCTTGTTTGTTTCCTCCTAAATTGCAGGATTGTTTTAACAGTGTTTGGGTTCAACTCATATTTTTACTTCTAAGGAGTGTAGTTGACCAGCCTGAGGTATCTTTAAGCTTGCTGTAGATCCTGAAACCAAAAGAAAATGAGGGGATACCCTTCATCATACTGTACTTTTAGCTGTAGGCCACATTATCTTCTAATCTATCTCTAATGCCATTTAATCTGTTTGGAGTCAAGCCGTTTTAGTCTCATGCACAAATTGTTCTAATAGGATATATTCTAAACCGTTTAGTGTAAGATTTCCTGTTGCTAAGGGAACATATGGCAACGTTGTGTAACATTGACTTTACATTGATAGCTTTCCCTCAAACATTATACAAAGAACTGAAATAGAAAAGCATGTCATATTTCACTGATTCTTGGGAATTTGGATAAAACAGGTTTTAATTTTGAAAAATAAAAGTTAAGTTAGTTAAGTTACAAAATCTGAAGGTATATCAATATAGACCAAGGTCTTGGCTGTTCAGCAATGTACCAGTGCAACCTCCTCATTTTGTATTGTTTTCATAAAATAGGTGGTTTTCCAGTTATTACTTTGTTTTTGTCAACCCAGTGTGACACAATAAAAAGCTAATTATTTTTTATTGATTTGGTCTAATATGTATTTAGAGTTTTTAAATCACTAGCTGGCATTCTTATTACACATATGCTGTTAAATGTTGAATATTCACTTTTATTCATTTTTTATACTGTTTCACGTGTACTCCTTTAAAAGATCTAACATCATACAATGTTTACTTTAAGCCTAAATAGAAAAAGTAATGTTTTTTTATTTAACAAACATATTTTTGTATTAAAAGAGACTGTTACTTTAATAACTCAACAGCACTGAAGAAACATATTATAAGCATATTCATTTAAAACAAATAAAACGCTGGTGACTTTAGAACTGACGCTGGTGACACTAATCTGACAGTGGTGACAGTGGCCTCATTATAACATACAATTCCAAAATGTATACCACTCAAGTCAATGGCTTTTTGCTTAACAACTTTATTTACAGTTGAAACCAGATATTTACATACACTTCAGAAAAAAACACAAAAACCTTTATTTCTTTACTATCATACATTAAATCAGAGTAAACTTTTTCTGTTTTAGATCAATACATATTAACATATTTTTTGCATTTGTTAAATGTCAGAATCGAGAGAGGGAGAATTTTTATTTTTTTATTACTTTCATCAAAGTCAGAAGTATACATACACTAAGTTTATTGTGTCTTTAAACAAAAAGAAAACTCCAGATGATTCCATTCTGAGCTTAAGAATCTTCTGATAGGTTAATTGATTCCATTTGAGTTAATTGGTGGCACACCTGTGGATGCATATAAAAGCACACCTCAAACACAGAGCCTCTTTCTTTGACATCATGGGAAATCAAGAGAAATCAACCAAGACATCAGAAAAAGAATTGTGGACCTCCACAAGTGTGGCTCATCCTAAGGTGCAATTTCCAGATGTCTGAAGGTCCCAAGTATGCAAGTATAAAAAACATGGGAATGTACAACCATCATACCGCTTAGGAAGGAGATGGATTCTGAGTCCCAGAGAGGAACGTTTTTTGGTGCGAAATGTGCGAATCAATCCCAGGACAACAACAAAAGACCTTGTGAAGATGCTAGCTGAAACTGGTAAGACAGTGTCATTGTCGACAGTAAAACGAGTCCTGTACCACCATGAGCTAAAAGGTTACTCTGGGAGAAGAAAGCCATTACTTCAAAACCACCATAAAAAAGCCGGACTACAGTTTGCAACTGCACATGGGGACAAAAATCTTAATTTCTGGAGACATGTCCTGTGGTCTGACAAATCAAAAATTTAACTGTTCGGCCATAATGATAAACGGTATATTTGGAGGAAAAAGGGCAGAGCTTTGAAGCCTCAGAACACCATCCAAACTGAAGTATGGGGGTGGTAGTATAATGTTGTGGGGCTGTTTTGTTGCAGAAGGGACTGGTGCACTTCACAAAATAGATGGCATCATGAGAAAAGAAAATGTTGTGGATATATTGAAGCAACATCTGAAGACATCAGCCAGGAAGTTAAAGCTTGGGCGCAAATGGGTCTTCCAAATGGACAATGACCCTAAGCATACCTCCAAATTAGTTACAAAGTGGCTTAAGGACAACCAAGTCAAGGTACTGGAGTGGCCATTACAAAGCCCTGATCTCAATCCCATAGAACATTTGTGGACGGCACTGAAAAGGTGAGTGCAAGCAAGAAGGCCTACAAACCTGACCCAGTTACACCAGTTCTGTCAAGAGGAGTGGGCCAAAATTCCAGCAAACTATTGTAGAAAGCTTGTGGAATGATACCCAAAACGTTTGGCCCAAGTGAAACAGTTTCGGGGCAATTCTACCAAATACTAAGGGAGTGTATGTATACTTCTGAGTTTGATGAAAGTGATAAAGAAAATACATAAAAATTCTCCCTCGCTCGATTCTGACATTTAACAAATGCAAAAAATATGTTAATATGTATTGATCTAAAACAGAAAAGGTTTACTCTGATTTAATGTATGACAGTAAAGAAATACTTTTTTTTTTTTTCTGAAGTGTATGTAAATATCTGGTTTCAACTGTAACTATTGGGTCCAAAAAGTAACAATCCTGAGAATGCATATCATGTGAAAGAGTAGGTTTTTGTCACCGCTGTCAGACGTCCCCACCGTCAGGTTTTCTGTCTGACAGTGGTGACAAAAACCTCCAAATGGTCCTCAACGGAGGCTAGAATATAATTGTTGATCACACTAAATACGGGTTCACGGCTGTGGGTCGGCCGCAACCACAAAGCCTCGGGGGGCTTGGGGGGTCAAAAAAAAAATTCCCCCCCTTTTGGCGGGCGTTTTTGTTGTTTTCCCCCCCCTTTAAAAAAAAAAACCCAGCGGGGGGGCCCCCCCCCCCGATTTTGACAAAACATATTAACTTTCATCACGATATGCATGAGTTGTTCACATTAGCCATCTTGTTTCCCCTGTTGCTAGCTACTTCAGACCTCTTCTTAAAAAGTATACATTTGTGCCATAATCTAATGTTTTATACAAAAGAGATGGTGTTGACATGTTATGGTTGTGAAAGTAGCAGTGTCCAAAAACTATGAACAAGTTTCAGAGAAAATAGCACATTTACAGAAGCTTGAGTGATCTTGAAGCATGCAATAGAGCTGAAGGTTTGAAAATGGGGTCCTCAGGAATGTGACGGTGGTGTCAAATATGTGGGACACATTTTGTGCAACCACAAAATAATAGTAAATATTGTTCAAAACTCACAAATCAAATGATTATCTCCTGAGGACAACTGATTTTGTAGGAAATGGGCCAGCATATAATCATTAAATTTAAATTAAAACCTATAAAAGAACCTTCCATATTGCAAAGGACCCCCTGATTATAACGTTGATTCTTTTTATTCATGAAAATTTTATTAATTTCCAACAGAATTAGCACTTTTCAGTGAATCAGTGATTTGCAACAATTGTAATATTGGTGACAATCCAACTGTCAGAAAGTAGCATCTCACTCTTACTGCCACCATATTCCCTGTAGAGATGCATTTCATGAGGAGCATGTAGACACAGCCCTTTTGTGTGTATTATTTATAATGAAAGCATGCTTAGACTGATAGGGGTTGCGTTATGGCAGTGAAACAATAGCTTCGTTTCCAGTGTCTTGGTAACACTGTTGCTGTGATGACAGATACATACCCACAGTTGAGCGATACAAGATTTGAAGAGAGTAAAGGGAGACTGTAAAGGCATACCATAGACATTAATGCATTTAGAAGACAAGTGTTCACAGAACACAGCCTTGATTTGTCCCAAATTATTTCAACGGGTCAGTCTGGGTTAAGCCACATGTGACTAGCCACGCATGGCTAACTGCAGACACAGCCCCGGAGAGAGGAGCAGAAACAACATAATGACAGGAAAGAAGCCGAGGAGGAGGAGAGTGAGTGGGAGTCATCAAGAACAGACAGAACCACTCAAGATCTCTCAATGTTCATTTTTACTTACAAACACAAGGAGACAGTTACAGCACTTTATCACTTTAAGAAGCACCCAGTCACTGGGCTTCATCACTGGATCTCCTGATGTTAGGGCTTCTCCTGGAATAAAGTTAGCAGATGAAATTTCTCTCCTTGTTAGCATGTGTGCCATAGTCTGCTAGTGTCTGTTCTCTTTCTTCGTCAGGTCTGGAAAAAGGATTTCAAAAGGTGTTACTGGCAGTTTCCACCGGTTGCGGAACAGCTCCGGAACGGCGGCGGAGTCAATAGGTTTCCATTAAAGTCAATGTGTGTATTTCCATTGACTGCGGAACGGCTGCGTTCCGACTGCGTCCCAGCTCCGGCGGTCCGCAGCCCTCCTGAGCAGATACACAGAGCTATTTTTGGCAGCTAAAATGTGGCATACACCTTAGACCCACAAAAATGTGCAAAGTTGCACTACTTTGGACTGTCTTTGACTTTGAATAAACAAATGGCAATTCCCGAATTTAACCCTTGTGTTGCCCTTCGGGTCCCAGTGACCCGAAGGACAACACAAGGATTATGTACTTCCGTTTACTTTGTTGAGAATTGCTCTCTAAACAAGGGTTAATACATCACCTTAGTTCTTGTTTGTACAGCATTTTGGTCAGCTTAAACTGTGTTTAAATGTGTTCTAGAAATAAACTTTACTTACTTACTTTACAAGAAACAGGGTTTAGAGAGCAATTCTGAACAAAGTAAACGGAAGTACATAATCCTTGCGTTGTCCTTCGGGTCACTGGGACCCGAAGGACAACACAAGGGTTAAGGACGTTTCAGAATCCCACACATGCAAAGCACAACCAGACAAGAAGTGCAGACAGAGCGTGATGCCACTTATAGGCAAGCTATTGTTAGAATTTAACTAAAATGACGTGTTCTTAGATTTCTGAGGACGAAGGAGAGGCTAGGTTCGGATTTGAAAGATTAAGCAAGATGGTTTAATAAAAACAACATGAAAACGACAGTCAAGACACAATTAAACATAAAACATGAAAACACAAATGTTACACTGCAGCTGACAGCGGACTGCTCTCATGCTTCTCTTGTGGAGTCACAGAAGAACAGTCCTGAGATCGTCTCTGGAGCCCCCATTTATCCTGTCCCTCGGGATAAGGACACACCTGAATTTAGGTTTACTCCAGGTCACAGACTAAGGTTGATTATCATGGAAGTGTTGATTGTATTCAAGTTTACAGAGTTTGCATTTCCTTTGTTCTAATCACGTCTAGCAGTTACCTTTCCTGTGGGGACAATGAGTCTCCTACAGTATGCTAAATAACAGCCATGACCTAATTAATTCTTTAGAAGCTAGCTTTTGGGTGAGGCAGTCAAATGCTGATTAGTGTGGTGTGATGAAATCGGTTGATTCATTGCTTCCTCCAGCTACAGTTCATTCAACCAAAAGTACATTTTTATCAGACATCACCAATGCTTTAACTTATTTTTAAACCTAACACTATCTATCTCATAAAGCGAGACGTATAAACTGTATGTGTGTCTGTGTTTGGGGGGAAGGTAACCTGCACAACCTCCACATGCAGAACGCTTTAGAACAGCGGGGGGGACTCTTTTCCTGGGGGCAGATACAGTTTTCATCAGACTCACCCTGGGTCGGGATAATTAAGTTGGAAAAATATCCCTGCAAATCCCCTACTTCACCGTTAACGGTCAAGCCACTAAACCTGTATGAAAATGAACACCTCTGCTGAAGTGTTAAATTCGTTAACGATCTGACATGCGACAACACCGTGTGTCTCTCTCTCTCTCTCTCTTTCTCTCTCTCTCTCTCTCTCTCTCTCTCTCTCACTCTGCGCGCGCACACACACACACACACGCACACACACGGTTCGGTTCTGGTGGTTGATGAATGCAGATATGTTCTGATTAGCTCTCACAACGGGCCGGGTGGGTAGCACACTGCCGTGAGTCCATGACACTAATGTCTGATTACTATACATTTTCATTCTGATATTTTGTGATTACATTCTGAATCTGCAGCGCTTTAGAGGAATGTTTTCCTCTACAATGTAAGTCAGTAGGCTATACAGTGGAGTTGCATAAAAGTGGTTTGTAAGTCATTTTGGGGTACAATTTGGTTTTGAAGAATTCTTCAAGCAGCAATACCACAGGCCAAGCAATCAGCCCGTTCTAAACAGGCACATTTTCAATGGGCACTGCACTAGTTTATTTAACTCTATAAAGTCCATGCAAATGTGCTGGAAAGGAATGCTGGTTTTGGAAATGTTACTCTTTTAGGCTTCAGATTACCTTGCGGGTTGTGTTTTGTACAAATAGCACAAGTCAAGCAAAGCTTTTAGAGTAGTTTGAAAATCCATATGCTGTAAACACCTTATTTATTATTGCTACCATCCCCCCTGTTGAGACATGAGAGGGCTCATGACTCAATAAAGGCTACACCACTGACCTGAGGTCAGCTTCTGAATCTAGCTAGGTCACGCAGATCTCCAGAGGTCCGCTATTTAATTACTAAATTTACTACTGAGACTTTTTTATGCAAGAAATCAACTATGTAGAGGTCAAATATGGGCCGTTTTACGAAAATTGATGGCTAATTGCAAATTTTGTCCGACTGTGTGTCGCAGTTCAGCAGGAGCTCAGCAGGCTAATGTGACAGCGGCTGGTGCTGCCTCGCCGCCCGGTGTGTCCTCCTTGTTAGACCCCAGCTCGCTGTGAGCTAAATGGATCTCCGTCACGACCGGAAGCCCGCAGCGCTCCATACCTGTGCAAAGTCACCGTTTGTGGGTGACTGGACTACCAAATGCCGAGGACCTGATGGAGGTCCAGGGCCTGCAGCTAGCCGCGATCTTTACCCATAGGATTGAAGGGACACCTGCAGCTAACGAAACCCCTCCTATTCACAAAAATGAATTAAATTCAAATCGGACACAAGCGTTAGCTTTGTAAGACCTTAGGGTAGCTGTTCTATAAGTGGCGTGACGAAATTCAAACTGTAAATAAATTATAGTTATACCTAAAGTGTAGCTAGCTAGCTAGCCTCGATCTTTAACTACCCATAGGATTGAATGGACACTAGCAGCTAACGAAACCCCTCCTATTCACAAAAATGAATTAAATTTAAATCAAACACAAGCGTTAGCTTTGTAAGACCTTAGGGTAGCTGTTATATAAGTGGCGTGACGAAATTCAAATTGTAAATATATTATAGTTATGCCGGCAGCCAACCAGCTCCGTGGAGCCCCGAGCCCCGGTTGTCCAGTAGCTAACACAGAAACGGTGACTTTCTCCTGGGTATGGAGCGCAGCGGGGCTGCCGCTGTTTCGTCAGACTGTGTGGACCTCCTGAAATCCGACACGTCTTACCAAATTTGCAATTAGCCATACATTTTCGTAAAACGGCCCATATTTGAGCTTTATATAGTTGATTTCTCGCATAAAAAAGTATCAGAATTGAATTTAGTAACTAAACATTGAAGTGTCTGAAATATGAGACCTGCTGTCCCGTCACCAATGTGTTTCTATGTGGTTTGCTCAAACGAATCAAAATGAGCATGCAGCTCATCTAAATATTCATGAGCATACCATATTTGGAAGAAAAGCTCTTGTTACAAATAGGGCCATATTCACAGGGTAGTTAAGGGCCCATAAAATAGCATTCGGGCAATTTTTAGCCTGACCAATGATACATATCCTATTAGGAGACCTTAAGGAACAGTGGGAAATACCCTATATAATCATTCTATCACCACTTTAAAATTACATAATTTAAACAAAAACTGCTGTTTTCAAATGGTTTTCTTTGGTAAATTCACAAGATAATCCAATCCATCCACAAGAACTCCCTGTCAAAGTACACATTTCTGGATGTAAAACACACAAACATTATGTAAAATGACTTTCAAATATCCTCCTTTAGGCGTTTACTTTATGATTATCCAATCTATTTACAGTAAATTCCCGTTTAATACTGTTTTTTTACTGTACGAAAAAAGAAGATGATGGGGTAATACCTTGCAGAAACATTATGATACTAGTCACTACTTTATATTAACAATATTTAAGAGTATTTACAAGCAACTCTCCAATATATCTACATAGTTTTACCATTAATGTATGTTGTTTACTTTAAATAAACATTGTTTCATAGTAATTTAGAAGCAAATATCAAATATATTTACATACCTTTACCATTAATATATGAGGTTGACTTTATATAAACATTCTTTTATAGTTATAAAAAGCAACTATCCAATATATACACATAGTTTTACCATTATTGTATGGGTGTTTACTTTCTATAAACATTATTTGACAATAATAACAAGCAACTATCCAATATATCTACAGACTTTACCTCATTATTGTATGGGGGTTTATTTTACAGTACCAAAACCAAAAGGGCTATGTAAAAGTGCATTTGCATCAACTACTTTTACACTCAATAAATATATACATTTTTCTGCTGTCATTTTACAGCATTGTCCAATCCATTCGCTGCAGATCCCTATTTGAGATTTATTTATTTTTTAAAGATTTTTTTGGAGGGGGCTTTTCCCTTTATTACAAGTGACAGTGGATAGACATGAAAGGGGGAGAGAGATGGGGGATGACACGCAGCAAAGGGCAGCAGTTCGAATTTGAACCCACGATACAGCAGGACTCAGCCAACATGGGGCAAACGCTCTTACTGGGTGAGCTAGAGGCCGCCCCAGATGTCTGAGATTTTAAGATGTATCATAACCAGGGTGTCTACAGGTATAAACAAGTTAAAGTTCAGACTTTTTAAGACCTTTTAATACCACTTCTAAATGAAATTTAAGACCAAACTTACAATGGAAATACAAATCAAATGTGGAAACATACAGTAATCTTTCCAAGTAAACACACTGATGTCTGTTCATAATGAACAGCATGGTAAAATGACAATAATCGTTTGAGTTAATGAACATTGACTAAATGTGTGTACCGGTAATGCAAAAGTCATTGCTGTCCTAAATTATATTGATTATTACAATATTTTCAGAAAATTTAGGTCCCATGAACAAATGCTTATAAAATCAATTAAATATAAAAAAATACTGTTCCTTTTGAACAAAAAAATTATGATAATAAAATAAATAAATAAATGACAATTCCAGCTTCTTTTAAAATGCAAAGACATGTACATAATATAATTTGTGTGTGTATGTGTGTGTGTGACAGAGAGAGAGCGAGAGAGATGGAGAGATAGTTGCAGTTGGTGGAGGACTCATCATGGACAGAGAGTAGACAGCAGAGTGTGTAGGAGTGTTTTGCGGAGGTGTGTGGGAATAAGTGTGTGTGTGTGTGTGTGTGTGTGTTTGTGTGTGTGTGTGAGTTTGTGTGTGTGTGTGTGTGTATGTGTGTGTTCTCATGTCTCTATGTGACCGATTTGTGTGCACAAGTTCATATGTCTCATATGTCTTGTGAATATACTTGGAAAACAATCCTTTTTATACTGTATGAATAATACATTCATCCTAAAAAACAACAACATGCAGACATTAGCCATACAACAGTCAAGACATCGCATTTCTGACACCACCACTTCAGATTAATGTCAGACTGGATAGGATAAAAAAGAATGAATACTATTTCACAAATTAAGCAAAGTGAGCCATCATTATAGCCATAGTGTATACTATTTAGACATATTGGCAGGTAAACACCAGACTCTATTACCATTCTAAAACTCAATTTGGCTGTTTTTAATTTATTTTTTATTTTAATTTGTCTAATTATCATGTAGTGCACTATCCATAGTTGTTATTCATTTGACAAATCAGTAAAGCTTAACTATATGATACACTAACATATACAAGAGGTTAGTTAATAAATATATTTATGGCAGACTTACTTTGAAATGCTGGGCAGTTGCATGGCCCATGAACTGTGCTCCATAGAATCTTGACTGGACGTGGTCATTTAACCAATAACGCACATGCAAGTCCAGTTGTTTGCTTTTCGTTGTATGGTTCAGTGTCTCGTCGAACATAATTACAAACGCACCGCATTTTTGGACTTGGTGATGAGCTCTTTTTTGATATATGGCGGCAATCCAAATTTAGCCACATATCTGGTCTTGTCTTTTCCACAGGTAAATGACTGTACAAGCCCAGAATCTGGAAACATTGCTTTGAACACTTCTTCAATCCTGTTAGACCTGTATGAATGGTGGCTTATGTCACAGTCCTCAGCACCCAAATCACCTCTGCTCGGAGTGTTGGCATAGAGCCATCGGAGGTCAGATGGCATTGTTGGCTGTGGATTTCCTATCGTAACATCCAGCGTTGTAGCGTTGACATCATTGCTAGCGGTGGAAATGGTGGAGCAGAAACTAGCAATTGCAGGCTGCTGGTGGGCCTTTACGTAGTCTCTGTGTTTTTTGCTCTGCATGTGTGAGTCCACTGCTCTGATCCCCATTGTCCTAAGTTTGAAATTCTTCCGACATAACGCAGTTCGCTTCATAAGCATTTCCAGGCACCGACCTGAACCAATAATACTCATTCATTTTAAGCCATTTGTAATTTAACTTGCATTTCCCCATGTTTCTAAGTTGAGTGGATATCAACCATTGCTGTGTTACCTGTATTGCCGATGCTTTACATCATCAAAAGCTGCGCAGTAGGATACGCTCTGACCTAACCATACACAACGCAGCGCATAGTCTACCGGAAAGAAATATCCGACCTGGCAGAACAAATTGCCTGCATTTTCACGGTGACATGAATACGGTGATATTATTTCTTCTAACTCAAACACATTGGCCTTGGCTAATTTTCTGTGAAGAACATAACAAATAACTGTGGTATAACATGGTACAACACACCTACACATAACTATTACATATGAGGTGTTCGGGTCTACTGGACCTGAGTGTAATAATTGTTATAATTGTAGGTGCTATGAAACTGTGTCCTCCTCCTAACTGGGCCTGCTGTGTTTGTGTGAGTCTGTGTGTGTGTCTATGTGTCTGTGCATCTCTGTGTGTGTCTGTGCGTCTGTATGTGTGTGTCTGAGTGTAGGTGTCTGTGTGCGGGAATGTTGTCTTTCTGCACCTGCTATTCCCACACAAAGTTACAAAATTGTTACATTTCAAGCACTTCTACCTGTTCTGAGTAAGTTCTAAGAAATAAGCACCAATAATGATCAAAAATCTTGTTTCTATTTTTTTTTTACTTTTTTTATAAATGAATTTCCTTGTTTTCTCACAAAAACCGAAAATGATCATATGATCATAAATGTGATCTCACAGGGGTAAATGGCAAATATGAACCACAAATTATGTATATATCATTGGTAATTGAGCTAAAGTAAACATCTGTTAAGTATTTTTACATAAATTGATATGGCTGTATTGATTTAAAAGCCCAATAATGTGGTGGGTCCACCAGACCCGGGAACATTGGCTGTGTAACAAAAATATGAACACCACACAAGGGTTAAAGTTCACATATGAATAAACTTATGGGAGCAAAAACACATTGCATGGTACATTGCATTATTGCAAAAGGGGAACTATGGGCAATTTGGGAATTCATACACGTGTGTTCAAAATGTTAGTGAAAATGAACAACTCTCTCCAAAATTCCAAAACTCAAATTTGTGATGTCATCTGATATAATGTCTGGAGCTTTTCCAAAAACAGTGAATTGAGAAAGATTTTAAAGATGACACTGAGAACACCCAGGGGGATGTTAGGAGGAAACGCTAACATAGAAGAAACCTCTTTTTTCTTTTTTTTTATTCTATTTTTTATTCTTCTTACATCTCTGGTTTGTGGCTTTGTGAGAGAGTAGCTCTTACTCACAAATATCAGAGGTGAGAGTAAAGGCCTTTGCACACCAGGGACGTTTTTTCCATGCGATTATTTCGCATGTCAATATATTTTTTCAAACTGGGGCCTGTTGCACAAAACCAGGATAAGGGATTAAGCCGGGACATTCAGGTTATCCTGAATGAATTTAGCTTTGATTTGGTTGCACAAAAGCAGGTTGAATTAAACCCAGCCAAGTAACCATGGCGATTTATTAGTTGCAGCTAGCCTGCTCCAGAGCAGGCTAACAGGCAGGCTAAGATTAATCCTGGAGTCTTATGTGTTAAATCAGCTGCTGCTCTGATCCAAAATAAACGTGTTTAACGTTTAAGTTATTCCGTTGTCTTCTGAATGCGTTCTACTTTATTTTTATTAACATGCATTACTTGTCACTATTGCTGTCATGAGTTTGATTTAAATCCTACTATTGCAGTTGTTTAGATGGTAAGAAATGGTTGCACTGGCACCCGGAGAAAAAGTGGGATGACTTTTCCGCCGCTGCTCTCCCCGTGAAATTTGTCCCGTGCAACGTGGAGAGGCGGGGTGAGGGCAGGGGGATCCTCCCACACCGTGCAGCAGTGGAGACTTTTAGCGTCAATAACGACGACAATGGCACCTGACCAAACGTCCGTATTTTACGAGATGGAAGTGAGAATGTGTTCAAAGCTTCTTAATCATTTTATTTTAGTGCTGTCACTTGTCATCTTCGAGCTTGGGAGTGAGAATAAAAAAACATGAATAATAGGCTACATTGTTTTACAGATATGCTTACAGTGTGTATTGAAGTCACTTACTTATTTTTCTAGTTTTTGCCTAGTCATGTTTGTTCTGTATGATCATTAATTGTAGAAAGATATTTAGAATTAGACATTTGTGCATATGGTTGTAAAACATATTCTAACATTATGAATAAGGGTTTGAAATTAAGCCTAGTCCTTAGGGTAAGTTTCCCGAGGAACATTAATTCCCTCTGCTCACTTTTATGGCAAAGTAGGCTAAATAATAATACATTTAATTTATTTAGTGCTTTACGTGGTAGGCTAAAAGACACTTTACAGTAAAACCAGCACATTTAGCACCTAAAAACAGATACAGCAATAAAAACTACACATAAAACAAGCATATTTAAGCAATTAAAATTAAATCCATACGCATTCAGTTGATCCGCTATTGTCTGTCAGGCTTTTTCTCTCCATTTGATAACAACAGCAGTATTTCCCTTTTCTGCAAATTATATGCTTCACCTCCTCATAAATTTCCATTAGAAGCTGCTACTCAGCGGGTGAAACATGTGCCACACGCGTATTCTCCATTTCTGCATCAGTAAATCTGTGATCGATAACGTGGTCTATTTAAGAAAGCCGTGAACGTGCACTTATCCCAGCTATCTACACCTGGCTTGACATAGCTTCACCGTCTGATCCTGGCTCGGCAAACGTGCAACCGATTAAGCCGCGATGAGCGGATCACACTAAGTCAAGCTGCGCTTTTTCATTTATCCTGGATAGGGTTGGGTACCGAAACTCGGTGCCAATAGGGAACCGGTGCCGACGTAAACGGTAGTAACGAGACCGAATAAGAACGAAAGTTTCGGTGCCTCATTTCGGTGCTTGACTTTACACTACACCTGACAGCATGTAACGTTAGCCTACCTTTAGCTAGCAGCTGGATTAAACACCGGTAAAATGCTGACAGCTAACGTTAAACAGTGTAAAGTGTGACTGTATTTCACTGTGGAGGACTTCAACAGCGGGATGTAACGGTCTGCTCTGCAGCGCAGCAGCAGCTGCCGTTGTCGCAATTCATAGATATACAGTATGTTTATATGGTCGGAATGAAACGACACAGACGGTGCGTTCACTTAAAACAGGTAGCCTCGTGGTGCATTCACAGTAATTGTAAAATACCCTTTTCCCATCTGGGGTTTAACAGCAATATACTGGTGAAATAAGTTATTGTTATAGTTATTACATTATTATTATTAAATCTTTAATTTTGACCATGGCCTTAGCAATAAACAAGTCACTGACTGTTGTTTACTACCCTTATTTTTTTTCTTCTTCTTTTTTTTTTTAACTTTATTGAAAAGTACCGGTTCAGGCACGGTTCAGGCACCGTTTAGGCACCGGCACCGTTTTAAAAGTATCGATTTAGCACCGGAATCGAAAAAAAACCAAACGATACCCAACCCTAATCCTGGATATCTTCATTCTACTTTTGTGCAAAAGGCCCCTGCTGTTTTTGTCACAAGTAGTGTGTACTTATGAGGATCACCAAACAAAAACACAGAGGCTGCTGTCTGAACTACAGACTGTACAGTCGGCAAACTTTATTACTCCTTTCAACCTTTACAAAGGTAGCGTAGGCCAGAAACATTCTTTCCGTTTTTACCTTTCACAATAAACCCTAGACATATGCTACACTGTTTTACAGAGGGAATTAAATTGAGTATTAATTGTATACTGAATCAGAGTTAGAGGAAACTCAATAAATAGCTTACAGTAGCATAGTGTTACAGCTTTTCTTGCTTTTGGGGGAGACAGGGCTGGAGTATCTGGAGCTAACCCCTGTCCCTCCAGTCAGAAGCCTGGAAACAAGACCGGACACCTATCATGCTTTTGAGGAGCTGCAGCATTTATTTGTGCTCAAACTTCAGAATCTACAATCACTTGATATCTTCACCGCTAAACGTTAACTCTCCTCTGTTCCGACTGCTCTCTCTTTCTTGTCCACTCACACTACATCTTCTGTCACTTTCTCTCTCTCTTCAGCATCTATCCTACCGGCATGGTAGATAAGCTGGCGTGAATATCTGAAACTTTTATTGAAAAATGTCACAAATTCGCATCGCTGCCGGTGTGACTAGTTTTGATGTGAAATATTCACAGGCGATTATTTAGCATATTCGCGCCGCTTATTCGTCAAGCCCCCAGTGTGTAACGGTCTTAAGTCACACATGTACAAGTCACAAGTCTTAACCTTCACCGTCTTGAACAAGTTACAAGTCACTGTGTTTAGACTCAAGTAAGGCTGCACCAAGAAATAAGGGTGTAACAATGTTCCGAATCCACGTTCAACCAGGTAAAGCAACAGTTAACAGTGCAGATGTCAGTCGGTACCTCCTTCAGCTGCATGTGGGTTTGTGACCTCCTTTGTTGCCTCCTTCTTAGCCTCTGCTAGGCTCCCTCTTGCTCTGGGCTATCCTGCACCAATAAAGGAGTCTTCAACTTCCCCCCAAGCTATTCAGACTGTAAAGCAAGTTCTCAGGCTGGCTGTGGGAGAGTTGTCTGGTCTGTTGGTTCATTAACTGGTCCGCAGCCTCTTGATCCTTGTCAAACTGAACACAGAATGAGAGCCATAACATGTGTGAGAAAGATGTGGTAAGGTACAGATGATAAAGTGTGATACTGTATGGTGAGCATCTCTTTACTTTAGCTTTCTTTATCTCCTTGATCTTCTTATTTAAATGGTATCCTCCTTTCTTCCATCTTGCCCAAACAGGGATTAAATAATTAGGGTGTGATTTTAACATTACTGTAATACTATACATAGATTTATTTGTGGCGGCTTGCCAGCATTGACCAACAGGTATTTATTTATCTCGATTTACAGCAAAAATGAAACTTACAATACATATTTAATTACAGACTGAGTACAATTGTCTGGAGGGAGAAACACATAAATAGAGCAGGTAGCCTATATATTTTATTTCTGAGTTTGTTCAAATCCCTGTCCATTTATTTTTATGTGGAAAGCAAGAATGGAAATATTCTCTCTGGAAAGACAGAATGGTAATGTTAAGTTGGACACATTTAATCATGAGTGAAAATAACGATCATGTTCAAATAATGTCGTAGTCCACAAAGCAGACTCTCCGTTTAATGTCATGTTGTAACTTGTTACACTTGTAAAAGCGTAAAGCAGGGGTAAAATGTTAATTACAACATGTGGTTCACTGTTCATAAAGTAGAACCAACTTAACGTTAGTCAGCTGAGATAGTTCATGTAAAATTGAGGCGTAACTTAGCTAGCTAGCTAACGTTATGTGTCTAACTAAGTATTATTAGATATTAATAAAAACAATATTAAAGGTTTATGGAATATATTAAATAGTCTTATTGGTAATGGTTCTAAACAAGTTAATTATCACCATCACTTTATTAATAATGATATGATTATTAATAATATGGATGATGTAGTAAATGGCTTCAATAATTATTTTGTACATGTTGGACCAAAACTGGCAGAAAAAATTCCTGATTCTTCTGACAAGAAGAATGCTGAGTTCATTGATAATAACCCTTACTCAATGTTTCTTTCAGCAGTGGAAGAGAGGGAAATTATAGAGATTGTTCATCAATGTTAAAACAAAACTTCAACTGACTGATATTGACATGAAAATAGTTAAAAACGTAATCGAGGGAATTGCGAAACCACTAACGCATATCTGCAATTTATCATTTGAAACTGGTAAATTCCCAAGTAAAATGAAAATTGCAAAAGTCATACCGCTGTACAAAACTGGAGATAAACACCACAAATTACAGGCCTGTTTCCTTGCTTCCTCAATTTTCAAAAATCTTAGAAAAACTCTTTGTTGGAAGGCTAAACAAATTCATCAATAAACACAACATACTAAATGAGAGTCAATACGGATTCAGACCAAACTGAGCTAAATCTTTAGCAGTTATTGAGCTAATTGAAGAAATCAGAAACTAGAAATATGCAGGTGGGATATTTATTGATCTCAAGAAAGCATTCCATACAATAAATCATGACAGATTAATCAGTAAATTGGAATAGTATGGTATCAAGGGGGCTTGTTTTGAACTGGCTGAGAAGCTATCTACATAACAGGCAGCAGTTTGTGAAGTTGGGTGAATACTAGGGGTGGTACGGTTCACAAAACCCCGGTTCGTATCACGGTTTTAGGGTCACGGTTTTCAGTTCTGTACGGTTCTTGTTATTTTAATCTTTAACACTCCAGAAATATACTTCAGCATATAGCTAAAATTAGCATATTGAATGCATGTTGCACAATACATGCACACAGTGGCAGTTCTATCTATTGTTTTATTTCCGCTGTCATCATAGGTAACATGAAATCCAAAATGTTCCCACACACCAGACTATATACGAAGCTGGCGCATCCTCCAACTCCGGGCAGCCTTCCTTATCTCTCCCACTCGACATTTCTGCAAGTGACGTGACCTGCAGCAGCAGCACTCCACACTCCACTTGAGGAGCGGTCAAAATCTGACGAAAATCTTTTAAACTGATCTTTGCCAATCAAAAACAGACATATTCAGCAACTGTATGGCCTATTTCTCGCTTAAAATGTTTTCAGAAACACGTTTCGGTGAACTATTTTCGTAAAATACGAGATCGTATTCAGAACATAGACAGTATATAAACTGGACCAACAGATCCCATTGCTCTGGACGGAGACCAGTGAAGGATATTAGAAGCACTTTTCCGGTGAGCGCTGAGCATTACTGCGCAGCCTCCAAATGAGAGAGACGACGTAAATGTGACGTGAGCAACCTGTCTTGATTAAGTTTAAATTATTCTTTCAACAAACAAACTTTTATTGTCGCCTGTGTTAATGAAGGACTATCCAGGAGGCACTGGGGGTTTTCAGACCTCATTTAACACAACTGATGCAGACAGCATTATGTAAATTTACTCAGACAGTTTTGTGAGTGAATGCTTCCTGATCATTGTAAACTTTTCGCTAAATTGTTTGACATTTTTTCCTCAATGTTGCTTTAAATTAGATTGTAACTGTGTGACTGATGAAGCCCATTGCAAGTCAAAACATTCCAGTGAGTCATCAGCAAAATGGGGGAAATAAATTGAGCTGCTTTAAGCAATTTAACTAGCTAAAATTGTACTAAAATTGTACAAAAATGAATTCAAGATTCTTCGGGTTTTTTCAATGGATAATGTAGTAAATGCATATATGGCATTTTTGTTCATCCTGACTAAAAAATGTGTTTGTTTTTAACTTGAAATGGTAATTAAGAGGCATATGTTGGTTTATTCGTCTTCTACTACATTTTTTTTTTATTAATTGCATTTTTATTCATTTTGATCCTTCTGTTATCATTTTCTTCTATAATTTTTTGGTTTGTTGGTTTTTATTTTTATTCCCTAGTTTGCAAATATTTTTACATAATAATAATTTAAAAAAGGGGAGATTTGAGGATTTGTGGAGCTTCTGCACTGGCCACACCGTTGCTACACAGAACTTCTCAGGGTATTAGATGTGGCACATAATGGTGACTGATATAAGACAATGATTTGCTCCAAAAATAGCAATTTGTTGACCAAATTTGTCAAAGATGTTTGAAGTACAAGTAAAGATTATTAATCATACAGCCCATCTTTCCCCCCTTGAGAGACTTTGGAAAATACCAGATAACTCTACACAGTGCACAATGTGGTTTTTGAATATATGTTTTTGAAATTGGTGATGATTTTTGGGATCATTTATTTCGTTTTGGACTGAATTGCCCATCGTCTTAACGACTCTGGAAAACACATAACAGAAGAAAAATATCTCCTTTCATGAGAGATTGATGGACAGAGTTATGGCAGTGTACCATATTCATATCCATAGTCCTTGTTACACTGAACATCTGTGGTTAAGAGTTGCATGAGCATACATGACTATCTGACTTCACACAGCACAGCTCACTCATACAGTACATGCACTGACAAGCGTCAGAGCCGTATATTAGAGAGAGTTTGGCCAATCAAATGTTCTGAGCTATCCCGTTATGCGATTGGTTCCGAGGTGGTCACGTGTTTCGTGTACTCCATGTTGGATACCAACATTCATCTGATTCCCATTGACACAGTGCAGGGAATAGTGGAAACATTTAATAAATTATTAAAAAAATTACATAAATCACTGAAAAAATGCCCAACTGTTGCCTGTTTGGCTGCAATGAAAGACAGGGAAGCGGCAAAAGATTTCACAAGTTCCCCCGTGAACCAAAAAGGCGAAAAGTATGGGAGCTGAAGGTGAAAAGAGCAAACTGCAGGGCAAGTGACTAGCCTACTCATTTTAGTGTGAGGTAAATGTCAATTTCTCTCTTTGACTTATGATAACAAATTACATAGGACATAGTAATACCATCGTTAATGTGTACCATGCTGTCAAAGGTTCTAACGCTGCTTTAGAAATAAATGAAGTTTGAAGTTAGCCATGCCTTATGCTAGTGTTAGCTTTTTTGCTAGTACTTCATGTACCTAAATGCTTAGAAATGCTTGTGATCTTGCCATAGTCATGACTTGAATTTAAGCTAGTCTGACTTCAATTGTCATCTGTAACTCAGATGTAATATACTGTGACCAAGCAGGCATGTCATATATGTTGATTTAGATCACCAAATATTATTAATACATAACTTTGCCTCGGTTACTACTAAGTTATTATTGCTAGCGTGATAACGTTTATGGTCCTGTCCTACCGCGATTTACACCTGAACAAAACACACTTTTTTTTTTTTTCTGCTGTAACTTTGTTAAGAGTTCAGTTGCTAGTCATGATGTTTTTCGAAGTACATTAATCGTGTTTGTAGCGAAGAGAAAGTTACTGAATGCCCCTCTGTATTTGGCCTGTCTTGCTCCCCTGACGTGGTCACTCACTACAATGGCCATTTTTTAGAGGCCTATTTACGATATAGAAAGTAAATATACATTGGAATATTTCTGTAAGGGCCTTCTACATATTGACAGACGTTGATAATAACATGTATACATATGCCTGTTTATAGTGAAAATAAGCAATTTATTTCAAGATAGCATATACTCCCCATAGGGTTACACTGTAGTCATCTGACGATGGTATCCAATATGGCGCCCATGATTTGAGTTCGCCAAACTCTCTCTAATATACGGCTCTGACTAGCGTGGCTTTGCAGTGCCATCTACTGGTCAGCAGAGATTTTACGCTCATCCTGTTAAAAGATGGTTATCTGTTCCAAATCAAAGAAATACTACCATAAAATGCACCATGAGCTGCCAGATGAAGATTATCATACATTTACTCAGCAACGTATTTAAGTACAGTTTTGATGTAGGCCTAATTTCCTCGAGTATTTTCCATTAATTGTTATTTCAGGCAAATATTGTAATTATTACTCAACTACATTTATCTCTCAACTTTCCTAACTACTTGATTTCCATGTTCAAATTTCACATGCAAAAAACATGGTCAACACATGAAATACAGAGGTTTAAAAGAACTATCACACTGTATATAAGGTATTTAAAATGAACTAATTTAGGGCAACTACTACATCAAAATGTTGCTTCACGTCCGTGCATTCATGATAATACTCTAAAAGACTGTTCCGCATAATGAGTACTTTTACTTGTAACACTTTAAGTATATTTGGCCGACAATACATTTGAATGCTTAACTTTGACTTGTTATGCAATATTTTTAGACTTTTACATCAAGTCCATCACTGATAGTCATGTACTTGTTGGCATTTCTTACATACTCATCCAGACATACAGTTACCACGTGTGCCCTGTGGATGGAGGCATTGTCATCCTGGAACTCTGAACAAGAGATACATTCTTTACCATGTGATAAAAGTGGAGACTCAAATTTGCACAGGACAGCAGTCACATCCAGATAAGGTGTTTTAAATAGGCCTATTATATGTTTTGATGTCAAATCTTAAAAAATCTTTGAAAAGTCATTAACTATAGTTGTCAAACATATGCAGTTATGTAAAAAGTACAATTATATGTAGTAGTAGTAGAAGATGAAAAAACTCAGGTAAAAGTACCCCAAAATTATATTTAAGTGCAGTGCTTGAGTAAATATACTTAATTATTTTCCACCTCTGCTTTATTCTTTGCACGACCACAGTTGCAAAATACATGTAAGGTGTAATATAGGGTTTATGTACTTCAAACCAACAACGGTGTCTCTCAGTGTTCTGAATCAACTCCTCAAACGTTACACTGACATTTTTTCTTTCAGCTGATACAAAGCTGCTTTTTTATTTTTCCCTACATCTTGAACCAATGTAATCATAATTGTTGAGTAAAGCACCAGCACCTCAGCCACTGTTCTTTAAACAAGTTCATGCTTGTATGTGTTTTTTGAATCTGTAAGGCTTGTGAGGAACACTTGCAGTCCTCCAACCTCACCCCCACCCCAAGCTCAGCCACAGATATTTTAATCATTTCAATTGGATGCCTTGAAGATCAATGCCCTTAGAGACACCCTGAGCTGAGAGAACTGATTACTGATTGATTAAATAATCAATCAGTATAGCTAAAATGCATGGTTTGGATATAAAAAAGAATATATAAAATAGATATAAATGTCTAATATCTAAAACAGACGTACACTGTCTTCTCTGTCTTATTTTGTTTTCCCTATATCCTGATCAAGATAATTCTGGTTGTATTTCTTCCATGGTAAGCTCTCAGAGCCAGATTTAATTCATTTATGTGTCTTTATTGAGATTAAAGTGGGAATAAAATGGACCACCTGTGGCCATAACACCCAACTTTCCAGCTGTGGCTTTCTAGTTCGAAAGGCCTTTCCATTAGTGATGTGATATGATTAGTAAGGCCACCAGAGTCGCTGTTAACACAAGGTTGGGGACTGTGGTATCAATCCTCTCAGGGTTTCCAAACAACGCATCACTTCGATCCCAGGGTATTAGGATAAAAGTGTTGTAGTACACAAATGAGTAAATAAAGTAAATAGAGACTTGTTTATTGTGGCACCTCTTGATATGTTACAGTCCTTGTTCTGTAAAGCAGTTTAGAGTAATGAACCTCATTCCAAAACATAAATGTTCCTTTACATAGTATTCATTAGGAGCTTTTAATTATCTACTTAACTGATGCTTCTGGCATATTAACTATAGCCATGCAAGCACAAAAAACAACATTGTCAGTTTATATAAGTAGCGGGAATGAAAGCAGTCCCTTTGAGGGCTTTTCTGATACTGTAAATGATGCAGAACAACTTTCAATAGAAAAACACTGGAAACAAGGTTTGAATGTATCTATGTTTGTACAGTTTCCAATATAGCATACTGTATTTTAATAATAATAATAATAATAATAATAATAATAATAATAATTACTTGTTGATGTATGTTGCTCCCTGTTTCTCTCTGTATCATGCCTATTGACACAAATCATATTTTAAAACAGGTTAAAACAGCAGGCTACTACTCCAAAATACCCAGTTAAATACATTACCTGCAATTTAACGGATTTTTTTTGGCCAGTTGGGGGCATTGGACACAAGCTCTAAACATGACACTGATTGATATACTGTACTTGTAAGTTGATATGGCGAACTTGTAGCAAACATTTGCTCAAGCATGGTTCACTTGGGGCCCCCTCATCATCACAGGGTACATGTCTTTGAGTTGTGAGTGATAGGCCTACAACCCCTCAGATTCATCTTGTGACCCTCATGTTAGGAACCATGACTCCTAATTACAATTACTGATTTAATTTGTCCATAGCACGAGATAAAGCAAAAATAATTCCAGATATTTAGCCATGTAATTTATAAACGCTGCAGACTCATTTCCTCCAGGAAATCTGTTTGTGGTTTGATCAGGTCTGTTTGTGTCTTAGTCAGAGATAGGCATGTGTTTGTAGCATTTGTTTGACAAAAGCAAGCAGTTGCTGATTTAAGTTGGGGCTCGCTTGATCTATTGGCCTGTGTTAAATCAACCAGTTAAACCCATTTAATGTAACGTATAATTGATACAACCCATTGTGGACATTTAACATGCAATTGATAAGATCCAAAATCAACAAATAGCTAAGAGTTAAAACTGTAATGTGCACATTACCATGGATTTTTGATCTTAGTATTCAATAACATGTTTTTTCAATATGAAACAACAGGGTAAGAGGGAAAATAGGTTTATTAATCTCATATTGTAATATGATATGGTGTACACGATATCCATGTTGAGATTTAGGCTAAAAACTGTTCATCTTGTGTTCACTCAAGCTAAACAAACTATTTTTCTATACAATAACTTACAGGAATAGAATATGATGCTTTCATTTTTCCTGCAATCAGATGACTGATAAAGTTAATAATTCACCGCAACTGTTACTATTTTATAATGTTTCTGTGAGAAAAAGAAGCAATCCATGTTACATGGGTCCAGTTTGAATTCTTTCTTACAGTCCAACTTGGTTCACTCACTGGTGCAAATACCCCAGAGTCATCTCAGTGTCATAAATGTGATTAACTCCATGTTTCTGTTTGATCAGTGCATTTTCAATGTTCAACCTAGCAGGAAAAAGCAATTCACACACAAATGGGTTGAAAGTAATTGAAATGATTAAGCTTGTCTTCAAACTAAAATGCTTTAAACTCTTTCAATTTTCTTTTTTTAAAGTGTTGCCATGTGACAATTCCCTAAAGTTGTATTCAGAAAATAAGTACAAATGTAAGGTACCTTGACCAATGTGGACCAATGAAACAGGACAATTCCCCAGTCACTTTATGCAATTTGGGATTTTATATTAAGTATGTATGACTCTCTATATTTACTGTACCAATCATGTTCTCTAACCCCTCCACATCCCATCTGCCACACCATTAGGATTCATTAGAGTGCACTGTTTCAACTGAGCTGAACTAATGGCTGACCACAGACCAACCATTTAATGTGATTCTGAACACACTACATTTCCTGCATGCTCACTGTTACCCTTCATACCTCATAGTCAAACACAAAAACTGACAAACTGCAAACATCACCTTTTGCACTAATAATGCCTGCAGGATACGACTATACCATGAGGCAAAAAACAACAGATCCAACAGATTCTAATCACAGAGTATTTTGCTACAAATGGTCCCTTTTTTCTTGTTTATTACAACATTCGTTTTTCTGGAAAAGTTACAAAATATAAAATATAATTAGAACGACCTGAAACTGGAATGCAGACTTTATCTAGAGAATATCTTTCTATCTCACTTTGACAGGAGGTGACTGACAGGAGCGATGAGGCAGAAAAACACAGGCAGTGTATTTTTCTGTTTCACCTGGTCTCACCTGTTTCTGATTTGACACTGTTTGATGATGTTGTCTGACCTACAGGCAACTAGTTACATTCCCTTGTCAAGGCTGTATTTTATATTGTATGGGTGGTCAGAATAACAGCATGGTTTTCGTCCACTGTCAGGATGAAAACAGCTGCCAACAAATGTCTTGTTACATTGTCTTTGTGCTCTTCAGATACACTCCTGAATACTATATGTTTCCTTTCATCTCCACTCTCCTAACTAGCTGACTGGGTCAGCCTTAACAAAAACCTGCGGCCAGCACTGAAAGTCTCTATTGTTTTGTTTAACTTTAATTCAATCAGACAAGACTGCAAATTAAATTAAAACCTTATTTTACTAACAATGATGGATTGAAGAGGATGCTGAGAGGTACTGGTTTAATTAAACAAACAGCTTCGAAGGAAATTATAGCCATACAGAGACAAGATGCAATGTAAAAGAAGATCCAGCTGACACAGTGTAGCACAATGGAAAACAAAAGTCCCATCCTGAGATATTTCCAGAAATGAGAAAAATGTCAAATACAAGTAGGCCAAATTGTTAACAGGTTAGTTCAATAATGTGAGAAATATGCTTATTTACCTTTTTCTGAGAGTTAGATGAGAGGATCAAAACAATCTGTGTTACAGTAAGTAAGGAGCTAGAGCCAGGAGTCGGTTAGCCTAGCTTAGCATAAAGACTAGAAACAGGGGGAAACAGCCAGCCAACACCTACCAAGTTAGTTTAGTTTATTTGCACATTGCACATATATATATATATATATATATTAAAAGACAATGTAACAATTATTATTATTTCTGGCTTTTTATATTATATATATATATATATATATATATATATATATATATATATATAAAAGCCAGAAATAATAATTGTGCAGGAGAGGTTAGAAGCCAAAATTGACATTGACAACATTTCTTTCTGTCATCAATATGCAATATGCTATTCCTCCTTATTACCTGTTGTGGAAGTCCCAGATACGTCGGGAAAATCAAACAGCGTTGTGTCTGGATTAATAAAGTCTTTCGGAGGACCAAAGAGCATGGTGCCGCTTCCAGCGCTATTTGAGGTATAGATTTAGCTGTTTTTTAATTGCAATAAACAGATAAAAAATATGCCGAAATAACAACATCATGCCAATTTGTAAAAAGTAGTAATTCATACTTTGTCTGGTCTGTCCGCAAAATGACAAGCACACAACTTTTAAAATGCTTGTTTTCTGAATAAGTTCGGATCAATGAGGACTTTGCTAATATTGTAGCTGCTCCATCAACACAACAACAGACACAGAATCACAGAACTTACCAGCTAGTCCAACTTCCCCTCTTACTTTTCCCCAAGAAGTCTCTGTACAAATAAAGAGGTATATAGAGTACTGGGTGCCCACAGACAGCTATAATTTGTTCCTCCATTATTCATTTAACAACATCAGGACATCAGGTGAATCGGAAATCGGAAAACGCTTTCGAGGTAAAATTATTTCCACTTGTGGCGTGAATGTTGCGTCTTTGTAGTCTATTCATCTTTGGCAAAAACGCATATAACGCGGGTGGTGTAAACGCGCCGTTAAAGTGTCTTGTGGAACTTCTAATGCTCACTAATTAACATGTTTCCAGTGTTGGGAGTAACGGCGTTTAAGTATAACTGTGTTACTAACGGCGTTATTTTTTCAGTAACGGAGTAATCTAATTAATTACTTTTCCCATCGTTGCAACGCCGTTATCGTTACTGAGAATGTAAAGTGGCGCGTTACTTTGGCTGCACACCAGCTGCCTGGAGAGAGAAGGGGTGAGGATGATGACACCGTTACAAATGCGATGATGATTGGCTGGGTGGGCAGATGCCCTGCTCACGCTGTCTCACTGCCATAGACAGTACACTCTGACTACCACCATTGACATATGACTACCACCAAACAATTTCTAATATAAATCTGAGGTTTCTCAACGACAATCAGGCGAAAGAGACATATTTAGCCGTCTAGCTCCTTAGAGTCCCATTCATTTTGCAGTGGACCGCGATCACCCCCACTGGAACTCTGGTGGAACTGCAACCAAATTCGGTACAATGGGGCTGAATAGGGAGTGGAACGGCTCTCTGTAGACCGGCTTTGCTACCACTAAACACAAGACAGCGACAATGGCAACGAGCCAGGGAAATTCAAAGGTATCGTTCTCGGACTGGAAGCACTACTTCTTGCTCATTGAAATTAAAGGCAAAAATGTTTATGTAACATGCACGCTATGCCCTGGAAAAAGACTTTATCCACATCTGCCTCAAGCAACTTGAATCTTATGAAGCACCTCACATCAACACATGCTAACACGACGCTTGTTGCTGCTGCTAACCCAACCCCAAGCCCAAATGAAGCTAGGGTGAGCTCCAGCGAAGGACAGAGCCACTCTGGTCAGCAACATCTTTGACGTTAAAGATGTTATAGAACGTAATAGCGTTATAGAACATAAAAATAACGTCAGTTACTTTGCTGATTAACTAATTACTTTTACAATGTGGTAACTGAGTTACTAACTCAATTACTTTTTGGGAGAAGTAATTTGTAACTGTAACTAATTACTTTTTTAAAGTTCTCATTAGTTTACATTCTGTACACAAACAGAAATGACTACTCGTGGTTAAAGGGGAGTTATGGAAATAAACTATTTCTTGACAACATACCCAGTACGTCGGTGCAGAGTGTTGTTCCGCAACCAAACTGTGAAGGCAACACTCTGGAATGTCACTGCGCCTTGCTGTTGTAAAGAAATAGTTCCAGCACATATAGTAAGTCCAATAAAACCATAAATTGTTTTATTACATTAGTGTGTACAAGTTAAACTGAGATATGTGGAAATCAGTGAGCTTTAAAGAGTTGATAGTGTAATTTTTAAAAGAGCCAGGCTAGATGTTTCTGCTTCAATACTAGCTGGGCTGACAGCTAACTAACTTGCTCTCTGAAAGAAAGAGAACAATGTGTTTCCCAAAATGTTGAACTTTAAAAAGTGTATAACATATTTTTTTTCTTTCATTTATGGTAGATCATATGAGTATAGATTACAAATCTTTAAACCAATGAAACATGCAGGCCGATATTAGATGTAGCATTAACCAGCAGCCACTGCACCAGGATTCCAGTTTTTGTTTCCATTTTATCCTTTTATATCCTACGTGAGTCATTTACCAATAAAGGTCAAGCTTTTGTGAATAATAGTAAAAGGGTATTTTTTTCTGGTTTCATAACAGTACCTCAAACAAGTGTTTAAGTGGTGCTTTGACTTCAAATTAGCTGCAGCTAAAGGGTACATTTAGTGAAAGAAAAATCGACTGTTCAGACTAATTAGAGGTGAAGACACTGTTATCTGAACATTGAGACTTGTGCAAAAAGCCCGTGGGACAGAAGCACTATGCTTTTACTTGTCAAAGGTGAATGGGAGAGGGAAACACAGGGTCAATGGTGGTCACAATGTATCCTTTTCTTATCTAATTGAATAAAAAGAAGAGGAATTTTACAGTTGGAAGCCCAGAAAAAAAAATCTATTTACTCTCTTCAGCACTATTTCTGAACTATCGGCAACCAAGAAAAGCATTTGATAAAATCTTTGCAGAGCATAGAACTGCAAAAAGTGGAGTTGTGAGTTGAAAATATTGAACTTGCTTGTGTATGACAATTGTGCCAATAACAATTTGGAAATTAAATGTGAATGGAATGAGCACTGCAATGCCACCTCTGGCTCCTTCAGCCCCTGCAGTGTGAGAGGTGCAAACATCCCAGTGTCTGTTTCCAATCAGAGGGACATGGTGCGGGGATTTATCCGCCCCCTCCTTATGCTCCCATGCTCTGCTAGATATAACCGGTAACAACTGGAAGGTGCTGAGGAAACTGTTAGGAGATGTAAGGGTTTGATCAACAAATCTCTCAAAAGGCAGGAATTTTGGCCTAAGAGGAAAAAGGAGAGAAAACAGTTAGATAATAACTTATGACCGGAGGCAGACGTCAAAGTGCCAAAATACTCCTGGCAGGTCAGAGTGATTAATATTTCATTCAGTAAGTCTCAGGATCCATCACTGGTGGAACTAATGCGCTTATGGAAAAATGCAGGTTATCTGTATCCTGGGGGTGAGGGATATACTGTATTTGGATATAAAGAGAACATTTCTCCTCTTAAAACTTTTCATGCTATTTTTCGCCTTGTTCTTGAGAAACTGATTTCATGATACTATGTATCTACACAGTCTTGTAGAGGGTTATTACATATAAGTCTTTAACCTTTAAACACTGTTTGTTGCGAACATTGGTGGTTCACATGCACAAGTGGCAACATGACAACATGAACTGACAACATGAAGTATGTGTGTGTGTGTGTGTGTGTGTGTGTGTGTGTGTGTGTGTGTGTGTGTGTGTGTGTGTGTGTGTGTGTGTGTGTGTGTGTGTGTGTGTGTGTGTGTGTGTGTGTGTGAGAGTGGGTGTACATTTGTGTGTATAAATATAATATAAATGCCAATAACAATGACAAAACGTATTTTTAATAGAAAATTATTTGTTAAAGTGTACATGTGTGTGTATGTATGTGTGTGTGTGTGTGTGTGTGTGTGTGTGGGTGGGTGTGTGTGTTTCTGTGTGTGTGTGTGTGCGTGCATGCATGTGTGTGCGAACATTGGTGGTTCACATGCACAAGTGGCAACATGACAACATGAACTGACAACATGAAGTATGTGTGTGTGAGAGTGTGTGTGTGTGAGTGGCTGTACATGTGTGTGTATGTGTGTCTGTTTGTGTGTGTGTGGGTGTGTGTGTTTCTGTGTGTGTGTGCATGCATGTGTGTGCGAACATTGGTGGTTCACATGCAGAAATGGCAAATTGCAGTCATGGTGCAGTGTCCCTTGAAAATGGAAGCTTTGCACCTGTGATTGGCTACACAAGCACAGGAAAGTTGTAGGAGTGTGTGTATGGAGATGTCTTTTATCTCGTGGATGAAAATTATACTCTTTCCCATTCATTTCCTATGGCGGTCATTTTTGACCGTAAACAAAAGAAGTGTGACTAAATTGAATAAATCACTCAAAATTCAAAGAAAGTAGTCACAATGAATGTTATGTGTTCAAATGCCTTTTGTGAAGGATATTATAAGGTCTTCAGGCCATCTGATGAAAAATACCATATTTATGGTACAGGGAATGTGTAAATCGGTCATTTTTGACCAGAACAGTGTTAGAAGGTTAAGTACTTAAAGGGTAACTATCGTTTTTTTCAACCTAACCCTAACCCTAACCCTTTCCTATGTTTTTGTGTGTAAGTGACTGATGGGAATAACAATCTTTGACATTGGTCAGTCACTTACACACAAAAACATAGGAAAATAGGGTCCAGGTTGAAAAAAACAGTGGTTACCCTTTAAAGCTGCACTAATCAATATACATATAGATATTATACCTGCAATAATAATAATAATAATACTTTTTTTGGCCACTTGGCGGATAATATTTCATCACCTTTCAAGTTGATATGGTGAACTTGTTAGTGAACAGTTGCTTATTTATCCAATTGTTAGGGAGCAACAGTAATTTGGAGTTGTGTTTCTTGCCACCTGCAAACATAAATCCAACATTCTCTTTTAGCTCTGATTTTGGTCTCTCCCGACTAATAATCCGGCTCCTCTGCTAAATGCATCGCCAAGATTGTTAACTTTAGCGTTTGGTCGTTAAGGCTGAAAACGATGCTATGAGAGCGATGAGAGTGAATCAACAGTAAAGTTAGACCGGACAGCTAAACAATTACCCGAAACTGTATAAAACTCGATACAGCCAAGCAGAGCTGCATGTTCAGCTAATAAATCTCTGAAGTATTATCACTATGAGCGAACCCTTTTACATTGTCACATTGTTTTTACATTATCATGTGATACATTGTTATGATAAAATTAGCGATTATAGCTTTTTTTATGTATCAAATGGTTACCTGTAATGTGAAAGGTGTCGCTATTAGTGATGAACCCACAGAGAAACTCTCTGCAGTTCCCCTTTGCTCTATAGCATTTTGGAGTCTTTCTGTGTATTGTTAAGGCTTTACACCCTTGCTGTTTTGGTTCACTCTCCCTGCTCTCACCTGCTTCGTTTTGTTAGCCACAGTGGGCTGTTTTTAGTGGAAAAGCTCTGAAAAATCCACTAGATGCCGAATTATGGACTTCTTTTTTTAACGGTGGATCTTTAACTACTGTGTAACTGCTACTTTTACTTCTTCCACCACTGTTAAAATGGGAGGCAAAGGTCAAGTGTGTTTTAAAGTAGTTAAAGTGATACTTCCTTTGAGAAACACAATGTTATCTCAATGTTATCTCAGAAGCCGGCATGTCGTCAGGGGCAGCAATCAGTCTCCATTACAAAATGCATGAAAATATTTTCGTTGTTATTATAGACTGTGTTTTTGACACATTTTGATACTGGGATTATCTCACTGCATGAGAACTCACTAACCTCCATCTGTTGAACATCTAACTGGAAATTCTGTCATTTAAGTATAAAGTCCAGTTGGTCTATTATGAAAATGGCCAGGGACAGCACAAATTGAGATTTGATATGGATAGAATTTCTGAAATCTCAAGAATAGCTTGAAGCCTTGTTTCTACATTACACTGCTGAGAGCTTCTTCGGTATTGATTTCATGGGTATCATATGTCTCTGTTTAATATGAGATACAGATGTAGGATCTCTTTCCCACATTTGATATGCCATTATACATGAAATACTGCAGCAGGGGATTGTTTATTTGCTTAGCCTCTGCTCTTCCTGTGGACAAGATGTGGGCAGCCATAATGGACAGTAGCATCAAGCTGCAAGAGTCTCATGGTTAAAAAGCATTGAAGGATGAAGGATTAAATGTGTTTAGATAGCCACACAAACTACCACAGTTTACTCTGTTTTCCTGACCTTGTGTAAGGATACTCAAAGAAAATAACTTTCTGAGATGTGGATTATATTTATAGTAAATAATTCCGTTATGCTTAAAGTTTTAATAACTAACCAATGGGAAAAAAATATAAAAAAATAATAATAATAATGTTGGAAACACAAATTTGCTTTACACCCAATTTTCCGTCTTAGCCACACCAGCAGTGTGGCAATGTCAGTCTGTCAGTTGGTCAGTCAGTCCACCATTTTGATCCACACTGAATTATCTCAACAACTATTAAATTGATTGCCATGGCATTTGGTACAGACATTCATCAGGATGAATCCTAATGACTTCCCCTGACTTTTCCTCTCGCGCCAGTATCATGTAAAATGTTTGATTTATGACCAAATACCTGCAAAACTATAATGACATTCCCATTTACCTCAGCTGTACTTTGTGTTCTCCGACCTGACATGCTTTTATCTAATGAAACATACAAAAACACATTGAAGTCCTCTTCCATGTCCAGATTTCCAAAGCTGCATTAAAGCAACTCGAAATGCTCAAGCAAACATTTTTTCATTGTGCACAAAGTAATTACTTTTGAAGCCTAAAAAGGCCATTAAGATAGTTTTCTTTAGGCTTTGGTGGTCATGATGAGGAATACAAATCATGTCAGACCCCATTCAGCTGGCAAAAAAAGGAAACACAGAGCCATAATAAGCATCAGATAGCTAAACATCCAGCATGTAAATTGAACCAGGAAACCAGGAATTGAAGGTTGAGCTTTCCTTTATTTCTCTGCTCTTCCAAACACATCAAAACATTTTAACTTCTACAGCAGAAACAGAAGGTGCAGGTACAAACACTTTCCAGATTTACTCCAGAAATGTTACGAAGACAGAATTTGACTCATCAAATTAGGTTGTTTGGCACATGACACAGTGAATCAACTTCAACAAACTGTGAGGAGTTCAACCTCTACATTTTTGACAAAATGCAAAAACTGTCTCGCCACTAGGAAGAATTTTTATCATTGTCCGTCATAGCATCATCGTGTGAATTATTTTATCATGAAATACCTAATGCAAGCCTTATTTCCTTAAGAAGAAGAATGTAAATCTTTTTATATGATACATTTGTATATTGTAAATCAAATGTGCTAAGGAGTGTTGCTCAGAGCAGATCATATTTGGCAGATTAACTGAATTATTTTGTTGTGTGGTTGCAATTTGCCTGAGAGCTATGGGGTGCTGTTTAGTGTCCAAATTTATTTGCTCAGATCTAAAGCAGCAGAACTGGAAAACTTGATTATGTGTGTTTATTTATTGAGATGACCACCAGTCTGCAGGAATCTGCTGGGAAGAGATTACATGACACCAGGATCTAAAACCATTTTGTGATCTTCTTCTTGGTTAAATTATTGCATGCTAACTGAAGAAGATCATTTAAATCAAAGAAGGCCTTTGCTTTGACCTGTTAATTATGCTAGATTAGGGCAAAGTGTGTTCTCAAACAATTTGTACATGCAAACAATCATAACTATCATAGCCTATCTATTTATATCAAGAGAACATACAACTTTGATATACTTTTGCTAGTAAGACAATTACAAATACAGATCAGTTGTCAACTACCAAGCTGATTAGTAGATATATCGGTGAGTGTTGACATGTAAGGTCTGGGCTTTTTAGTGAAGTATATCTACAGCTCTTCTCAAAGGGTATATGAGTTAGTATAGTCTATGTCATTAAATAAGAAATAAATCATTGTGCAGTTACATATCTAAATAACTAAATAATAAATGGAAGCAATGCAATCGTCACTTGGGTGACGATTCACATGTTGATTCACATGTCGGTTCACATTACGGTCTTTCCAGTCAATATGTGGGCCTAAACTGTAATTTCTCAGTGCAGGCTGGTGTGTCTTATCTTTTTGTATAACAGCATCATGTGAATAATTCTTATTTCCTCCAGTCTTGCGTGATGTAGTGTTAAGTTACAGGCAGAAAAATAAAACAAGAGTTGATGACAACAACTTTTAATTAAATCATGGTGATGTTTGTTCAGCAGTTTTGGCCAGCAAAAAGGAAAAAGGAAATATTTCATCCCTGCCTATTAACAACATTTATTGTATCATTATCACGGTATCTTTCTTCAACATTGTAGATGAACAGTATATTTTACTGCTACAGCATGTGATTTGTGATCAATTACCCTGAACTGTAAATGGAGAGACAGCAGAAGTGCAGGCATCAATCCTTTTCATTTTGGCCACAGACACTGTCAGCGAGCCCCAGATCAGAGGCATTGGCTCAACGCTCGTAAATCAGAGCTCAAGCTCTATGTGTGAACTGTGAAAAGACGCAAGCCGAGACGCAAGCGACATTGCAGAAATCTAGCGAGCTAAATATCTGGGCCTGTTGGGGAATCTGTCTGGGAGCTACAGCCAATGAGTGGCAAGACACGATTAAGGGCCTTGGGTAGGGGTTGTCTGTAACAATAGAAACTTTACTGTATGTGTTGCATTTGCAACATGGACCAAAGTTGTTTTTGCACCTAGAGGAAAACCACGTATTTGTGGAAACAGGCTATTTTGTGAACACGTGTGCCAGCAACATCAACAAGCATGATTACAAGGACAGTTCTGTGGATTGCATGATAAAGATTGTGACTAGTGTGACTACTTTTGGTATTATTCTGCTTGTTGCACTAAAGGATGAATCAACTTGATGTCAGTAATAACAAACACACACATATCAAATATATTTTATTATTTAATAAACATTTTTGTTCACAGACAGATGTTAAGAATGATATGAAACAGCCTCACTGAAGGATAGGCTATAAACAGCAGGGTAATGGGCACCATATGTAGCAGGCCTTGAGATTTCACTGAAGATTAACCACTTATTCCCAAAATGTAAATTGAATTTTCCTGTTAAAATTTAATCAGCCCAGAATGTTAAAGAGGGTGCCATAGATCCATCAGGATCTTATTTTTAGCTTATGTTCTGATAAAAGTATTCTTACTGACCAAATCCTGGTATTAAATTAAAATACTGCTACTGTATTGCTGTGAAAGTGTATGTGTTTGCTCTATGAAAAATGTTAGTGTGGACTTCAGTCCATCTGCAATACATTGGGCTTTTAAAACAATCTGAAGCCAACATATTGACTAACTTAGTGTTGCATTAACTACATGAACAAGTTTTACTTGTTTAATGCATGCAGTTGATTTGTTTCATTGTCTTTAAAGACAAAACTAACTTTTTTCATAAAAACAAATCATTTCCATTAAACGGAATGGTGCAGTCAGCCATAAAAAAAACTCTTGGCTTCTGAAGTGCTGGAACAGGCAGATACAAAATATTTAATGTTGTCATACATGGAAACAATTTCTTTACATATAGGGACATTTTCAGAGGAAAATCAGGGTTTAAAGCTATAGTGCATAGTTTCTGTCACCCCCATGAGGAATCTAAGTAATGACAACAAAACTGTTGGCGCGTCCACATGATACAAGCATTCCGTGATCGCGCACAGCTTCCAACCTCCTCCACGCAGTTGCTAATAGCCAAGGACATGGAGTATTAAAAAAACATGATGGACTCTTCAGAAGAGGTAACTATTTACACTCAATCTTCTGAACATAGCCATACTGAGAAATACAGAGATTGTTGTGTGGAGCTGATAGTCTTAATTAGCTTTGTAGCAACTCATTTTGGTAATGGCTTGAATGTAACTGACATTCATTAATATCAAAAAGTTATGCACTAAAGTTTTAAAAGCTAAAACATGTATGTTCTGATTACGCCTACTTTTCTTGCCTGCTTGCTTATCAACCTACCAAACTATATGTGCTGTCATCACATTATATGACATAATAACATGGTAACACTTTATAATAATTACACAGAATTCATCATTTATTAAGCATTTGTTACCTAATGGTTTGTTCATCATTAGGAATTAATTGTTCATACATTATTCATCATAAGTAAAGTATTTTTTCAAACAGTTATACATTATTTTTTTGTTTTTCTAAAAACAAAATTGTAAGTACATGATTTATATTAAATAGATAATGAAACGACCATTTATAAATTAAATCATTTTTCCATCATAAACCAGTTGCAAACTGTTACTAAATGCTTGGTTCATCATTTGTAAAGCATTGCTCCTATGTTAATTCTCATAAATAAAGCATTTGTATACACACTCATGAATGGTTTGTTCATAGTAGGTAAGGCTCTCGAAAATGATGTTTATAAATAGAAGTTTGACACTTAATAAGTATTGTGAAAACCATTGGTAAATTAAATAATTTTCCCTTTATAAACTATTCACAAACTATTAGTAATTTCTTTGTTTGTCATTTGTAAAGCAAATTGTTTCCGATCCATATTCCAAAAGAAGGATCCAAGAGAAAAAAGGATTAGCGAGCGACCTAAACAGAATTAGGGCTACCGCTGTCTGAAAATACTGGTTAGCTGATTGGATAAACCATCTGTCTATCACCACCTAAAGACCATCTGTCTAAACCTAAAATCAAAACCAACGCTGATTGGTCGGTTGTTTTTTTCTCTATCTCAAGATGCCAGACAGATCTGCGAGTGGAAAACTGGAGCTCGCGAGATCAGGACGGTCTCACGAGGCTAGGGTGTTAGTACATCTGTTACAAATACTTACCAATAATGTAATCCATGAATAATTCAGGAGTTACTGCTGGATAGTTAAGTATATTGTGTAGACACAAGTAAAAGAAATCCTTTTCACTTCTATGAGCTCAATTGTTCTTTAATGACAAGAGTTCAGAGATGTTCAACATTGGGGCCCATATGAGTTTGGTTTCTGTTTGTCCTACCACCATGAAGAAGGAATCCAGGGCAATCCGTCTAAGTTCAGCGTCTTGATCCTGTAGCTCGCCACCCAGCCAACTGAACTGGGAATCTCTAAACCCTGGAAGTCTGTGATATCTGAGGGGTCGATGTGATCCAATATCCCTCTGTGGACTGGTACTCCCCTGCATAGTGTTTCTCGAATCTCCACCAACAACCTGACGTATAGATAAGGTCAAATAATTTCTCTCAATTACTATTCAGTAATAAAATAAATTGCTTAGGCTACAATGAAAATAAAATGAAGTAATATTTCAGTTAACCCATATTGAAATATCTAAATCTCTATTCAGTTGTACAACCGTTCTTAAATTTTTTCTCTTAGGTATCAAAAGTATATAAATCCCTTTCAGGTATCAAAAAGTACATTTATATTAATAGGCAACCTTTATACAAAAAATACATTTCTAATTCAAGTTTCATGGAACCTTAGCAACATTAAAGCAACACTATGTAACTTTTAGCCTTCAGGTTGTCTCATTGAAACTACAACTTGTGCTACCCGACGCGAGTTGTAGTTCCAATGAAACAACCTGTAGGGGAACTGTCCCCCTACAGGTTGTCTCATTGGAACTACAGCTGCAGCTAAAAGTTACATAGTGTTGCTCTAACACTATCCTAAATGAAATTGCATAAATTGCATGTAAACATCACTCTAATTGTATTATTTTCCCATAACTTAAGCTACAGTGTTGTAATTTAGAGGCATTAAGACGTGTTTATTTATCCCTCCCTGCACCGGTAACAGTAGAAAGAATGCACTAAAGATTAACCTCTTAAGCCTAATAATGCGTAGTAAATGATGAATTGTGTGTAGTTATTATAAAGTGTTACCAATAACTTTAATAATACATTTTTCACATACAGTACTCTTGGGCTGGGTGAACCAGAGTGTGTTGGTTTTGGCACAGTCTGGCTCAGAGGAAAACATTTCAGAGGATGAGGTTAATGAAGTTAGACTGACCTCTGAAAGACACCCCTTAAGCTTTGACAAGCACTGATTAAACGGAAAAAAATATTTTATTTTTGGTATAGCTGTTGTTATCAGCTGGTCCCCAAACAGTTAAAACTTGGCCAATACAATTAATTAATTCAATGGAACATGCACCATAATATACTTAAAGCAAAAACAAACATGTACAAATTTTCTTTTGTCCGTTGTGCAATTAAAGCTGTGAACTTGCGCAACTCTTGAATGCACAGTTCTTATTAGTGTCACTTTGGACCTTCTCAGTGACACAAGAAATTACTTTTCCAGACAATCTGAAGTGTCTGAATTTCTATAGTTCATCGCGATTAATCACATGTTTTATCACATGATTAAAATTCTATTATTTTGCATTTCAGAACTGTTTATAAGTACATATTAACAATGGAAAGCAATTCTTACCAGTGTATCTTGATTGGGACTCAAATGAATGCAAGGAAAGTTACTTTATGAACTTGACTTAAAGATTTCTTCATTATTTAGTTACTGTAAACAAAAGTAAAATGTGTGAATCTGTCATTATTTCTCAATTCCTCCAAGTACCTAACTAAAAAACTAAAAATCCCTATCTTTACCAGAGTCAATATAGTGTGCAGTAACTTCTAAATAATTTTGATTACTCACTGACGTCCAGTGATCACTGGGTGATGAGACAGTTGGGCTGCTTTCTCCGTGGTTAACTGTACTATGCTTAGCTCGTAGGTGGTAGCTCAAGCTTGACGTGTTTTGGTGATATTTTAATTCGGCTTTACACAATGTGCATATGGCTTTCGACTTGTCTACCAGTCGTCCGGGAGTTTTGGAAAATAAAAAACGCCATTCAAAATTGTGTTGCTGCTGTTTTTCTCCATCATGCCTGCAGGTATGGCAGCTTGATGATAAGTAAAGGTTCGGCAAACGGTCAAAATAGTAGCCTGTTAGGCACGACGCGAAGCAGAGTGAAGTGTAAAATATATTAATAAATGGCGGCATACGATAAATGCGATTAAAAAAAATTAACGCGTTATGCTCGGTCCTTAATCGCATCGCCCTACTTTTAAGTGATGAAATTGTTCTTATCAATCTGTTGATTGTGTGCTTCTAAGACGTTTCATGCCTTGTTTATTGTGTTTTTATTGTTTTTTACATTGCTGTTTTTTTGTACCGCCAACTGCAGATCAAATTTCCCGTTGAGGCATAATAAAGAACTCTGAACTCTCTGAGCTCTGAACTATTGGATGGGTTGAGGTCAAATTTGGTCTTTGCTTTGATGGATAAAGAATATTTCGTAGATCAAGCTTTCTAACTCAAACTCAAATTCCTGGTCAGCTTAGCTACAGTAATACTTCTCAGATTGAGCTCCATTGCTAAAGGAAAATCCTCCTCTTCTTTAACACTCATTGCCTGCGGATTTCTTTAAGAATTCAAATGTAATCTCCATATTGTTTCCATTTTACATGCTCTCAGTGCAACGATCTGTAAACACGATATTTTCTTTCCTTGGTACAATACACAGATGTGACTAAAACCAAGTGAGCAGCCAAGAAATGTCTCAGTGATGTGCACTGCTCAATGTGAAACTATTCCCCTGCTAAACTGAATAAATCAGGTTCAAATTATGTTATAATAAAATTCCCTCAATGTGGAGCCAGAGGTCAGAGGTCTTCTCTTAATTTTCATGAATAAAGAAGAATAAGTCAAGTGTTAATAAATCAAATTAAATCAACATCAGCTCTATTTTAGTTATTAGAACTGTAAACAATATCTGGTTTCTACCTTTTATCATTGAAAAAATACAGCAATACATAGAACATTGACTAATGAAACAATCATGGTACCATACATAGACTACAACACCTAAAGACAGAAGAAAGATAAGTATTGATAAGTATCTGGGAACAATAGAAATAGAAGAGATCACACAGACATGCACTTAAACATAAAACAGTTATACTAATTTAGTGTTGCAAATACATAAATACATACTGTAAACATAATGAGTTGGGGCTGTAGTTGTTTTACCATAGTTTACCTACACAGTCTATCCTAAGCAAGTAAAACATCTCTACAATTTCCATGTCAATAGCCATTATTTCAATAGAGACTTTATTAACAAAAAAATAGTTATTCCTTGAACGTGGGGTGAATTCTTCCAAAAACTTAAAAACAATACATAACATTTTTAATTCACTTTGTTTTATTTGGAGATTCATCACATTACAAGCTCACTCTTGCTTTTGTTGCTATTGGCTGCCCAAAGCCATTCTCCATGCACTGTAATTACCACATTTCACGGAGGAGGGTACAGTACTCTGTGCCTCTCAGCACCACCAACACATCTTATCCTGGCTCAGCCCCATCTGGTATAATTTAATGGTCGCAAAGCAGACTGTTTGAATTTAAACTGGATACATTTCCCTTCTCCCCTTCTCCCCTTCTCTTACACTGATCTCATTGTTTTATTAAATATTCAACCATGTCTCAATATCTATGATAATTCATCAAGTTGTGACAAATTGTTGGGTCAAATTTCTCTAAGTATGAGCATAAAAAATCCCTATGGACAGCTTTCAGTGTCTGTGGTGTGACTGCCCACTGCCCCCAAACAATTGTTTCAAATGCAGAGGAGAAACTTCCCCAAAGGTACTACATGAGTATTAACACAGAAGAACTCCCTGAACTGTGGCATTAGTGTGCAGAGAATCTGTAACCATGTTACTTGAAGAATTACTTTAAATTGCAGGACAAGTCAATTGGCATTTCAATTGTTTTTTCTGTGCATCCATGAAGTCCTTGGCTGACTGTGGCCAATCTACCACAGTTTATATCCTCTCGAACCAATGTGTGATGTAATACTTTTCAAGTTACCACAGAGGCCATGTGTCAACAGAGCTGTAAGGGGGTCATTGTTTATTGAGATACTAAACCTGACAGATACTTTCTGACTCCTGCAGTATTTTGTTCCAAGCACAGTATTTTCAAGTATTAAGTACCTTGGTGAGGGAAAACAAATGGTAGGAAGCTGTGATATTTGACTCTCCTAAGCAAGTAACAACGCTGCATTAAAACACACAGGCGGGTGTATTGCTTCAGGTACTGGTGTGACATGAAATACGGTACAATCAGGTTGCAACAGGGTTGGTACAATTCAGGAAGTTCAGTTTGAGTGAGAGAATCATGAATGTGATATGAAAGTTTATAATTTACAGAGACCCAACAATTCCCCCAAGCATTTGGTGCAATAGTGGTGAGGAAAGACTTTGTTTTAATAGGCAGAAACCTTGAACAGAACCTAAGGGGGTGGCCATCTGTCAACAACTTTCCTAAAATTGAAAATCACATTTATTCCATACAGGTATGGACAAGTGCTTTCTATGAGGTTATCACATCAAGCAGTGGCCAATTTAATCTACCTCCAACTCAGTTTGACAAGACACAACCTTGAAATAAATGTACTCAGGGGAAGTATTAATCCCATGTCATGTCAAATTGACCTGAAAAAAAGTATGTGATTTGTGGCTACATCTCCAGTTAAGGTAAGACAGCATGGGAAAAAATAACTTACAATGTTTTGTAAACAATACAAACATTTGAGTAAAATAGGGTCTGATGCTCTCAAAGCCTTTTCTTCCACTAAATTGTGACTGGTAGAGGAATCATACCAGAGAATAATGAGATCACTCACAAGACACACTTTTGCAAAAGGCAAATCACCAAAAGGAAGAATACAAACCCTCTGCTTGGGTATGTCAATGATTCTCCATTAATTGAGCTAAGCTGCAGATGCTGTGAGTAGTATGCTATCCTCTAAGAAATAGTGCCAGAGGCTGGTGGCGTATGGATTCTCTGAGGACTTGGCTTTCATCCCTCTTACTTTAAATTGTGACCACATGCTAGAGCAGTTGTTGAAACCGTTGTCTCTAAAACAAAGTGATTATTATTTTTCTCACTCGTTGTACACTTTTGAATATCTGATGAGAAACGTCTAACTCTTTTTAGCCCTTAAGTCATAGAAGTACAGAGTTATCTTTTGTTAGTAGCTCTGCAAGAATTACATTTTATTAGTTAAGAACTTATAATACTCATGTACTGTTGCATTCATAGAAACAGATGGAGGAAAGTGCAAAGGAAAATGATCCAAGATGACAGTAACAGACAACCACGACACACCTCTCCAAAACCACTGCACTTCAAAGAGATTTTGTACAGGCACTTTCTGGGGAATAGTCATTTGTCATGTGTATTAAATGGAGCCATTTACTTGCCCTCAGTCATTACCTTTCTATATCATTATTTTCATTGTTACTGACCATTTACAAAAAACAATGCATGCATGTACTGGACATAATTCAGAGGACAAACATGCACAAAAATCATGCAATGATTATAAGTCCAGTATTACCGTGTTGCATAACATTGTTCTTCTTTAATCTTTTTAATCAAAAGAACTTGACGTAATACCCACAGTTTGTTTTTGCGCTGTAAGATATACAACATATACAAATTGCTTTTTTTTCTGTAGGATATCTGACAGAGTGGCTGCTCTAGCATGTTTGCTGCCTCCAGTAGGCGATGCAAGTGCCATTTCAAATGGAAATCAGCATACTATGTTATCAGAAATCTTACCACCAGCAGGGGTAGCTAAATCAACTAAAATCCTAAGAATTATCACTTTAAAAAATGTAATTGTGTTTACTAATTACTTGTGGAAATCAGACTAAAAAACGTGTATGTATTTTTTTTTATCATTTACAGGCATAGTCTAAAATGTAAAACCATCCTGCCATACACACAACACATTTAAGTGAAAGAAGATTGTCTTTTAGAGGCAGCATTTGTTTTGCTTTGCAGTGGTCACACAAACCTTGTGTTAGTCATGCTAACATGATTTAGTTCTGCATGTGATTTCTGACCCTACCACCACCACACACATGTTTTCGGTTAGGAACAAGAGAGTGATTGCTGGTTTATACCTGGGCGAGTGCACAGAAACCACAGGGCAGCTGTACCAACACATCGACTTGTTATCCTTGTTATGCAGTGGCCCTAATCTGCTCAGGCATTCCCACAGCAGGATGCCTCTACACTTACATCACCAAGTCAAACGACTGTCACAATACACCAACTTGATTTTAAAGTATACTGATGAACTGAGAAAGTGTATAAATGCCAAGTGCACTTGCACTCATGTCAGACAGACTTTATGTGTGGTCAGGATCCTGTCTCTATCTATTTACATGCCAGTCTCCATTCTGAAGAGCCTCCACTGTGACACTCATCTGTTTCATGTCAAGGTATTTGTGGGAAACAAGATATTTTTTCTCTATATATTTTCCAGTTCTGTGTACTAGAGTATGTGTCCTGGTTTACTAATGTAATTTATCTGTGCTGCTATTGATGGAGTTACAGTAAAATTACCATGAGTGTATGGCAAAAATAACAAAAACATATGCGACATACACTGTAAGCTCCACAGTATGAAGTCAATGTGTTTGTTTGTTGAAACCAGATTACTGGGTACATACATATTTACAGTCAGAGATTAGGTTTTATATACTCAATTTTTGTAATGCAGCTCTGGCAGGTTTCTTATAAACCAAATAAAGAATGTGTATGTTTGACGTCCACCATTTTTACCCAGTTCTGCTCTTTGACCGGGGTCTTGACAAAGAACTGGGTCTTGGGTCGAGTTTGGGTCATTTTGTTGCGTTCAGGTTTGGTTATTTTCAAATAATCTGTGTCAATTTAATTCAATTCAATTCAATTTTATTTATAGTATCAAATCATAACATAAGTTATCTCGAGACACTTTACAGATAGAGTAGGTCTAGACCACACTCTATTATTTACAAAGCCCCAACAATTCCAACAATTCCAGTAATTCCCTCAAGAGCAAGCAGTGCGACAGTGGCGAGGAAAAAAATCCCTCTTGGGAAGAAACCTCGGACAGACCCAGGCTCTTGGTAGGCGGTGTCTGACGAGCCGGTTGGGGGTGTGATGAACAGTGGCGATAGTAGTCACATTAATAATGGAACAGTGACTGGATGTAGCGGGAAGCTGCAGGGTTCAGCAGGACGCAGCATGACATTGCAGGGCATCGCTGAGCTCAGCAGGGAGTGCAGCAGGACCACGGCGACAGCTGCAACCAGGGTCTTGGTGCCAACGTTCTCCAAGGAAATGCACGCTGGGGAAAAAGCATAAGGACCTCGGGAGTAAACTCCCCAGAAGCTAGGATTAGTAACAAGCATTTCTTGGGACGGGCTGCACACAAATAGTAATAGTAATAGTAACAGTAATAGAAACAGTAATAGAAAGGGAGAGGAGAGAGCAGCTCAGTGTGTCGCAAGGAAAAAGTCCCCGGCAGTCTAGGACTATAACAGCGTAACTATAACAGGTAACTAAGAGAGACAGGTCATAAGGAGAGGTAGCTTTTTCGGGCTTAGAACTCTCCCCCTGCCGGATCTGGCTTGGCTGGCCTGCCTCCCTCTACTTTGTTATGTATTATTAATCTAACAATTATGAAGAGAAGCAGTTGGGCCAGTTAGGTGAACACTGCAACTCCTCACTCCCTAACTATAAGCTTTATCAAATAGGAGAGTTTTAAGTTCATTCTTGAATGAGGTGACAGTTTCTGCCCCCCGAACCCAGATCGGGAGCTGGTTCCATAGGAGAGGAGCCTGATAACTGAAGGCTCTAGCTCCCATTCTACTTTTAGAGACTCTAGGTACCACCAGTAACTCTGCATTCTGGGAGCGCAGTGTTCTAGTGGGACAATAGGGTATTAGGAGCTCTTCTAGATATGATGGTGCTAGACCATTTAGAGCTTTGTAGGTCAAGAGAAGGACTTTAAACTCAATCCTGGATTCAACAGGAAGCCAATGCAGAGAAGCTAATACAGGAGAAATATGATCTCTTTTCTTAGTTCTTGTGAGAACACGCGAGGCAGCATTCTGGATCAGCTGGAGAGTCTTAAGAGACTTATTTGAGCAACCTGACAGTAGGGAATTACAATAGTCCAGCCTGGAAGTAACAAATGCATGGACTAGTTTTTCAGCGTCGTTTTGAGACAGGATATTCCTAATTTTGGCAATGTTACGAAGATGAAAAAAGGCTGTTCTTGAGGTTTGTTTTAGATTGGCATTAAAGGATATATCCTGATCAAAGATAACTCCTAAATTTCTAAAACAGTGGTGCTGGAGGCCAGGGCAACACCATCCAGAGTAGCTATATCTCTAGATAATGAAGTTCGGAGGTGTTTAGGGCCCAGCACAATAACTTCAGTTTTGTTAGGGTTTAACATCAGAAAATTATAGGTCATCCAGGATTTTATATCCTTAATGCACTCTTGAAATTTTGCTGCTGACTGGTTTCGTCTGGTTTGATTGACAAGTATAATTGGGTGTCATCCGCATAACAGTGAAAGTTAATTGAGTGTTTTCTAATAATATTGCCTAGAGGAAGCATATATAAGGAGAATAGAATTGGTCCAAGCACTGAGCCTTGAGGAACCCCATGGCTAACTTTACGCGTACTTGGAGGATTTATCATTAACATTCACAAATTGAGATCGATCAGAGAAATAGGACCTAAACCAACTCAGAGCAATTCCTTTAATGCCAACCAAGTGTTCCAATCTCTGTAACAGGATTGAATGGTCAATTGTGTCAAATGCAGCACTAAGATCTAGTAAAACAAGAATGGAGACAAGACCTTTGTCTGCAGCAGTTAAAAGGTGCGTTAGTAATTTTCACCAGTGCCGTCTCTGTGCTATGATTCTTTCTAAATCCTGATTGAAAGTCATCAAATAAACTGTTGCTATGTAGAAAATCGCATAACTGATTAGCAACCACCTTCTCAAGGATCTTGGATAGAAAAGGAAGGTTAGATATAGGTCTATAGTTTGCTAAGACCTCAGGATCCAGGGTGGTTTTTTTCAGAAGAGGTTTTATCACAGCTACTTTAAATGACTGTGGTACATAACCTGTTAATAGAGACATATTGATCATATCTAGTAATGAGGTGTTAACCACAGGTAATGCTTCTTTGAGTAGTCTCGTTGGGATGGGGTCCAAGAGACAGGTAGATGGCCTTAGCTGAGGATATCTTTAACATTAATTGTTGAAGATCTATAGGATAAAAGCAGTCTAAGTATATGTCGGCGATAGTCTTTATTTCTAACGACTCTGGCGTTTAAAGGTGAACCGTTAGAAGTTGAGTGTAAAAGGTGATGAATTTTATCTCTAATTGTTGTAATTTTATCATTGAAGAAGCTCATGAAGTCATCACTACTCAGAGCTAGAGGAATAGATGGCTCAGTAGAGCTGTGGCTATCTGTCAGCCTGGCGACAGTGCTGAAAAGAAACCTTGGGTTGTTCTTGTTTTCTTCTATTAGTGATGAGTAATAGTCTGATCTGGCCTTTCTTAGGGCCTTCCTATAGGTTTTGAGACTTTCTTGCCAATCCAAACGAGATTCTTCCACCTTGGTGGAACGCCAATATTTATATTCCATGTTGCAAATAGGACAGACTAAGAGTGTAGCAGAGCATTGGCAAGCAAAGTCATGTAATAAAACTTGCTAACGGGGATCCTGGCAATGAGTTTGTTTGAAGACATCTTCTTTGTGGGAACATTGAGACCTTGATATGTGATCATGTGCGCACATAGAACTGTTGAGTTTTGAACTTGAACTTGGACAATCTAATTATACTATTATACTAGTATCACAATGTGTACCGCTTAAAATTGTATTTCTTTTAAATGATTATTCTCTATTCCTCTGCAAATTGCCCCCCATGAACAAATATAGTGTTTTAAATTGAATTAATAGCCATATTTAATTGGTGTAGTTTTTGATATGAAGAATTTACTTCTAATCTAAAAGCACCTGTGAAAGTTTATTGTCACTAATTCATTTTCGATGGTAAATGAATGGTTATAGTATATTTGTCTGCAAACTCCTTTTGATGCCAGATGAATGCAGTAGAATTCAAAAACAAAGTATGCCACTGCAAACATATATTTAAAAATCCCTTTTAACCAATTAGAATGTGCTATTACAGTAAGTCCTTTCCCAGGGGAATATTAAGCAATGCATCATCTCTGAATATAAGATGAATCTGGCAGATCTTCATTATTAGTATTCACCTGTCTCTGCCAACGTATTAAGATGGATTATCTCCCATATAAAGATGAGTAATTCTTGTACAGGAATAATTACTGGCCAGAGCATTTGAGGCAGGTTTATTTTTAAAACAAACCTTGTAATGAATACCAAACCTTAATGTAAGAGGAGCTGGGAGCCGGAACAGAGATGGTGTTATCGAAAGAGTTTCCCCAGGGTAATCTATCTTATTATGTGGGTATTCGTTTCTGTCTCAAAAAAGTCCATACATTTTTCTAAAGGTTAGGTTGTGGTTTCATAACTAAAACCTACTTTGCAATAAGTTTACATAACATGTCAGAACTTTTACAACCATTATGTTAAAGCATTGTACAAATTAGCTGTGTCTCCTTAAAATACGTACACAATATGTGCCAATGCTTGGGGGGTTGCCCAGCTGTATACAGTATCAGAGTTCAATCAACCTTTATGTACAACACAGTAAACAAATAAATTATAGGGGCCGTGGTGCAAGGTGCTATTTATTTAGGCATTACATAATGTCTGACACCTAATACTATAGTTAGCTATGAGAAATCAGTGATGTCTTAAGATGAATGAATAATAAACACTTTGCACAGCCCTTTGGCAGATAAACTCGGAGCCAGCCTGAGGTATAAACTAACTTTGTGGCTGCCTGGGGCCTTGCAGTCATAGTTTAATATAACCAACCACATGGGCTTCCTGGAGGATTAAAATGTTTTTTTCTGCTTTTGGTAGCTTTTCCATGTTCCATGTATGTTGGTGCTTCATGCATTGTGTGAAGATGTGTGATGTCAGCAGTTTAAAGGTCCTTTTTTTCTTACTCAGCTTCTTACTGCAAGTGGTAGGGTCCTAAATGAGCATACAATTTTCTGCTAAGGTCTTTGGTTATTTTACATGACAGAGTTCAGTTTTGTGTTTTTATCTGAGTTCTACGGTGGCCGACAGGGGCAAACGCCCTGCAACTTCAGAAAACACATGCAAATAGACAAAACACAAGCAAATTAAGAAAACAACTACATTCATTTGACAACACATGTGCAGCATTCAGCAAACGCGCTGCATGTACACACAACACAACCAAATATAAAACGCGCTGCATTTAAAAAACGATGCAAAAAGGAAAGCAAACCCCGAAAAAAGAAGCAATGCAAAAAGAAAAACAACTTCATTAATTTGACAACACATGCGCAGCATTCAGCAAACGCGATGCAAATACACAACACAACCAAATACATAAACGCGATGCGAATAAAAAACGATGCAAAAAGAAAAGCACACAAACCCCGAAAACAAATGCAAAAGAAAAACGCTGCATCCAAATTCCACAACGGAAGTTCTCCAGACCTCTGGAGGGACTTTTCAAAATAAAACCTCGCGTTTGGTCGGCTCGTCTTCCTTTGGTGTTTTGGATGTTTTTGAACTAAACAGTACGGCAATCATGCTAATGAATACAATAACTTTTTTTTTTTTACTTACAACACAATGGAGCAAGCAAAGCAGTTTTGTCTTTATGTGCAGGCCGGATTTAGGCTATTCAGTTTGATAAATCCCACGGTAAATGGCTGGTTTACTAAACAGGGAGGGACTATTTTAAATAGTCTATTTTTTGTATTTCAAGAGCGTATTGCTCCACAATATGAATACAGATTGGTCATTTATTTTGTTGTATAATCATCATATTACAAAGATGATATCTGAGAGAGAGAGAGAGAGAGAGAGAGAGAGAGAGAGAGAGAGAGAGAGAGAGAGAGAGACGTTCAATCTCAGAACGGTGTGCAACGGTGAGCTCACAGACTGTAAATATTTTAATATAGACTTAAAAGTCTGTTTGCTCTCGTTGGGTGTGTGTCTCGGCTCGGGTCACAGCTGATAGCCTACTCAATCAGCAGAGACGTGTCTGTAAACTCGTGGTAATAAAACATTTAAAACTGCATCAGTGTTTAACGTTGACGTTTGTTTAAGCCACATTAAATAAGAGGGTTTAATTTCCAGGTCCGAAAGCGCATCACTGAAGTGTAGACCTCATCATGTGTAATATTGTGATTATACAACAAAATAAGTGACCAATCTGTATTCATATTGTGGAGCAATTCGCTCTTGAAATACAAAAAACAGACTATTTATAATCCCTCCCTGTTTAAAAAAAACAGCCAATTTACCGTTTATCAAACTGAATAAATCCCGCCTGCAAATAAACACAAAACTGCTTTGCTTGCTCCATTGTGTTGTAAGTAATACATCCCTGAAAAAGTTATTGTATTCATTAGCATGATTGCCGTACTGTTTAGTTCAAAATCATCCAAAACACCAAAGGAAGACGAGCCGACCAAACGCGAGCTTTTATTTTGAAAGGTCGAAGCTCGAGCACGACACCAGCCTCCCGGCTGAGACGGGAGCAGAGACTGTATATTACTAATATATTATATTATGTTATTAATAAGGGCATGAGACAGGAGTTCTCTTTTTACTATGCAGCCATACCCGACTCTAATAAAAAGGCAGAAAAGGGGTCGAAAATCCAGCTGATTAGCTGTTCCCTGTCTGGAGAACTTCCGTTGTGGAATTTGGATGCAGCTTTTTTCTTTTGCATTTGTTTTCGGGGTTTGTGTGCTTTTCTTTTTGCATCGTTTTTTATTCGCATCGCGTTTATGTATTTGGTTGTGTTGTGTATTTGCATCACGTTTGCTGAATGATGCGCATGTGTTGTCAAATTAATGAAGTTGTTTTTCTTTTTGCATCGCTTCTTTTTTCGGGGTTTGCTTTTCTTTTTGCATCGTTCTTTAAATGCAGCGCGTTTATATTTGGTTGTGTTGTGTGTACATGCAGCGCGTTTGCTGAATGCTGCACATGTGTTGTCAAATTAATGTAGTTGTTTTCTTAATTTGCTTGTGTTTTGTCTATTTGCATGTGTTTTCTGAAGTTGCAGGGCGTTTGCCCCTGTCGGCCACCGTAGAGTTCAGTTAGGAAATGGTACCATCCAATCAAGATGTAGCACCAATAAATCAAACTATGATGACAGCTGCTTATTTATATTGCCAAGTCACTTTTTTTTAAGATTAGTTTTTGGGCATTTTAGGCCTTTTATTTATATTGGACAGCTGAAGACATGAAAGGGGAGAGAGAGGGGGAATGACATGCAGCAAAGGGCCGCAAGGCGGAGTCAAACCTGCGGCCGCTGCAGCTAGCAGTAAACCTCTAAATATGGGCGCTACCCAGGCGCCCACTGTCAATCTAATCTGATCAAGCCACACCTCCACAGACAATTTAGCTGTTTTTTCGTGTAAACTCATTTATAAATTATACCTAAACATGTTTTTTCCCAAACTTTAACATTTTGATTGTTGCTTATTTAGTCATGACTATTCAACATATAGAAATATATATGTTCTTAGGAGCTTTAACTTATGTCCAAAAGAACAGCAAAATGTTGACACGTTCTACATCCAACTTTATCAACTTGTTTTTATGAAATGTTTGATTATATATTAACCACAAATGTATATTTGATTCACCAGAACTTGCATATAGAAGGTCTAGCAGTTCACACACCCCTGATTCAGGAAAAATAATGCACGTGTCTGGCATGTCTTGGAAAAATACCGCAACATCTCAGAAACTATCTCTACTTTTCTATTTAGTGAAAAATGGGCTGTGTGCCTGCAAAGTCAGTAAATGATTACCCATAATGTTGCTCTTTCTTCATTTCACTTTGCTTTTCAAAAAGATCTCTGTATCAGTAAAAAACCGTTTCACCTCATCTGCAGATCCTTTTCTCACTCTTTGACCTCTTATTGAATTTTTGTCCCACACATCCTGGGTTTGTCCCACAGTCCCCTCACCTGAGAATCACCTGGAAGGCTTTCACATTGGTGTCCAAGCCATCTCAACTGTTCTTGCAGCAAAGTAGCACCATCTTTACTCCAGCAGGTCACCTTGGAAACAGAAAGTCTCCTTAAAAACCTCATGCCTTAGAGTAAATCAATTATTATGTATATATTATTATGTTATATTGTTTTATTAGTAAATATATTGAAAAAACTTCAATCCAAATGTGCTACTTAGTTGAAAAAGACAGTGATTCCCTAGATTTGCATACAAGACACATCTTAGTAATCCATTTTTGTAGCCATTCAAAACATACAAAATATAATATAAAATATAAAATACTTTCACCTGGGAATGAGTGTTGCATAAGCATATGTAAAACTATTTCAATTGAGTAAGTAGTTTCATTTGAGAAGCAGGACTACAAATACAGCCTGTATGAATCACAAAGTGTTACTGTATACAGTTGTATTATCTAACCCATAGATTGATGGCTGGCAACAACCCAGGTCATCAACGGGTTATGCACTCAATTATTTGCAGTAGACATTATTACGTTTAGAATTTTAGCCTTTTCATTTAGCCTTTAGTCATTTAGCCGTCTAGTCATTTTCCAGTCATTTCACTGTGATCTATGATAAAAGCAATGAATATTCAAGCAGAACAAAACCTTATTAAATTAAAATGAACAAACTCTTATATTTATTTAAATAATTTCTTCTTGGTTTGGTTGTAGTTTGCAGCACTTTATAGGACTGTGAATGAGTGCCTCACATCAGGGCTAACATCACTGTTTGTGCACAGACTTGTACTGGATATTACATGACCTGATATTCCATTTTTCTGCCATTGTGTCTGGTTAGATTATATCTAGCACAAATACAACAAGACATCTCACATGAGGGCTATTCAACTGAACAAATTACTGACAATACAGCAACTGCAAGTGTGTCAACTAAATCCAGAGGAACAACACATTTTCACACTGTAAATGTGATGTTCACATGTTCATTTAATTTTCCTCAACCAAAAGTCACCTGTCTCTTTGTGGCTGAACAAAAAGTCGAAATATCCGGTTAGTGAATCTTTACAAGTTCACAAAACGATAACAGGCTGACCAGTCCGATATTGATGTTTTATTCATATGACTTATTTCAGTTTCAGAAACATTTAAAGATAATGTTTAGTTATTCTGTTCAGAAGGCAGTTACAGTCAGGTTATTGTGCAAATGGAATGAAAAAAACACAAAGACATGATGACTGTAAATTGAGTTTAGATGAGTGAAAAATAAAGGAATTAATTCAAAAACAACATATCTGATATTTAAAAAAAAATGAACATGTTGGATGTTGTTTTAGTGATTTGAATTATCTTTTGCTTCGATGTACTGCATGGGCCTTAAACTGGGAGGTTATTTTGAGTATTCAATTTATTGAAGAAAACATTCCTTCATGACTTCTGAGGAATTTGGGAAGTTGAATATGGCCCTACTGGGAGACACAAACAAATATTACAATCCCTCCCATCAGCCCATATTTGATGATATTTTGCTTGTTTGATGTGCAACTGAATTTAATGACTCACTGCCCTGGCACACTGATGTTTTTATTTTATTTCACCTTGTATCCCTGATTGAGACTGTGCATAAAGTACAGCACATCATAAATGGAATTATATTCAACCAAAGCATACTGTTCCAGCTCCAGATACCATCTTTTTCCATATTCTGTGGCTTTCTTTGGAAAACAAGTGACCGTCTTACACTCTGTTGGATCATAGTGGAATATTCCTCCTTCTGAATCTGTCAAGGGGTCACTTCAAAAATGTAGATACTAAAAACATTGACTCACTGCGCAATACAATATAGCATCGCTCAAATATTGTTAAAGGTTCATTTGATTTTACAAAGCAGCGCCACAAAGTCAAAACATACACTCAATGTAGCTACAGGGATAGGGACACGGGGGAGAGGGAGAAAGAAAAGAGTTATAAGGTGCAGTCTGCTTACACTCAACCCAGTCTGTTTGCTTAGAGGAAATAGGACGATCGAGGGGAGGAGGGTACTGACATTGATTGGTAGGATATGCAACAGAGCTTCAGCAAACCATATTAGTCTGGACGCATGTGAGTACAACGGTGCTCCGAGATCCCAAAATAACTGCAAGGATACAGTTTAAAAGGTACGCTTCCTTTGAACCGATTCACTTGTGTATCATGAGGTCATATGATTTTTTTGAGAAGTTTTCGAATAAGTCTTGAGATGGGTGTGCAATGAATCAGAGTTTACAAGTGTTACATTTTGTTCCTCTGCAGGCGAGAGCGCTGACATTTGGATTATACATTAATTTTAACTGAGGGAAAAAAAAAAATACTTTAACAGAGTGAGCTGGCAGTAAAATTGCGCAGGGAAACTGCACCACCATTCAGCGGATAGCGGTCCACAATCTGTTTTGTGATGTGACAGCTGGATGCGCCAAAGTGGCGCTTTTGGGCACGATGGAAGACTTTTTACTAGAGCAGAATAGTTGGGCGCAAAATGTTTCCTGGAGCAACTCAAGTCATGGAAATGACATCCATTTAGGAAACACCACAGTGAATCCTTTGAAACGCAATGAAGAAGTGGCCAAGGTGGAAGTTACCGTCCTGGTCCTGGTGCTGCTGCTCGCTCTGACCGGCAACCTGTGCGTCCTGTGGGCCATCTACACCACCAAGAACAGCCAGTCTCGGATGTATTACTTCATGAAGCACCTGAGCATCGCAGACCTTGTCGTTGCAATCTTTCAGGTCTTACCGCAACTCATTTGGGATATCACATTTCGCTTCTGTGGGTCAGATTTGCTGTGCAGGCTGATCAAATACCTCCAGGTCGTGGGTATGTTTGCATCTACCTACATGCTTGTCCTGATGTCCATCGACAGGTGCTTAGCAATCTGCCAGCCACTTCGTTCCGTGCACAAGAGAAAGGATCGTTTCTGTGTGATGGCCTCTTGGATTCTCAGCCTGATTTTCAGCACTCCTCAAGCGTACATATTTTCTTTGAGGGAGGTCGGGAACGGTGTGTATGACTGTTGGGGTGACTTTATACAGCCATGGGGTGCCAAAGCATACATCACATGGATGAGTCTCAGCATTTACATTTTCCCAGTTTCAATTTTAACAATCTGCTATGGTTTGATATGTTTTAAAATATGGGAGAATTTCAATTTAAAAACCAGAAGGGAGCACTTCCTGGCTCTCACTCCAAGTCCCTCCAAAGGCGCTCATCCCCTCTGTCGTGTGAGCAGCGTGAGGCTCATTTCAAAAGCAAAGATCCGCACAGTGAAAATGACATTTGTAGTGGTCCTTGCCTACATTGTGTGCTGGACTCCCTTCTTCTTTGTCCAGATGTGGTCTGCATGGGATCCTGCAGCACCAAGAGAAGGTAAAGGCACACTCAGTGTTTTTTTTCTTTCCCAACGCACAACAGATGCAGTTTGAATCATAATCCTGGTATAGATCTATATGTATTCACCAAAAGCAGTGCCTCATATGTTATACAGTTTATGAAAATATTATCCCTTTTTAAGTGTGCCAACTGTGCTCAGTGACACAAGGAGACGATCATCTTTGTCCAAGATTAATATTGGTGGACTAAGTGCCTCATTCATACAAAGGTCAATCTCCCACCTCACAAAACATCTCTAGGAATCGGCTACATAAGCAATCCACTTTACTTTTAAGGCAACACAATGGCAACTTCAGACTTCCAGAGTGAACACAGATGAATGGGAGTCATTACAGTGTTATCGGTTCAGAGAAAGTCTTCAGAGCCACTGGGAGAGTAAATGTACCAGGACATCAAAGGGGTTCTCTCTCTGTTTCCAGTGGTGGTTTATATAATTTCCATTTAACTGCATAGTTTGTTCAGATTTACCCCTCCTATCTTTTGAGCATGCCATTGAAGTAGAGAAGAGCAGGGGATAAAATATGCTCCTGTAATCTTTCCAGTGGGGTTATCTGAGCAAAATTGCACGAGTGTTCATTGAGAGCAGTCAGGGATTCAGATATATGTTAAATAGGCCAGACTTAGCCAAGCTAATCATCTTCTTCTTCGTCTTCTGTCACGCATTTTTTTTACAAAATTAGGAAAATAAACACATTAAAGCCAAGAATCCATGCACTGTACTGAAGTGTATGTTGTCCTAGGGGCCCCATTTTGTTTGGATGGATGGCCTCAACACTAGGCTATTTCTTATTACCATTTAGCATTGTAAACATTTGTAACTTTTCAACATGTTAATTTGCAAAGCATTCAAAACCCTCTTAACATGTCATTAATGTGGAAAAATGTATAAACTAGAAGGCCACTTGGAGAGTGCAGACCTCCACAGGCATACTCTATTTCACAATCTCAATGCAGTGTGAATTTTCCCAGTTGGGAACAAATTTTTTTCAGATTCTTCCGACACCACATAAATGCAGCACAAATGCCCTATCTCGCTTTGTTAACAAAAGTGAAAAATAATTTGTGTATCTGCACAGTGATTTGGATCTGATCCAAAATTAAATGGGTTCTGTGCCCTTCTGTTCATTTAGAGATGTTTCTGGTGGAGCAGCAATTCCACCCGCTGAGCCCTGTTAATCCGCACGAGTGACGAGTTTCTCTTGAGAACAATTCTCAACATTAATTACAAACCCGTTTGCCATCTCTTTTTTCATGGATCTGACACCTGATGGGCTATGCTACTTTCAGATAATCACCCAGCCTCCCTGGCTTTCCGGCATCTGTAAGCAAGAAGGAACAAAATTTGAAAATTTGAAGTATCTAAATATGATTTTAGGATTTGAAGCAGTTTCATGAAAGGTGAACTGGTAGTTTGAAAATGTAAATGTCGTTTTGGATACAATTTGAAAGAAAACTTAAAAAAAAAGCTTCTGTTCAAACCCAGTGCAGATCATTCAAATGTCACTGACCTGCTCATCTTATTACAGTAACGTATTGCATTACCTTTGAAGAAATGGCACTCAGGTTAAGACTCCATGTGGATTCACTGAAGTGAAGGAGAAGCTGACTTTGTTTGTTTAACTTGTTAGGGCCCGAGCGCCGACAACGGCAAAGGCCCTATTGAAACTGAAGGAATTATTATTTTCTTGGCAAATGAATTGCCTTTTTGAGGGGCTTAACATACTCAAAAACTCACCAAAATTGTTGATCGCATCAAGACTGGTGAAAATTTACGTATTTTAAGGGTTTCGGGAATAGGCGCACAAAAATGGCTCGCTGGCGCCCCCTACAAAGTTAAAAAAATTGAGCCCCTGCAGTATGTTTAACGTAGACTAATGAAACTTTGTACACATGTGAAGCATGTCAAGCCGTACAAAAAAGCTCATGGGAGCCATACCCTAACCCAAAAGGAAGTCCGCCATTAAAAATTTGTGTGATTTTGGCCATTACCGCATGGCGTACTTTAACAAACTCCTCCTAGAGATTTTATCCGATCAACTTCAAATTTGGTCTGTGCCATCTTAAGACCTTAAAGATGAAAAGTTATTAAAAGAAAAACTTTTTGTCATAGGGCGGCCATTTAGTGCGTTTCGCCATCGAAACCATAGACAGTATATAAGATCGGACCAACACATCCCGTTGCTCTGGACGGAGACTAGTGAAGGCTATTAGAATCACTTTTCCGGTGATCACTTGCTTTACTGTGCAGCCTCCAACTGAGAGAGACAATGTAAATGTGACGTGAGCAACGTGTCTGAAAGTTTGAAGTCTTCTGGTAGCTGTGGCAAGAGAAATCTCAATCATTCCCAATCTTACAGAGACGAGAGCCTAGGTATATGTAAGGAGATAACATGGGCACAGGCTAATTATTGCTAACTAAAATGCTAGTTAACATCAGTAATTAAACCTAAACAGCTCATGTAAGTCCAAACTGCATGCGAGCTTCTCCTGTACTATACGGTAATTCCTCTACTATGCGACATTAAGTCGCTTGGTTATGACACAATCGTTAGCCTATTTTTACAAAAACGTCTGCTACGGAGCCATAACGTGAGGTACAAGGTAATGGAGCCTTTTATACATTCTCGTGTTTCTTTAGAAATGAACAATGGACAAATAGAGTCTTTAAACGCTTCAGATGTAAAGTTATTCGCTGTTAAAGTGACGTCAAAATGAATGGCAGTCAATGGAATGCTACGCATTCCAGACGCTTACCCTCTTGATCGAAACAGGAAGTGGGTATAACTTGAGTGTACATTGTCCAATTGGCTCGAAACTTTTCAGGATTCATAAGAGTCCAACCCTGAGGACAAATAAAGGCCGATATTTACTCAAAGTCATAGCGCCCCCTAGTGGCAACAGGAAGTAGGCCTAAAAGTCAAGGTGCTATACTTTATCGAACTCCTCCTAGAGATTTCATCATCAGATCGACTTCAAATTCAGTCTGTGTCATCTTAAGTCATTTTGAGCATTTATCAATGAACTAAGAAGTTGTTGGGTCCAGGCCTGAGGACATTTATAGGCCAAAATTGACTTTTGGCCCGAACCCTATGCTTAAACCACGCCCCATTTCATAACTGGTGACCCATTTAAGGTAGAGTCTTCTGTGAGGTATCATTGAACTCAGCAGGGAGTTCCCTTTTCATTGGTGACGATTTGCAGTGTCTGAGTGCCGCGCAAATGCACAGTCGCAAGGAGCGACCAGTAACCCAGGGCCCATCCAACGCTGTTTGCAGCTTTAATTATACTTAGAATTATCTTTAATATAGTGTGTATACTTAATCAAATAAGTGATAGCAGTATCACCACAGTCCTCCTTTTGAAATCAACATCACCCTCTTTTGATTTTCCAACTTCAATCTCAGAAGAGCTGTACATCATGATATTACAGAAAAACAGCAACGATTAATGTTTTTCTTTCATTTTTGGCAGAACAAGAAAGTGGTGGATGTACTGTAAGTCAAAGTGAAAGGGAAAAAAAGGCTGCTGTCATTTTGTGGTATTTCCCCTTAAGAGAACTGTGTTCCCCATGGCACCAAGAACTCACAAGTCTGGACAGGGTGTTTGACTTATCTGTTGAACACGTCCATTTGCTTGGCACTTCGCACAGCACACCTCTCACAATAAAGCAAAGGACTATAGAGAGTCAGAGCACAATGAACAGAGCAGGTCAGCAGTTTCACAAGAAAAAGACAACACACTAAATCTCCCTCACTCCATTAAGGATTAGAAAATAGACTTGGAATTCTTCCATTTTCCACCGTTCAAATTGCATGCTTGTTCAATGTGCTCTGTGCCTTTAACAATTGGAAATTTAATCCCTTAAATAAATAAATGAGAAAAAATATTTTTCCATCCAGGACAGCCTCTTCTAATCAAAGCCGTTTATATATATTTTTTTTGTATATTTTCTGCCTGACACATACATCAACCTTCCATTTTGTTCAGATACAATCCCAAATGTTTGGGGGGGTTGCCTGAAATGCTTCAGCTTCTTATATTTTCTATAAATTATGTGCAGCTGCTTTAAACAGGGACTGAAATGTATTTTGTAGAAATGAAATGGAGAGTCCAAACTCCAAACCTGTCCAGTGGAGGCGTTAGGCTTGTGACATCTTATTGTTATGCAGTGTAGTTTAAAGGTGCCCTGCCATACAAAACCATTTTTACTTGCATTTTTTGAAATATGTTAAGTCCATATGTGTTATGTTGTGAATGTGAAAATGAACTGCTACCTCCTTTGTCAGCTCTAGCCACTGAAAAGAAATAAGCAGAGAAATCAGGCCAATTACAAAAGCTGGTCAGTCTGACGTCATAATGCCTGAGCTCATTACTATTCATTAGCTCGCCCAGTTGGGCTTGGGAAAGGATTCTGACAGCCAGGCTCTCATTGGCTAGCTGTTAGCCAATCAGATTCAAACAGCTTAGCTTGTTGAATATTAATGAGAACTTGCAGAAATCAAGCTGAGTCTTCCTGTAGGCTTTCTATACCACGCTAGAATGGCTTGAAACAAGGTAACCAAGGCATTTTTCCATAGTCCATAGTAGAACTTCAGACATTACCACAAACTAATGAAATACATGTGGCAGGGCACCTTTAACAAGATCTTACAGCCATGCTAGTGGCTTAGCCTGTTAGCATGCTAACATATTAGAACTAAACATAAAGTGAGGCTGAGGTCATAAAGTAAGTAATTTTAATTTTGACATGAAAAATGTGCTAGATGAAAGGTTAGGGGAGTCTGTATCGATGTGATGCCATTGTCCAACTCTGTTCTCTTTGGGAAACAACAACAAACTTCAAGCTAGCAAGCTACACACTAAAAATGGCAAAATTTGAAGAAAATTTGGATTTCAACAAGGCAGGCCTGCTTGGTTCTTTTGGGGAATGATTGCAAAGATTTTTATAGTTTATGGCATTTACTATCTAACTGGGACGTTTTGGAACTGATTGGAGGGGATTTGCTATGGACAAATGCAAACAACCCTGTTTGTTTTCTCCTATCCTGGAATGTATGTGTGGTGGAAACAGACCTTACTCCTTGAAGTAAGGTCTGGCAATGCGAGACTAGGGAATCCAAGTTATTGTTATTCATCCTCAGGTGGGACCATGAATGTCTGTACCAAATTTCATGGCAATCCATCCAAAAATTGTTGAGATATTTTAATAAAACCCAAGTGTCAACTTAAAGTTGGTGCTAGAGGAAAAGTGGAGATCACCAAATTCAATAGAATAATCGCCTGGGAATCATGAATGTCTGTACAAAATATAATGGTAACAGATCCAATATTTGTTGAGATATTAAAGTCTGGAACAAAGTGGCTGACCATCCCTACAGCTATAATGTTATCAATGGCTAAAACACTTAAAAGTGCAGCTTAAAAGACCAAACAAAAGACAAAACACAAACACACACACACACACACACACACACACACACACACACACACACACACACACACACACACACACACACACACACACAGCCAGGTAATTACATCTTACTGGATTGGAGAAAAATGTGCTACTTTAGAGGCTTTTTAAAGATCCATCCATCCATTCCTTTTCTTAACTGCTTATCCTATTCACAATAGCAGGGGGTTGGAGCAGGGGAGAGGAGAGGCATGGTACCATAGATATGCTTTGTAGCCTACACCCAGTCCAGGTTGTCAGGCATGGATAAGGTTATATTCAAAGGATAAGACATGGCTATATTTTGTATTTTGTCCTTGTCAACAAATCACGAAAGGACGGTTTTAGTCCATCCCTCAGGGCTTTCTGACTAATTAAAGATAACTCACAAATAGGCTAAATTGTTTCATTTTAAGAAAAAGGTTTTTATCAAATGTTACTCAAACAGGAGGGAATTATGTATTTGTCTGGAACAATTTTGAGCCCCAGTTTTGGTGTGTTAGCAAGTAAATAGGGTGTAAATAGGATTGACTCAAAACAAATACTCTTAGTCTTACATTCACACTGTCAGAATACACTTATTCACCAAAAATATCAAGCACATGTTCTCCTCTGTCTCTCTCCCTAGAAATGGCCTTCATCATCGCTATGCTGCTGGCCAGTCTCAACAGCTGTTGTAACCCCTGGATCTACATGTTCTTTGCTGGGCACCTGTTCCATGACCTGATGCAGTGCTTCTTCTGCTGTTGTAGACAGTACCTGAACACCTCCTCCTGCAGCAGTGATCGACAGTGCAGGCCCAATAGCAGCTCTTCCACTTGCGTTTTCAAGAACACCAGCAGCAGGAGCCTCACACTCACATACAGCACAGGGGGGGCGGGACACTGAAGAACCAGCTCAAAGCCATCCAGGCTTCCTGTAGTTGAGCAATCCAGCAATAATGCAAGTCCCCTATTTCAGGCATTTAACCATCTGCAGCGGAACTGCTGCGAACTGAGCTAAATAAATGAAATACCCTGCTCCAAGTTGTTTGGATGCTTCTGTCCTTTAGTCTTGAATATTTAAGTCTTACAGTTCTTACAGTCCTCATGATTTGATCTAAAATCTCATCTTTATCGCAATAATTATATTAATGTTGCACAAGTACATTCTTTCTACAAATCAGTCAATTCTTAAATGCATTTTGCTCTGTGAAAATGGACACTAATTCAGTTAATGTAAGGATTGTTTACTCCTTTAAAGCAGCATTACTTTGTGTACCAGCATTTTATAGTTATATTATTATATTATATTGGTGCTTAAATCAAAATGTTGATATGTATGAATTATAATGAGGTTGTTGAGATAATACCCACTCTTGTGGTTTGGTGTAATCCAGATATCTCAATTATAACAACACAAAAAAAATCATCAGCAAAAAGTTCCAAAAGTATTGCACTTTGCAAGAAGGAGGCTCTTTCAGCATGTTTTCAGTTCATTTTCCAAACAGTGTTTGTCCTTTATGATGTAGACTAATATGAAATACACTTTGTAAGTAGTTTCCACTGCTCCTTGTCTGTCCTTCATGTTATATTATGACATTCACTTTGTAAATAGTTTCCACTGCTCATAGTTGTTTGTCACTAGTTCCCCCTTATGGCCACACTGATTATTCCAACAAATAGTCTTATAATAGTTTCTTATGCTGTAGATTCGTGGCAATGTGCCAACTGTTTATACTCAACATATGGAGAATTTTAGTGTCAGGATCAGATAATGTGCATTATTGGCTTATTAGGTGTGTTTTATTTTATTTTTTAAACTTTATATGGCATGGAAGGTTGTCAAATAAAAAAGTTCACATACAGTTTCAATGTCAGTATGCTTGAATCTATCTGTCATAGCATGTGGGAGAAATTACTATTGTTTATTATATTTATTTAGTGTAATGAGCCATTCATATTGTACTTACAAGTTTATTTATTTAAAGGCCCACATCAACATTGAGTAAAAGTGAAATTAATGGTAAGACAATTTTCAGATTTTGCTGTATCATTCTAAAAAAAGGACAACATAATTGTAATTCAATCCAGTATTATACGCTAGATCAGCTCAAAATTTAGACCAACAAACAGAAAATGACAACTATAAATCTTGCATCTTTTCAGCCTGATGTTTAATTGATCTTCGAAAAGTCAGTGAAATGTCCAGAAATGGGTCTTCATGCCAGAGTAAAGCAGATGTACAGCACTTCAGAATCAGAATCAGAATCAGAATCAGAATCAGAATCAGAATCAGAAAGGGTTTTTATTGCCAAGTACGTTTTTTAACACATACAAGGAATTTGTTTTGGTGTTGTTGGTGCACATCACACATTCTCTAAATGTAATATTAAACAATATAAGTATAGGTATAAACAATATAAGTATAAGTATATGTACACAGTATGTATTAAATTAAAAATAAAGATAGAAATAAAATAAAATAAAATAAAATAAAATAAAATAAAAATAAATAAAATAAAGAGCATTACAGCAGAGAGAGAACAGTGGCATGAAGAGCCAGGTGGAGAGTCAGGGTGGTTTCCGGGCCTTGTTAATAAGGCTAGTGGCGGAGGGGAAAAAGCTGTTCATGTGACGTGAGGTTTTGGTCCTGATGGACCTCAGCCTCCTGCCAGAGGGGAGTGGCTCAAAGAGTTTGTGTCCGGGGTGGGAGGGGTCAGCCACAATCTTTCCAGCACGCTTCAGAGTCCTGGTGGCGTAAAGGTCCTGGAGCGGCGGCAGATTGCAGCCAATCACCTTCTCTGCAAACCGAATGACACGCTGCAGTCTGCCCTTGTCCTTGGCAGTGGCAGCAGCGTACCAGATGGTGATGGAGGATGTGAGGATGGACTCAATGATGGCTGTGTAGAAGTGCACCATCACTTACACCTCCTTGTGTAAAACCACCCTCACACCACCCAATTTGAGCAAAAGCTTAATACTTTATAATCTGCTGTGCAAGTGCACATTCAAATCAACCAAATGTTAGGCCAAATTATCTGAGGCCCTTGCTTCACCAACCCAATGTTAGTGAAAGATTTCAAAATACTAATTCAGATATCTCCAGCAGATAGTTATATCATGTTAATGGCTATTTTATGTGGCATCTATAGGACACATACATACTTTCAAGGCTTCAGTAATCTTAAAAGTTACATCTCCTTGGTGTGGCTGTCCCTCTGATCAGATTCTACTGGCCAATGTTAATTTCAGCCAGGCTAAAATGAGAGGCCAGTGTATGGCTATAGTCAGAGCCATGGAGGGCAGGGGAAGGGAGTGGCAGTTTATGAACTGAAATGCCACTTAGTGTTTTTCCAATCTAGGAATGCCAGTAGGCAGATGCCAGAAATGACTATCTCAAACTTTTAAAGTCACTGCTGACATACCACATCAAGTATAGGCATGGACACGGACACACGGACACACGGACACACGGACACACGGACACACGGACACACAGACACACGCGCACACGGGCACACACACGCGCGCACACACACACACACACACACACAACCCTAAGCTGTCATACTGCACAAAAGTCAGTAAATAAGTGTATGATCTATGTTGAGAATCTCACCATATATGTAGATCATAAATGTAATTATATTGTAATGTAATGATGTAATCTGTTTTAATCAAAATTATGTCATTCATATATTTTATTGACATTGCCTCCTTTAAGAATGCATGTAATACAAGTGTTTGTTCTTTTCTGCTGAAGTGAAATATTCTAAGGTTTGAAATCAGTAACTTCTATAATTCAAATTAGATTCTATAGTTGTCGATTGTTGTTACTCTAGCTTAAATTCTAAACTGCCTTTTAAAAATGTAACATAATATAAACCCAAACCCAATTATTATGACATAAAGATGATTTGACAATCAATGTGCATAACAAATTATGCTGAAATTACTTCAAATAAGAAAAATCATAACCCCACTGTGGCATCAGTGTTAAAAAAGTACTGCATGATTAACAAAAAGTCACTTTAATAATTTTTTTAATTAATCACTGTCACATCCACATGTAACCGTTTTCTTAATCGGATCTCAGATGTTAAACTCTGATCCTATTTTGGTCTCACCAAAGCAATTTAACACTCTGTGGATAAAATCAAGACATGTATAACCTTCTTTTTGTCTCTTTGTCAGGTCCATATTATTGTTTGAACGTGTCACAATCCTTGTATAATCATTAAAAGGAGCAGCAGGTGCTGTTGGACTTTTACCAAAGGCATCTTAAATGTGAAAAACATGCAATTATAAACATTTTATTCTGAATAAAAAATTTAAAAATCAAATATCAATGCCCTCTTTGGCTCAGTCCACTAGAACACCATTGCACATAACGAACAATAACAGTCTGGATGTGTGAGTCTCATTCTTTGGCCAGGTGAATGCTGAAGCCTCCACAGCATCTCCCAGCACTTGTGAGGAAGGGACGCACAATGACGCCCAGCACAATGCTCCATAGGCTCTGCAGCCAGCGTGCGCCAATGAGTATACAGTGGCTACAAGGACCAACCATCCTGTCATAGAAAGAAACACAATAATTACAAAGAAAGACAGTTTTTACTTTCCAAAGATTTAGTATTGCACTACCACAAAGCTGAGGGACTCACAGGAGACAAATGGATATAAGAACAGTCAAATTCAGTCCAGCAGAGAGGGAAATATCCTGTCTTTTAGTTTAGGATCCTTCAAAAACATGAGTTTCAGCTGTACTTTGTGTTTAGTACTAATAAGCAACTAAAAATATGCTAGCTTGCTAAACCAAGAGGGTAAACATCATAAACGTTATATCTGCTAAACATCAGAATGTTAATCTTGTCATTGAGTGCATGTTAGCATGCTGGTGTTAGCATTTAGTTCAAAGCACCATAGTACAGCCTCACTGGGCCACTTGTGAGCACCACAAACAATCTTTGATTCACCCTCATGTTATTGAGGTGGAGGCAGAAATTTCAGAGATGGATATCTCCAAACCTGGCCAAATTAAATCCAAACTGACACCACTAGCAGTAGGTGAGAAACAATGCCTACGGAAGGCACGATCTAAACCTACCAGATGTGGAAGCAGCTGAGGATGGCAAAGAGGAGACCAGAGATAATTGAAATGGGAATGGCCAGAAGCACTGTGACTATCCTGTAGATCCAAACCCTAGACACCTCAAACAGGGCATTACTCCAGGTCCACACCCTGTCCCCACTGCGCACTGACACTGGCTCTGCAATCACATCCTCAAACGTCACCTGGAGACACAAAGAGAAAGTGGTGCTGATGCTACAGACGTCAACCAATAAGTCATGTTCCTGTTTGACTTGATTCCCCTTCAAGAATAAATTACTGCACTGCAATCAGCCGACCAGTCTCTTGGTTCTACATGTCAATGATTTTGTGTATTTTGTTATCAGCTTTCAGCTAATTCACTGCATTGGACAAATGCACAAAGGGTCCATAAAACAAAGTTCAATAGAGCTACTGCATAAGAATGCAATACCTTGAGACAGTCATTGATACCACGGGGGTCTCTGACATTAATCAGAGGCTTGGTATCACTGATTTCCACTAGTGTGGACGTATGAATGTCTTCCTCTTCTTCCAGAGCAGGAGGGGCCCTCCACAAAGTCTCAGGTTCCTCCCCATTATCATATTCATCAGGGTCACTGGAGTCCTCCAAGTCAATCTCTACTTCCGCTGAATCTTCCCCTTTCATCATCGTGTTCATCCAAACGTGAAGAAAACACAATCCAGAGAGCAGAGTTTGTGCCTGTCACTTCCCCTTACAGCTCAGACTGAGGCCGCTGACCAGACCCCTCAGCTGACTGTGCAGTGAGGTTATATTGGGAACATTACTGTGCCCTGGATGGTATTTGCAGATGGTCTTTCAAGTGAAGATCATTTCCCTGGGCTGTGGGAGGGATAGGAAGGATAGGGTTGGATATAAATACTGTAAGCATAGAGAAGGCTCTGTATACACTGATACACCCTACTGGGAATGCAATCATGCAGACATATACACAGACAACATGAGACAAATCTGCATGCATGAGAGTAAAGATAGAGTAAAACAAATGTTTAGAGACTTCCAACTGAAATATTAAGTGATACAGGAATACTTGTAGTCATCTACTTACTGATTTCATTCATTTCCAAGTCTCATTAAACTCATTAAGAGTCTCAGAGAAAGGGTTGACTTGAAAGACAATACTGCCTCCCTCTGGCCTGTAGAGGAAAGGAAGTCTCTTCTTCAGAGCAATCAGATTTGCCTGTGCCCCATTCCTGTGCGATATGTTGCAAGTAAGTATACAAGTACAATTCATTTTCTCAAAAATCAGATGGCGCTAAACTTTATGACACACCAGAGCATTATCAATATTTTTTTTGGACCCTTCCCTTGACTAGGAAAAAGAAATGCACCATTGTCCTACAAAAATATCTTAAAATAATATGACACTATTTATTTGTTGAATCGAAAAATTATGGAAAACATAACAAAATGATAACAGCCATTCTTCATTTTTTAACCAAGAGCTGTCACTTTATATATACTGTATAAAACACACTTAACTTTTAACATTGCTGCTTTTCTGTGAAGATGTAGAATAAAGTGAAAGTATGCACTACACTGTAGCCTTGTAAAACATAATATGCGCTATAGAGATATACAGTATATATAAAACAAAACAAAAATCAAAAAGCCATGTACTGACATATTGATCCTATTAGCTTAGTTGATTTTGATGAGGAAAATAAACCCCTGGTACAGAGGCACCAGTTGGCCTCATAAATCTTTTTGATCCTTTTCGATCTGTCCCCTACAGAAACCAGTTTATTGTTCATCTGTGAGGGTCCATTCCTCTCTTAGTCTGCTCCTTCCACTTCACCAACAGCATCAATCACAATGAACCAACAGGATATATGTTGCATGTTATCACAATATCCTGTTCTAGGCCCAGCATGGAAAGCATTCTCAGGTCTCTTTGTCTTTGTCTGGTGTAAAGCATGTTTCGCAACATGCTTTTAAGAAAAAAACCTTTCACCTCTCAACCTTTGGACCCATTAACCAGTTATCCTCTCTGCTATTAATAGGCAGGCTATCGCTCAGCTACCCACCAAACCTTCATCGCAAGACCATCTCACATTGCTCTCATCATCATCATATAATGACCCGGTACGGCAGCTAGCAATGTCATGATCTGGTAAAATAATGTAACTACCTCCTACAGAAATGTCTTTACCACCCATCCTATCCATCTGCAAAACTTAGTGATTGATTGTTGGCTACATTACATAATCTCAAGAGACATGCAACCAAGAGTTTGACCTATGCACTACTAACAAAATGGAAATGTTTCCACAATCAAAAATGTTAAACAATGACTGCACATAATACAAAACAAACCACTACCAAATATGTTACAAACTGTACATTTATTTTGAGTTGAACTTAGTGAGCTACTCTACGATGACCACAGTCTCCATGGTAATGAAAACGTCTGCTGGATGAAGACAAAGAGAGAACACTGTGTATTGATGACAGAGAGTTTCCTGTGCCTGTGCCGGAGACGTTGGTATGCTAATGGTCCTCACACCTCGCCAGATGGGGTTTGTTTGTGACAGTGGCTGCACAGGTGAGTCAGTGGAGAGAGAGAGAGAGAGAGAGAGAGAGAGAGAGAGAGAGAGAGAGAAAGTGTGTGTGTGTGTGTGTGTGTGTGTGTGTGTGTGTGTGTGTGTGTGTGTGTGTGTGTGTGTGTGTGTGTGTGTGCGTGCGGGCTGTGTGTGCGTGCATGCATGCGTGTGTGTGTGCACGCGCGCGTCGGTTTTAGGCTACTAAAAGACATAGGGAGTCAGCTGTTAATTTATTTCCGGAAAGTAAATTTGTTTTAAGCCTGTTTTTCGTTGGCCAAAATTAGCATCCCTACTAATATGTTAATATGAATTACGGATGCACCTTGCTAACCAAGCTAGCTAGTTGGCATTAGCATTAGTGCTTGGTCCTCCTCCCCGGCTCCACCCTCTCGTCTAGCGTGGAGCATGGACTAGAGGCTCCCAAAAACCAAGATGGCAACGGCCAAAATGACAAACTCAATGCTTCAAAAGGTAGTCCACAAATCAATGGGTGAAGTCACAGTGGCTGCGTCTAATATTATGCTAATTTTATACAGTCTATGACGAGAACTCAAGGTTTCTCTAACATTTGTGGTATGTGACCGTCATGACCTCAGCATAATAGTAGAATTCTACTTGAACATGTTTACATGCTTTAATGCTTAATTTTTTTACATTATTTTCACCTGTTCAACTCTACAGCGTTGTGTCAGCCCTGGAGTATGGTCTGACTACACCGCTTATTTATATATAGGAATATATATATATACCTATATATAGGTATAGGAAAAAGAAACGCTCTGGCTTGTGTATGTGTACCAATCACAGCTGTTCTGGGCGGGGCTAAGCCCCAGATGCAACAACGATGCCCTTGCAAAATAGATAATGGAAATATCGGAAGCGGAGGGATACATTTTAAAAGAAAAGTTTAACATTTGAGGAAATAAACGTATTTGCTTTCTTGCTGAGTTAGATTAGAGGATTCTTCTCTCAATCTGTTCGTTAAATATGGAGCTACCGCCTGCAGCCGGTTAGCTTTGCTTAGCAGAAAGACTAGAAACAAGAGGAAACCACAATGTGACAGAGCCAGGCTAGCTGTTTCCCTGTTTTTAGTCTTTATGCTAAGCTAAGCTAACCGGCTGGCTGTACCTTCATAATTATCAGACAGATGTGAGAGACTGGAATCAATCCTCTCATCTAACTCTCAGCAAGGAAATTAATAAACATATTTCCCTGAATGTTTAACTATTCTTCTAACATTTTAGCTGCTGGTTGGCTAACTTAACAGACAGACATGAGAGTGGTGTTGATCTTCTAATCTAACTCTTGACAAGAATGCAACCAAGCATATTTCCCAAAATGACGAACTATTCCTTTAAAGAGTGTTTTTCAGAGGGCCTGTAGGCTAATATGCATGTGTTTCATCATGGCTTTGGGCCCTTAACTAGTTTGTGGAACCTGACTGAGTGCACTGGTCATGAGGTTGTGCTCATAGACAAATGGCTGTGCTGTGTGAAGCTCTGTGAAGATGGTTGAGCAGCTGCCATGTTATAGGCTATGTGTATATGCAGTTCTGAGGGAATTCATGCTGTTACTGTTTAAGAGAAGGTCTGATAAAATAATGTGGTTCACTCTGTCGGACAGCACCATCAATAGCACCTCGTCCCCTTTGATTCTTCAGGAGTGGTTCTCTCATTATCACTGGCAAACAGACAGCACAAGGCACAGCACACAGAAGAACATGAGGTCTTTTCATTTAGCCTACCATTAAGGACAGCCAAATAACAAATCACAGTCGGCTGAGCTCTAGCCATGAATTCTCATTTTCTATAGAGTGGGCTTGTGTTTGATCTGCAATGAATATGCTTTGTAAAAGAGATGCACAGTTGATTGTCTTGATTTAATAAAAGCCGCCACTGAGATGGAAGGTCCTTCACTTTAATTAATAACTTATGAAGACTGCTTATATAGGCTAAAATATTCATTAGACCGAATTGCACACTTTGAAAGCAGGGTGATGATGATTATCTTCTTCATATAATTGTTTTCTATATTACATACAGTATGTCATATTCAAAAGATGTGTGTCTAAATATTTCTGAGAGAAAAGGGGCAAAAACTTTGCGATTTAGAAAATATTGGTTGCTTTTTCAGTTTATGTATTTCTTATGGAGTAAAACGTTTTCTTGGTATTTTTTTAACACTTCCTTATCCCTTAACATCCAGTTCTCTTAAATTACCATTTAAAGTAGCTTTACTGTAATGGTGAACAAAATATTCTAGCCCACATTGAAGCAATTTGATGCTTAGACTGAGTTAATTATTTCAAACCCATTACTCTATGTTTTTATGGCTGCACAACTCCATCAAATGGGAATATTCTAGGTGTCTTGTGCATTATTTTATAAACATTCCCCCCAAAGTCAGCCAGACTTATTTGGTTCCTTTGCTAACCTTTGGAACATTACTACAGTTATAAATTAAAGACTGCAGGCATGAACAATGTTTTGGGTCCATAGCAGGTTTTTGAAATGATTGGCCAATTGCTAAACAATTCTAAACAACCTTTAAGAGTTGACTAAAGTGGACATTAAGAATACGGTTAAAACTGTCAACCTGTATGAGAAGATCAGCATAGAAAATTACTTCATATTATCCTTTTTTTAACATATCAATAACATATCTTCTTTATATGATTGTTGTGACTGATGACATGTATATTGTGTTTGTGGATGTGGGAGATACTTGTATGCGCACAGTTCTCTTTGTGTACAACAAATCTCCATGCAGGTGTCATATCATTTGCACACCATGTGTGCATACATCACTGCTTGTTCTAGGCTTCCTGTTTTATTATGTTGGCTTTGATAACAGTATTTGTCTGTACTTGTTATGAAAGTTGCATCGATACTCTGTAGCACTTACATGTGTTTACCATCAGGAACCACATGGCACTGTGTTGCCTTGCTTTTACTAACATATCCGGATATCTAACTGACATGCGTGCGGTTTTAGGCTACAAAAAGACATAGGGAGTCAGCTGTTAATTTATTTCAAAAAGAACATTTGTTTTAAGTTTTTCATTGGCCAATACTTTCTCTCTTGACTGACATTAAAGCTGCGGTTATTTTATTTACACAGTATGTTTATAATTCTAGATATGTTTACAGGGTTAGTGAAAATGTTCTCTTCAGTTGCCGCCTATTATCGTGTCTATCCAATTATGTCCTCTAAATCTAATCTATGTGTGAGAGCTTCAAAATATTTACCCACATCAACATTTTATCATCTAACTGTCTTCATTCACTGATCTTAGAAATAATTAATGCTTAACCCAGTTTAAAAGAAAAAAAACGGCATACAGGCCTACCATCATTGTATGTCTACAATATTTGATAAGTAAGTCATATTCATAGGTAAATGTATTAAAATATAAACAGTTGTTGATCTGCCAGTGTACACATATTAAGAGGATATTAGAGACAACCACTTCATCTGATGAAATGGAATTTTCTCCTTATATAATAATGTGTTTACTGGGTTCAGTCTTAGTCACAGGCCTTATAAATGTAGGATTGATACTTAATTTTGTTGTACTTTGTTGTGCCCTGACAATACATTTATTTTGTTATATTGTATTCTATCTATTATAAATGTACACCTGGAGGACACGGAGGTCAGGAGTCAAAGCTTTTCTTCACGGAGAAAAAATGTCAAACATACAGAGATGGTGCACATGCAGGTGTTGCTAATGCAGATGGCTGTTTTAGTGAGTATTTTTGTGATCAGAGAGAGAAATAGGAATTTCCTTTTTACATTTGAGAGCATTTAGTTGGCACAATTTTCCAAAGCGACTGAGCTCCATGGTACTGACAGGACACGTGATGGACTTTTAATGGGGAGGTTGCCTGTTGATCTCATGGTTACACCCAGCTGCCCCTTCACTGTAACAGGCTTTCCCTGTAAGATTAATGATTATACATGAACAGTGAGTGTAGTCAATTATTCTCTGCTGTCAGAATATACAACAATATTGATGAAAATAATATGTGATACTTGAACTGTCTTGCCCTGAGGATACATCTAATCTGTTTAGTACAGACCAATGTGCTAACGTTTACATATTGCTTGTTAGTGATGTACTGTAAGATTGAATGCTTACTAAAATCTACAGTATATAAATTATTAAATTAACCAATGTTTATTTGCACATTTAAAGCGATAAGAAACAATACATTTTTGAAGAAAAGTAATGGGTCTCTTTTTTGAGTACAATAAATAAAGTTCACAAAAATTCCTGCAACATAAATACAACACAACAACACTGAATTACCTATACAAAACAATACCGCTGCTATATTGAAGCCTCATTTTAAACTTGTGAAAAATTAATGACTGCCCACTCTCATCCTTATTATAAATCCCTTACTTCTGATATAGTATTTACCTGAAGATCTGTATACTGATTATGTTGTTATGACTTCAAGTATAATCCGATATTTGTGCTCATTACTTTTTAATACAAAAATAAAGTAGCTTTGCTTAAGTAGTTAAAACAAAGGGTTCCTTATGAGATTATTAACTTTATGGCTACTAGTTTGACCACAAATACAGAAACAATAATTCAAGAAACAATGTCTATTAGCTTTCTATTCCAGTATTGTTTCTAGGTATAATCTTTAGATAAAAGGATAAGAGTAGGCTATGTCAAGTTTCATAAACAATTTCCTGATACTGTATGTTAGCTTTCACCGTTTGCAAATACAGTTTACAGACATATTGCAGTCATTAAGTACTCTGGATCACTCATTATCTTGTAACTGTAATAGTCTAGCAGGCTACCAATGCTACGACACAACAGTGAGGTATATGTATCTAACTGAACTCTTCAGGGATCTGTCCCGGTATCCTGAAACCAGTCTGCCCAGTTTGATCCAGAGTGCTTCTCATACTGGATGTGGTAAAACTTGCACGTGTCTCTACTGTGCAGCTGGTCCTATGGAGGAACTGCAGAAAATTCTCATGGCCTGAGCCCTCATGGCTGGAGACGGGCAGCTCCACTGGCCGTGCTGAGTAGCAGCGCCTCAGCTTACAAAGTTCCTCCCGGATCTGCCGGTTAAGAAGCCCATAAAAAAATGGGTTAATAGCAAAGGAGGAATATGCCAGCCAAGTAACTGTTTCCTTCAGGTCATCGGGAATCTTGGGAGTTGCATCTAACGTCAGATGGAGGTGAAAGGCAAAGTAAGGCAGCCAGCAGATCAGAAACTGGCCAACAATAACCACCAGAGTGAGAGCGGCTTTACCTCCACCAAAAGGCCGGTCACGCATAATCCTACGTGGGGTGTTGCGGGTTGTGATAATGGTAGTCTGGCTGTTTATTGAGTCAGAGCGATGCTTCACTTGACTGTTTGTCCACAAGGGCAGAGGTCCATGCTGGCGGGCAGCCACACGGGCCACTTTGTACACATTACAGTAGACAGCAAAAATCACAACAGCAGGCAGGCAGAAACAGGTGACACTAAAGAACACAGAGAAGACTCGTCTGTGGTCACTGTGGCTCCAGTGCAGTGAGCAGTGTGCAGCACTGATGGAGCTCAAGCTGCTGTAAGACGGCCACCCAAACACAGTAGACAACGCAAGCACTGCAGAGGCTACCCACACCATCACTATCACGGCTGAAGTCAGCCTCAGGGTCATCTTGACCTCATAGCGCATGGGGTGGACGATATAGTAGTAACGTTCCACACTGATGGCTGTGATGGTGAAGATAGAGGCAGCTATGAGGATTACATTGAGGAAGATGTAAACTTGACACTCCAGTATAGTGAACACCACACCAGCAAAGTATGGAGAGTTGGACACAATACCAAGAGGCATGAGCAAGATGGCACACAGCAGGTCCACTCCACACAGGTGGCACACAAAGGCAAATTTCCTGAGATGAGGAGCTTTTATGATAACGACCAGAACAGCAGTGTTGGATAGAAGTGCCAGAACATTCAGGGTCACCATGAAAAATATCCCTGTCAGGTCCTTGAAGTGTGTCTGCGGGCTGGGAAGGGTGCCCAGTTGTCTGCTGGGAGCTGAGGGCATTGGTGCCCAAACAGTGGTGCTGACATTGTACTCAGGGTACAGAAATGAACTGTTTTCCTCCATGATTCATAGTGAAGGTTTCAAAGTAAAAGTACACATCTTTATTCCGGACTTCCCCATTGTTCAGTAATGAGGCAGAAGTATCCTTCAGACATCAAAGGAAATAGTCTTCACTCCTGTGTTGGAGAAAATAAAGTCCAATTAAACATTAACGTTTATGACAAATCATGTTCAATAAAGACTACATTAAATCTTTAAACTTGCAATAACTAAATATTTAACCACTTTGGTGCAGCGAAAACAAGCTGCACCTTTTAAGTTGATATGGTTAACATGTTAGCAAACAGATTCCTATTAACACATCCAGCAGATACAAAGCTACATTCACATTCATTTGGAGTCATGTTTATGTCTTTAAGTCCAATTTTCACTCTGTTTTTGGTCTCCACCAACTCTTGAGCAGCTAAATGCTCCACTATGTTCATCAGCTATTTGGTAACTGTGTCTGTTTGCTGTTTGGTACTGGACAGGTAGTGTACAGGTACTTAAGCAATTTAATTAAACTTCTGTAAAGTTAGGAGACTCATGAGAACTATTTTTTAAAAGAATGGTCAAAAACAAAGCAGCTATGACCAAGATAGCTTGACTTTTAGCACCTTCCTTGCCTAGTAAAATGTCCACATCTTTCAAACTCTGTACCTCAGTTTGTAATGCAGGCTTTTTGCTGAGATAACACTGATGACATCACTATGTTGTCATCAGGCTTGACAAATCTCCTCCAGAGCCACAGAAGATACAGTTGTTGTTTTTCAGGCGTTATCACTTACCATGATAAGTAAACTAATATTTTGATTTATAAGTAGTGGATCTCCCCTTTAAGCCCCGTCCAGTTTGATGGTTCTGGGAAAGGCACAGTTAATACTTGCTAATGTATCAAAACAGAAATTTGAATTGATTACACTCATGCCTAATTAGGGCCACATGTTAAATATAAACATTCAGAGATCCTCACTGCAGCCTCATGACCTACGACGGAACACACACATAAATACCTTAAAGGTATTGTAAAGTAAATCAATAACTGCTTGTGAGAATATTTAAGAAGGGATGCTCTCTCTCTTTTAGTGAGCAAGGGACATGATCAATAGGAATAATTCATGGAGGACACCCTGTCTCTCCTCCATCCGTCCCCATCCTTTTGAAATGTAAGATAATGAGTTTGCTTGTTTTAGCCCAGCTGCAGGGAACTGGCTGCATTGATTAGTATGTGTTCAGCGTCACCCTGCACAGCACCATCAAATAGGAAACCTCTTACCAGGAAAGGTTTTACCCCTGACCATTGAGTCGTTTATTGTGAAAAACAACCAGAAAGCATTGACTGAATGTATATTCTGTGTGTTTAACTGTACATTTTAATTTAACAAAATTCAGCAAATGCACAAACTGAATTTCAAACATCTTCTCTGCATTATTGCTTTTGCAGCTTTTCATCTCTTTGTAGCGCCTTTAATGCGCCAGTACATACATGTAACCACCATCTTGTGCTGCTAATCATAATCAGGTTTCAGACTGTGGAGCATGCTGTGTCCTAAATACATGTGATCGCTCGCTGCCTGTGATCCACTGATGCTCTCCCCTGCTGTAATCTTCTCTGGTGGACAGCTATTGGCATGCCACATTTGCAGTCAGATTTATCCCCAGGAAGGACTACATGTACATTCTCATGCGTATTATGTAAGGGTGTCCGCATTTGTCATCATGTTGCTCTTGCAGCACATGCTACATCTTTTAAGTCTGCAGGTTTTACTCCTGAAGTGGATGATCATTTTCAGCATCTAGATATTTACAGTTTATTTAGTTTATTTAAACACCGAAACATGCAGTAGATTTAGCCTCTGCTGTAGATGTTCTCTTTCACTATTTTTTCTACATTATAACGACGATGAGGGAATTATTCAGGTCTTTAAATCCCTCATAAATCCATGTTACAGAGTATTTTGCCCTGTACAGAGAAACCCCATAATCTCACCCTATGTTATGACCTTCTAAATCATGTTAATAACCAATTGCAAAATGAAAAAGAAATATTGAGCATTAAATATCTAAAAGATTTCCATGTCTATGACTATTGTAATACAAAATGTGTTTCAGTAGATGCAATTTAAGTTAAAGATAACAAGAATGTGTTTTGCATTACTCTACATAATTAGCCTCATTGAGAAATAAAAGACACAAAAAAATAGTATTAGATGAATTGCAGTACATTTCCATTACTGTATCTATTGTAGCAACATGTTGATGTACATATGCTAATATTGTAATTGTAGTGTGCATCAGATTCCACCAAAGACGTCAAAGTAAAATCACAATTAAAGGCCCTATCCTACATATCCAGGTACGGGTAACCATTTGAGGGCCGCCATGTGTGATGGGTGGACCTTTTTGTCCGGTCTATTTGTAATGCTAAAAGTTCATGTTCAAAACCACCAGGAATCTTTAATATTATTTTAGATACCACTTGTTTATATCATCAGTTACCTCAGAGTGTTCTTAAATGTCTTAAGGCCCTTGTCTTAACCTAACAGATTTCATTTATACAATTAAAAATGAATTACTAATCAAAATTTCACCAGACTGCAATATACTAGGACTTCAAATCAATATATGATTCGTAACATTGACCTTCAATTTAGTTGATTCAAACATCTTCCTCAGTCTTTCACATTCTCAAACACATGCATGGTGCTCAAACTATATATAAATAGTGTAACCTACAGTCTATATATAACAGATAAATGATGAAAGAATGAATAAGGAATCTAAAGCTCTCAGAAATTTGGAGTGATAGAGAAAAACATTATAGAGCCTGCGGTATTCTTTTTAATTATCAAATGCACTAAACATTTTGTCAGCATTTATATTGCTGTATATGAACCCCACTCATTATCAAAGCTTAGTCTTATAATGCCATAACCACTTACTTACACAAAAACATACCAACCAACTCTTACATTTTGAAAATTGGCTGTAGCTCCTCCAAAAAGTTTTCTCTGACTTTTGTAAAGTTGAGTACTTCCAAATTATGGTGATGACTCTTCTGTGAATCCTTTAAATCAAACTCTGCTCAGGTGTTGTTTTCTGGTGTATTAGAGTGCTGGTCCACCTTACAGATATCTATTAGGAGCTAATGCAAAATCTGTGGTAAACAAAAATGGTAGAGTATCCCCCAAAAAACAAAGACATATGAGACTTGGTAAAGGACCCCAGGGAGAGCTGACACTGACAGAGAGTTGATGTGCTGTGCATCCACTGAGACAACACAGCTGGCTGAGCCAAAGGAGGGGGAGGGGGGAGGAGCCAGCAATTGGTGATTGTTCAAATCACATCTTTCAAGACAAGATGACTCTATCAAACCACCACCCGCTGACATTAACTATGTCCCACACACACTCTCTTTCATCAGTCAGTATGTGGCAGTGACTGTCACACACTGCCCACTATGCCTGTCTTTACAGATGTTCCTCTATTCTCCTCTACAGAGCTTCAGCGAATACGCCACACACACACTGAAGGATTGGTTGGATTTGCTCAGTCAATTCACACTCTTCTTCAAATGGAGTTAATCGTATTTCTAATTGATTTCGATTTTTTTTCAAGTAATAGTAACCATTTAAAAACAGTAGTTTGAGAGTTGATCATTGGTTAAATAGGAGCGTAACAAAAGGCTCAGCGCTGACACCTATTGGTTGCTGGGAAAACAAATGTATGTAAATGATGTAAGAAAGGGTCCAAGTTAAGATAACAGAAGGATATCAGTTCTAACGGTTTATTGGCCCTCACGTAGGTAAGCACAACAAACAGAGAACTGATGTAATAGATGTTGTGGAAACAGGGAGATTAATTATCACTTACAGCATATTTTGCAACTGCAAACAAAACTATTCTAGAAACACAGTATCACTTGGTGTAATGCAGTTTGTCATGAACAACAGCGTACAAATGGCAACCCTATTTTTTAAAACAGAAAGTTATAACAGTATAAATGTTCAACAAAGACCGACTTCACAGACTTGTTATTTAGACATAGTTACTTACTAACTCAAATTAAATAAGAACACTTGGTTGTTTTTACCACTGACGAGTACACATGTGACATTTCATAGTGCTGTTAAACGTCTTGGAGTCACCAGATTAAACTTCACACGTTTCAAACACACGACCGACAACAACAGCTGTAAAAAAACAAACTCTAAAAAGTGTTAAAAAAATAGCTAACTAGGCTACCTAACTTCAAGCACGAGATACCAATACTGAATAAACTACAGGACAGGTGGATTAAAAAACCTGCAACCTGTCACACATTTCTATCAGGCATGAAAAACTGGTGACCAACAGATGAAGGCAGACACCAAAGGTTATACCTGAGAATCATTTCTCATTTCTCCATTTTCAGGCAGGAGTGAAGCATCTTGGCAAAAGCTTTGAATAGCTTTGTTTTCAGCTTTACCCATACCCAGTCTCTTCTTTAATAGTTTGTCCTCATTATTCAACTTTGTGCGGATTGCAGTTTTTATTTGGCTGCTATCAACGCCGAATTTGAGTGCCACGTGATCTAAAAGAAGAAGCAAAATAAACAATTTTAATCACCATTTTGCATTATCACATTCATAAATAATGAGCATCTACCAAGGTCTGTGTGCTTGAAATTCAAAAATGTTCTCTATCTTACCAAGTATACTTCTCAAGATCTCAGGGGGGAGTTGAGGCTTGTGGCAATCTTCTCCGGTAAAGGTGTTCCTCCGGCCCTGCAGAGAGTGTGTGGCCAACGTTTCTCTGTCAAAAAGTATCATCAGCAGTGCCGACGTGTACTTTTTGTAGTCTGCGATTTCTGCAATGCGCTCATAAAGATTTCTTGGTACACGGAGATTCTCTGAGAGATACAACAAGTTCTGATCGTCCTGTGGGCAAAGAAGAAAAACTATAAATGTATTAAGATGCTTCAATGGCTGAATCTGACACCATCGCTTTTCTAAAATTGTCTTAAATCTATTACCTGGAAAATCTTGAAACAGGAGCATTGATAATTAGCTCTCCAATGATAACTGAATTTAAAGTGCTCATATTATGCTCATTTTCAGGTTCATAATTGTATTTAGAGGTTGTACCAGAATAGGTTTATGTGGTTTAATTTTCAAAAGTACTGCACATTGCTGCAGCTCCTTTTTTCACACTGTGTGTTGAGCTCTCTGTTTAAGCTACAGAGTGAGGCATCTCACTTCTGTACCATCTTTGTTGGGAGTCACACATGTACAGTAGCTAGGTCAGCACAGCTAGCTAGTCAGTTGCAGAGTATGAGGGCGTGCCACGCTAGCAGCTAGACGAGCATTATCACGTGTGTTAAAAAGTGATGCACGTTTGTGAAGGAAGTAAATGCTGGACTACAATTATAGAGATGTTTGGAGCAGTTTGTGAACAGTGTTTTCTCTGGAAGATGGTAAGTCCCTTTGGGGTGGACGTTGGGCTTTTTCACTTTGTAAACCTATAACATGAACAAAAAGATATATAACACAATAAAGGGAAGGGGAAACGCCAAAAGGCATAATATGAGCACTTTAAGTGAACTGAGCAATCTTCCCAAAATTGTGCTGTTATTAGAAGACATGGAGTATATAAGCACTGACCTCTGAGATATTATGATCCTCCCTCATCTCTTCCTCAGGATCAGCCAGGAAAGAGATAGCTTTATCTTGAGAGTTCTGCTGTGCTGCTGCTGCTGCATCGCCTCCTTGGAGAACGTGATCCAGAGTGACTCGCAGTTCATGTGCTGTGTGCCTCATCTGCATCATGAGAGTGTTCATCTCTGTAAAAGGTGTCAAACCACTTTAGAAATGCTGAAACAGAGGAAGTTTATTCATACAATAATTAACATTAGATAGCATGTGGCTCAGGGCCTTAGCTAGGATTTTAGTAGAGCCCCTCCCACCGACAAAACTTTTGACAGCCAAAAAAAAAAAAAAAAAAAGTATCAAGAAAATCACAACAATTTCACATTTTATCTTTCATTTAACTGCTCATTATATGTTTATCGCTCTACATGGTGGTCTTAATGCCTTTTCTACACATATTTACAGATATGTAAAACATAATAAATCCTTTTTATTTAATTTGGTAATACTTTTTAACAGGTCTGTCATTTTCTTAGAATTTGCTAAATAATTTCCTGAAATTAACTATGCAGTTTGATACCAATTGTAAGGCCAATAGGAATGTCCTTAGAAGGAGGGCAATTTATTCACAGATAAAAAGTAATTAATTATTTCAGTAATTATTGAGTTAATTCTCAAAATATGTTCAATGGTATGCTCGCCTGTAGACGGGTACAACATCTTTACATGATCTGCTGTGCACTGACTAAAAGACTGTAGTTACATTGACAATTAAAAATGTCCCTTTATTTACTACCAAATTGAATTTCTTTTTCGTAGAAGCCTTCTTGCAAATTATTCCAAAATTACAGACACAAAGCATCACCTGTAACAAACTATTCTTTGTCTGAATTGTTTTAAAACAATATCAGAATCAACCTTAAAAAGCCCAACACTTATACGCCTTCCCTGGCTATATTAACTCATTAATTAACAGTCATCTTTTTCCACCCACCTTTCAGCTCCCTCAGCTCTCTCTCGGCCAAAATTCTACATCTGCGTTCATATTTGAGTTGTGCCTGCAGTTGCTCTATTTTCATGAGAAGACTGATGGTGTCTGTTCTGATGCCTGGGCTTGCATTATTTTCTTCATCAAATTCAATGGTTTCATGCTGCCAAATGAGAAGAAATCACATGAACAGATTCCATGCATAGTAAGGTAAACAACAGTTGTTTTTTTATGCACAATTAAATAGCATCTCTCACCTCATTGTTTGGAAAAGGAGGTGAGTAGCTGGACTCTTGAGCCAACCTGTACTTATCCTCCATTGGATCACAGCCAAACTCCTGGGCATCAGGGCCGATTTTTATCATCTTGACTGGTGGTTCTGTTGGACCCGCTCCTGCGTCTCTCTTGGGTGGCATGGGGTTAAAAAATTATAATCTGGGAGAGTAAAGATTGATCAGTTGACAAATCAAGCCTTGCTTTTCTGCACAAGATGGAGTCAAACTTTTGAGTCAAACTTTTTCAGTCGCTCAACGTTGTTTGACTGTTAATTTTACAGTAAGTCATTTGAGACAAAGATGAAAAGTTAGTTCACGTCGCATCCCCCTCCCCCTGCCTCCTCAACCCCTCCTACTAGCTTCCAGATTGCCTCCAGCTAGAGCCACTGAGTGATACAAACTGTCTTTCAATACATTATCAAATACATATGATATGTAATGTTAGGCGGTTCAGAGGAGGCTCACCTGGCCGTTCAGCTCTACTTCACGGATAAACTGTAACCACACTCAGTGAGGACAGGGACAGAGACAGCACAGTAAATGCAAATACTGCGTAGTAGAGGAAGTAGTAGTACTACTGCAGTAGTGCAGTACATAGATCCTGATGCAATTACGGCTAATTTTTAACAGCCGCGCAAAACGTTTTTGGTTAAATATGTGTGAAATACTGCTCCTGCATTTATCTTTTAGTGTGCATGGTATACATTTGTAAAACAATTATTGTGTTGTGAAAATTATATTTTTTTACAATTATGTGCGGAACAAAGCTGCGAAAACGTATTCCCCGAGGGAAGTATTTTACCTCAGTACAGTTTCCTGCTCATCTAAATTCTTGATTGAACCAATGGAAATTCTGAGTTATAAGAGAAGGCGGGGCGCTTTGAAGGAACTGTGAAGACCAGCCAATCACCGTCTGTCTTTAAACGTGACTTCAGCTTCCTAGTTTGGTTGCAGTGTACCCATGTGGGTTCTATGGTTCTATGTTGACTTGCTGCCTTGAAGAAAGTTGATGAGTTAACTATATCTACAGTTTACTTTGAAACGCCGCTTGTCGCGTGCCATAATGTCTTCGCCTTTCTTTATGAAGAAAAAAGAAAACCCCAAATTTGCCAAAAAGGGGAAAAATACAGCAGTGCTGAAACGAAAGGTAAGTGAGCTGACTGTTAGCAAGTAAGCTAAACCCGAGTAACGTTAGCAAACCAGCAGGTTCCCACATGCGATTTACCAGCTCTAGCTAGCTGTTCTAACTCAGTCACTCATTGTATGCCATTACAAACCCCCCGTTTTCTTTCTCCTGCTGCAGGCTGATGGGGACTCAGGTGGAAAGAGCAAACTACGAGCCAAGAAACCCAACTCCAAACATAACGAAGAGATTTCCAGCGACTCTGAGACAGAGAGGTTAATTTCTGATGTACTTACTTGGGGTTATGCATTGTTTACCGCTGTTTGGTCCCGATTTTAAAGCACAGAACTAACACAGCAGTTGTAAATTTGTTGTGCTTTTGTTTCTTATTGCTCAGTCCTGTAGTGCCCAGAAAAAGACAGTCCAAGGAAGAGATTGATTATGAGGAAACACCACAGGAGAAGAAGCTTAGGTTAGCCAAACTTTACCTCGAACAGCTAAAAGAAGAAGGTATGCTTGTATTATCCAAACAGCATAACTTAGAGGTCTAACAGTACTTGTATGACTGTATGCATTTATTGTGTGATCTGAATTCATCAGAGGAAGATAAAGCAGAAGAAGACTCATTTGAGACTGATCTGATTGCTGGAAGACTTCAAGAAGATGTGGTAAGCGTGCTTTCTGTATTAAAATACATCATAGTGGCATAGTCATCAGAGTGTAATTGCCACTAGGGACATGAGACATGACCCCCTCACTTTTAATTATCCTGTCACTGTCCACCACCACCACCCCTGTACTTTTTGTGTGTTTATTTTAGTGTTAGTGTAGTTTCAGTTTGATCATTTAAATTAATAAAAAGGCTAACCTAACCAAGATGTGTGGATCTCTGAGCACATACAAATGTTGATATGCTCAACTGGGTCACTGTATTAGTGTTTGCCTCAGTATCATTTTTATTTCAAATTATTTCACCCCTGGTTTTGGAAGTGTTGGGTGGGAGGGGGTTATCAGGTGTTTTTGGAGGGTTGACTTCATTGTGTCTCCTCACCTGGCTTCCAAACTAAACCTGTGTCCTTGATCTTAGGCACATTATTTCTTTTTGGATTTAATGTGAGGTCAGTTGCCATGGACTGGTCTATGTTATTGATTTAGCTGTGTATGTGATTTGTCCCTCAGCTTGAACAAAAAGGAAAGCTTCAGCGGCTTATTGCCAAAGATGTAAGTATGGCGATTTGTATCTCTTCAATCTCAACAACATGTCTTAATATTTCAAGGGGAAAAAGCTGTTTATGAACAGACTGACTCTTTATTTAATTTCTCGTCTGTCTTTTAGCTCATGCCGCCGGATGCTTCAGAAATCAGGGTTTTAAGAGGACACAAACTTCCAATTACCTGTCTGGTCATCAGCTCTGATGACAAGTTAATCTTTTCTGCTGCCAAAGACTGCTCCATCATTAAGTGTTAGTATATATTAAAATCCTGAAAATTAATTGTTTTTGATACTACAGAGAAGTATGCATGAAAATTGAGAGGGGGGAATGGATTTGGATAAATATGAAAATTGTCTTGTCTGTTGCTGAGATTAATTCAATTCATGGTTTTTCTTATATCTTCAGGGGATGTTGAGACTGGGAAGAAACTGCACACAATACCTGGCGGAAGGAAAGGTACAGAGGATCGGCATGTTGGACATACAGCGCATATTCTGTGTATGGCCATATCCTCAGATGGAAAATACTTGGTAAGTAGTAGTCTCTCAGCATCCTGATTTGGCCAGTAGTTTGCCAAAATGCGACATCACATTGTAACAGGACTCTCTTTCTCAACACATTTTAGGCCACTGGAGATGTGAACAAACTGATCATGATCTGGGAGGCAGAAACATGTAAACATCTATATAAATTCACAGGGCACAAAGGGCCTGTTTCGGTACGTTCTCCCTCTTTCTCTCTGTTACATGGAATAACTCTTTTTTTTTTTTTTTTTTTTTTTTATCTTACCAGTTGTGTAGCTATTGTAGTGCTGAGGTCATCCTGTGAATCATATTAAATGTCTTTTCCTTCTCAGGGTCTTTCATTCAGGAAGGGAACTCATGATCTGTACAGCGCCTCTCATGACCGCTCAATAAAGGTGTGGAATGTGGACGAGAATGCGTATGTGGAAACTCTGTGAGTAACTAATCATAAAATAATTTATCTCACTCCGAAGCACTTGCATTTGTCTTGAAAGTGTGAATTTAACTGTGATTGTGACTCGCTGTAGCTTTGGGCATCAGGATGCCATCACAGGACTGGACAGTCTGAGCCGTGAGTGCTGTGTGACTGCAGGAGGAAGGGACCGCTCAGTGCGGGTGTGGAAGATAGCCGAGGAATCTCAGCTGGTGTTCCACGGCCACGAGTGAGTCCGTTTGTCCTTTTCTCTGTTGTTTTTGTGTCTCGCTGTTTGCACCATTGAATTCATGCCTTCTCTTTTGTCAGTTCCATATGGTCACCTTCCTAAAATAATGGCCTATGTCATTTTTTTCAGGTTTTTCAGAAAACACAAAAAACTGAACCAAATACTGAATATGTATTTATTAATAATTTCACTCAAAAATGTTATGACAATAGATGACTATTGACATACTAATAACAATGTCTGTCAATTATGCAACATAAGAGGAATAAATTACTTAGGCAAAGTTTTGAACATACCTTTGACTTAGGCAATTTTAACCCTTCAACTCTGTCAACAATCAGTGTGTTTACATGCACAGAAGCCTCATCACTTACCAATTGGGGACAAGCCCTGAATCCTGGAAATAACTTCAGTGATAGTGGTAGATTTTTGTTCTTCTTGTAGCGGCTGCCATTTTGAAAAGTCTTTTGACTTAGGCAAAATAAAACGGCCTAAGTTACACTCTTGACATTATACTAAAGGTTTAGAATCACATGACCTGTTAAACTGAGGATGTAGGCAATTTTACCAGAGGTGGCCGGCACCATGAGGAGATGATTTTAGGCAAGAAAATAATTTTTGTCAAAAAAATGACGTAGGCCATTATTTTAGGAAGGTGACAATATGAAAACACTGGGCATTACAATAATTAATTAAGAGGCACATTTTAATACTGTCAAGTTAGCAAGTATTACTTTTCAAAGTTGAAAGCTTTTTCCCCGAGTGAGCAGTGAAGGGAATCAACAATCAGAAAAAGTAGTGAGGTGATAATGTAAGAAACTCAGATTAGTGCAGGTGTCACGGTAATGTAACCAGTTTTTGTCACTTAAATGCCATACAGTATATTTAATTCATAATGTATGCATGTAATGATTGAATAATGCAGAATGCTAAATAGTCTTAAGAATTAAATTTTGAATATACCTTTTTTTTTTTTTTTTTAAATGAGTGTGAGAATTGTCCAAGAATCTTAAATTTTTTTTTGAGTTATGTTTATTCCTTAAACACTGACATAAATAGAAGAAATATTGATACAACAATAAGAACAAACTGTTAAAAACAATGTTCTGTGTTGAATTCTTAAGAGTGACTTGTACTGTATGGTCTTATGCTGCGTTCCAGACACAGTTTTTAGCCCGTAAGTTACGACTTCAAGTCATGACTCACGAGTTGGTAGCGTTCCAGGCAAAGTCACCACAAACCCTTCTAGCTAGCGTTAGCTAGCGTTAGCTAGCGGCTACCTAATGTTGACATTAGCTATCTAGGTTACTTTACGTTGCCTATTTATGTCTATTTATTTCTACTTATCACTGTTAATAAACGGTGGTCTGGTACGAGTTCACGAATAGTAAGTTACGGGTTTGACTGCCGTTCCAGGGCACTTTCACGGGTAGAAGGTTGTGAAAACATGAGTTTTCATTTAATGCAGCACATTAATTTAGAACGGTAAACAGTCAGTTTCACCTGAGGCCTGTACTACGAAGCAAGATCAACATGCCCTGGATTTATTTCAGTTACCCGGCTTCACCAAACCTAACAACCACGGTCCCGCACGATCTGTGTCACGATGGTGGTTAACAACTAGTTCAACCCAGGGTTTCCCAATCCAGCGTTCACATAAAAGAGGCGCCGTTTCCTGAAACGGGAAGGAAAGCTGGCAAAAAAAGCAGACGCTGTAAATGCGTAAATCACAACACTTATTAATTAATCTTCCCCATCAGTCAGGCACAAGATGTGACCATAATTACACTTGTGCTTTCCATAAACTGTTATTGCTTTAGCCTCTTATTTCAGTTGCAACTCTGCAAGCTGACAAATAGACTATACATAATTCCTTCTGCTGAAAATCTATATATTTCATAAAAATACCCATCAGGGAATGTTAAAGGGGTTATCGCTCTCTTAAATGGTTTAACTTTTATGAGTGCACCGAGCTGAACCAGATGTTCTAAGAACAATGACGCCGTTAAGTATTGATTGGTCAGTAGGCGGTGCTTCTACACCGGTTGATCTCTAATCTCCAACATAACCTGCTCCCGAGCAGGTTATGTGTTCAGCATATGTTACCATGGCGATTTAACCCGGTAACAAGTAATCCACCGTTGTCATACACAAAACCCTGGGTTGAACCTGAAGTTACCTCGTTAACGCCAAATCTTGCTTCGTAGTACAGGCCTCTGAACTCCTTTTAGTAGGTGTTATATCTCTTTTTAATGGACACCGTGCAGCCAATCAGAATTGAGTATTCGCTCAGGCCATGGTGAGAAAACACAGTGAAACTTAAACCGTTTTGTCCATTTCTTTGATTTTCTGCTCATTCAAAGTTAGTGTGATGAAGATGGTTCCATATTTTTTCATAATGCCATTTATTTGTTTACCTGGCGCAAAAGAAAACAAGCATCAGTATCGACGTCTGCCAAGTGAAAATTCTACACATTGGTATCGGCTGAAGAATTTGCAATCGGTGCATCTCTAACTGTAATGTGTTGTTAGGGTTGTTCTGTGACTCCTCTTTTGCCTTTTTTTGTTTTCTAATGTGTGGGGTTTTTTTTTTAAGCTTTTATAAATAATCCTATATCTCTAATATTCATCTATACGTCTTGCAGTTCCGGTTAGACTAACATAATTTGCTTTGTCACTATTGTCTCCCTACAGGGGTTCAATTGATTGTATCCAGCTCATAAACGAGGAGCACATGATAACAGGAGCTGATGATGGGTGAGGCAGTAGCAGCTTTTACAGTCGTGTGTGTGTGGCTGTGCGTGTGCGTGTGTGTATATAGAATCTAACAGATTCATTTGTGTTTCTCTTCCGTACCCTCTCTCAATTTTCTGAACGACCTCAGCTCTGTGTCTCTGTGGAGTGTCAACAAGAAGAAGCCTCTCTGCACAGTTAAGCAGGCTCATGGTCGCCATGGTGATGCAGGGCTGGAGCAGCCTCATTGGGTCGCCTCGGTAGCAGCGCTTCAGAACTCTGATACAGTCGCCTCAGGTGCCACTAGCTGTGAGGGTCCTCCTAACCAGCTTTTTACTATCTCTCATACATTCACTTCATCATGTGCTGGTTCCATTAAATTCAACCTTTTCACAGTTGTCTTTTATGAATGCAAGTTTAATCAATATAACTAATGAACTTGGTCCTGATTAAGTGTCTGGAAAAACCCATGTGTAGAACAGTAAATGCATTTATTTTTAGCTTAGCTATATTTAACCCTTGTGTTTTCTTCCCGTCAACCTTGAAAAATACACAATTTTTCGGCGTTTTGGAGGACTTTTTTATTTTATTTTTTGGTTTTGCTTTTTCCAACGTTTTAAATTGTTAAATTTGTAAATTTTCAGCGCTTATTTCTACGTCCCATATATTCTGAAATAAAACAAAAATTGAAAACGGGTCAATATGAACCGAAGTCAACACAAGGGCTAAGATGTTCTGCTGTCTGTAGTGATGTCCATTAGTTACGATGGTTTCTTCTGCGTAGGTTCACACAACTCGCAGGTGCAGCTGTGGAAGTGTGGCCAGAATTACCGTGGGCTGCAGCCTCTATTCAGTGTGCCAGTGGTAAGCTTACTTCCTCCTCTTGAAAAAGGTCACATTTACATAAGATGTGTTTTTAGCCAATTATGCGCGTTCTTTAAAATGCATTCCTGGCTGCCATAACAGCAAAATATCTTATTGTGTTGCTTCCTCTCTCAGTCCGGTTTCATCAACAGTCTGAAGTTTTCGAGCTCCGGTCAGTTCTTGGTGGCAGGAGTTGGACAGGAGCACAGGTAACTGAACTTATGATCATGTTTCCATGGAAACTGTCTGTACAGGTCCAACTTACTAAATGGCAGTGCAGGGTCCTGTTCAGTAAATGAAATGCACACTAGATGGCAGTGTTAATCCATCTCTCAGCCTTTGTTACAGGTGAAAAAGCATTACATTTGTTCCAGTATTCTTGAAAGAAGTGATAGTAGCTTGAAATGGCATCAGTTGATTTGAAATGAACTCAAGAACAGGCCATTTACATTGGGGAAATATATTTATTTGTATGTAGGTGAATTCCAGAAAATGTACATGTAATGATGGATGTTTATTATTTATGGTGTACAGTGGATAATTAAACCGCCACACATGTTGTTGTTGTTGTTGTTGTTGTTGCCTTTTGACAGTACATCTTAAACAGTTTTGGATGCCTCATTTGAAATGGTCAAAAAATACCAACCATTAACTCCATCGATGTGGTTAAAATCTGATTTGCAGATTTTGGTTGTTAAGAGGGTTTTTCTGCTGGATAAAGTTAATAAAGCACTCTCGTTACAATCAGAGCTGACTGTCTGAACATAACCTGAAGGCTGAAGTAACTGCAGTCACTTCCATAAACCTCTGTAATAGGAAGTCTAGCAACCAGCATCATCAGCCAGAGACTCCTCCCCAATACAAATTCTGTGATCAGTTTGAAATCGTGTGATCCCACACACATTTTAAATATTGGGTGGTATTTGCTCTGATTTCAATGTGTGATTTAACATTGATTCACTTTTTCCACAAAGGTTTGAGGCACTGCTAGAAGAGGTTAACCACCACTGTTGGTGGATCTGTTTAAAACATATAAACAATCTTTCAAATGCTATCTGGATGATGTAGTCCATTTGTATCTGTTACCTCTGATTCTACGTTTGTTTGTTTTTATCTGCAGGTTGGGTCGATGGTGGAGACTAAAAGAGGCCAAGAATGGGATCTATGTTATTCCTCTTAAAAGGAAACTTCCAAATCCAGAGGAAGCCAAGTTGACTGAATAGTGAACTGTTAAGTGTCTTTTTATTTTGTAAATTAAACGTTTAAAAACTGCCTATGTATCTTATTTTTGTATATCCTCTATTTGAGAATACAAATCTAAATGTTAAAAACTATATTCAGATATACAGGTATTTGCTGCTAGTTTCTCCTGTGGCTTTAGTGAAGGAGTCGGCAGCGTGAGCAAGGTGGGCTGTGGTTGGATTGGGCGAAAAGTGAGAAAAGGCTGGATAGTAGGCATAGGTACATCCCATCCGAACTAACAAAGACTCATTTCTTACATCTAATGATCCAACTTTTTTTCTTTTTTTTTTTTTATGTTTTACACATTTTTGATGTGAAAAAGATGTCATGTAATAAGTTACAATTAACTACAGGCAAGCACGAAATAAATTGTACTTGTTAGACTAATTACATTATTTTACTGTAGCTATCAATAAATACAATTTACGGTTGCATAAGTGTGCTGAAATTAGTGATTCATCAGCATAACCCTGATGTCAATGTTATATCAGAAATAGCATTACAGTGATAAGCCTGGTTAGTTTAGTATTTGCAGTTTTCTCTTTTTTTTTTTTTTCTGCAGGTGTCCTCTTTTCACTGGTACATAATTAGTTCTGTTACTCATACATATATTCATTATTCAATAATTTGTACATCAATGTTTGGAGGGAATACCATTTCTACCATATCTTCCACTTTTATAGTTAAACATTGACAATGACATTTTGCAATTAAAGTAACTTCTGGATGGGCTGCAGGTTTACTTAATGTAGATTTAATCTATAAAAACCAGGCAGTCAGTGGTTGGGTTGTTTGTAGATGGATATTAGGATTTAATATCAGGAAACTCCAATGAGTATAAAAGATGAAAAAGTCCAAGTTGGGTGAATACATTTTATAGGCACTGTACATGTATAATTGCACATACTAAACTAGTAGTTACAGCAATAGTCACAGCTTAGAGATCTATGCATCAAATACAAGTCTTGGTAATCGAGCAGATGGGGGGAAAAAAAAAACATGATGTGCCTGTTGGGGTGGGGGGCGGAAGTAACTTAATATCTTCAGCTGTTGCTTCTTTACTCTGGTAAAATAAGAAGCAATCCAATAAGTTCATTCAACTAAAGACATTTTAAAGTATGTTAATTTGGTTTAGAAGAAAAAACTCAAACCCTTTGTGCCAAAGTGGTTATTGTCTCTATATTGCTGCAGCTAGTTGGAATAGTGTCAAGAATTGCGAGGGTGAACTCAAACATAGCGGTATTTAATCTTTTAATATTTAAAAAAAACATTTTATTTACATAAATTACAGGAAACCACAAACTGTTATACCAGTCTACATTAACACGTCCTTTATATTGTCTAGTTGCCTACTTTTCATCACGTTCACTAAGGTAAGTCACATATTTTGTCGAACAGAATGGCTACATTTATTTCGTAGTATTTTTATTGTGTTTATTATTCACAGAACTGTTGAGTACAAGATAAGAACAGCCTTTTGTTTTGTATAACACTATTGCTTCACAACCACCCATTTGACAACAAGACTCTTTAGGACAAGGCACAATGCATTTAATCACATCTATCTGTAAACCAAGGAGATCACAGCATATTAAATCTATACAAAAAAGGCTTTACAATTGATACATACTGCTCGCTGTAATAACATAATTTAGCTTTCACAGTTAAAGAGTTACCCTTGCCACTGTCAGTCAGCCTACCCAGACAGAGTTATCTCTCTGCAGCACGTTGGATGGCATGGGGGCTCGTTCATTCACAGCCCTGTTTGATGGACGGGTGATGGCACGGTCTCATGGTGTGCTTAGAGAGGAACATTTTTTCACAAAGAGGACGTTGTAGAGTCTACCACCTCGCGGCCATTACAAACTGCTGGCACGTAGTTAGAGGCTGATCCTGGGAAAGGAAAATCAGCGGTGTTAGGCAAAGTTTTTCACTGTTAGGAAAAAGAACTGATCAGAGACCAGACTGCGAGCTAAAGTCAGAAGCAAAAAGTGTGTGCTGGTTAGGGCTGGCTTCTTTCACAGTTCCAACATCTTTTACAAGCTTAGTAGTGGAGGAAAGTAACGAGTAACTACATTTACAGTATTATATACTAGTAGTAAGTAAGTATACTTAGGCACATTTTTTAAAATCACCAGTGTATAATGCAGTTACAATGAGTTCCAGCCCGACTAGATACAACACTAAAATGCTACTTAACACATTAATGCATCAGTAACAATAGTATATAACATATAAATATTACATTTATATTAATATTACATTAAACATTAATTTTATATGACTAAGATGTCTTTAGTCCAGGTGAAGCAGTGCTAGTTGAACTAGCCATTAAAGGTCCAATATGTAATATTTGTACTGTAATAAATCCAAAAATGACACCAATGCCTCATCAGATATTAAGGAAACATGTTAAACTGAAATACTATCTTTTCTGACAACAATGCTAATTTCAGTATTTTTCTTTTTGAAATTTACATTTCCTGGACGATTTATGTTTATGTTTTGATCTGTGTGTTGTTATGAACGGCCCAGTTTGACAGCCAGGCTGGGTTGCCAGATATACCTTGTAACAACGTAAACCCAGCACGCTACAGCTGTAACGTAGTACAGCCATTAAAGCAACACACAAGCGAACAGGATCAACAGAGATAGATTCTACCCAACCTAAAAAAAGAAAAAAGCACTTTCTAAAAAGATTGCGTAACCAGAGACGTAACAACCCCTGGTAAATATTGGAGATGTATTTGAAAGATGGAGACATCTTAGAGCCCAAAAAGGGCCCAGAATTGGCTTATTTCCTCCTGAACCGGTAAGCATTAGCTTCAGGCTAATTTATCACAGCTACTAGGGGCATTTTTGTCATTTCAACATTTGTGTACTCACATTGAATTATATAGCTAGAGTACCGGAGTTGGTTACTTGCAAAAACAATTGAGACAGTAAAAATCGTAATCCTGGCTACGGCTTGCCAACCCACTAACCCTACTGTTACGCGTTAAACGACGGGGACGACGGCCCATGGCATTTACTTTCGCATGTAGCCTCTTCAGCGAGCGGGCCGGAAGAACGGTGAGTTATTTTAAAAAAGAAAAGGGGTACCAAAATCGGAAAGAGAGGACTGTGAGTTTGCAGTGTGTTTAGCGATTGTTGCCGTAATTTTAAGCCAATAAAGTGTGTTCGTTTAGTGGTATATTTAGCGTTTCGTATTGTAATTCTAAGCCGAGGAAGTGTGCCTGACTGGCGTGTGGAGAGGACGGTGAGGTTGTTGTGTTTTTAGCGGTTCATACTGTAATTTTAAACCGAAAAAGTGTGTCTGTCAGTTGGTTACAGAGCCCCAAATGAGCACGGGCTTTTATGACTGTCAATATAGCCAGAATCTAACGTTAGCTACGCTGTGCTGTGGAGTAATGTCTGGCTATGTGAGACTAGCATCTAACGTTAGCTACTCTGCTGTGCTGTGAAGTAATGTCTGGCTATGTGAGACTAGGATCTAACGTTAGCTACTCTGCTGTGCTGTGAAGTAATGTCTGGCTATGTGAGAAAAGCATCTAGCAACGTTGTTGTGAATGCTGCGGTCTCAGCCTGGCAACCTCCGTGAACTTCGAGTCTGGGCAGGAGGGGGCGGGGGAAACGACTCTCCAGTATTTTGAATTTGTACTGCAGTAACTATTTTAACCGCTAGCTGCCAGTATTACACACAATATTACATATTGCACCTTTAAGCCTTTAAATGCACAGTTGTAGTTGAGACTAAAAGCAGTCTGAGCTCTCCCAAACTCTAAAAAAGAAAAAGAAAAACACTCAGTGCACTATCTAAACTTTGTGTCTGTGTTTATTTATGAAGTTTGTGCTGTGAATTAGTTGTGTTTTTTAATGAGCTTTAGATAAGACTTACTCTTATCCAACATGAAAAGAAACGTAATGACTGGATTTTAATTGCTTAGCCACACCAGAGAAAATAAAAGCAGAAAAAATTTACAATATTGTCTGGGTTTTAACGTATGGTGGTGCTTTACTAAGTGCAACATATTGCAAGTGCTCAATGTATGAAATGTTGCAATTCTCTTGTTGATCGCATTGTTATTAATTCAAAAGATTTTAAAGATTGGCAACTGCATTAAATCGCCATGGCCCATGAGCCTTCCTTGTTCAAGTAATTCAATCTGTTAACCATTTCCAACATTAATATCTATCAAACATGTATCTTTATGTAGAAAAGGACATTTCATAAGTACAGCTAGTATTAGGATAAATTGTAAATCTTAGAGGGGAGATTTTACTATAAGCCCTCTTAGGTTTCTTACCTCTCCTGCACAATCTATGCTATGTTTGTTGTTACTGTATATACTTTTGTTTTTATCACTTCCCTTTTGATAATAAACTACACTAAATTATGTATGTCCTATTTTGGAAAATTAACTGTTTCTAGCTATTAGGTGCTATGATATAGTCAAAATGTGTGATGAAATTTCCAGTCAGAAACATTCATTAACATGGATGCCTTTGTGCTGGTGTTTACAATTTCTTTATAGTACTAGATAGAGCAATGAGTACCAGATATAGTGGATACCTTTAGAGTAGTTGGAGCCGGGAGCGGAGGCGGAGGCAGAGCCAGTGGCAGAGGCAGACACTGTGGCACTGAAGCGGTTGACTGTGACTCTCAGTGAGGCCACATTTTTCTGGGGCTGAAACAGGATGATGTGAACTTTGGGGGCAAAGAGGCAGCCGAGAACCACCGAACCGCTCAGACTGACGGAGATGCACATGGTGGTGGTCTGCACCTGTGAGGAGACAGAGAGTGTGTGATGATTGATACATCTGTCGGCACTTGGATTTTCCCCTTTTGTCTTTAAAAGAACTAATGAAGTTTGTTCAAAGGCCTCCTGGCCACGGCACTCCAGACACATCCAGTCAGTTCTCACAGTTTTATTTGTTTCCTATTCTGGGGACTCACAAATATTTAATCCAATCAGTGGAATTCCCTCTTGCCCCTTTTGTAGTTATCCCCAAATCATTTAAGAGTTTCTCCCAAAGCAATCATAGATATATATATATATATATGCTGTTCATCATATCATTGTCTATCATCTCCTCCTACTCTCACCTTGCCTGGCTTCACACCAGAGTCACAAATTATCTTTGTCCTTCATCTTTCCTACCACATCCTAACCACTCAGTTATAACCATAATTATATACATTATTAACATTATCTTGTTGGTCTCTTTAGAATTAAATGGTGTAGGAGTATGTCTTAACTGCAACTTTGATTGTTTTCTTGTTTTCACGTGAATTAAATATTTTTGAAAAACATTTTAAAAATGTATGGCCTTCAAACTATTTTTTTTTCAATAATGAACACATCATTATATCTCATCATGTGCAAAACTGTATTTAGTAGCTTTAAAATTTTCCAAATATTGAGGATTTGTCCAAAATTTGCCCAAAGCTGCCATATTTTGCAGTCATACAAAATACTGCTCATGTCTGTTTCATACAGTTATTATTCTAATTATTTAGATTTTATATGTTCAATTATGTGTGCCCCGTCACAGTGTGTGCTCGTGCATGTGTGTGTGTGTGTGTGTGTGTGCGTGTGTGTGTGTGTGTGTGTGTGAAGTTTTCAATTATGAATATAAGCTATTCTAGCTGTATCTGTATGTGCATGAATATGTGGGCAAGAAGAAGAATGTGGAATTAGCACAGCTCGCTGTCCTGGAAAGTCAGGGCCTTGTTAGTCATATTTGAGCTGCTAATGTGAGCTGACTGCTGGGGTCATCTTCCAGAGCAGCATCTCTTCCCACCCCACTGGTTACCCCTGCAGTCCAGGAACTTCTATTTGCAGAACCACAGCATGAAGTGAAATCCCTCCTAAACATTCCGCACAACAACAGCACTGCAGAAATATGCAAAGTCCTCTAGACAAAATGAACTGGTGAAAACACCATCAAGACTGCGGGTAATATTGCTTCACTCTTTTGTCTGCAGCTCCTTATCTCTTTATACCATGACGCTAGTTCCATTTAACAGTTCTTTATACAAATAATAGAAAATACTGTAGCACTGTGTGAACCCTTCTGTTCTTACTTTGAAACTGACAGCAAAGATAATGAAGTTACACTTTTTACTTAACTCAGTGCCTTTTTAAGTATTGTATTATATTTATTAATTAATTTTATGTTTTTGTTAACTATATATATCATATAGTTTTTCAACAGATATTTGCATTTTAATTTGGATATAACTGCATATTATCAATTATTTTCTATTAAATTATTTTTATTTTCTTTCCATACTGCAGTTTCTTATTTGATATTTTATTTATAATAAAACAAAATGTATGAATTAATGTATAGTTAACCAATATATAGTGCTCATATGTCAGGCCTTGACTATTTCCATAGTGATTATGTTTCAAATAAGAATAAAATGTAAAGGAGAAGGAGATTTGAAATAATATCCACATTTCTGAATGCAAGAGAATATCTGTTTCCATCTATGAAACTTTGAGTTCATCATGATTCACTGGGCAACAAGGCTAGTCTCTCATTAGAATATTTCTGTGCTATCCAACCCTAATTTGAAATGTGGCAACTGAACCCACAACCATTATTATTGGTGTCACACATAACCAAACATCAAGGTCTCTGTTACAGTGCCAAATCTCTCATTCTTTCAATAACTCTATTTTATTCTACAATGTTCGGTCGTTCTCATAAATCCCACTGGGGATCAGGAAAGATAAAGGTTTTCAGTTCATGGTTTGGGTGCCAGGAAGGCTGATCACTACAGACATGAAAAGCCTGAGGTACCTCATGGTGATACAAAGCTTGTGTGATCTAGATCTGTTTGCACAACCAAGGCCTTGTTGCACACCCTGACCAAATGCTATGGCAGTAGCTTTGAGTCTACCATCGGTGCTAATAACTTACATGGTCTGTCAGCTTTATGCCTGTTGTTTTATATTATTTGTCTTATTTTACACTAGATGGATAAATACATTAAATTGTCCTTGCGGCTATACATTTTCTACTTGAAAAAATGACATGCATATTCTTATTTTTGGCTTGCTGCAGCATTTCAAACAAGTCCAGTAATAGTTCAGCCCATTCATTCAATGTCATTTATGAGATTCGGGGTAAAATGAGCCTTTAGCATTTGTGTAAAGTCTGCAAAACGTTATCCCCCTGTAACAACTCTGCAGCTTATATGTCATTTTCCCAACTATCTATTGGGGAGACTAAATGAGCCATCACATCCATGTCCCTGCTTACAATCATATTTATTACAGGTCATAGTGCTACTTGGTGAGTCACTACATAGGGTCAGTTATGATTTAGTCTTGGCATGTAATAACAAAAACTGTGATACATCTTCAAAAATCATCATTTGCACATGAAATGTGTCATGAAACATTTAGTAATGCCACGATTCAATGAATCAGTTTGACTGTCATTAATTATTTCTGTCTCTATATTCTAGCCTGATCTGTCTCCAGAATCTTTGTTCTTGTCTTGAAAGATCCTTCAGCCCACATGAAATGAAAGCTCGCTCTTTCATGAGTCTGGGGGACGGTGATCAAATGGAATGTGAAAGTGACACTTTCTTCTTCTATAGGAATAATACACACACTAGGGATTCATTTATATACTTTGTTTACATTATTCCACAACAGTGGGCTTGAGACATTTCTAGAAATATAAATTATAAACACTCTTTATAAAACATTTTCATAGTTACCCTGTAGTCGCTGGCAGTTACATAGAAGATGGGTTGGAAAGCAAGCCAGATGATGCAGGTGGTGTACATGGTGAACCCAATGAACTTGGCCTCATTGAAGTTTTCAGGGCACTTTCGCGTCTTGAAGGCGTAGACGGTGCAGAGAAGGATAAGGATGCAGTTGTAGGTGAGTGACAAGAGCATGCTGGAGTCCCTGCTGCTACACTTTAGGGTGACCACGTCTCTCCTCTCCGGGCTCACCTCCTTCTGAACCCCTGGCACTTCTACCAGCAGCCAGATAACAGCCACCAGCAGCTGGCAGGAGATAAGAGCGCCGCAGATCGCTACCTGGGAGGCGGGGCTGATGAAGCGGGGTCTCTGGGCTCCATCCTTCACCCCGCTGAAGATGCGAGCAATACGGTTGGTCTTGGTTAGAAGAGCTGAGTAACATACTGCGAATGAGGTGCCCAGGCCTAGTCGGCGTAGGGTGCAAACAGTAGTGGAAGGTTTGGTGATGTAGATGAAGGTCATGAGGTAGCACATCAGCACTCCCAACAAGAGGATGTAAGAAAGTTCACGTCCACTTGCTTTAACCACAGGCGTCTCATTGTGCTTGAGGAACAGGCCCACTACCGACAGAGTACACAGTATACCAAGGCAGGAGATGGTAACGGGCCCAATGGCCCACACATCCTCCCACCGGATGTATTCTTCAGGCAGATCATAGCATCCAGTCAAGTTAGCCAGGGGCCACTGACCGAAGCTGCAGTCAGCACAGGTGAACTCATCCTGCAGGTACTGGTAGGGCTGACAGGGGATACAGATCCAGCAGCACACATCCCCAGGCTGCATGCTCTTCACCTCGTTCTTCCTGCAGGGGTCACTGCACTGGGAGGTGGGTGGTACAAGGTCAGGCCAGGGTACCAGGGTTGTGTTCAGGGTCAGGTTCTGGTCCCAGTAGCCCACCTTCCTGTAGACAAACTTCCCCTCTTCTTGGTGGTAATGAAAGATGTTGTAGCGGCTGATGCTGTCGCCAAAAGAGTCAAAGCGCACCATGTTCTGTGTATCCACAGGTCTAAACGGAGCTGGTGGTAAGCAAAAATACAGCAAAGTTGACTTAAAGGATCCATAAGTCTTGAGACAAGGATAATACAAAATAAAAACACTTGAAAAATTATGTGTGTATATACTACTAAATAATCCTTCACCCTGCTGAAGGATGGTCTATAGTAGTAATATTAATAATAACACCAGTGGTAATGTACTTTCTATGAGTATTGTCATTGGTTTTCAAAAATATTAAAATGAAACATAAAAAGTCATTGTCCTTGGATGTAATGTGCTAAATGGCTGTAAATACTCACCATACTCGTTTCCTGCCATTTAATCTAAATATGAGAATTCATTCATTTAATCAATATCCAATATAATATAGTATTTTCTAGATTGGTTTGCCTCCCCCTGATTCGTCCAGGCTAATTCATGTATTATATTTTCAAACTGAATAATTACAAAGCCCTTTTCAGTGCTGCAGAGAAAACCATTTGATGTCTTAATCCAGTCCCATGCATATTTGCGACCCCCGTTGGCTTTACACTAAAACGTTCACCATGAACTTAATCCCATTCTCAGCTATTTAAAAACTATTTCACATGAAAAAGTCACATATAACAGGGAAACCTTTTGTCTGTGTTCGCTGTCATTGCCGCTGTGCTTACCTTCAAACTTGGTCTTCAAGATGAACTCCTTATAGAACCTTTTGCCGTTACCTGGTTTCATGGCATCACAGACCTTGGAAGTGTTAGAGCATACAGCTTGTCTCATGTTGTGCAGAGCATAGGCCATGGCATAGACTGCATTTACCACAAACATGATCTTGGACTCCTGCTCAAAGGTTCCATCTCGTAGGCTGTGTTCACTGCAGCCAGGTTCCTGGAGGCTACAGCCAAAACGGTGCTCCCAGAACTCTTTAAACCACGGGTTCCTTGTGTTGGTGTATGGGTTGAGCTTGGTGAAGTAGTCTTCAAACTCTCTAATTGGATAGGAGGCCAGTTCGATGGTGAAAGCCCTATCTGCTGCCGTCTCGCTTCCCCTCACCACACTCTCCTGTGCTCCCCATCCATCGCTGGCCACCCAGGTGAAGGTGGCGTTCATGCGAGCAGCAGCCACCAGCAGCTCACGGGCGTCTTCACTGCGGGCGAACACGATGACTACCTTGGCGTTGGACTTCTGCTGCAGAGCGCGGATCACATTATCGTAGCCCTGGCGGTTCATGGAGCGGCTCACCTTTGCTGAAGTGGCGATGCAGATTTGGTGAGTGCGGGCCTCCTGCTGGAAGGCATCAATGCCAGTCTCACCATAGTCACCCTCTGACGCTACTGTTGACACGTAGGTCCAGTTGAAGAAACGCAGGATCTCGGCAATGGCCTTGGCTTGGTAGAAGTCAGGGGGGACAGTGCGGGCGAAGTAGTCATAGCGGGTTTTATCACTGAGCTTTGAACTGGTGGAGGCATAGCTGATCTGAGGGATCTGGAACAATCGCAGGAGGTTGGCCACCTGCACAAAGAGAAGGGAAATATTTCATTAGGTTACTTTTATTGGATATAATGTCATAGTATGGAATGACACGATACTTATCTGTGGGTTCATCAATAAGAGCGACCACTGTCACATTACACAGGTCATTTTATCCATTGTTATTCTAAAAATATAGATTATAGCCAATTTAATAGATCTAGAGTGATACAGTTGCAATTGATTGTGCAGATGGCAAGCATAAAAATTGTTCAATCTTACAACATTCTTGTGGTAAAGTCATAGATATAGAACAATAGATATGACATGTAATTCTGACTTGCCATTCCAGGATGGAAGCACTTGGCGGCCATCTTACCAGGGTTAAGTTTTAGAATTGCTTCCATTGGAATCAATGGGGAAAGAGGCTCATGTTGTCTTTATAATCCTTATATTTTTCTACCAATACATCAATAGTGGTTTTAATTCAAAGTAATGACTGTAAGACAACTGTGCCTTTCTAGAAAGAAACAAAAAATAGAGATTTGGGTGGAATTTTGATTGATATAGCTCCAAGAGAACAAGTAATGTGTTCAATTATGAAGATAATCTCATAATTTTGCATTTATATTGCAGGTAATAATTTTATTTTTTCAATTTTGCATGAACTTAATATGTAAAAACTGTCTTTGGTATTCTGAATGGCTAATATACATTAAACAATATTTTTTAATGTCAATCTCAACTATAAGACCACATTTCCCATCAACCCCGCTACTTCCTGTTTAGCGTTTGTTTTCTCACTGTCAACAGGCAGCATGGAGTTTGTTTTGACGATGAGCGGAGTAGTTGAACAGCCTCGCTAGCTTCAATGAGTTTTTGTTGATAAAGACTATAATGACTTTACCAGAACTGCTGATGGACTTGTCGCAATTTTCTTTGCGCTAACGTTATGGAAATTACATTTACGATAGTAATGTGGAGACTTGCTGCTGAAGTAGGAACGCTTTCTGGACGTTGCTTTACCTCGTCAAGACATGGATTATAAAGTTTTAATTTGCTTTACTGAAAGGAAAATCGTGTAAAGGCATGAGGTAAGCTGACAACAATAGATAGTTAATAGAATAGTTAATATATGATGACTGACAGCAGGATTCAACATGGCTAATGTTTGGGGAGCTAACGTCAGCTGGTGAAAATGTACCGTTAAGTGCGGCTGGTCTGTTAGGCTCCGTGTTGCTGGTGTGGCTACTGATGATTTGTGTAACGTAACTTTACTCTACGTGTAACGTTAAAGTACTTGTCGTTCACTTTAATTTAACTGAAAACTTAACACAGATTGAGTGAAATCAGCCGCAGCAGTCAATGTATGTAGCCTATGTCAATATTAACGTGTTAAAAAAACTGTTATAACGTTAACGTTACTAAATGTCTTATTTGAGGTAAAAATCAATCAACTAAAACGATGTTTGCTGTTCATAAATGATGTTAAGAGCTAGCTAGCAATCACCAATTGACAAACTGACATCTCAGCCGGTCTGTTAACAGTTGCTAGGCAACGTAACTAGCTAGCTACCTAGTTCACCAAATTTTCTGTATTTATAGTTAAAAAAAGAAGAGAAAAAATACTCCATCTACTCCTACTGACGTGTGGAAAGTGATGGCAGCCTCCTGGGTCTCTTTGGTCCTTCTGGTAAAGCAGTTAGGTGCTGCACAGCTGATAACCATATTGCTGCCATAGGTGACAATTGTAAACAGTGCCCTAGTAAGATGGCGGACAGTTATGCCATAAATTATGACGTCATATCATATCTATTGTTCTATATCTATGGGTAAAGTCATATTATCTCTCTTGATGAAATTCATAATCTCAGAATTTACTGTTTGTACTGTCTTTCAAATTCGACTTATTCAACAAAATGCTGGTACATTTCAAATCTTGTTAAGCTTTTTGCTTTTCAGCTTATAGATATCCATCTGGTTTCTAGGTGAAATGAAAAGGTAGAGCTGCTGTCTGATGTGCTTTAGCTCTGAGGCAGAGACTGGCAGCGGAAACAGCGACAATTCAATGTCCCTCTATCTCAAACTGTTTACTCTGTCAGGGATCCACATCACCAGCAGCTAGTGCCACAAATCCCCTTCACAGAGAGTGCTAGATAACAACAGCAACAATGGCGCAGAGCTAAGTATTTTTACGGTTTTTAGGCCAGTCTGTCAAGTCAATAAAGTCTAATGACAGTTTCTGCCAGATATGATGCCCACCTCACCCAGACAATTATAATGATTTTTCTTGTGGAGATGCTAGTTGGTGGTGCTGAATTGAACAAGGCAAGATGATAATCTATAAACTGAAAACTCAGGGAGGCATCCATGTTGGACACAAACCTGCTGAAATGATTGTCAGAGTAACATAAAATTAGGGCAATTATTTTCCCACAAAGCATTACGGAGGTAACTGTAACAGTGAGCTGGTGAAAACTTGGCATTTTGTAGGATTCCTCATGAGACGCAGTGGTGATTAGTGAAAACCCATGAGCTTCAATATGACTACACCCTCCCTCAGGCATTATTGTTTGGCTGGACACTTCCCAAACATGGCATCCCAATGGACGTAATTGGAACCTTCCACACTTACACTAAGTCTTATTAAAAGTATAGTGCTCTGTTACAGCATTCTCATATCTCTGAAGTGTTTTATGATGTATGTGCACTTGGATCACCATTTTCTGCATTTGGTGCATGCCCTACATACTCAACAATCTTTTTGTAGTCATGCTAGCACCATGACTCTACGGGTGCCAAAGCCGCTCTGTCGGTCAGTTGGTCAATCACTTTGGTCCAGACTGAAATATCAAAAAAAAAAACGATTTATCTAGCACCACCAGCAGGTAAATGTTTTTATTTGTCTTATTATTAGTTATTATTTATCTTGTTCTATGAACAAACTAATGATTCATGTCAGCTTCATCTGTATTTGCTAAATTGCCAATGTTAGCAAGTTAACGCTAAACCTTTTTAACATTGATTAGCCAAGTTCAACATTCAGCTTACAAATGCTATTTTTTTTATTAAAAACAATACAGAGTAAAATTTAACAAGAAAAATATATATATTTTGTAATAAAGGTAAAAAAAATGTCCTTTATCACTATACCTTATTCAACGGTTAAACTAAGATGGTGAACACAGTAAATTTTGCATTGTCATTGTGAGCATTTTAGCATGCTGACGTTAGCATTTAGCTCAAAGAACCACTGTGCCTAAAGTATAAGTTACAACCTCACAAAGCAGCTCGCGAAGCAACAGACTCTTTGTCTTGTTTACTCTTTGCTTCCTTCATGAGTTTTCTTGCATTGCTTTCTCTCACTCGACACATTCACTTTTTCATTGCTGTGGCCAGCATTCATATAAAGAGAAGCATTTGTAGGCATATATTACTGGACTGAGACAAACAGAGGAGACTACTTGGCATTGAATCAAGCAATGCCAACACACTCTGTTTTACCTCAGAAATTACTGACATTAACCCTGATCTGCAAGCGGCCATGCTCCTTAAGCTAAAACACCCCAAAGACAAGAGCCAGGGGAAAACACAGGCACACTTCAAGTTCTTGAGGGCATGAATGGAGTAAATATGATGTATTTAGACAAGCGCACTGCACCCTGCAGTAGTCCACTCCACTGTTAATAGCAGAATAGAGAGCAGAGGTCTCATCAAATTACCCACTGAGAGACGTGATTTCTGTTGTTCATGTATAGGAAACCTGCATTTACTGATTCATTATGTTTCCTGCTATATATAGGCTACAGTATTTTGTATGCAGCAGAGTAATATACAAGCAGCCACACTGAGTCAGTCAGTCACACTTGCATAGTAATAATTCCATTTTCAGACAGGCAGTTGGCCTTCATCAATAGATTTTTGGAGAAGCTTGACAGCGCACCTTTCAGGACGTTACTGGAGTGTGTGACAGTAACCGTCTGTTCGTCCTCATGTGGTGTTTCCCTCTTGCTCTCTCCATTGACAAGTCAGATAAGAAGACAATCACAGTAGCCTAGTGGCCCAGGGGTATTATACTGTAAATATGCTCTCATTGCTTGAGACTCCACAAACTCCAAACTTGCATTTCATTTAATTAAGTCCCGCCACTGTAGATGGTAAAGTGTGCAAGGAACTTTGACTTTGACTGACACTAATGTATTCAAGACTTACACTAACCTTTATCATAACACATACCTAGAACTCTAGACTCTAGAGCCCAGTTTAGCTTGTTTGGATTGCCACTGCAGTATTTTGAGGCACCAATTAGGTGCTCTTCACAGTCCACTGGTTTATAATCAAAAAAGAGGTCCCCAAATGTGACATACTGTATTGGACCAAAGTATCTAAAAAATAATACGACAGATTCACACCACAGCGTCCCTGTATAAGAAGGTCTGATTAGATTTGAAGGCACACTCTTGCATATATTTTTATAAAGTAATCCTTTTTTAAATAATTACTCTTTTAAGATGTATAAATCATCTGAATAGTGCCCTTTTGTTCTGTGAGGACAAGTATATGCAGAATTGCAGTATTTGCAAATCATTGCATTCATTAGATTAATGACTTTATTAGCATTAGACGTTATATCTAATATATCACGATGATTATGGCAGTACATTTGCAGTTAAGGTATTGTTTTGGTTCTATTATTTAGTAGGTTCATTAGTGAAACATTGATTGTTTTCTATAATGCTATGTATGTCTCACTCCCTTCAGTGTTCCTTTAAAGCCAAACTTTGAAGTAATATAGATATGCCCTATTATATGCATTGATTGCATAATATTTTACACAAAAATGAATGCTACTGCACAAATACCATATGACATCAGGCATGCTTGGCAGACAGGGACTAAACGTCTAGTCCTGGACTAAACATACTCAATATTCAATTAGGTTTTAATTCATTCATTCACATTAAGTGTGAATTCATGTATAGGTATTACTGTATTGCAGCTCATGTCATATTCTTCATACTGCCAACATTAATGTCGACGAGAGACTCTGTGTGCAGAGCCAGTTTGTTCAGATTTCACAGTAGACAGAAATTAAATTGCTGGTTTTCTGAATGTGATTTAACTGCCTTTTATTAAATTACATTTAGGACTATTTATCATATCTCGCACTGCACTGTAACTGTAATTATGTTCTGTAAATTATTTTCTTTAATTTAATCTGTTTTATTTTATTATTCTATTAATATTATGTGTCTTTTACTATTGTCTTGCGCTTCTCTCATATCTTTTCTTAATGCCTTTTATGTTTTATGCAATGCACTTTGAATTGCCTTGTTGTCGAAAGGTGCTATATAAATAAACTTGCCTTGCCTAAGATCCTATACAGAATGATTTATGTGCAGTTTTACACTAGAAGGCTGTTTTCATATTCACCTGCCGGAAAGTTTCTCTGTACTCACCTTAAATCTGATGTGTAATGTCAGAGCAGTATTTGTAACATCACAACTAATTTGTAAACCAGTCGTGGTCCAGTTTGCAACTGGTGAATATACACTGAGACTAGACTTTTAAGGGAAGTAGTCTTGTGTCCAGCAGATCAACTTTCTAAATGAAGAAAATGTGCATATTCTTAGATTTAGCATTTTTCAATGACAGAGAAGTAGTACATGTAGTTTTAAGAAATGTCATATGTTAATTTGAAGTCTTTTGTGGAGAAAACATACCTGACACTAATTATTATTCAAAGCAGAGTTTTTTTCAACGTTCTAAAACCTGCCTGAAGGGGATATTTCAACAAAGAATTGCATTTATTCATGCCAACAAGAAAACACTTGAGAATCACATTTGGTCCCCTCTCCCTCACTTTTAGCATCACTTTTACACTTCTCTATTTTCCCTTTGTGAACACAAGCTTCCAACAAATGTATTACATGACAGCCCGTGAACAATATTGTGTGCTTAATGTTTACAGCATGCTGTGTTTAGGTCTACAGTCATCTCACACTTTGTGGTAGCACTTTCCTGTGAATCTACTGCAATAACTAAGTAAGTAATACTTTAAAGTAATTAAACATGTCAAAGAAGGTGGACTGCAGTGAGCGCTGATATTTCAAGGACAAAGGATACAGGTAAGTTGGGAAAGTGAGAGTATATTAGTACTGGTGTCTAGCTTTGGAACAAACTAATAAATATGGTATGTTTCTAATTTGTTTAGTCAATATCATAACAAAATCAGTAGAAAAAAAACACTGGATGCAAATAACATTTCAAAGCTCCTCCTCCCCTTTAGACATATGAATCCATAAGCTATCTGAGTTTAAAGTTAATGCTTGGTATGGTGTGTATGAGATGCATCGTGAGGAGCAGTATTGTGGGATTCCAGGCATTGATGAGACAGCTGCATGGGCAGTCTCTTACTCATGTGTCTGTCATGATGTTTTTCAACATGAAAAGTCCATATGTATGCCCCTAAGGTCCATGTCAAGCTAAGCCCCGCAGTGGATACAGTAGATGGCACGCAGAGTGAAACTTCAGGATGTAGAGTGCACCAGCCCTGCCATTTACTGAAGTTCCAGAAAGACATGCTATGCATAATGGATTTGATGCACATCATTACTAAGTTTGGTATAATGTATTTTAATGAAATGTGACTGTTGGAATTAACAGCAAAACATTGGTTACTAAATAAATGTCCTGTGTGAATCATAGGAGAGCACATTTAAGCAAGTAACATTGACCAACACCGTTAGGTAACGTGTTTATTGATGATATGATTTAGGTAGATGAAGACATATTTATTTAGGTACACAGTGGTTAATATGGAGTTGAACTAATTTAACCATCTTTTTAAACAATGTTTCTTCTCAGTGCAGTCAAAATGCAATCAAAGTCCAAAAAGAAAAACAGATGTTGTACAAACAGCAGCCCCAATTGTCTGTGACAAACTTGGGTTAGGTCCAATTTCGGAATAATCTAGTACAATTTCTGAAGATGAGAAATCATTCCTGTAGAATGGAAATCACACAAAAATGCAGCAAGGAGGAGATGTTTGGAGCAGAGCAGTTTGTGAACAGTGTTTTCTGTAAGAGATGGTAAGTCCCTTTGGGGTGGACTTTGGGCTTTTTCACTTATTAAACCTATTACATGCACACAAAAAGATATATAACACAGTAAAGGAAAGGGGGCAAAACCAATAAGCATAATATGAGCACTTTAAAATCTATGCCTGTCTATCTAAAGTGGTATCAGTTATATATAAGAATCCATACCTTATAATTTCAAGATAGCATGTTGATAAAATCATTTGAACATGATTACTGGCATAAGTGGCATGCAATTTAAGAAACACCAGTACACCATGGAACACCAGTGTGACTTAATTAAACGTGCAACACAAATGTCTTAAACTAAAGATGGCTTTTCTGAGTTCATATACTCTAGTGTGTTCTCTCTTAGACAATTTCAGGCAAACCCAATCACCAAGTATGAATCTCTTCACTATTAATGTGGTGCCTATCTCCATCCGAGGCTAATTCTTTTAAATTGGAAACAGGATCAACACCTTCACAATGCTGCACACCTCTAATACAATTACGTTTGCATTTGTTTTTGCCAACTGATATCTCTGCTCCAAGTATATATCTTCTTTTCATCTCACTGCCAGTAGAGGAAAACCATAGCAATAGACTGTTCAACAGCATCTGCCATTTCATCATATCTGCTGGATCAGCTACCCATCTGTCCTACAGCTGATGACGATTATTTTTTTTATTTGAAGCAGCTTTGTTGGATCCTGCCAGCCTAAGTTTTAAACAGGATGCAAATAGGTGTAATCTTATTTTATATACATTATTTGTCCTCAACTAACTCCATCAATTGTCCTTCTAGACCATATGAGAGAGAGAGAATGACTACTGCTCCTTGATTCTACATTGAGTTCATGCCTTTGAACATATCCCAACAGCTATCATTTTAATCATGTACATACATACACACTCCTGGACCCTGCACCCGGCTAATCCAGCTCTTGAAAAGAAATCAAATAACCGTGTATTTCCCAAAATGTATAACAGCTACTGCTACTACAGTACTACTGCTACTGCTACTGCTACTGCTATACTATTTGGTTCTTTTTTTGTTGTTTTCATGGGAATACACAATTAACCCTGTCTCATAGAAATTACATTCATATAAGACTAATTTGCAACAGCAACTCATTTATGGCAGTGTATTGGTGCTATGAGAAACTTTTCATGTCATAACAATGTTTTTTGTAGACTACAATCTCTCATCTTCTCGTATTGATGCCATATGGAAGTTTTTTGTTATAACAAACAACTTGTGTTATAACAAGAGAAGTTTGTTTTATTAAGATATGTTTAAGTACACATAAAGTGAATAGTGAAAACATGGAAAACTTAATCTTGTAAATGAGAAAAGAAAACCTAATTTATATAAGACAGGGTTGACACAATGGACATTATGTTTTGATATGAAAAAATGGGCAATGATAAAACTCTAATGTGAGGTACTGTTTGCTGAAGGCAAGGGATAGCACATTTATTTGCAAGTAAACTCAATGTGCGCTGCATTTGCAGACACCCACACACACAAACAACAACACATACAACAAAAGCCCAAACAAATGAGATATAATATTCAGTTGTGTTTATGTGTGTCCGCTGCATTGAGATATTCAAAGCAGCACACGCACATAAACAGATTTGTTTCATACATAGGATCATACTTCATATATTTATGTCTGTGGGTCAGAGCTGCGACCTAATATTAGAGCTCATAGGTGGGAACGCAGCAGCAGAACAAAATATCTTGATCTGCTTGCATGCGCTATTTCAGGAGAAGACAATTCTTCACATTAAACTTACATCTATTATTTCCTCCCACCAGCAAAAACAATGCTCACGACAAGAGTGACCTTTCGAACCACTCTCAAGTACAAGGATACATCTGAGAAAAATGTTCTTCTTTATCATCTGCTTAGCTTGAAGCTTTGAAATATCACTTCTAGCCTCTAGCACTTGTGAAATAAACTTGAAAAGTCCAGTAATTTTTCACTGTTATTGAGACTGGTGTTCAGTGATCCTGTCACACACTGTTCTAAATAACAGCCACAGGTTCTGAGCAAAGACTGATAATTTATTCCTGTGATACCGTGTGAAAAAGACAGCGGCTCTATAGACAGACAAGATGAAGGGATGTGCATCTGGAAATCGATAGGCTAGCAATATCATTGACCGTGTGGGGTCCTGACTCTAACCGCCCTTCCAGTCATTAAAATGTTTCCCCTCACTTTGAATGACATTCTGATGTGCTAATTAGGGAGCTGAGCTGTGTTTTCCGAATGTGCAAAGAATTTCCAGTTCAAAAACAACAGTCTCTAGGAGAGGAAGGGAGGGGGGAATTCAGATATAATATCACATGATAAGCAAGACCCTTTTGAAGTTAAAAGCAAAGCAGGATTTTCTTCCACCAGAAACACAATAAAGATAGAGCTCTCTCCAGTTCCTCTGCACGACACATAAACAGACTTAATAAACCACTGCAAACCAAAAATATAAACATCAATATATGGCAGGACAGATATGAACTCTTATGACCTGAAATTGTTGAAGACCTTCCCTGCAGCTTCAGCAGTGGTTTTACAGAGTTTGTTAATGGTCTTAAATGATTTAGTGGTTGTTAGGATATTACATTTTGTGGATACTCAAGTCTCAATAACTATCATCTGAGGTAAGAATGGCTCATACAGTAGTGCAATATTACATGGAGATAGGCTGTCCTGCAACAATTCCATAGTTCTTTAGTAATTATTACTACAAATATACTTAATAAACTTTTCTTCTTTGTGTGCATGTTTGTTAAATTATTTAAGGATGTGTGCAACAGTTTCAGTGTGGATTGTGCTAAAAGTCATTTGCATACAGTCCATGTTAAAGATAAAATTGTGATTATGCCTCTTAGCAGGTTTCAGCTTTTTTACTGTGTAAGTGTGAACGTGTTGTGGCTTGTGAATTTGAAGATACACATCTTTTTTAATGTTATTGTTGCAGGAAAAGGTGTGGGAATAGTTCAGAATGGTTTCATTGTTCTTTTTTTCTCATTATGGCTCCATTTGGCTTGGTGAAATTTATAACTGTCAAATGTGTAGGCTGGTAGGACTGAGTCATCAAGGTCGATTCTATACAGCTAACATCCCATATGACATAAAAGACCGTTTTCACAAAATGAGAAGACTACAGGGACGACAACATACACCAGGATGAGCAAGAAGATGATGAAAGTCTCTTGAATATTGCTGGGCTAATTAAGAAGGCTGAGGAGAAACTGGCTCGTCTCCCACCATCTTTCCCACATCTCATCCTTGGCCCCTGTCACAGGCAGTGTCAGCCTCCTCTCCAAACGCAGGTGGACACGTCCCTGCCAGCCAATGGAGACGCACCGCACAGATGGGAAAAGCAGCTTTTTTTTTTAAAGTTCCCTGGGACCATCCCTGGCACTTGTCCTGCTCAGTTTTATAACGCTCTTCATCCCCACAAAGTACTTTTCTGGGATAAATAGAGACTGTGTAAATCAGTGACCTCTCAAAAAACTCCCACCATGGGCTTCTCTGCACTCTCACGGCTCGATTCATTGTAGCGCCCAAAGGATGTTAAGGGTGCTAACAAAGAGGCTGTTGAGTGTAGTGACAGTAGAGGTATGTATTCAAATTCAATCTCAAAAGCAGTGAGATCCTTTTTGTGACTGTGTGGTCGCTGAAGACTTATTCACAGGGAGACACACACACAGTCCTTTTCATGCTTCTTAAAAACATGCTGTTCTTTTGTCAAAGCATCATCAACGTTACAGGAGGAGAAGATCTATATTATCCACTTCATTCTAAGTGGAGAAGCCCAGAGTTTATAGGAGGCTTTGAATGATGGTAAGGTGGACATCTCCTGTCCAGTCTGTCTGACTATTCACTCTCCATTCAGCTTCAACATGCTGACATGAAACATTCATCACTACAGATTCATCACTACAGACTCATGGCAACTCTCTAAGGTTGGATCATATTCAACATTGTTTTAGCAGAGATTAACAAGGGAATCACAGAAGAAGAGGCTTCAACATTCAACCTATTCAAACAATTAGCGCTTCCCATATATTACTTACTGTGAAGAGATATGTGGTATTTTAAATCAAATACAACTCCAATTTGTATACTCCAGAATTATAAAAGGTTTGGTCTTTACAAGTCTTTACATAAGCTATGTTTTCAAACATTGTTCAAAGGAGTAGTTTCACATTTTGGGAAAAAAATACATATTTGCTTTCTTTCCAAGAGTAAGTTGAGAAGAAGATCAATACTACTATACTCTTATATATATTTTTTCCTTTAGTGTTTTTTTTATGGATTAAACAAACAAGATAAAAATGTGTGAATTAGTTATAAACACATTTTTAACTTTTGGACTGAGCCAGGGTAGCTATTTCCCAGCTGTTTCCTGCAGCCTGATCTCACAGAAATCTGCTATGTGAAATTATTACAACCTATTAACATGGCATTGCGTGGCAAACACTTAATGTGTTAAAATTACGTGTTTGCCAATGGAAAGTCAATTAAGATCCTTTGTCGCTGAGGACTTTCGGTTTAACACAGCCCTGTCGACATGGGAGAAAGACTCGGGTGGATGGACAGGTCAAACAAACAAGGGACTTACACCCAGGAGACTACTGTTTGTGTCCTGTGTGAAACCAAAAGTAAACGTTGACTAAGTTAAAATACGTAACATACTTAACTTACATCATGTAGCCTATGTAACATACCGGTACTTAACTTCTATATGTAACATACTGATTTTACCCCAAACCATGATCTTTTCCTGAACCTAACCAAGTTTTGGTTAGGATTTCACAGAACTAGTCTTTAAAATTAGAGCTAGCGATAAGATTTAAAAGAAATGTGAATGTTTAAGAAAAAAAAAAAAAAAGAAAGTGTATTTGAGCCACAGTACATGGGTGAATTGTTGTAGTGAGATCTCAAAAGTCATAGCACACTGCAAACTACCAAGTTTGCAGTTTACCAAGTATACAGTATCTAAATAACTATATTTCAGCATTAGATAAATAACTATATGTCAGCATTAGTGTGACACAAGGACTTAACAGGACCTAATGCCTGAGAGTATTGTAAGAAGTGCATAGAAATAATAAGTTGTGGCTTCAGCCTATCCATATGTGGTTTTTTAACTTGTATATCATATTGTATATCATATTGTTTTCTATTTGGGTTAATTGGGACCAACTTCTCTTTTATGCTTTGTTATTGTTTCACATGTTATTAATGGATTAAAATACATTTCACCACTCTAAACTCCATCCCGCTGTGTGGGCTTAGCTGGTCAATACATTCTCAATCTCTCTGGACACCGGAATCCATTCATCAGCATCATTATATCTTAACTATCAGCCCTGGTGACCCAAAATCTAAAAGTGAGTGATTTGAAATGCATTCCTTAACTGAACATTTTCAACAGCTATACTTACAATGCCATCTTCATACAGTAGTGTTTACACTTAGGCTGCATAAACACTGCTTATTCAAGTGTTTAATTAAGTTAATTAAGTGATTCAGTCATCAGGAGTTCCAGGGATAATATAAAATATTCATGTTATGCTTAAAGGTCCCATGGCATGAAAATTTACTTTATGAGTTTTTTTAACATTAATATGAGTTCCCCCAGCTTTCCTATGGTCCTCCAGTAGCTAGAAATGGTGATAGGTGTAAACCGAGCCCTGGGTATCCTGCTCTGCCTTTGAGAAAATGAAAGCTCAGATGGGCCGATCTGGAATCTGGCTCCTTATGAGGTCATAAGGAGCAAGGTTACCTCCCCTTTCTCTGCTTTGCCTGCCCAGAGATTTTGGCCCACCTATGAGAGAGAGACATCATGGCTTTCAAATGAACAAAGTGGCAGTTGGTTAAGGCCACACCCCCACCCTCTACCTTGCCCCCACCCTCTCTCCTCCCTCAATAGCTACAGACACAGAAATGGCACATACTAAGGAAAGCTCATTGTGGGACTGGCTCTAGTGGCTGTAATTCTGCATCAAGGCTGAATTTCGGGAAAGAGACTTCAGATACAGTATTAGGGGACCACTAAGGCTTATATAAAAGCATCCAAAGAGCACCATGTCATGGGACCTTTAATGTATGTCAATTTCCAACATTACTCATACTGTATGTGGTGTGATGAAATTGTAGCATTTAAACAAGCCACTCTACAGTGTCCCTCAGTATGATGTCACAATAATAATGTTAGGGAGAAGGGCGAGTACCCTTACCATCCAACCACAATAGTTTCCTTAGAGCTGCAATTGACAAACCTTTGGTGGAAAAAACACCATTGTACTGTATAGACACAACAATTTATACCAAATCCTACCATTTTGTCAAATATAAGAAGATACTAAAATACCAAAGAATGTAGAAAATATAATACTTTGCTTTAGCTATTCAGATATATTTGGCAGAATAACAATGGTGTTTTTGCAAGATCAGGTAAATCAGCATCATTGTAACATCTTTTGAGTTAAAATGTAATAATATGTTTTGTATAAGTGAATTTTTATTAGCCATAGTCAAACAATCGCTACAGGTACAAGCATAAAAAACATGGTTCACTGTAATGTGAACTGAACTCATTATCTGAAATGAAATTAAGTTTATGTGACTAAAGAATTAGGTATGGCTATGTGCTACACTGCTAATACATTTTTTATTTATATGCATATAGTTTACTGTTCCAAAGCGTTGCTACAAATTAAAAGATAGCGCTTATTCTGTGTTGTGTGTGTGTGTGTGTGTGTGTGTGTGTGTGTGTGTGTGTGTGTGTGTGTGATAATGAATGTGTTGTGAACTTAATGGAGAGTTAATGGAAAGTCTAACCAAATTATACCTACACAATTTGTCTCGCCAACACTCAGTGCATGATGGTAATTATGGCGTGTGGGGGCAATCACAATTAATTAATAATGCTCAGATGCATCGCCTCTGCCAAACTTTCATATGTGTGTGTGTGTGTGTGTGTGTGTGTGTATGTGTGTGTGTGTGTGTGTGTGTGAAAGGTCAGTTTTCTTTGCTAGGTGTAAATGAAGTCGCTGACAAAATGATGTATGTCTCTGTGAATGTTGATGCTTCAAACAGATCCCAGGTGGATTCTTATTTAAGCCGAAGCTCAGTCCTTCTGCTCAGTAAAAGTGGCGATGAAAGGCATTTTCAGTAAGTGAGTCTGTACGCAGATTCAAGTGTGCAGATTTATCCATCCCCAAGTACTGTAATGAAACACTGTGTTTATAAATGTCAGTTGTTACTCTCACATACATTTTACATTGGAAATGTGCAATGAATTGAAAAAGCACTGCCTACAGTCTGTGTGCCAACATAAGGATGTCTACTGACGGGCAGCGGGACTTGTGCAGGAGAGAAAGATGTTTCTAAAAGTCTCCGCGTGTTCAGCTCCCAGTACGCATTCCTGTTCTCCTTGCTATAAGAATGTGGACACATGAGGCTCAGATCACCTCCACCACCGTGCGGTTTTAGTGATTGGATCTCAATGCGTCCTCAATGCATCGTTAAAGTGTTTTGTCGGATTTTACTACAAGGTGGAAACAGTGTATGTGTATGAAACAGGAATATTGAGGTAAACCAAACTCTGCTGCTAGACAAGAAAGTGAGTATTGGATTCTGCAAAACCCTGGATTTACAATCATTGCTAAAAAAGAAAATCTCGATGTCTAATGCCAAGGTTTTTTAAAGACTTGCTTTCTGCCGAATCTGTGCATCGAAACTACTTAAGGTGAGGGAAAGGTTGTGGTTATGGCTTGTAAGATAAATTAATTTGCTCATTTACCTGAATTGAAACGTCACTATAGGAGCCTCCGATGACCCCAGAGATGGCGAGTGGAACCTCGTTTTGGACAGGTCTGGAGCCATCTGGGCAGATAAAGCCTGGATCGTGCACCTTGGTGAGGGAGGCCCTGACAAAATCTAGAGACTGCTCCAGAGCATAAGTGTCCTTCGAGCAGCTGTCCAGGATGTGGGCCCCCAGCTGGAGTCCAGGAAGGATGTGCTCGCTGGAGTTAATCTCATCAAGTGCCAGCAGCATGGCTTCCAGTCTCTGGATCCCCCTCGCCTCGTTGATCTTACCACAGTCCTCCATCCCATCACCTTTTTGGTGCACTGGGAACAGGCCTCCAATCACCAAGTCCCCGTCCATGATGATCTCACGTTTGGCTGCAGGTGGTAATCTGGAGATGTTGGGCAGGACCCCTGATATCAGCAGCTCCAGCAGGAGCATGTGGAGAGGCCAATAATGGGCCGAATTGGCCAACGACCTGGGGCATAGCACTACACTCAGCATGGCAGGATCAGGTAGCAGGGTTCAGCTGGCTGAAGTACAAAGGAGCAGGGGTTTACAGCGCCTGGAGCAAGATCACTTTTAAGTCTTCTTTCAGTGGGTGCAGCATGTTTGATATTTCCTGAGTGAATGAAAGAAAAGCTAATTACCAAGTTAATCAAGCATGAAGTGTATATGACTATCTACTGCATCTATCTATCTATCTATCTATCTATCTATCTATCTATCTATCTATCTATCTATCTATCTATCTATCTATCTATCCATCTTTCTAGCTATCTTTTTTCTTTCATTCTTTTCAGTTTTAACAGCATCCATGGGAAGAAAATACAATTTAATTACTGCAATGAGGAAAGAAACAGAACTATTAACAGAGTAACAACATGACCATATGTATCAAAATGTGCATTGCTGACGCCCACTGACAGCTTTCGTTACTCTCTTTCAGCTTTTCGACCACAGGGTCATCCAAACATATGAAACAGTCACACTTAAGGCATACAGCAGTATAAAAGCTTCAAAACTTTCCTTGCAAGTGGTTCTTTACTGTTTTCTTATAGATTTTTGCCTGCACTTCGTTTTTTTTCTCTCGGCCTAATACGATCTATAGAAATGTTACAGGAAAATAATGCTATTATTGGACAGTCTAAACCCAGGACTGTTTTGTCAGGAGGCTGAAATTGGGCTTCGAATCTTATGAGTTACTTTTTGAAGTGAAAAAGAAGTAGAGATTATTTCAGCCAGGCGCTCTGTGATTTCACTGTGAAATATAATCACTTAGTTATCTGAAAGACAAACTCTGCCGAGTGACCACATTAAACATTTATTGATATTTAAGGCACCTCTCAAGTGAAGCGTTATCTCCAAGCTTACAACCGAGATATCACATAGATGGCGGTTCTTCTCAATGGCTGGGGTTGCCATGGAAACGGTGGGTAAAAAATAAGGGTTGGACTGCAGGAAAGTGGGCAGTGAGACATGTATGCTAATATAGATTCCTATATTGTGGAGGTTTCAGGTTTAGGCCTCACCAGGAGTTGTTATGTCTGATTAGGGAGGTGGGCTGCCTCAATCATAGTGCTCTCAGAGAGAGGAAACCAATCGTGTTTCTGTCAAACAGTCATTCATCAAACGCACACAAATTCGGTAAACAAGTTGATTTAAGCAACCTTTACAAAGAGATGATGGACTTTTAATGACTCATAACTTAGTCTTTTCAGGACTATTATTAACTCATCTTTATCATAGAATATTTCAGCATTTCAAAGTCATGAGGGATGCAAAAATGACACATGAAATCAAAGGAAATTGTCTGTAACTTTGTTTTGGATTTTGTTTGAATCCAAGTTCAGATTTTAAAGGAGTTAAACTGATACGCTACACCCGCAGATCTTGACCGCTCTCCATGTCATAACTGTAACAAGCGGCAGGGAGCTTATTATTCACTTTTTATTCTGCCACTCAGTGTTGTCACTGACACTGTAACATTACATAAAGCGTGTCCCTTGTAGACCCAAATGTATTATTACTTCTATTATCAGTAGCTCTCTTAACAGTCATTTTATTTGATCAGAGTGTGTCCTGTTTCCTGTGTTTAGAGAGGCAGAAACCTCTTACCGGGGGTAACACCAACTTCTGCAGCTACAGATTATCTAGTTAATCTGGGTGTGTGTGTGTGTGTGTGTGTGTGTGTGTGTGTGTGTGTGGGGGGGCGTGTGTGTGTGCATGTGTGCGTGCGTGCGTGTGTGCGTGTGAGTGTGAGTGTGCGTGGGTGAGTGCGTGTGCATGCATGGGCGTGTGCATGTGTGTGTCCTGTTGTGTGTCTTGGACAGTGTAGGTGCAGGTGTTTGATTTGGTCCCCACTTTTGGCCTTTTAAAAAAAAAAAAAGAAAAAAAATAATGAAGGGGGGAAAAAAAAATTGTGTGTGGGGGGGGGGGGGGGGGGGGAGAAGGGGGGGGGAAAGGGGAAAAGGAGGGGGGAGAAAAAAGGGAAAAAAAGAAAAAAAAAAAAAGGGAAAAGGGAGGAAAAAAAAAAAAAAAAGGGAAAAAGGGAAGAAAGGGGGGGGGAAAAGGGGAAAAAAAGAAAAAAAAAAAAAAAAAAGGAAAAAAAAAAAAAAAAGAAAAAAAAAAAAAAAAAATAAATAAAAAGGGGAGAGGGGGGGGGGAGGGGGGGGGGGGGGGGGGGGGGGGGGGGGGGGGGGGGGGGGGGGGGGGGGGACCCAAAAAAAAAAAAAAAAAAAAAAAAAAAGGGGGGGGGAGGGACAGGGGGGAGAGGAAGGAGGGGGGGGAGGGGGGGGGGGGGAAAGAAGAGAAAGGAAAAAAAAAAGAAAAAAAAAAAAAAAAAGGAAAAAAAAAAAAGAGAAGGAAAAAAAAAAGGGGAAGGGGGAAGGGGGAGGAAAAAAAAGGGGGGGGAAAAAAAAAGGGGGAGAAAAACAAAATTCATAATTTTAAAAAAAAAAAAAAGTGAAGGGAGAGAAAGGGAGAGGGGGGGGGGGGGGAGAGGAGAAAAGGAGGGGGGAGAGGGGAAAAAAAAAAAAAAAAAAAAAAAAAAAAAAAAAAGAAAAAAGGGGAAAAAAAAAAAAGGAAAAAAAAAGGAAGAAAAGGGAGGAAAAAAAAAAAAAAAAAAAAAAAAAGAAAAGAAAAAGGAGGGGGGGGGGGGGGGGAGGAGGGGGGGGGGGGGGTTTGATTTTGTTTTTTTTCTTTTTTTTTTTTTTTTTTAAATAATTTAAAATTTTTTTTGGTTTAATTTTTTTTTTTTTTTTTTTTTTTTTTTTGGGAAAAGAGAGGGGGAGGGATTTTTTTTTTTTTTTTTTTTCCGCCCCCCCCCCTGTTTCTTTTTTTTTTTTTTTTTTTTTTTTTTGGGTGTGATCATGCAAAAATCATCAAATCTATTTGATGTGTTATTTAATACTATGATGTATAACAATGTTATAAATGATAATTTAAGCAACATCACCTCAGGCGTTTAAGCTTTGCCCTCAGGTTTGTTTGGTCTTTTGTTGAAAACGTAGGCCTACATGACATTTAATTTAGTGTCTAATCCACTACACATGAATAATAAAGCCTGTTGAGTAATAACAGCCTAAAACACAGCACTTGTCCCATGAGATTTATCTAAAATATTGCTGTCCAATGATTACGTGACAAACACTGATAGGATGATAATTTATGGCAGTAGCAATTTTGTGCTCATTATTATTACAAATGCCACAAGCAAAGTGTCATCCTTTTTCCCATTCTTTGCATGTAATATGACACTACCGATTTTTTACATTTGACACAAGAAAAATGTCCTGCAGCCTATCATTTAACAGTATAACATTTAATGATCCCCTAACCAGCTGTTCAAAGCAAACAAAAAACTATATTTACAGGTAATACAATACAAAAAGAAAGTAAAAAACTGCAGCCACCATAACCCCACTAATGATTTCCATTATTATGTCATCTCCAGTAGGGACACAGTTTATCCCTCCACCTGGACTTGTCAGCTGAAGGAATTAGGATGCCTGTAGTGGTGGCCAGCAGGCTAGATTGTAAAACTAAGCATAGATCAAGTGCATCAAAATATCATCAAAATAGCACAGGAAATTCAGTCAGCCTGCTCTCAGAAACTAAAGATTTCTAAAATGTATTCAGAATACCTAAAGTTTCTAAATCAAGGAGGCCACTGAGACAAAATATGAGAATTTTGCACATTAACGCTGTACATTTCATATTTTATATATTATTACTGTATATTTGTTTTTATTATATATGTTTAAAGTATTGATAATATATGTTGTTTTTATTTGTTGTTTGTATACCTGGAGTGGTAACGAAAATAATTTCCCCCTGGGATTATTAAAGTATTTCTGATTCTGAATGAGAGACTACAACAGGTTGTCTCTGTTTATAAACTGTTGGTGGCACCATCTAATGATAATTTAATGATGCGGTGGTATTAACCAATCTATCACTATAACAGAGAAATACCTTTGCTGCTACATCCCATCTTGTCTGATCTATTGACAACTATTTGATGCATGCGATCATGGATTTGTCCAATGCCAATCAGTATTTACTGTACTTTCATGAATTGCGCAAACTGAAAACAACCCAATAACTCTCCATGCCATTACATTGTTTAGGGCGCTGTCTGAAAACAAAAGCTCTGATTGGTTCAAGAAAACCAAGTGCGATATTAGATCATGCAATGTTTAGTTGAGACAATTGTGACTCCGCTGAATATTCCCTCACGCTCAGGTGTTGGATGCTTTATTGATAAAGTAGTAGCCTACACACTATAGGCTAGATCAAGTTCGGATGCTAAGAGAGCTGATTCACTTGTGTGCCCTGTGAAATGAAGTGCAATAAAGAGACATGTGTTGATAACATGTCCATGGCAGTTAAACTGAGGTTGCGGTGTAGGCGACATGATCAAATCAAATTATAAGGAAAAAAACAATTAAAATGCAAAGGGCACGTCGGACAGGAAAATACAGAGGCAAAGTAGACAGACTACGTGGGGGGGAAAAAACATAGGCCTACCACTACGTTAAAAACAAAGTTTGTAAATGGCAATTTCTTACCTGGTTGTAGCACTAGATGTCTTGCCGGATATATATGTAGGTCTTTTTTCCACAAGCCGTGCGTCAATACACAGACAACGTGCAGAGCTTCATGTGACGAGCGGAGTCCAGATGTTGTTCACTTTGAGCATGTTTGCCAGGCAGCGGTTTGGATCTGTCCTTGGTTCTGAAATGTTCACATTGGCAAATCTAACAAACTCCTCTCAGTGCTCTCCAACTTGTGCCCGCCAGCCACCGTACAACACGCCTTCAGACCGGAGCTATAGCTGCAGCCCACCGCCCGAGTGCTCATGTGTCCACTCGCATCGACCGTAATGATGCGCGACGGATTCTTCTACATATGACTGCCAGCTGGACTAAGAGACAAGTGAATCTAAATGAAACGGTGATTACACTTTTGTTTTTTCATTACATTTCCTATTCATAGTCGTTTCTCTTTCGGGAAGTGAGTCAAATCAACTTCAAAACAAGAGCTGTTGAGGAATCCTAGCGCTCACGATGCAGCCGCTCTGCGCAGCTCCACAGCTCTGAGTGCGCCGAGTCGACGCTGCGCTCGAGCCTTTCACAAACCACACTGTGCTTCATACAACGTTTGTTTGCAAGGCAGCGAGTTAGAGCACCAACATTGGAAGAACATAACATGTCCTATGTAAATGTGTGCTGTTTAGTATGCAGCAGTAAAGAATAAAAACAGTGACGAAAGTGCATTCAAAATCTCAAATCCTGTTTCCAATTTCTTACAACTTTTTTTTAAGTGACTCATTCATTGCATTCCCTGTGGGACAGAGTTGTTACTGGCAAACTAGCTTTTAGGCTAATGATAAAACCCCTTCTCTAAAATAATGTGAAAATTGAAATTATTTCCAAGTAGACAAAACAAGGCGCTGCAGTTCTCCAGCTAAATTTAGAAAGATGAGAAAAGAGAAATGAGCATCAACAATTTTTTTCCCTCTGTGAAGGCTGGCCAGCTCCTCATTCACCTTTATCTCATTAAAACTGAATCACACTCTAGATGAGTGGCACAGCACTTTACAAACTCAAGAGGCACCTGCACCATTTTTCACTGAAAATGCTTCAACATCCAATACACACATACCTACAACTCTCTAAACATTTATTCTACATTTATTGGATGAATACTGGCATACTTGAGCTCAATGTTGAATCAAATACAGAATTTGTCCAAATATGTTGTTACAAATAACCCTTGTATTAATACAAACACAATACATAGAAAATGTTTTTCACCGGCCAAAATAAATGACCCTCACAGTATTGATTCAGCCTATTAACTATTTAAAAGCTGTGCAGCCAGCAGTGGAAAACTTAAAAGTCTCACTGGTAATTAAGGTTAACTATACAGCATGCATTCTGCAGAGGCACTATTTCATGCAATAAACACTGCAGTTTTTTTTCTCACCCACAACAAGATTACATCAGCAACATTCCTATTTCATAATTAGTGAGGAGTGCAGAAAAGGTCTGCTGCACCAGTTTGGGTTTCTGTGTCCAACTAAGTACACCGCTGCACAACCAGTTACAATTAAATCTGGAAATATTCAGCAAGCAACATAAGATATTTCAGTATGTATTCAGCTTCATCACCTTCACATACTTCAGCACCGCCACCTTTCCCCAATTCCCCACCTCACCACTACCACCACCTTCCTCTCACCCACACATACAAAAAACATCTCACTATTTTTCAAATGTTTTCTTTTCTGCACTAATAATAGCTACGTTGCAGTTAGGGGTTTGGAAAAGAAGAACTTTTTTCTGTGTACAGTGGCAATTAAAATGACGAGCGGGTCCTGCTTGTTGCATAATTCCCCCAGCTAACACAAAGGGACCAATTTTATCCTGAAATAGAAAGGTAGTTTACATTACAATAGTTGAGGGCATGTGGGTGGAATGCAGACTTTTAGATAGAAACATACCAATTAATGTCGACTGAAATTATAGAGGACAGAAACAAAGTGTTCCTAGCCAGTGGTCAGTGCGCATCAGTCTGACTGCTGCAGCTCTCTTTGTGGGTTTCTGATAGTTAAATGTTAATGAACATGACAAAAAACAATCAGTCCAAAATCAACAATTTAGTTTCTCTCTGTGGTGCCTGCTTTTGTTGATGTTCACAAGTATAGAAAACACAACATCTTGTATTAGAACTACATACCCCTTTTTACTAAAGAAATAGTCTATTTTTTTCTCTCTTTTTTTACTCTGAAAACTGTCCATACCAAGGTCTGCAGATTGGATGGTTTTTCCAATTAATTTTCTTTCTAGTTTAAGCAGCGCAAGCTAAATTTTATTGACCTGGTTTTTGTTTGTTTGTTTCTGGGTGAACTGCCCCTTTAAGCAGCATGATTGCCTAATGGCCAGATACCACCATGTAACTCGAAGGTTACAGCTTCAACTTCCCACCCCAAAAGTTCATCCTTGCTTAATGGATATTCTGTTTTATTACAACTCAGTTCTTATTTTCATACTTTTGGCCATTATTTCTATTGGTTATGATAACATTGTAGTCGTAATGTATAATGTAATTGCATAGCAACATGGCTACATAAAGTCCAAAGTGGCAAGAAACCCAAGCAGTCAGACAATCAAATACAAGCCAAGCCTTGTAAACAAGCCAAGAGTTTAGTCAGATCACTGAAACTACTTTATTTGGAGGTAAAACTGCAAGTGGCTGCACTTGTAATAGCGGCAATAATACCTCATTGCACAGGACAAAATGTGCACAGTAGGTCAAAGTTAAACCTTTTTCAGTAATGTCACCGCATTACCAGATCTCAGCTATTACCGCACAGTTATTATTGTCGACAGGAGCAGTGATCCTAAACAAGTTATAAACCAGAATTACCCTTTAAATACTGATAGACAAAACAGTATCCCAGCTCCAAAGGCGCGACCAGCCCGGAGTATTTACCCACTGAGGTCGTAACTGTGTCAGACCAATGATACCATATTTAAGTCTAGTTAGTTAGATTCCCTATAGCCAACAAATACTTCACAGAACAGCATGGATTCAGCAAGTTACTACCCCATGTGTATATGTTTGAAGAAGAGGAGTACACCCACAGCTCCCAGAGAGCTTTTATAATTATACGAACAGAAAGCATCTCAGGGCATCACTTTTACTCCTAAATCTCATTAATCCCGCTTAACTTTATCCTCCGGGAATTTAACCCCATCGTTAGAGCAATCAGCATTTAGATTAAAAATGTAAACACTCACTATAGATCTTATTTTTTGTTGAATATTTGTCAGGTAAAAGCTCAGCATTCTGCCAATTAAGCCTCTGAGGCAACTCCAACTCAGAGCAAATTAATGAATGAGCAATGCTGTAACAGGCTCGTTTTGTTGTTGTTTTAAAGTTTCCATGTGGAGTAAGAACATAACGGGAAATTATCAAGAAAAATCACTCAGATGAACAGTAAGGCATCAAAAGATTTTCATAATTGAAATATCATTTCACTCAGAGACCACACTGTCCAAAATGCAATTCAGACTAAAAACACTATGCTACTGAGGCCCAAGAAGTTGGTTTACTGGGTTATCTGGATAACGTTGTTGTGTCCAATATTTGTTCTAGGTTTCACTCAGTTATCCAGATACCTCAGGAAACAGGTCTCTGATTAGATAAGCACCTCAGTCAGTCAGAAGCTGAATGAATGTACCGTCTTAAAGGTCTACTGTATCATCTATTCAAGAACTAGGATTATGTTTTTGTATTTGCTGTAAAGGTTAGGTGCACAGGTTTCAACCTAGTATGTGTTGTTAATTATTATTTAAGACTGAATAGCACAACTTTTCAATAGCTTTAGTTTAAAATACCCTCTCTTCTGCAGGTTTTTCTCTGGGCTAAAATAGTCTGATTGTCTGATCAATGTAATGCCACAGTTATAATTAAGAAAAGCCATATTGGTGTGGTGTTTAGTCATATCAAACACACAATATGCAAGTGAAGGACAGACAGAAGCCTTTGTCTACTCATTTCTGTCCAAGTGAAAATCTGGGGAATCTTAAATTAACACGTTTTAGCTCAGAATATGCAATGGCGATTTACTTGAAACGACATACATGGCTTTTCTCTTACATGCACATCCCTTTAGTTTGCCCACACCCGCCAAGCGAGCAAGGCTCGCTGCGACGAGCTTGGGGTGATCTCTTGTTTGTTGGAAGATAAAGGATATGGGTATGACTGGACACACATTATAGGCTGTGTGGGTCATCAGGTGGTCTTTCAGGCTGCAGCTGCCATATGTATTTCAGAGGGAAGAACAGAAAAGAACAAAAGGAGAAAAAATAAACAGAAATTAGCCTGTGCAAAGAGATAGCAGATGGGAGAAGGTTGAGAAGCTAAAATAACACAATATAACGGCTGAATAGAAAATGAAGGAGCTGGGTTTGAATGTGTGGGGATAATGTCGATGCTAGAGGCCAGATGCAAATAAAACGTAGAGTCACAGAGCTTTGCCGTCAGTATAGTGGAATGAATATTAATGGTCAGCCCACTGCTTGTCATCTTTCTCCTTGACTGATCACGGCAGCAGGCTGCACACTCCCCATAATCATGTCCACAATCTTAGAGGTGCTCAGGAGGATGACACAAAGAAGGTAATTATGCATTCATTCACACCTTCCTCTTTAGAAATGAAATACATTTTATATCAAAACTTACATCACCAACACACAGCCTTGTAAAAGTACATAAAATGCTTCTAACAAGATGCACAAATATTCAGTTAAACACAATATCTTGAGGTCTATGTGCTCATATAATTTCAATCCTTTATGTCAGTTATTAATGAATGAAACTGAGGCCCTTTGTAAACATGTCAAAAAGTATCTTTGAAATTAACAGAATTCCCTGTATGTTTGTGAAACAATCCTCCAACGAACAAAAACTTATTAGAAATGCAAATAATGGTTACAGCTTCAGTACAGCAAATGAAATACCTTTCAAGTAAAATGACTTTTCTAACAAATACTCAGTTCAGTCATCTTGTAACATTTTGACAAACATCACTTCTGTTTCAAGAAATTCAGGCTACCTGAATAAGTTTTGCAGATTTCAAGTCAACATCTAGCAGATTTGAATGCATTCACTTTAAAACTGTAATTAAAAGACTAAAGAATATGTCTGGTTATAGTCTATATTGTTGTTATTATCAACAAATACAATAAAATGGCCAAAATTAGCAATGAATTGACCCCACTCACAAGTATTGGCTGTGTAGCCAAAGCCTGATGCATATCCCTTTGCACCATAGATCTCCTTTGTTGTCCAATAACTTTTAAACCACATCAGTGAGACACACTGTTGCACTGCGTGACATGTTTCTTCATTACAATGAACATGGGCACTGTAGTTTATTTAGAGTTGGTCCTGCATACACCGTCCTGCTGCCATAAATACTCACTAGAGCACCAAATGTGGATTATTCCACTATTAAAAGTAGTCCCCAACAAATGCACTATTTACTCCTGCTTGAGTAACATTTGCTAAAAACTACAGTGCTCAGCTGTTTTAAAAAATGACACTATATCCATGACCTGTTTCTAAAGATTCTTCTATAGGAAAGACTCGACTTTCAGGGTAGGGAAGTCTGCAAGTATTAAGAAACAGACCAACACATTGCTTGTTTTGGTCTTTTCATGGGATTTGTTCATAATAACCAAAATATAGAATATAACCTGCCTTGTTGTTTAATATTTACACATTTGGACATGGACCCATAGTGAGACACTCTTCAATTTCAATCCTTTACTCTTTCATCCTCAACTAATGTGTCTCACTGAACTTTTACTCCTCTCCTCCAACGGCACCCCACCACTCCTGAGTGGGAGCCTCCAGGCTCTTCTGGTTGGAGTCTCCATGAAGCGGCTCTTCTCTCTCTGCCTGCTGTCCACCGGTCTGCTCCCAGTCCAGGTCTTTAAATGAGGTTCCCGTGGAGCTTCTCCCTCTGTTGTTTCTATCTCCTTGATCCTGGATAGGCACAGAGTGGACAGAGGACGCTGCTAGGGACGTCCCTCTGCTGTCCGACAGGAGAACCCCACTCCCTGAGCTGTATTCACTGTTTGAGTCTGCACCCAGAGCAGTGATAAAACAAAAGGGAGGGGGTGGACAGATGGTGAGAGGACTTTTATAAACAAACGCCACATGAGAAAAGCTAGGCTGCCCAAAAATCCAGTGCTGGGATCCAACCAATATCTGCATGATGTTTTTATTATTATCTCTTCCACTTTTACTCCAGACTCAGCAATTATTTGGAAATCATATGCATGGAGGAAATTTATTCAGAATATATCTATAAAATAAACAATTGTCGTATCAAATCTTTCCAAATATGCTTTAGAAAGATTGTTAAAATAGTTCATGCCCATAAAACAAGACTCTACAACCACACGAGTAGCAAACATGCTAACATGATTACAAAAACAATGCTAACATGCTTATGTTTACAATGTTCATGTTTAGTGAAGCATGTGAGCTAACAAACATTTTAAAAACAATACATCTATCTAAACATACATGATTATGTTTATGTGTAAGTACAGCTGAGGCTCATTAGTTTTGCAGGTGTTAACCTTTGTGTTGTCTTCCCATCAACCTTGGAAAAAAACACATTTTTTTCGATCTTTTTGACGCCTTTTTTTCCACAGTTTGTTTTTGCTTTTTCTAACGTTTTATTTCTACGTCCCATATTTTCTGATATAAAACAATAACTGAAAACCAATTTGACCCAACGTCAACACAAGGTTTAAATAAGTTTAGGTTTAAATAAATTTTGACCTGACGATGGCACTAGATGTAAAGTCAGGGGACCAACAAAGTTATTACAATTCATCCTGAGGGACACATTAATGTATTTACCAAATTTAATTTAATTCCATCCATCCAACAGTTGTTGAGACATTTCACTAAAAAATAAAAATGTCAACCTCATGGTGGCACGGGAGGAAAAGACAGAGGATCACCAAAGTCCGTCGGATTTATCCTCTGTACACACATTCATGGTTCCCAAAAATGTCATATAGTCTCTTCAGTCAAAGTGGTAGACTGACCGTCCAGCAGAACAAAACAAAGACAACCTATGTCCTAAAAGCTTTAGTGCGTAACTTTTTGATATTAATGAACGTCCGTTACATTCAAGACATTACCAAATGAGTTGCTGCAAAGCAACTCTCTCTGTAATTACCTCTTCTGAAGAGTCTATCATGTTTTTTTGATCCTCCGTGTCCATCTTGGCTACTAGCTACTGCGTGGAGGAGGGGTGGGGGGGTGTGTGCACGATCACGGAAAGCTTGTATCATGTTGACGCGCCGACAGTTTGTCATTACTTAGAATTCCTCATGAAGGGTGGCAGAAACTACGCACTATAACTTTAAGAGCAACTAAACCTTTGCAGTGACTCTCAGGTTTTCATTTCTCTATTAGCTATGATGCATAACTTAGGTTTACTGTACTATAGTTTTTGATGGTAAATCGAACCAAAAAACTACCAAACAAGATCACCTTTCTTTAAACGTAGTGCAAGCATGTAGTTTAACTGTCCTTACAATTAGAAGGTAAATCCTTGCTCACATGGCCCTTACACATCCAGCTTGTTTTTTCCTCATGCTGTATTCCATTGTTATATTTTCATAAATGTATATGGAAATCTACAAATTGTGTAGAAATGACAAGAGCTGTTGCATCTTGCACATTCAATTGAATTTAGGATGATTATTAACAAGGAACCAGGAAATCTATATAAAGTTCAACTCCAAAAATGTAGAAGCTGGGAAATAATGCTTTCTTTCCCTTTTATCCATGGAAGGGTGGGTGTTGTACATCGTGCCTGTCACACATTTTTCTGGTTGTTAACGAGTTCATCAACTCATGGGATGAGCAGCAACACCTTGTGCAGCGACTTAAAGTCATAACTCAAAATAGTGCACTAAAATGTTGTTAATTAGAAACTCCTACTCCTACAAGCACTTGACTCCTCAGTGTTTTTAGTTTGTTCCTTGCAGGTTAATAAAATCAATTTCCTCCCTGTGTGTGCCATTCTGTCGATCTTTGTGTGGCTGTAAGTGTTTCCACATAACACTCTTCAATACTCTTTAAATCAATATCTCCTTACACTAAGCCAGCCTGTTGTATACTGGAGACCAGATGATGACACACACAAGAACTAACCTTTCACATGAAAACAGTTGACAGAAGCCAGAAGGGGGCTAATCATCATGTTAGAGGTGATAAATACATTATATGGGACAAATTATCAGATGTAGCTGAGATTTGTAACAGAATGACAGGTTGACAAACTAAATCTTCTTATCACTGTGCATTTCAATTGAGGAATAATGTAAAAAGTATGAAGCTTTAAGCAAAGACTGTATCATGAATTAAAAGTTATCACTGTTCAAAATCATAGATTATCAATCAACAAATGTATTTCCTCTGACAATCCATTTGATTCTAGGCATTCAGATAAACCTAAATAAAGTCATACAGAGATTTCAAACCACAATTGAACAAGATGAATGAAGAAAAGGACAACACATATAGTGAAAGTAACTGTTGACTTGGTCAGTAACTCTGTGACAAGCTCTTGAGACACCAAACCGCAAAGCAAAGCATTATTTTGTTTTTTTAATCGTCATTAAACTACAAAGGAAAAACAGGACTATATGCTTCCTACAAAAACAGGACTATATGCTTCAGAGAGATGATTAATGTCATGCTTCTAAGTTAAAGTTAAGAGACTTCCAACAAGCAAAATACAAAAAGAGGAAATGGTGTTACATAGCAACGTTCAAATAGTACAGAACATTAATTACTCTGAAAATGTAATCAGGAGCAACTTTGCTATGTTTATAAAGAAATACTATATGTTTATGTGTGCTAAGCCTGCTGCTGTGTGTGCAATAATGCACTTAGTCGTCTGGAGATGCTACGTACCAAGTTTCGTGCAGATCGCTCGTACGGTCTAGGAGGAGTTTGAAAAAGTAGGTTTAAGATAAATTGCGATTTTTCGCGTATAAAAGTCTAGGTGGAAATGGACGTGGCCTATATCAGGAGATTCAGCTGAATGCAGGGAACGCGTGGATAGGTGTATTTTTTATGTGTGATGTACGGTTTGGGAGTTATAAGGCCAAACGTGTTTTTTCTACTATAGCGCAAGACCTAAAGGCTCATGCTGTTGTGTCACACATGCCCCTTAGAAAAGATGAGAGAGATATTGCAGTGGAAATCAGTTCATTGTTGACAGTGAATATGAGATGGGGGCCATGATGGAGCACACACACGGGAGCTTGAACAAGAGAGAACTGAATTGCCTGTAAACTGCATAGCTGAATGGATGATATTTATTCTAGACAATAACACTGCGTACAGCGGACTATGACTATTTTCACCTTTTGGAAGAGAAGCTGTATACATGGGGAAAGAAATGTAAGGCATACAAATCAGTGCTAAACACAATGTACATATAGAATGAACTCCTATTTATCTTCATAAAAATGCATTCAAAATTAAAATAAAAACATCCATATTTGAATCTAGCCCCAAGCTCTCACTGACTAATTTACACCCACCTCATGTGCATGTGATAGATGGAGCAAAGGGAAAAAAAACAATTTATGAAATAAAACATTAATAACATGCATAGTGAGCTGTGATAGAGCAACGATGTTGGTTTTGTGTTGGTTTTCCTCTGCTGGTTGAACATCTACAGCAAGTGGCAAAAAGTAATCACTCAATGGGGGAAAAATTAAAAATAAAAAATCACATTTGGATTGAAAAATACACATTAGGGATAATATCTTAATCTTAATTTATTTTAAAAGGGAAAACTGTCACATTTCATTGGAGGGCTTTAGTGGCGCATCGCTATTTACATGTGTCTGAGTGACAGTTTATTCTACTAGTATTGGAATGAGACAGAGAAAGATGCTGCAGAATTTGAGTAGGTTAAGAATTAATGTGCAAACTCCAATATAAGATAAAGATAATTATCATATTAAGGCTTACATCCACTGTTATAGCTGCAGTTGGTAACTTTTACTGAAACTAGCCCTATATCCTGACAGTATCACATGAGACAGATAATCTGTGATCCTCCTCCTATTGCACCTAATGGCATTTGCAAGATTCACTGTGCCTGAAGAAAAACAACCAATCAGAGCCGAAAAACAGTTGAGCCAAAACTACGCACTGCCCACCAGTCGGTGCAAACTTTCTCATAGAGGAGGCAGAGGAACGTGATATTTTTTTTAAATAATCTGTACTAATGTACTACGGTCAGGATATGGTGACAGTTTTAACAAATATGCCAAATCATTTTCTTTTCTTTTTTTTAACAAAGCTTTTAAGGAATAGTTTAACATTTTGGGAAATACGCCTGAGAATACCACTCTCATGTATGTCCAATAAGAAGCTTAAAGCATAAAAAGGAATCAGGGAGTTAGCCTGACTCTGTCCAATGTATAAGAAATCTGCCTACCAGCACTTTCAAACAAACTAATTACCTTGGTATTAATATTGGTCTCTGCTTGTTGCCTGGCAACCTCATGGTGAGGACAACACTCTAGGAAGTCACAGCTCCAGGCCGAGAAATATTTACAGCATGTTACCCTTCATACAACCACAACTAGTTATTTCTACATTCTTGTTTGTACACAAATAAACAAATAACATCTTTTTTTAATATAACTAATTAGTGAGCTGTAGAGGTGCTTGTAGGCTGATTTTTAAGAATGTTTTTAACAGTCAGTTCAAAATGTCAGCCAGGCCGCGATTGGACAGAGCGCATTAGCAGGTTGCAAAACGCGAGGTGCACTGCACTGACTTCTTTTTGGTGTCTTTTTGTTATCATGTAAGGCAACCATCAAATCACCCGTCCTCAGCCAACCGTTATTTTGCAGACAGACAGATATGAGATTGGTAATGAGTCAACATTTTCATCTAACAAAAAAAAAAGTGAACAAGTGTATTTCTCAAAATGTCAAACTATTCCTTTGGAGGAAAATGTTTAAATGCTGTGTCATTTATATGGTCAACATTAACCTTAAGGCCTTAAAGACTAGCAATTTGATGAAGATGTGTGACATGACTTGGACATCAGATTTTACTCAACTACTTTGCTTTGATAAAACTTGAGATATGACATTTATTTGCCCCGCAAGATTTTAAAATAGCTCCGGTGACAACTAACAAAGAGTTAACAATGTTAATGGCCAACTAAAACTAAATGTGGCACTACATCCACTCACTTGTGAATTGTGTGGTTCCAAAGAGTGAGCTATGTTAGAAAGTGTTTCTAGCCTGCTGTTGTATGACAGGGAGAGGAGCCATGTGAGGAGGCTGGGGGTTGATCCGGTCACTGAGACGGGGTCAGTATGTGGGGAGTAGTGGGAAGCGAATGGGTGGGTTTAATGGACCGATGCCTCCAGTGTCCCGAATGCTCCACTGACAAGGTTTATTTGATCCCATTGTGACAGGAGCATGGCTGCCTGTCACACTATCATTCACAGTCATGGACCCAAATGTCATTTCCACTCCCACCACACATAAATAAAAACAGGGTCATTTCAGTCAGTTTCCTTCCATTTTGTAGCAAAAAGTGGAGATCCAGATAGATGTTTGAGGGGTCAGACAAATATATTATAAATAACCTATTCTTACAACACCTGTTGAGGTAACTGACAAAAAACAAGTTTCAGTGCAAAATCACTCATTTTACTTTCAATTTAAAGTTGATTATTGACGAGGAATTGCACGCAACTACTTTTGGACAGGCAACAATTACAGATAAATTACAGTTAATGGAATATTCTTTTAAAGTTTGCGTTTTGGCGCATAACATAATCTCATAACTAAATTTCTGGCACCATCTCTCACATCATCCCTGAGCAGATAAATGGAACTTCTGCAGTTTGAGAATAATACAAAAGCAATTTGTTGGAAATTCAAAAAGTACTGTAGATTTTCCAAAATCTAAATTGGATGTGGACACGAATGCACCCTGAATAAATCAATCATTGTGCACTGTGCTCCTCAGTGGAGACACCACTGCACCAAACGGTGGAGGTTCAAACTGATATCAATGTGTGGAAATCAACTGTATCTCATCTCACTTTTAAAACAGAGAAAGGTAGCAAATCCTCACTTTTGAGTGGCTGGAAACTTTTAATCTGGAATATTTTAGCTTGATGAATGAGTTAAACAAATAATCTATTATTAAAATAGTTTCTTATTAATTTTCTGTTTTTCATAATCCAATCCTTACCTGTATTGCATTTGTAAACAACATTCTGACTGACATTCAAAATGAAAATTAAACTGTAATACCCCCTGTGATTGTTTTTTTGCTGTTATTTTACCGTGCATTTGTGTCCTTTGAGTGTCAGCTGGGCTATATTTGGATTCATTGTATAGTCTGCTTGTTTTGAATTGAATTGAACAATATGGCCTCTGCCACAAAGCTGTAGCAATTAGGTGCTATGAGGCTGTTATCAAAAGGCTTATTTTCACACTTCATGTCAACTCATGATTAGACTCGCTTCATCTCGCTTAAACCAGGAATGACTTTTGAAAACACTCCCTCACAAGCTTTTATGTCTCATGAGGATAAATTAGTGTCAAGTGGAATTGTGCTAAAGTACTTTACTTTACTCCATATGGTGTCTGTATAGCTGTGGACAGCCCCTTGGTGAGTGGCAGCACACTTTCACCAGAAGCTGCTGTGTCTGGGCTTTTCATTAACACCTAGAAAGGTGTCAATCACAGTTTGCTTCTGCGGGGCTGCTCATAAACAAAACAGCAGTAGAAACAAGGTCCAATTCTCCTGGGTCCCACCCAAGCGGCAACTGCCATGGCTGAATGCTGAAGCCAAAACACAGGTGCCTTAACATGCTGCTTTAATGGCCATCAGAAAGTAGCTGACTGTATAGAACTGACGAAGAAAATGTAATCTTATATTTCACTCAGGAGTTGGTAGACCAAAAAAACAAAGCCATAAAGAGAGCAAATATTAGACTTCAAGTTGCCAGGTGGCCAAAAACATGCATGGCAACTGTTTGCCAACACATCCACCATATCAATGATAATATGTCACTGTTGTTTAAAGGTTGTTAAGGAGAAGCAAGCCTGTGGTCCTGCGTAGATTAACTTAATAGGGCTTTGAATCCTCTTTGGTTTACCTGTAAGTACAAAAAATGTACATGCTTATTTGGTACAGCATGAAATACAATTACCTGAGACTTCTGAGTCACTGTGCAATTCCTCTTGTTCTGACAGCCTCCTTTCTACCTGTCGCACTTCAGGCACGTAGAAATCTCCCTGACGGGCCAAGGGGGCCATGAACTGGATCTGACCATCTCTGTAGATCTGAAGGAACGGGTGTGCACACAGCCTCCTTTCCTGAGAGAGATCATTTAAATTGGCGAGAATAAAAAGCAAATTCATGATTTACAAAAAATGTAATACATAACATTAACATACAGTGCCTTGCGAAAGTATTCGGCCCCCTTGAACGTTTCGACCTTTTGCCACATTTCAGGCCTCAAACATAAAGATATAAAACTGTAATTTTTTGTGAAGAATCAACAACAAGTGGGACACAATCATGAAGTGGAACGAAATTTATTGGATATTTCAAACCTTTTAAACAAATAAAAAACTGAAATATTGGGCGTGCAAAATTATTCAGCCCCCTTAAGTTAATACTTTGTAGCGCCACCTTTTGCTGCGATTACAGCTGTAAGCGCGGGGGTATGTCTCTATCAGTTTTGCACATCGAGAGACTGATATTTTGCCCATTCCTCCTTGCAAAACAGCTCGAGCTCAGTGAGGTTGGATGGAGAGCGTTTGTGAACAGCAGTTTTCAGTTCTTTCCACAGATTCTCGATTGGATTCAGGTCTGGACTTTGACTTGGCCATTCTAACACCTGGATATGTTTATTTGTGAACCATTCCATTGTAGATTTTGCTTTATGTTTTGGATCATTGTCTTGTTGGAAGACAAATCTCCGTCCCAGTCTCAGGTCTTTTGCAGACTCCATCAGGTTTTCTTCCAGAATGGTCCTGTATTTGGCTCCATCCATCTTCCCATCAATTTTAACCATCTTCTCTGTCCCTGCTGAAGAAAAGCAGGCCCAAACCATGATGCTGCCACCACCATGTTTGACAGTGGGGATGGTGTGTTCAGGGTGATGAGCTGTGTTGCTTTTACGCCAAACATAACGTTTTGCATTGTTGCCAAAAAGTTCGATTTTGGTTTCATCTGACCACAGCACCTTCTTCCACATGTTTGGTGTGTCTCCCAGGTGGCTTTTGGCAAACTTTAAACGACACTTTTTATGGATATCTTTAAGAAATTGCTTTCTTCTTGCCACTCTTCCATAAAGGCCAGATTTGTGCAGTATACGACTGATTGTTGTCCTATGGACAGAGTCTCCCACCTCAGCTGTAGATCTCTGCAGTTCATCCAGAGTGATCATGGGCCTCTTGGCTGCATCTCTGATCAGTCTTCTCATTGTATGAGCTGAAAGTTTAGAGGGACGGCCGGGTCTTCGTAGATTTGTAGTGGTCCGATACTCCTTCCATTTCAATATTATCGCTTGCACAGTGCTCCTTGGGATGTTTAAAGCTTGGGAAATCTTTTTGTATCCCAATCCGGCTTTAAACTTCTCCACAACAGTATCTCGGACCTGCCTGGTGTGTTCCTTGTTCTTCATGATGCTCTCTGCGCTTTACACGGACCTCTGAGACTATCACAGAGCAGGTGCATTTATAACGGGACTTGATTACACACAGCTGGATTCTATTTATCATCATTAGTCATTTAGGTCAACATTGGATCATTCAGAGATCCTCACTGAACTTCTGAAAAGAGTTTGCTGCACTGAAAGTAAAGGGGCTGAATAATTTTGCCGCCCCACTTTTTCAGTTTTTTATTTGTTAAAAAAGTTTGAAATAGCCAATGAATTTCGTTCCACTTCATAATTGGGACCCACTTGTTGTTGATTCTTCACAAAAAATTACAGTTTTATATCTTTATGTTTGAGGCCTGAAATGTGGCAAAAGGTCGAAACGTTCAAGGGGGCCGAATACTTTCGCAAGGCACTGTACGTGTTTCCTTTCAAGTTTGGGTGTTTAGTTGTAATTTAAAGGCACAATTCTGTCATATACATGCAAATTTAAATCTGAAGGTGCAAAGTCATCAATGTTATATCAGAATCAGAATCAACTTTATTGGCCAGGTGTACTTATGCATACAAGAAATTTGACAGTTTAGAGTAGTGATAAAAAAAATAAATAAAATAAAAGACTCCCATCAACACTTATTAACATTGTCCATTACAGAAAACACCATAGTAGGATACAAGTGCAGACATGTCAATAATCCCACAAGTCCATTGACTGAGTGAAAATGACTTGATTTCATATGTGAGCCTCACCACTCCATCCCCTGAACTAACATTAATCTCTTTGTTTCGTCTTTACACCCCACATGCAACACATCTTAGATCTGTCTTCATGAATGTTCAGCATCCAAACGCCGCCTCGGTTTAAAATGCTGTTCTTCTTCTATTACTTGCCTCCCTCCTCCAGAAGTGGGAAGTCTCACATGACAGAGACCACTCCACTTCTCCGGGCTCATTAACCTTTCATACACCATGTTTTGTTATTCTGTGCATGCACATCCAATGTCGGTTTCTTTCACCCTTTTGGCATATGCTAAATGTCGAGCAAAACAAGAAACACATTGCAGCTACAGTGCAATATCTCAATGGGATAAATCCTTTGAAGTTAATCGGTTTTAATTTGCTAAAATTGATGTCAGTTTTCATTAGGCCTACTATTTTACTGCTGCCTAAATGTAAAAGATTTGTTGGTTTGATGAAATTTAACGAATAAATTACATGAATGTTGATTATTATGTGATGTAATATTTTTCATCAGACTAAACCATAAGCAATATTATTTTCTTATGGTAAAAAAGGCTAAGGATTCAGAGCGAGTCATGACACAGAGACTTTAAAATAAAGCTACTTATTAAAGGAGGGTGTGGCTGGGTGGCTGGATAGCTCACCTGGCAGAGCGCGCCCATATATAGAGGTTTACTCCTTGGCGCAGTGGCCGCGGGTTCGACTCTGACCTACGGCCCTTTGCTGCATGTCACTCCCCCCCTCTCTCCCCTTTCATATCTTCAGCTGTCCTCTGAAAAAATAAAGGCTTAAAATGCCTAATCTGATCTGATCTTAAAAAAAGAGGGTGTGGCTTATGTACATTCATTTGAGAATAGAAGCATGGTATTATGGTGATGAAGACCTCTTTACTACACCTTGTCATATTCCTGCATCTCCGAACCCTATGTTTCATCACTGGTTTGAACTATATTAGTCAAAGTAATATAGACCATAAATAATTTCTTACACTATGTGATATGAAATCTCTCCAAGAGTTGAAACTGATCAGATTAGGATTCTTTCTTGTCAGATCCTAATAGTATAGTGCCTGTGCACCTTTCCAGTTTCAAGGAAAGTGGAAGTGGTGACAGGTTACTGTTTAATGGAACAGGAACGTCGCACACGAAGGATCTGATAAGCAGGCTTGCAGACTGAACAGACACACATAAGATAGATTCTTTATAGGAGACAGCTGACTTATTTTCATACTCTAGCCTATCATCTTGCTCACCATCTGTCTCTCAGCCCAATTATGACAGCAGTGTCGTTCCTCTCACTGCTGTCTGCAGGAACAACGTTGTCAGTTTCAGTGATGTCAGCAGCATCAACTACTGGTGCATATTTCCTACAGGAACGTCTGTATCCTCATTGGCTTGGCTAATCAGCTACTGCTACATATTGCATATTTATGTGCACGCATACAAGCAGACACACACAAAGTTAAATTTTGCATTTCAGATTCTATCAAAAAATGATCAAATGTGAAATTGAAGTATAGTGCAGACACACTGTTGGTACAAAAGCTACATAGTGGGGTACAGCCTTAATATTTCACTGGCAAATTCTGATTTGTCACAATGTTTTTTTGCTTTGATTTACAGAGTACAATGGATGCACAAGACATTTGATTTGGGTGGTGCTGACTGTTACACAACCAAGGACTGAATAGAAACTAACAATTACAGTGCTGTAGAATAAGATTGACCAAATAAGAGCCGACTCAACAGTCTAATGACACACTCAAAGCACAAAAAGCATTGTATGCTAAGGATGGGCTTTAAAAGCACTGCATTTACCCCTAAAGGACAATAATAGAAATGCTAAACTAAAAAGTAATTAATTGAGCACCTAACAGACAGAGGGGCTCTTTTATACAAATTCTGTACAGCCTACATCCTGCTAAGAATTAGCGAGGTTTTCCTGATGATTCAGGAGGCTACATAAAATGTCCAAATTTATAATGGCATTCATAACAACAATTTGGGATTTGCCTCGCAGTGTTTATAGGATCCTGGCCCCAGGTCTCATGTCATTAGGACATTATTTCCATTATGGGAAATGGAAACATTGTAAGGAAAATGAGTTTACAATGGAAATGAGGGAGCATCACACAATAATGGGACCTAATGAGACCTTCAAGGCCTTCAAAAACAGATTCTGGCTTTCTCATAATGTAAGTAGGACAAAACAATTCATCAGGGCCTACTGCTCAGCCACCCATGGTTTGTGCTATTGTGACTTGAATATAAGCCACTATGCTGCCCCATCATTTCTCTGTGATGCTCTATTTTGTTTAAATTAAGGTATTAGTTTAATTCTTACAATGTATACTCGTCTCCAGTCCATGATCATTGGTCATGATTTTTGAAACAATCTGCTTTCCTAGCCACATTACATTTTTCTGATTTTGTAACCGATGCCCCCATGATTTTATTTTACTTTTAACTTATATATTCAGATAGAAAATTATTAACTATTAAAACTACTGGGTTTCCGCTCCAAGCTAAATAAATATGTGCATCTGCCTTTGTATAGATTATTTCAAGGTTTTTCATCTATTCTTTCCATTATTTTGTTTGCCTAACCACTGAACAACCACTAAAAATTAACCCACTGTCAAATAAATTCCTGGTAGAAACAGAAAGCAGAAGCTGCATAAGCACATTCAAGTTAATTAATTAATGAAAAAGTAAAACTGCACCTTGGCAGGAGGTGGAGGGGTGAGTACTTCTGACTTTTTCAGACCAACAGTGATGGCCAGACAAGTGAGTGAAGAATAAAAAAAATGCTAAAGGCTAATTCACTCGGAATAGAATAATATTCAGCAAGAGGGTTCACTCTCCCAGTGTGTGCTCTTAGCAGAACTTGCCGTTTTTATTGCTTAATGGAAGTTCTCCAGAAAGTTAATAACAAGGGTAATGTTTTAAAATTAAATACTTTAATTTAGCTTAAACTATGAATCAAGACATAACCAAGACATATTTTTTTGCATTTAACAACCATAACTTAACTGCTGCATCTGTTTAATGCCTAAAATAATTGTTATATATTTAGTTTATTTCATTAGCATGTACAGTAAATAATACACATTTAGCTAAGAATGTGACCAGAATATGACCCCATTGTCAAAGCTGTACAGAAAGGCAGATGAAATAATATGTGTATGCAAAAATGAGAGAGCCTAGCCCAGCAGCAGGGCAGCAAGCATCACAATAGGGGCCTGGATTTGGGTCTCAGTCACCACCCAAGCACCAGATGTGCAATTGTATACATAATGTACATTTTTGTTTAACATAAGAAATGTTTAAAGCTTAAATTATCAGTCGAATACTCAATTGAGATTGAGAGAAAGTTAATTGGCAATGGCAACTATCTTGATAATCAATCATTAAAGTGATTTTTCATGCAGAAATGTTAAACATTCTCTTGATCCAGCTTCTTAATCATAAGGGAGTTTCTGCTTTTCTTCATCTTATGTGATAGCAAACTGAATATCTTTTGGGGTTTAACGGTTGGTCAGAGAAAACAGGCATTTTGGAGATGTAATGTTAGGCTGTAGATGTGATTTTTGCCTATATTCTGATATTTTATTTACCAAACTAATTAATTAATTGATTAATCGAGAAAATCATCAGCATTAAATTAAAGGAAATAATCATTAGCAGCAGTCCTACAAGTGTTATTTAAATTCATAATGAGAGCGGACAGCATCAAAAAATTTTGTGCACTCACACATGGAGCGTAAATGGGAGTAAACAAAACAGTCTATCCCAGTGAGCCTAGCTATACAGTGAGGTTAGTTTCTCTGTGTCTTATAGAAAACCTGGGACAGAGGGCAGGCAAATAATTGGACCCGCAGTTGAATCGCTAAGACAAACTGTGAACAGTAGGCTTTTGTAATTGGGTAGGGGATTGAGGATAGTGTAGTTATAGATTTTTGTCTGATTTTCTCCATACTCTTCTCCTGCAGGATCAGGGCCTCGAAAGCCCAGTGTAACACTTCAGGCAGTCCAGAGTAACAGGGTCATAGTAAGGTGATTTTTTTTCTTCACATTCTCCACGGCACATAAATGGCAATATTTTTGGACAGAAAGATATTATTTTGTTTCTCAGGCATGGAAGCATTATTACATTGTAGCATTATTAAGGGAATAGACATGGGAAATTAAAGGGCCAACAGAACATGACCTCACCTTACTTTGATTGAAAGAAAGAAACTGAAGTAGAATTGGATATATCCATATGCTTCATGTTGCTGAACACTTGTTTTAAGTCTTTACAGACATCTTGTGTCACTAAAGTCCATCCTCTCCACGAAATGCAGAACACTTGATGAATCACAAATGGGTAAATAAGAGGATTCTGACCATCACCATCAATGTGTTTCAAAATTAAGACTAAATATGGAGAACAGCAGTAACCCATCCTCGCTTGTTCAGACGCATCTTCAGGAGTAGATGCTTCACTTCACAAGCTTTTCAAGCACACATCAGCCGGCGCCAAAGCTGTCATGGGGAACCATTCAAAAGTACCACAGGGCTCGACATTAACTTTTTGGGCACTTGTCCTTTGGACAAGTACATTTACGTTTCACTTGTCCATGCAGAAAAGTCACTTGTCCGGGGTAAAGATTTATCATTTTATAATTTTGTTGTGTGTTTTGCTAATGCAGAATTCGAAAAAAACGTTGAAAGCATCCAAACAGTTGAAACAGTAGAAACAAACGTGTCCCAACAATAGATTTCCCCTCCCACACGAAAAAAGGATCTCCAGACTCCATAATACAAAGTAATACGTTTCACGCTGGTGTACAGTGTATCACCAGAGGTAGTAGTTACTTGAACTTATACTATAGCTAAAATAATTTTGTAGACATAACAATGGATTTTGGCACTTTTTTTTTTTTTTTTGACCAAGGGATCCTTTAAATGGTGTAGCTACTTTACAGTTGATTATTACCTGATATTTAATCCGGCAAGTCGCAGAGCTGAGGTACTTGAACTTCATGCTTCATCCACACAAAGCACACTGCTATCGCCACGAGTGATAGCTTTATTCGGCTCGTTTTCTATGAACGATGTGGTGACGGGGTAACGTTAAGGCGGAGTTAGCAAGCGAACGTTAGCTAACCATCACCGGCTGGTTGGCTTGCTGCTTCCGCCGTGCTTTTAGCTAGCTAGCGGTCCGGCCGACGTTAGCGTCCGCAGACCCACTGCCGCTGGGTCTAACGTTAGCGGCCTGTGGGGAAAAAAAATTATTTGTTTCAAATCGGTAACATAGACGTAATGAGTGGCACATAACGTGAAGTAACAGGGCTTTTTATTTTGTTTTGAGTTTTAACTTGTCCAGTGGGGCAAGTAAATTTCTCTTCCACTTGCCCTACAAAAAATCCACTTGTCCTGGACAAGCGGACAAGCCTTAATGTCGAGCCCTGGTACGCTCAGTTAATGGGTTATAGAAAGCTTAGTCTGGCTTACTTATGTACAGTGTTGGGATAAAGTCTGACATCTGGTGTGTGGTCCCTCCCCTTCCGCTATCTCTGCTTACTTTTTTTTTTTTTGAAAGGGCACAGTCACTGCATCCGGGGCTTAGTGCCGCCCAGGACAATTGTGATGGTTTTAAAGAAATACAAACAAGCCAGAGCATTTTGATGAGCGGTTATAGCCAGACAATACTTCAGCACTGACACAGCGATGTGGAGATAGGTCTGGCAATGCGAGACCATATAAAGCTTAAATATTGAGCTGAGGGAACTGGTGAAGAAGGTTCAACATGAAGAAAAGGATGTGCTAGTGTCCTCTCTGTCCAGGTTCCTAGCCTAGGGAACAACATCTGCACAGGAACTCTGTGCAGATATGTGCCCTTGGATAAATAAGTAAAACTGTTAGAGCATAATACAAGATTCCTGATCATGGAGGTGTCAGAGAGAAGGATACTGAGGAGTGTTATGGACAATGCTTCTCATTCCCTGCATATCACACACTAGAGTCATATCAGAGCTCCTTCAGGTAGACAACAAGGTGCACACGCATGGGCGTCAGTTTGGTTTGAAATGTGCTGGGGACAGAGACGCATTTGGAAGTGCATTTCCAGATGTGCTGGGTACAATGATATTCATTTTTTTTTGTCTTTTGCGCAGGTCATGTTTTAAGAGACGCTGTCTAATGTATCAGATAACTTGTAAATTAATACAAATTTATTCAAAAATGGGATGACGTCCAACACGTTTTAAGAAGAAGAAGCCTTAAGTTTTCAAAAACCATTAGACAGGCATTCTAAAACGCTTAACGTGGTTTAATGCAGGGTGCGAACTACGCAAGCATCAAGGCGTGGCGGTGCTGCTGAAAAAGGACACGTTTGTGAACGGGCAACATAGATTTTGATAATGAACAACTAAACACGTTGGACCTTTAAAAAAGCAATCAAAGCAATCAAACTTAATTGTGTTAGGGTCACAGCGATATGAAAGACTGACTAGTAATATAGGTCTGTTCATTTGGGTCTGTTTACTGTAATTTTCATTGTAATTAGAGTAAAATAACAGTTAACGTGTTAACAGGTTATGATTATATTATCAGAGTGCATTTCAACAGCTCAAAGAGAAATGCAGATTGCCAAAGAACAATATCTTTAGATATTTCCAGTTAAGACAATTACACTAACTCAATAAACCAGATGCAGCTGAAAACATAGGCGTGCACAGGGTCAGTACATATCATTTCCTATAATTATGATTAATATAAGCTATAATCAATTTGAATAGGGCTTGTGTTTTCAAGTTAAAGAGTATATTTAAACATTGTTTACGTCAATGACAAAAATAAATGTTTTTCCCATTATTTTTATTTATTTTTTTACAGCTTTTTTGTCTTAAGAATTAAATGTTTAAGGTTAAATTGTGAGTCTTGCCATCAAGGAATGATACTAAGTATGCATTTACCTAATCTGTTTTACTGCAATTTCCCTTACGAGCAGCAATTCAACGTTGGACAAAAAGAAGAGTAAATTTCTCTCCAGTGAGGAGCTGGAGGGGAAGACAGCACCAAAGCGCGCTCGGAGATATTTTATAGTTGCATAAAGCGGCACTCTGGGACGGTGTGACAAATATACATTTGGTCACCAGAAGAGTGTTCAACAAGGAAAAAAGTGCTGGCACTGTAGAAGCACAATAACCAAAGTCAAACCTGACATGCAAATAAAGCCTACTACGAGTGGTGCTTCGGTAGAGGAGCATTAACTCACTCCCAACACACAAAGTTCCCAGGTGACTTTGGATGCATCTACTTTGAATTTTCATGAATCTCCCTTTATCCGGTGGCTCGGTTGAGGAACGCCCACAAATGCATACTATATCCTTAGTCCAAATAACGGGGAGCTGTTCTCCTAGGCACAACTCCCCCAAAATGACACCTTAGAAGATTAGAAGATAAAGAATCATAATCAGTGGGAATAATCAACCGAATGGCAGACCCTGTGTGTAATAAAGGTGTTGTTATGTTCCAATTAGTTCCTGCAATTTACGGTTATCTTCATTATCAATTTATCAGTCAATTATTTATATTATTAATCAAATAAATTGTGTAATCTATATAAACAGAAAACAATAAAATAAATGCCCAGCACTTTGTCTCACAGCCCAAACTTGTTTTGTTTTGTCTGAACAACAGTATATCACCCAGAGATAGATATGCAACTTACAAAAGGTATGAAACAGAGAATAGCAAAACTGTAAGTGTCCAGATAAGAATCACTTCTCCACAGAAGCAAACAGGCAGTCTGTCAAACAGAAAACATGTTGACAGAGAAGCTTGCCCCTTACAGATAATGGTGATAACACCTTAACTGCCATGCCTATCAGGTTAGACATGTGCAGTAACACAGGGAGGAAGTGATGAAATGCTGCTCATGTAAAATCACAAAGTAACGTAAATGTAATGAAGGAAGTATTAGAGTCACCTCATTGGAATTTTAGTTGAGATAATATTTCATCATTTTTTAAATATGTTTTAGGTTTATGTGCAAATATGTTGCAAGAATGTGCTCCAACCCATAATTTCATTTTATCTGCTATAGAGTTCTTGCATGTGGTGGTGAGAATAATATGTTACAGAGATAACTAAGGCAATACAATCAAAACCCTTCCCAGCATTTGACTGTGTCTAAAAGAAGCAAAGTTTGAAATGACACCAAATCCCAGGTGGCATTGCACCTCCTGTATCAGAGAGAAGGAGTCAGCCTAGATGAGATAAAGACAGTGAAAAACTGATGGAGAAAAGTGAAGATCTGCTGCCCACGGGGAGATAGATGGGAGCAAAACAGCCGACAAATGATCATTCTGAGTACAGAGATGGATACAAACAACAACCTCTGCCTCAACAATGGCCCCTTGTCTCCTGAGGAGAAAGGCAAAAGCAACTCAACACTGATGCTGTCAGCAGTGAAGAAGACAGCTTATGAGACAAAGTGGTAGATAAGTGCTCACAACCATTGTAGTTTACTGGATTTAGATAATCTGCAAACATGGCCGTTTTTAGGGATACAAGTATAGTTTAACATTTCCATGTGAACAAGAAAAATAGCAACTCTAAACCCACCACTCAGGCTATTTCTATTCAACCATCAGCAGCATAACAACACAAAAAAACAGATATTAATTAATAACATTCCCCCAATTAAACCAATCACAGATCAAAATATATTGATAAAAAAAGGCGTACAAGACAAGTAACTCTGCAACAATTGATTCGAAATTGATCTGAAACAGATCCGCATGATATGCAGACAAAGGAGTGGAAGCGCTGCTGGGTCTTTCTTGTATTCAACAACAGGTGCTCTTTGGACATTCCGGGTGCACTGTGTTTACATATATCTCATCTCATTGGATGAGTGGAAACTGATCTTAATTCCATAATTTGTAAAAATGCATGTCTCCTTACAATATCAGTCTCCATTGTCTGCAGTGAATGACCCTGATATAGACATGTGAGTCGAAACGCATTCGTCATTTTAAAATTGCCATGTAAAATAAAGGCATTTTTTAAGACCTACGGAGTGCCTTGGTTTATTTTTGAAGGAGACATGCATTTTTACAAATTTGGGAATTGAGATCAGTATCCAATGAGCCCTTCACATGAGATTTTAAAAAGTAATGTAAATAATAGTAATTATTACTGATATTAATGGATAAAGGATATTAATATGGAAACACTTGTCCTAAAATGAAGGTACAAGTTTAATTTGCCTTTGTGTCCTTTTTGTACTGATCAAAAGAACTTATCGGTTTCATCTGTCTGAGAGCTACACTACACCCACATGTCCCCATTTTCAAATGAGTATTTAGATACATATATCCAGGGTGTATTCTTGCATGTGCATACAAGACTAGAGAGTCTGGAATCTGAGCTAGCAAGATAATGTCAGTTATAAAAAGTTGTTGTTACAAGTTTCTGATTTGCCTTTGCCTTGTCAGGGCCACATTTCTGACTGGGAGAGAACACAGTCTAGTAGAGGTATGGAGCTGTTTTTCTATGAGTGGGTCCCTTTTTTGTTAATCTTACGTATGTGTACGAGAAGGCACAAACACGCGATACACATTCCTGCCAATGGTTTCCCACTATTCCAATGACCAAAAGGTGGCAGTAACATGCCAAGAAACACAGCAATGCTCCAATACAGACAGGGAAGAAGAAGACTGCTTTGCAAACATTTTATGAAAACAGTAATGCATTCAACCCATTTGTTAGATGTGTTTTGGTGAGTAAAACTGACTGTAATTTTGTTTGTTTAGAAGAAGAAAAAAAACACAGGCCACCTTTAAGTATCATGCATTTTCCAAATTTAAAATCATTTTGCAAAATCTTTCACAAAATGGACACTAAATGAATCCTAGCCTGTTTTTTCTAAAGGCAAGTATAAGTGTATGTTTTCCTCTAGTAATTACAATGCAAATTATATTATCACATTACTTTTGCATCTGGATAGTGGTAGAATTCTTTGAGTTTTCTTGTCTTTACAAATGGATATAAGACGACCTTAGTAGGCTACCAGTGTTAAATGCATAAGAGTTATTCCTTTAGGATCCTTTCCTTTAACTGCACTGTGTCAACTTTCACATGTTAAATTTAAAACGTTTTCCTCCAGTTTTAGTGAGGTTTGTGGCTGATGTGTGGTTTCACAGATGAACATCTATTTGCAATATACATCTTCAAAATACTAATGTCAAAAGGCTTGAGGCCTATAACATCCATCAAAGCTTGAGTATCCACTCAAACTTTTTGTAATTGAAAACCAAGATATAATTTGGTGCCAAATGCTGCAGGGACACTACCAACTGCAGTAAGTTAAAATTACTTCACCTGATGGTTGATAATGACGGCAGACTTTCCATGGCTGCAGGGAACAGAGACTGTCTCTCTTACAGATAACATGACTACAACACTATGCCTTCTATCTTATCCCAAAGGACATTGCTGTTTTTCTGAACACAGAGAAAAACAGAAACTGGAAAATGGAATTGAACCGTCGCCAAAATTTGAACCCTGACTGGTACTAAAAAAAGAGCACTTAAATTGCACTCAGCACTCCGCTGACTTCAACTGCAATCTTATAACATTTGATTAAAGATGGACACTTTTAGACAGATTTATCGAGATATCATCATTTTAATTTCACACATTCTTCTTCCTTGTCTAAACCTGGCGCCTACGTTACCCACAATACAATACTTGATCACCTTCTGTTTAGTGGGAGATTATGGATTGTTATGCTAGTAGTGACTAATGAAGCCTCGAGCCGCTAGCCTCAAGCAGAGAAGAGGAGCGGGCTACAGAGATTTTATTTATTTTTCATTCTCAAACTTGTAGTCTTCAGAACTCACTCAAGACAATTTATCAGATTGTGTGCCGCTCCTCTTTTTTTCAAATATGCAGAAGTACTCCCCAAGACATGTTAACAGACTTTGATATGTAAAATCGATGGAGTTTCAGAATGTTAGTCAGAAAAAGTGCAACAGTGACCTTTGGATTGAAATGACCATCTGCTGACACTGTGTTAACTACTAAATGTGGAAATCAAGGAGCATTGCAAAGCCAACACTAGCACTCAGTGGCAACAAATAATGTGTAATTCAGGGTGACATTTGAGCGCTTCCTTGTGTGTTAATGACAGTAATCTGTAAGATTATGGAGGATACCACTCCATCAGTGGCATGGACCCTCCTTTCCATAGCAATTTACTTTCCCTTCATTTATTTCCCTTTACTTCTCAAACCATATCCAATAATGCTTTGCTTTGTCACGTGGTTATTTTGAATGTCAACACAGTAGAACTATAATAGAAGTTCCTCAATAGTACGATAGTCTTTTCAGACATTTTCTAAAAGTCCCATTACTTCACATAGAGGGGGGGATAATGGAACATAGTATCTCTGCAGCCCCTTTATTGTCTACATTTCATTTCAAATCCCTGAACGGAAAAAGCGATTCAAAGGGGCTGACGGCATAATGAGTGACAGTAGTGGCTACAAGTACGAACAATCCAGGTGTCACTCAAGTAACAGCACTCTTTACACAGACTTATTCAGCCCTGACAAATGAACAAGGACTGTTTAAAAGTCACTGAGCTGAATAAAGCAGTTAAGTCTTAAGCCTTTTTTTTATCTTTCCCATTTTCATTAGCTCAGAGAGGTCCCAAACCTCTGCACCTTGGTTAGGTGCCCCCACTCTATTGTCCGACTCATACTTGAATGGTTCAAAATTGCCTCTTGGATTGCTTTTCAGAAAATCCCTAAAGAGGACACTGGAGCAAATTCATTTAATTTCCATGTCTATCTCAACAAAAGACACCACCAAATTGTTGGAATATTTTAGCCGACATAAAAGAATGTGTGTGTGTGTGTGTTCTTTTCTTCTATATAGCAGAGCCACATCACAGATATCCAATCTGATTAGGTGTGGGAAAAAGCTTTATGGATGCAATATGTAGTCCTAATGGAGCTAAAACTACAATTTGTGGTGTGTGACTTTTGGACTTTGTTTTGATAATATCCAATCACAAATATGTCAGCAGCAGGTTTAACACTACAGGGTTTCAAAGTATGTCCAGTTTGCTTTTTGAACACAGGAAATACATTTCTATTTTTATCCCACCCAGTTTTGTTTTTTTTCAAAAACTGACTGGTGTGATTCCTGAGAGATTTGGGTTATTGAATCCTACTACAGCAAGCAGCTTATAAGGCAGTGCCATATGTGCTTACAGTATATCTGTATATTTTGAGGGAGTTAAGTCAAAAGACTACAGCCACAATAGTTGTTATTTACAGGGCTACTCCAGTCATTTTTTTAGCATAGCAAACTACAGGACAAACCAGGGAGCAGGTTTATCAGCAAAATCCCTGACTGATGACATCAAAGTAGACAGCGTACATCTTTTAAGCATTTGCTCGATCTTCACATCATAAGTGATTGATAAGATGGCCGATGGCACAAAACAATTTGTCCCATATCTAAAAATACCAACCCTTCTTAAATTGTAATCACACCCTCCTGCCTGATCTTGATTCAGAGCGACAGTGCAACTGAGGATAAACTTTGAATCAGATCAATCATATGTAGATGTGACATTTAACACCAACAGTAGATTCCCAGCTGCTAGAGGATGAAAGCCATGTTTGAACACTTGACGGGCAAACTCCGCAGAGCGTCCTGTGGGAAGACTTAGCTTGCAGGGTCGTGATGCAACATACTTGATGAAAGAGGCCCAATGGTTTTTTACTTCAATATAATAAATTGTTTAAAAATAAAGCAATATACCAGAGATAATGATTTCGTTACATTTTATTAAAACTATTTTGCTCTCAGCATCATAATTAAGAACACCTGCTAATAGAATGTCTGAGGTCTGAAACTTGTTAAACAATGCCGGTTGTTTATTACAAGCCATCAGGAAGGAATTTGAAAAAAAATATAAGGAAGGATAACTGGGATATTAAAAGGTGTGGTACACAAAAACGTTTATAAACATTTTAGATAGACTGAGGGGATAAAAAAAAAAAAGAAAAACAAACAAATGTGTTTTAACATGTTGGAGATGGAGCGTTCAACGGAGACAACAACAAAGAAACAGGCATGGTACCCAACTAGTTCATACCTTACTAACAACAGTACTTACTCTTGGGAGCTGAATCTTAATGATGTTTATGAAATTTTGGATAAGTCAAACTCAAGTGACCTAGCCTGAATGCCAGCCAAACTTAGCCCCGCCCACAACGTTTGAGGTCGGGAAGTTTGGTCTGGACTTGATCCGTTGTGGAGCAACTATGCTCGAACCAGAGCTGTTTCGACCAATCAAATTGTCAGGGCGGGCTTTATACGATGATGGACGGATGATCTACAGTAACATAATCAACCACGTCACCAAAGAGAGCTTGGGTTGAATTTGTTTACAACAAAGATGGCTGCCGCTGGAGAATTGAGATGTGTAGATTCCGCCATCGCGTCTGTTATAGAAGATATCGACAGCGCGTTCATTTTAAAAGAGAAACGCGATCAAGGCATTTGTCGATTGGAAAGAAGTTTTTGCCTTCCTTCCTACGTCACATGCTCCGTTGCTCTGATTGGTTGTGGGTCTATCCAATTGAGTGCAGATGCATTTTCTTTCTTGGTTCGGTTGAAACACGCCCCATAATCACAGCCCAATGGAGCAGTATCAGACTCATATTCTGACTAGAATGAGTATGACGATGTCAGGCTACAACTGACCATGAACCAAATGGTAAATGTGGTTAATTCTACAGCCAAGCATGGTGTTTTAAAATGTAATAGAAATTCAATTCAATATTCAATACCACATTTCTATATTAGAAGTATTTGATTTTTATTCTTTGTGACAAAACTAGGTTATCAACAGAGATGTAGGCTATAATGTTTATCATTATAATGCGAATCACATTATTATAACTGTTTATTATTAATATGTATTGTTTATTTCAATGTTAAATATTCCTTGAAGCATGTTGAAATGTATCTTTAGTTGCATTTTAATTAATGTGAAAGTGCATGTGCAATGTATTAGAAAGGTTTGGCTTCAGTTGGATCAAATGGAAAACTATTGGGTCAGTGAAAGAAAGAGGACACAGCAGGTGGCAACAAAAATGTTTGTTTTGAATGAATGTAAATGAGAGAGACATAAAAGGTTGAACATTTTCAAAAGCTCCTGTCTGACAGAAGCTCATGGAAGATAATAATAATTGTGTGATTTTGTGGAAATGTAAGACTTACAAATTGACAGTTTACTAATAAATCACCCATGGCTTGATTTAGTTACAACTGAAATAATAAATATAAGTTGTATACCCCCAGAATTCCAATTCCAATGTAACCAGAGTCTAAATATTTCAGTATATGACACTTCCCCCCATTACTTTGTCCAGCATATATAAACCCAACGGCCTTTTCTGACCTTTTTGAATATACGTCACCTTTTCTGCATGTTTAACAGGCCCTGCGGACTAGCATCTGTGCACTGCTTTGCATCACTCTTGCCCAAGCGGAAGACACTAAGAAGAATTGAGGCCTCATTCTCTATCGTGCTGAGGAAGACTTTATGATCAGTGTCACACCATGTGTGTCAGTTGCTAAAAAAGGCCATTTCTAAGGAACAAAGGAAAACTTGCTTTATATTCAGCCCAGAACCTCTGTGTTGGCAAGAAACGTCAGTGCCCTGAAGCGAACAAATGTTCCATCGTCTGCCTTTCGCAAACCTTTAGATCTCTGTGAATGTCAGCAATATTATTTTCCCACTCCAGTCCCCAAACCAGTCTGAAGGCCTGGCCACCGTGCTCGGTTTAAATCTCAAGATGCCAAGGCATCTGTGATGTAGCCCACCACTAAAGAGCCAAAGCACAGAAGAAAAACACTGGGGCCGATCGATGGTCTGACTTGGCAAATACCAAACCCAAACGTGGGGCAGCGACTCAAAGTGTCTGACAGACAGAAATCATTTGGCCAGGCATGCTAAATGCTGATGAGCTTGTTTGAAAAGGTCTCACCACTTGGGATATTCGAAGTGTCAGCATGCTTTATACACTGAAAGAAGCCTGTTTTTGCTGTTAGGCTGCTTCTGTTAAATGTGAGCCATGTTTTAGTTGAAATATTGTTGTTGAATTTTATTCAGTAATAGACTATTTACAATGAAGTCAAATGTAGTGTTTTATCATTTGTTTACAGGGCATTTGTATTCACAAATAGATTTAAAATATGGTTAAATCATCAGGGTCTATTTCTTCAACTGATGCTTCAACTCCTCTCAGCAATTTCACCTTAACTGAAGCTTCAACGGAGGACAAATGCTTAAAGTGACTTCAGCAGTTTTGAAGACATTTCAAATTCCACTGAAACCTGAACTATTTTCACTCCTTCAACATTAACCAACACTTAACTCCTTTTCATGCTTACATTTCAACTTCCATTGACACTTGAACTACCTTCAGTGTTTCAACTTTCTTGCTTTCAATAAGCTGGCACTTCAACTCCTAAAACTACTTCATGTTTAGCAGTTACTCCCATACAAAGACATTTCAAATGCCCTGAAAACTAGTCATGTTAAGACATTTTAACTGGTTCAAGTGTTTCGAGAAATTTACAGCTGCAGGTACACATAGCCTTTTCCAGTTTTTATATAGTTTTGCATTTTCAGATATATAGTGTTGGTAAGTTTTTAGTGAGCACTGGTTGGAAAGATATAAGGGAGCATGGTAATACATGTGGCTCTTTTAAATGCTCTGACAATTTCAAAATGGACAGTTGGTTTGTCTGTTTGATGGCTAAGAAATCCCTGGATTTGCCCGACAATATATTTTTGGTGTCACTCATTGAATGTTGGTATGTGAGTGTGTTCAGTAATATTATTAAGATTCAATTCTCAGCCTTCACAGAGCAATGCTGCCTCTCAGAGAACCGTAGGTTATCTGTGTGAAGGTGCATTCTGGGAATACTGTGAGGCAAGATAATAAATCTCCATGAGTAACACGGTATTCAATATCACAAGATGTAAGAACTGAATTTCACTGTGAATGCTCCCAATAAAATTTACTTAAGTGTTGCACAGTGTGGTTTGAGACCACAGGAGGATAACATCATCCCTGTGGAAAGAATATTCAAGCTTGCACAGCTGTATTCAAATAACTACATATGGCCCTAATTTAATAACAAAATACCACAGTGCAACGCCACTTTGCAAATGTACTATAGAGTCAGAAAAGAAAGAGCTAACAGCTGCAAACTCCACCTGCTCTGAACAATTGTCCAACCTGCACGTTACACCCAAAGATGTCATTTATGTTACATACATTTTAAATGGAACAGATTTCCTGGGCCTCTAAACATGGACCACAGGATTTGGAATCAAATCTCTCACTGGATTTCATGGCTGTAGATAAAATGTCTTGTCTAATGGCAGAAATCCAAGATCCAGAACTCTTAAAACTTTTATTCCCCTTGGTCCAAGGCTATCTATCGCTAAATTCCATGAAAATAAATTCACATTTTAGAGGTTTCCATAGAACGACAGATGACTTGTATTTAATCTTATATATATTCTGCTCTCTAAGCCTCCATCTTCCAGAACAGGTCAATATGAGAGTTGCAAATCAAAAATAGCTGGAAGGGGCATCCGGATAGCTCAGTTGGTAGAGCGGGTGCCCATATACAGAGGTTTACTCCTCGACGCAGCGGGCCCGGGTTCGCCTCCGACCTGTGGCCCTTTGCTGCCTATCATTCCCCCCCTCTCTCCCCTTTCATGTATACCCTCAGTTAATGGAGTTTATTCTGACCATCTCAAACTAAGGAAGTCTAACACAACCGCCTGCAGTGAATTCTTCCTTCACAAAGGTTATAAAGTTCAGTTTTGCTGAAACTGTTTTAGAGAGCTGATAATGAAACTTTTTGGTCATTTTGAAGGGTGCTCGTGGTGCTTTGTTGCATTTTACTGAGAGGTGTTTTTAATATTTTGTTATTTCAAAATTACCATAAAATTAAATCAATACCTCTCTAAAACAGATTCAACAACCCATGAAAGTAAAATTTATTGCAAGGCTAAACTGGCAGCTGAAATCCTATATACTTTAAAATGTCAATCTATGTATCAAAAGTAGAGAAAGTGAGTCAAAGACCATCAAACTGTAGCTATTCTTTTATCTGATTCAATAAGTATCTATTCACACTAAAGATTTTGTGAGAGGAGTCATTAATTCTAAAATGTCAATGCTTCCAATTATATGGAGCTAAACAACTACAGCTAACTACAGCCAGTAAGTGTTGAGACAACACAGTAAATTACATGTAGCAAGTGTAGAAACAATGATCAGAAGAGGATATAATATTGCTGGTAAAGGAGACTCATGTCCACTTTGATGGCTGTGAAAGCTGACCTCTCAGACAGGCTAAGTGTCACTGGAGCGGAGCCAGATTTAAACAGCGTCCAAGCAGATGGTAGAGGTAGCCAGACAGGACACACAAACACATTCCTCCAGCAGAAGCAGAGTGATTGAGACAACCTGTGGTGTTACCACCTGTTTGCAGCACACTGCATAATTAAACTACATCCACAAAAACTCTCGGCTCATCGCAATGACTCACTTTCCCAGCGTCCCCCAAGCAGCACTCAGTGAGATCATTCATTATAAAGTGCTAATAGGAGCTCAAATTGTTCTCCTCCTTTCTTCTCCTTTGTCTTCAAGTTCACTCCACGCCTCCATCTCATTTCCAACCATAAATCTCTTCCTGCTGTACTACCTAACAAACACCTCCCAGCCCACCAGGGGACGTAAAGAAAAATATTGACGTGCTCAGCTTTTCACAAAACACATTTTCACTTTTTGCTGCCTGAAAAAACATGCCTGATGCATATAAAACATCTGTCGAAGCACGGGTAACCGTTATGTATGCAGCGTGTTCATGTAAAAGTATACTTTATCTCCTATTTATCATTATTGTCATTATATCATATTTTCCTAAATCGAGCAAATTTGCCTTTTCTTGTTATTTAAAGGTGCTCTAAGTGATGTGACGCGATTTTTAGGCTACAACATTTTTTGTCACGTACAGCAAACATCTCCTCACTATCCGCTAGCTGCCTGTCCCCTGAACACACTGTAAAACAACGCGGTCTCTGTAGACAGCTCAGGCTCCACAAACGGCAACAAAAACAAACCACGCCAACCTGCCCCACAAACCATAACAAAGAGTTTTCCAGCCAATAACCGACAAGAAGGAGCTGGTTGAGTCATGAATACGCATTGTGGAAGTAGCCTACGTGCTAACGCTGCTGCAGTGATGGCTTAACCAACTCCTTTTTGTCGCTTATTGGCTGGAACACTGTTTGTTTTGGTTTGTGGGGCAGGTTGGCGCAGTTTGTTTTTGTTGCCGTTTGTGGAGCCTGGGCTGTCTACAGAGTCCACTTTTTTTTTTTTACAGTGTGTTCAGGGGACAGGCAGCTAGTGGATGGTGAGGAGATGTTTGCTGTATGTGACGAAAAATGTTGTAGCCTAAAAAACGTGTCACATCACTTAGAGCACCTTTAAATAAACAAATGGTTATTAAAAAAAATCTGTTACTTTCAAGATTATATGTAGTGACTAGGGCTGCACGATTATGGCCAAAATGATAATCACGATTATTTTTGATCAATATTAAGATCACAATTAATTATCACGATTATTTGTTGATTTTTAACCAAAACAAATTTTATTGTCACATCCATATTGTGCTACATTCCTCCTTTATTCGAGGATACTGTGAAGGAGTATGCCATTTCAGCTGTTGTGCGACCACTTTCCACACATGTACGTTTGCCATGAAAGATACAGGCAACGCAATTTTCTGTTCACATTAACGGCACATGTGGTTCCCCGTATCTACTGGACAAAATAGCAACGCCGATTTCAGTGGCTCATTACACTGCCACTTACATGTCTGCGTTGCACTCTGATGCTCCAAAACTAACGTTAGAGGCAACATAAACATTGCTGCATGTCACGCTAGTAAACACTAATAACATGTTACGCAGCAGGTAACGTTAGCCTACCATTAGCTACAGTAGTAACTGGATTAAACACGGCTAAAATGCTGACAGCTAAACGGTGTAGTGTGACTGTATTTCACTGTAGAGGATTCCAACAGTCTGCTACTAAAGCTATGAGCTAAAAGACACAAATAGCACTGGTCACTGCTGTTGTCTGAAAAACAAAACAGACGGGACAAAATGTTGCGTTTACTGGTAAACTGGTAAACATCGTGACCGACTTATGATGACCGACTGCTACCTGTTGTGGAATTTTCCTCACGTTACTCTGTCCTCTGTGACTGTCTACATCTAGAAACTAAGCTGCGCGGTGCAGGGAACACCTCTGATTGGCTCATGGAGGCACGTGATCAGACAGTGGTTCATGGAGCGCTAGATTGGCTTTGCAAAAACTTTGATAAGGAGCGTTCTATGAACGGAATGACGCATTTTAAATATCGCTTGATCACGCAAATTTGATCGCGGGAAGCCAAAATCGTGATCGTGATTAAAATTTTATTAATTGTGCAGCCCTAGTAGTGACATACAAACTTTAAGTGATTGGTAGAAAGAGTCTAAAAGGCATAATACCTTGATGTAGTGCTCTAGCCGTGGGTAAACTCTTCTTACTCCCAGGAGGACAGACAAATGCGTCCTGTGGGGGAACGACGTAGCGACCACGTGTGTGACTTCAGGAAAGGAAAAGACATTAAAGCCGGATGTCTCATAGCTCTTCAAAAGTTCCTCGTCTGCCTGGTTTTTTCCCTCGCTCAGAATACTGCCGACAGCATAGCGACACTGTGGTCCCGGGACCTAGAAACAGGGATCAAAGGAACAAATAAATAAAGATCGCTAGGAGAGAACATATAAACAATATAGACTGATAGATAGTTTAGATAGATCAGATAGACCGATAGAAAAGATGCTCACACTCTGTAGTCTTTGCAGCATTTGACCTTTCCCTTTTTTCTCATTACTGTGATTCTAAATGCCATAATTATACAGAGGCCTCCAATATGACAACAGCAGCACTGACAGACAGATTAATGCTATCAACCACAAAATACTATCTGGCTATTTCAGAACAATTTCTAAAGTTTGCTTTGTTTTTGTGCAGGAACTGATTGCACAAAACACTACATATTTCCTCTTGACATTCAGTCTCCTTGAAAAAAGGGGGGAAATTCTAAAATGTCACCTACCATCAACATTATCCAAGTACCCATCTCTGAAGACGGAGGAGTCATGAACACTAGGGTGTAATGTAAGGTAATTTTATGAGTAGTTCATAGCATGCATTAAAAAAACAACGGGTTGTGCGCAAAAAAACCCCATCTTTTACTGATGTCAGCCAGGTGCCAAATTTAAGGAGAAAATCGCCTCATTAATCGGAGGTCTAATAGGAGCATTTGGCAGTGCAGCAATTATTGCTCCTTCCTCCATTCAGAGCAACCCAGTGCCCATTAAAAAAAGAAGAAAAGGGAGACACTCTTTACAAATGAATACTCCTGGGACATCCAAGATTTTCTCTCCACTGTGCTGAGAAGCGCTGAAGGCTCATGTAATAAATAAGCTGGAATGGTCCAATTTGTCTGTAAACCTATCAATGCTACGCTTCTAGCACAGCCAGTGTGTCTGAGAATGCCTATTTTCTCCTCTACTCCTCCACATGCAAGGCCAGTCATGGGTAGAAGTGTGGTGTTCACCCTGTACTACAAACTAAGCTAATTTTCCACAAAACCGCACATTCAAAGTTTCAAACACACACACAAACAGAACTACTGCAAGCAACGGGGAATCTGCATCTGACATAAGATTTGTTTGGCTAGATTTCGGGACTTTTTTTGGTCTATCTAATGTCAGTTTCCAGCTCTATTCCAAGGTAGAGAATCTTCAGTTTAAGTCAAGGTGTGGGGAAATAAAATGCATTCAGTCTGACTTGAGAGCATTTTCAAGCCTATATTACCGTACGTGCATTGTTTTCTCTTGCCAGTGGTGTAAGTTATAGATGTGTTGGCATTGTTGTCACACATGAAGCACCAAACAACTCCTGGTTAAACATAGGATGCACATTATATTTTAAAGATGACCAGTAAACCACACCTTGTTTGTCCAGTAAGCCTAGTACCTAGGCACTGGCCTGTATGAGATTCTGACGGTATGCTAAACCTCAGCAAAAATATCTCAGTTTCACGGTATTATGGCATTGCAATGACAGCTATAAATGTATTATTTTTTTGAATATCTGGGTGAAAGACAACAACTTTTTTTTTTCCATTGAACACAATGTATTTTATTTTGAAACACACTGCACACTGGCAGGTAGAGGGATTTCTAAACTGCACTTTCTGTCCTTGAAGACTCATACAACAGCTCATACCTTAGGAACGGTATGACAGAAAATGTTAGTGGTTTTGAAACCGTGACTTTTTGAAACCGTGACTTTGGAAACCGCGGTATACCTTGAAACCGGTAACCAGCATGCCTACTAGTACCATAATGCTTTGGATGCTCAGTGACGCCTTGAAGGGCTGATTCAATAAAGACTCACAGAAAAAGAGATAATCTCCATTAGGGATGTAACGATTACCGGTGTAACAGTAAACCACGATAAAAATGTTGACGATAACAATTACTGTTTTCATTTAAAATATCATTATTATCACGGTGGATTACCACGGTGTGGAAACCGCGTGTTTAATCCTTCCCAATTAATTTATTACAGTAATCATCACAGGACTTCATGTAAGGAGTCCAAAACAAAGAACCAGAGCCAAAAGCACAAACCTCTGTCCACAATCTTTGTTTTGCTTCTCTGCACTCATCAAGACACAAGGGTGCTGTCTTTTGATGTTTCTTCGATACACTGACAGCTCATCTGAAGCAACAAAGTTTCCAAAATTCAACTGAAGAAACGGGTTTGTGTCTCTGTTGCACATGGGCTGAATTGACTTTGGTAAGGCAACAAAGTAAGAAAGGCAAACTATCTTCATCCGCATACAAAGTACTTTCCATCCATGCTCAGATCCAGCGAGGCTTAATGTTTTTTTACGACTTTCAAAAAGGGCAAGTATCAGAGAGATTTTCCACTATTTCATCATTCACCACAAAGACTGACATACAGACTGATACACAGTTCCTAACCGGCCCCTGCTTCAGCTGCCATGCCCACAGCTTTCAACATTTTGTGACCCAAACGTGGGTCCCTGACGATGGGCAGACACGTGTCATTTCACCACCACTCCACATGTCGCACAGCTTTTTATTTAGACAATCTATGTCTCAAGGACCCCAAACCCTGACCCTGATTGCTTACTTGGAATATCAAGTTTGACAGAAAACTACATGCTTCACCCCCCGTTACCCTCTGACGTTTGTCAAAGTTGGACACAGAGGGGAGAGGAGGAGAAGAGAGCGGCAGGGTAGAGGTGAAGTAGGAGCAATGGGTCAGAAACCCCCTGCCTTTGAAACTGTGAAGAGGCTGGTGGAGGGAAAGGGTTTAGTAAGTGGGGCCCAGAATATGTGTTGGCCGTTTGAAGGAACAGACAGAGCTGCTCCAGCCCTGTATCCATGGCAACCATCTGAGGAGCAACTCAAGTCCTTGTTGAGGTCTTTTGTTTCTCCAGAGGAAGTGATTAAAGGAGGTAAAAGTGAGAAAACTGAGAACAGAGGATGAGAGAGCCACGCTGACACTTATCCTCTGTCAGCTGCACTTTTGAAAATCTCTCTCACTGCAAATATCAATGAACAGTGTGTAACACTTTGGACACCAAATACCAGTCCTCCTATCTGAGAGCAGTCTCTGGGGCTCCTGACGCTGGGACTGAATGGCATCCTGAGGCTCGGACGCTAATGAGCTGAGATCATTACGCCAATTATTTTAACTTGGATCAGAACTTGGCTGTGACTGTGCAGAGGAACTAGGACCCACTGCTAGCCTAATTGCCGGCTTGGAAAAAAGAGAATGAGCATAACAAAAGTGTTTTGAAGCAGAGCTGAAGACTCCATCACTGAACTCTGTTTAGATTCCATCAGGTTGTTGAGCACCAGGATATGGCAGGTTTAAGTAGCGCCACTTAAGTCAATACTGTTGAAAGGCAGCTCTGTAAATGGCAGATATCAGCATATTTCAGATATAGAGAATCAATGCAAATATTAGAGGTGAATACTGGCAATGGTAATATCACAGTATAGTCGACTCAATACCTCAATATTGATAGTTTGACAATGTTTGGTTCTGACTATTGGTGCTACCCTTTACAAATGTTTCTTCTAAAATACAAGTATGTAACATAGAAAGAAATATTCTCTAATAATGGCCAGACAAGATGTTGATGGATCCTTCTACTCAGCTAGAGTTGCTGATTTGTAACTTTTTTCTACAAGTACAGTTTGTGGTGCTGTTGATTTGTATCGCGCTACACTGACAAATGTTTATTTTGTCCACCCCAATTACACCAATAAAGAAAGCTAAATAACAGAAACACCACTCTGTTTAATCATATATCAATCATCCATTGTATTTTGTTACTGTTTCAGCTCGTACATGTAAAGGCCTTTAGTATTTGAATACTTCAATATTCAAAATATCTTGATGATATCTAACCTCATATACAGTATGTCCCAGCTTTCCAATGCATTCTCCAATGGAGGTCATATAGAATGACAGTCAGCTATAGAGTTCTATTCAATATTAGCTTATGCTATAGCCGATTTCTAAAGATCCCCTGTTTTCCACCCTTGTTACCTGAACCTCCAGACCCCCCACAATTCAACAATCTGTACTGCTTAACCTTTTAAAAAGGTGCTACACCTTGTCTCATTCCTTCTCATTGTGTTTGGGCAGAGCCTATTGAAAAAACAACTCACGCTGGCTAGACTCGCTTTAAAATGTGGGAACTAGCACTGCATGATTTTGGAGACCCCGGAGAGAGAGCAGGATTATGTATCAGGAAAACAGATCTAGCAGATAATATTTCCTGCTGCTTCTAGACACTGAGATTTAGGGATGGATGGAGAACAAACAAGGAATGGTTGGGAATGTAGGAAAACATCTCACAGAGAGATCCAACTCATCAATTGTGGTTTTAGCAGCAAAGGAGACGACAACAGTTTCTGTCACATTCACATAAGTGTTGTAAGCTTCCACATTTTGACCCTTGATCTTTATGGAACAAGACAAGCTAGTCATAAGTAGGGCTGGGCGATATGTAGAAAATCAAATATCACGATATTTTTGACCAAATACCTCGATATCGATACCACAACGATATTGTAGTGTTGACTATTGGTGCTTTCACAAAATAGTTACACAATGAGATTTTAGATAAATAATCATCAGTAATGTGGATATAATGACTAAGTGGGTAAAGGCAAATAATAGAACAGTTACAACATTCTGATAAGATTTATGACATTACTTTACTGTAATGCAGCCTTTAAAACCAGGAAAAGACAACACTTATGGCATTTTACGATATTACGATATTACGATTTCCAAAATCTAAGTCGATATCTAGTCTCATATCACGATATCGATATAATATCGATATATTGCCCAGCTCTAGTCATAAGGCATGGGCCCATATGAGATTCTGACAGTATGATAACCTTCAGGCAAAATATCACAGTTTCACAGTATTGCAATTACAGCTTTAAAATGTATTACTTTGAAAAGTATGGGTAAAGAAATATATATCTCAGTTTCACGGTACTATGGCATTGCAATGACAGCTATAAATGTATTATTTTTTGAATTTCTTTTTTTCCATTGAACACAATGTATTTTATTTTGAAACACACTGCACACTGGCAGGTAGAGGGATTTCTAAACTGCACTTTCTGTCCTTGACGACTCATAAAATACAGCTCATACCGCAGGAACGGAATGACGGAAAAGTTTAGTGGTTTGAAACCCTGACATCGGACTGTCAAGGGTGAATTCAACATAGCCTGCATGGAAAGTTGTTTGATGATGGAATATGTTTGATAATTAAATCAACAGCTGTAGTTGCTAGTGGCTAATATGCATTGTGGCCCTCCAACATTCAACACATCACAAAACAATAACATGATTCTAACACACATATTACTTTAGCAGTTGAAGAAAAAAAAAAGTGTAATAATGTATTGTGAAAAAAGATCAATATCATGAAATTAGATGTTGTAGTAGTTTTTAACAATTTGTTGATTTATTGTGAGTAATATTGTTAGAAAGTGACCACAGTGTACTGCTTTGCTTCAAAATGTTTTGTATTTATTGAAATATAACTCTTTATTTTGTGATGTAGGCCTATTGTTAAATATTAAACATGTTGGGGTCCCATAGAGATTAAGTTAAGCTCTAGTTTACATCTCAGATGAAAAATGCACATGGATAATATTTTATGACATCTGTGACATGACATCTAGGAATCCACAAAAATACCACACCCTGCCCAGATGTGCTATGACATTGCTTTAAGGGAAAAAGCAGTCAGTGCCAAAAGTCTGTGCCGTAAAATGCTGAGAAAGGTGGAAAGAAAACAGGATGTCAAGACTACATGAAATGCCACTAACTTATTTATTGTGAATATTACTATATTTAACTGGACAAATGAAATGTTTAAAAACATCAACTGTTATCTGCTGAGAAGTAATTCATCTTCGACCACTTCAGTCTCATCCATAGACTGTATAGTCGCATCAGAGAATGGCGTTATCGTCATCTAGCGGTCGACTAGCTACATAACAACTTAATATTTTGAAATCTGCCTTATTTTTAAACTAAAATATTGAGTAAAGTGCGGGAAAACACAGGTAAAAGAATCTGGTATAAAAGAGTTGTGTATTTGAATGTTTAGCTACCTTTTTAGGGTCATCATAAAATACTCCGATACATGAAAGCTTTGGTCCAATGCTGTGAGACTCCTTAAAAAGTTGTCTGCAGTTTTTGTACGGTCCTTCTTTGAATTTGTAGGCGAATGTAATCTTCTTTACGGGAGGAGAGCCGGTTAGTACGATAATGTCTGTGAGGAGTCCCGAGTACAAAATGTAACCAGCTACTGTTACAAGACTTATCAAAAGGATAATGACCACGCATAGACTGACCCAGTCTGGCATGGTATCTTAACGGCGGAGCAGGTAACGTTACCGTTATTTAACTTCGTCTGGACCCTTAACACTGTTGTTATAATTTCCTGTAACAGGCTAACATTTTAAAGCAAATGTTTGGTCGTTTTCAACTGCCATTGGTCCTTGAATGAACATGGATGTATAACTAATAAGAACTTAAAACCTATGCTTAAAACACTAAAGAACACATTGCACACGACTTCCTGGAAAGTACCATCTATGCCGACTAATAGGGGGGATTTGTTACAAATAAACTTGCAAATTCTTTAAAAGAAACCATGTCGATAACGTTATAATTCAGATTTACTAATGTGTGCGTAGGCTTACAGTCAATATGTCATTTGATAATGTTTGATAAGTGCAACTTGTGATACCACTTTTTTTTTTTTAAGATTATTTTTTGGGATTTTCCGCCTTTAATGTGACAGGACAGCTAGGTGAGAAAGGGGAGAGAGAGGGGGAAGAACATATATGTCAATGGGGAAGACATGCAGGAAATCGTCACAGGTCAGATTCGAACCATGGACCTCTGTGTCAGTATATGTGCGCCTGCTCTACCACTGAACCAACCCTGTCACGTGATGCCACTTTTTATGTTAAGTTACTTATTTTGAATGGAAGTTCCAAGTCAGTTAACTCGAGACACACAGTCAGTTCATATATGATTAGTGATTAGAAACAATGGAATGCCGTTTTATTCAAATTAATTAATTAATAAATAAATACATTAATAAATAGATAAATATTCCTTTGGAATACATCATGAAATAATTAAATGAGGTAATAAATACATTTATACAAAATATAAAAAATAATCAATTAGTTAAATAAATATATTAAAAGGTTTTACTTTTAATTATTTCATGGTACTTTTATTTCATAAGTCCACATTTATTTATTTCAAGAGACTTTTATTTCATAAATCCACATTTATTTATTTCCGTGGACTTTTATTTCTTAATGCCACATTTATTTATTTCCCTCTCTATTTATTTCCAGTTCTTACAGTGCCTTGCGAAAGTATTCGGCCCCCTTGAACGTTTCGACCTTTTGCCACATTTCAGGCCTCAAACATAAAGATATAAAACTGTAATTTTTTGTGAAGAATCAACAACAAGTGGGTCCCAATTATGAAGTGGAACGAAATTCATTGGCTATTTCAAACTTTTTTAACAAATAAAAAACTGAAAAAGTGAGCGCAAAATTATTCAGCCCCTTTACTTTCAGTGCAGCAAACTCTCTCCAGAAGTTCAGTGAGGATCTCTGAATGATCCAATGTTGACCTAAATGACTAATGATGATAAATAGAATCCAGCTGTGTGTAATCAAGTCTCCGTATAAATGCATCTGTTCTGTGATAGTCTCAGAGGTCCGTGTAAAGCGCAGAGAGCATCATGAAGAACAAGGAACACACCAGGCAGGTCCGAGATACTGTTGTGGAGAAGTTTAAAGCCGGATTTGGATACAAAAAGATTTCCCAAGTTTTAAACATCCCAAGGAGCACTGTGCAAGCGATAATATTGAAATGGAAGGAGTGTCAGACCACTGCAAATCTTCAAGACCCCGGCCATCCCTCTAAACTTTCAGCTCATACAAGGAGAAGACTGATCAGAGATGCAGCCAAGAGGCCCATGATCACTCTGGATGAACTGCAGAGATCTACAGCTGAGGTGGGAGACTCTGTCCATAGGACAACAATCAGTTGTATACTGCACAAATCTGGCCTTTATGGAAGAGTGGCAAGAAGAAAGCCATTTCTTAAAGATATCCATTAAAAGTGTCGTTTAAAGTTTGCCAAAAGCCACCTGGGAGACACACCAAACATGTGGAAGAAGGTGCTGTGGTCAGATGAAACCAAAATCGAACTTTTTGGCAACAATGCAAAACGTTATGTTTGGCGTAAAAGCAACACAGCTCATCACCCTGAACACACCATCCCCACTGTCAAACATGGTGGTGGCAGCATCATGGTTTGGGCCTGCTTTTCTTCAGCAGGGACAGGGAAGATGGTTAAAATTGATGGGAAGATGGATGGAGCCAAATACAGGACCATTCTGGAAGAAAACCTGATGGAGTCTGCAAAAGACCTGAGACTGGGACGGAGATTAGTCTTCCAACAAGACAATGATCCAAAACATAAAGCAAAATCTACAATGGAATGGTTCACAAATAAACATATCCAGGTGTTAGAATGACCAGCTCCACTCCACACCAGCCGGAGCCATGGCGTGTAAGCAAGCACCAGAGCAGGCGGTCAGGACAACGCTCAGCCCCAGCCCAACCCCTACGACTAGAAAACCGCTACAGCATTCTGACGAACGACGAGGAGTTCCCTTCTCTGCCACGTCCCCACGCAGCTCATCCTGGTCCAGCGACACAATCGACGCGCCCATTGAGGGCGGACTCTCCCCCCTCGGACTCATCAACCTCCACGCTGATCATCGGAAGCTCCATGGTAAGGGACCTCCACATTCCCCCTTTACCTAGCGGTCCCTCTAAGGTCTACTGCTTCCCCGGTGCCAAGGTCCGTGACATCCAGCACAAACTTCCCGGCATCCTCGCCCGCCACGCCAAGGTCGACAACATCATCGTGCATGTGGGCACAAACGACATCAGAGAGGGACGGTCGACAGCACTCCGGAGAGACTTCACCACTCTCCTCTCCACCCTGATGGGCACAGGTAAGCGGATTGTCATCTCTGGGCCTCTACCTACCTACAGGAAGGGTGCTGAGAGATGGTCCAGACTGTTCTGGCTCCACACCTGGCTGGAACCACTCTGCACTTCCCTGAGCATTCCCTATGTCGACAACTTCAACTTGTTCTGGGAGATGCCCAACCTGCTGAAGCGTGATGGTCTCCACCCAAACCGACACGGAGCCAGGATGCTATCTGACAACATAACGACCACACTGAAAGGCAAGTATTGACATTATGTTGAAAATATCACAGATTCATGTCCCCCAAGCATTGATCCTGATAGCACTATACAAGTGGATGAATCTGAAAATGTTTTCTGCAGGATAACATGTAGTACTAGTGTTATTCCAGTAACGTGTAGTACTGGTACTATTCCAGTAACATGTAGTACTAGTACTATTCCAATTATAATCAACAACAGACCACACAAAGTGGTGAATAGAGGGGCAATACTTAACAACCTATTGGGAATTAAAACTACCACTGCAATGATAGAAAAGGAGACGAAAATTAGATGTGGATTACTAAATATCAGATCTCTGTCTTCTAAAGCAGTACTAGTAAATGAATTGATATCTGATAATCAAATTGATCTATTCTGTCTTACTGAAACATGGCTGGGCCATGAAGAATATGTTAGTCTAAATGAAGCGACTCCTCCCAGTCATATTAATACTCAAATTCCTAGAGGCTCCGGCCGAGGAGGGGGAGTTGCAGCCATATTTGATTCAAGCCTGTTAATTAACCCTAAACCCAAACTGAATTATAACTCTTTTGAAAGTCTTGTTCTTAATCTTCAACATCCAACACGGAAATCAGAACAGCCAATTATATTTGTTGTTGTCTACCGAGCTCCAGGTCCGTATTCTGAATTTTTATCTGAATTCTCAGAGTTTTTATCATGTGTAGTCCTTAAATCAGACAAAGTACTTATTGTAGGTGATTTTAATATCCATGTGGACGTTGACAGCAATAGCCTTACTACTGCTTTCAACACATTACTGGATTCAATCGGTTTCAGTCAGACTGTGCACAAGGCGACGCACTGTTTTAACCACACCCTCGACCTTGTGCTGGCATATGGTATTGAAATTGAGGACTTAAGAATATTTCTGCAGAATTTGGTATTATCAGATCATTTTTTAATTACTTTTGAATTCTTGCTACCTGACCATACTAAACTAGATAATGGCTTCTACACTAGATGCCTATCTGACAGTGCTATAGCTAAATTTAAGGAAGATATTACAACAGCATTTGACTCTTAGGTCGTGCTAGAATAACAGAGGACCTCTATGTTAACCTAAGTCCCTCTCGGGTTGATGCATTTGTGGACGGCGCTGCAACTTGCCTACGGAACTAACCTTGGACTCTGTCGCTCCTCTCAAAAAGAAGACGATGAAGCGAAGGAAAAAAGCTCCTTGGTATAACGAACAAACTCGCAGATTGAAACAAGTCTCGCGAAACCTCGAGGGTAAGTGGCGCTCCACCAAAGTGGAAGAATCCCGTCTGGATTGGCAAGAAAGTCTCAAAACCTATAGGAAGGCCTTAAGAAAAGCCAGATCAGACTATTACTCTTCACTAATAGAAGAAAATAAGAACAACCCAAGGTTTCTTTTCAGCACTGTAGCCAGGCTGACAGACAGTCATAGCTCTACTGAGCCATCTATTCCTCTAGCTCTGAGTAGTGATGACTTCATGAGCTTCTTCAATGATAAAATTATAACAATTAGAGATAAAATTAATCACCTTTTTGCCCTCAACTTCTAACAGTTCATCTTTAAATACAGGACCGCTAGAACGAACGACTAATCCGGACATATACTTAAACTGCTTTTATCCTATAGACCTTCAACAATTAATGTTAAAGATATCCTCAGCTAAGCCATCTACCTGTCTCTTGGACCCCATCCCAACGAGGCTACTCAAAGAAGCCTACCCGTGGTAAACACTTCACTACTAGATATGATCAATATGTCCTTATTAACAGGTTATGTACCGCAGTCATTTAAAATAGCTGTGATAAAACCTCTTCTGAAAAAACCGACCCTGGATCCTGAGGTCTTAGCAAACTATAGACCTATATCTAACCTTCCCTTTCTATCCAAGATCCTTGAGAAGGTGGTTGCTAATCAGTTATGTGATTTTCTACATAGCAACAGTTTATTTGATGATTTTCAATCAGGATTTAGAAAGAATCATAGCACAGAGACGGCACTGGTGAAAATTACTAACGACCTTCTAACAGCTGCAGACAAAGGACTTGTCTCCATTCTTGTTTTACTAGATCTTAGTGCTGCTTTTGACACTATTGATCATACAATCCTGTTACAGAGATTAGAACACTTAGTCGGAATTAAAGGAACTGCACTAAAATGGTTTAAGTCTTATTTTCTCTGCGCGATCCCAATTTGTTAACATTAACGATAAACCCTCCAAGCCCCCAAAGTCAGCCATGGTGCGTTCCTCAAGGCTCAGTGCTTGGACCAATTCTATTTTCCTTATATATGCTTCCTCTAGGACATATTATTAGGAAACACTCAATTAATTATCACTGCTACGCAGACGATACCCAATTATATCTGTCAATTAAGCCAGATGAAAGTGGTCAGTTAGCAAGACTTCAAACGTGTGTTGAGGATATAAAATCCTGGATGACCCACAACTTCCTGATGTTAAACTCAGACAAAACGGAAGTTATTGTGATAGGACCAACGCACTGCCAAACGCGTTTTCAAAGATATAGCTACTCTGGATGGTATTGCCCTGGCCTCCAGCACTGCGGTCAGAAATTTGGGAGTTATTTTTGATCAGGATATATCCTTCAACGCCCATTTAAAACAAACCTCAAGAATAGCCTTTTTCCATCTTCGTAACATTGCCAAAATTAGGAATATCCTGTCTCAGAATGATGCTGAAAAACTAGTCCATGCATTGCGTACTTCTAGACTAGATTACTGCAATTCCTTATTATCAGGTTGTCCAAATAAGTCCCTTAAGGCTCTCCAGCTGATCCAGAATGCTGCAGTACGTGTTCGACGAGAACTAATAGAAGAGATCGTATTTCTCCTGTATTAGCTTCTCTGCATTGGCTTCCTGTGAAGTCTAGGATCGAATTTAAAATCCTCCTCCTGACTTACAAAGCTCTAAATGGTCAAGCACCATCATACCTAGAAGAGCTCTTAGTACCTTATTGTCCCACTAGGGCACTGCGCCTCCCGAATGGCGGGGCGTACTTGTGGTTCCTAGAGTCTCTGGAAGTAGACTGGGGGCCAGGGCCTTCAGCTATCAGGCTCCGCTTCTATGGAACCAGCTCCGCAAGGCTGGGTTCGAGGGGCAGACACCGTCGCCACATTCAAGAGTAAACTGAAAACCCTCCTCTTTGACAAAGCTTATAGTTAGGGAGTGAGGGAGCCGCGTCCACCTAACCCGGCCCACCTGCTTCTCCTCGTAGTTAGTTATGCTATTACAATTCTAGACTGCAGGGGTTGCTGTTTCCTTCCTATGACACACTGAGCTGCTCTCTCTTCTCTACTTGTTACTTCTGTATGCATCCTGTCCCAGAATTGCTTGTTACTAATCTAGCTCTGGGGAGTTTACTCCCCGGAGTCCTTATGTTTCTTCTTTGCAGAGCTATGCTCTGTGATTCTCTGCAAATCCCGGCCGCATCCTGCTGCATCCGCTGCATCCGCCGCATCCACCCATGCTCTGCAGCGCACGTTCTTTCATCCGCAACGCCCTGCTGTGATGTTACTATGCACAGAGTAGTCTGGATCGTCGTATAGGGGACTGCACTACTCAGTATGACACGATGTGCCCTGCTATGACATGAACTTCCACGATGACCTTCGACGTCACTGTGACCTTTAATGTGACTATTATCGCCACTGTTGATCACACCCCCAACCGGCCCGTCAGACACCGCCTACCAAGAGTCTGGGTCTGCCGAGGTTTCTTCCTAAAAGGGAGTTTTTCCTTGCCATTGTCGCGATAGCCACTGCTAATGCTTGCTCTTGATGGAATTACTGTAATTGTTGGGGTTTTGGAAAGTGTCTCGAGATAACTTTTGTTATGATTTGATACTATAAATAAAATTGAATTGAATTGAATTGAATTGAATTGAAAATTGAATTGAATTGAATAGAATAGAATGGCCAAGTCAAAGTCCAGACCTGAATCCAATCGAGAATCTGTGGAAAGAACTGAAAACTGCTGTTCACAAACGCTCTCCATCCAACCTCACTGAGCTCGAGCTGTTTTGCAAGGAGGAGTGGGCAATAATGTCAGTCTCTCGATGTGCAAAACTGATAGAGACATACCCCAAGCGACTTACAGCTGTAATCGCAGCAAAAGGTGGCGCTACAAAGTATTAACTTAAGGGGGCTGAATAATTTTGCACGCCCAATATTTCAGTTTTTTATTTGTTTAAAAGGTTGAAATATCAAAGAAATTTCGTTCCACTTCATGATTGTGTCCCACTTGTTGTTGATTCTTCACAAAAAATTACAGTTTTATATCTTTATGTTTGAGGCCTGAAATGTGGCAAAAGGTCGAAAAGTTCAAGGGGGCCGAATACTTTCGCAAGGCACTGTATATGCAAATCGGGGGGCATGGCTATCTCTCACATTCACAACAGAGCCGTGGGCACCATGACCGCAGCAGCGGGACTCTGTACCCAGCGCACAGTCACCTATTCTGGGGGTAACTGAACCACCAACTAGCGCTGACCTGACGGAGCACCACGACTGACATCTCGCGGGGCTCTGTACCCAGCGCACAGTCATCTATTCTGGGGTAACTAGACCACCAACTACCGCTCAACTGACGGAGCACCACACCGGCTATTTATGTGGACGTTTCTGTCCTCATTCATCTTGTTTACTTCTTGCACAGCCGCTGCAGTTGACACACCTGTAAACACAATGTTATATAAAATAAAAAATACATACAGAAACGTCCACATAAATAGTCCCAAAGAAGTCCCATTCACCTTGTCTCACTTCACCATCAACGGAAATGTTCAGTTCAATGTGAATTAGAGCAGTTGTTTGCCCACTAGCTCACTTAACAACGCCTCAGCTAATGTTGTGTCAACCCGCAGTGGGTAGCTATATATTTATTTAACTAATTGATTCATTTTTATATGAATATTTACATTTATTTAATTATTGATGTATTTATTGCCTCATTTATTTATTTCATGATGTATTTCAAAGGCATATTTATTTATTCATTTATTTATGTATTTAGTCATTTATTTAATATTGAATAAAACGGCATTCCATACAATGTAGTAGACCATTAATAATGCGGGGGCGTCATGGTTACTTGATTTGTTTTGGGTCCAAGAATCGTAAGTCATCTGACTTTTTTTGTGATTGCATATGTATAGGAGCTATTGTATTGCACCAAAACAAAGTTAACGTCATTTAAAATGACCTTGAGAGTTGTGTATATTTGTCCCGCCCCATTACAAACATGAGGGCGGGACTTGCAGGGAACTTGTTGAGATAAGCTGAACGTCTTTTTTTTTTTTCTTAAATCGAGTCGACTAACCTGTATGCGTAGGTAACGTTATAATAGCCTCCATCCGGAATTCATGAGAATGGCTGGGAAAGTGAGAAGGTTTTACGACCTGACAGCTAAACTGCTTTCTGGAGAAAGCTTCAGTTTCTCTGGTCTGAAGGGGAAAGTTGTTCTCATTGAGAATGTGGCGTCTCTATGAGGAACAACAACCAGGGACTATACTCAGATGAACGAGCTCAACAGTCGTTACTCCGCCAAGGGACTCGTTATTCTGGGTGTGCCCTGTAATCAGTTTGGACATCAGGTAGGCCATGTGTGATTTCAAAAGTGGCTGACATATAGACTACGACTGTTTAACCATGGGAGGATATTAGATTTTTAGAACATGATGTGTCTCTCTAAAGCTCAAATGTAGGTCTATTGCTTCTTGATTATCGGACTATAGAACAAAAACCTGAAGAATAACAAAAACAGAACAAAACTGTTAATGTCATACATTCTAGTAAAGACGTTTTTAACCTGAAAGATGCCCGTGGTAAATGACATTTGTCTTTTCAGTCTGCTTTGAGACTTCAAGATGAAGTTAAAAAGGTTTGTCCCTTGGGCTTTAGGCAATATACAGTGTATCCTTTATTTAAGTAAAAATGGCAGTATCACAACAGATGCTCCATTGTAAGTAAAGGTCCTGCATCCAAAATATTACTTCCATAAAAGAAGTATTATCAGCAAAATGTAGCCTACTTAAGGTATCAAAACTAAAAGTACTCATAAGCAGCAGAATGTGTTTTATTAATAGGCTACTAATGCATGAATGATAAGGTAACATTGTACCTTTGTAGATGGTATTGGAGCTAATTTTAACTACTTTATATTTTATAACTTTATCATGTTGTACAAATCTGAATATGCAAAATAACCAGTTACTGCAGCTGTCAGATAAATATAGGGAGTAAAACGTACAATGTTTCCTTTTAAAATGCAGCATGGAGTAGCAGTATAAAGTAGTATTAAAATGGAAATACTAATGTAGGCTTAATCAACCTGATTGCATACGGTCCGTGTATAATGTATTTCATGTTTCTGTCTTTTTTTATAACAGGAGAACTGCAAAAATGATGAAATCCTAAGGTCTCTGAAGTATGTCCGTCCAGGGAATGCCTTTGAACCCAATTTTCAGCTCCTTGAGAAGGTGGATGTGAACGGAACGGATGCCCACCCTTTGTTTGTATATCTGAAAGAAAAGCTTCCATTCCCCTGTGATGATGCCATGGCTCTCATGACTGATCCAAAGTTCATAATTTGGAGTCCTGTCAGTAGGAATGACGTGTCCTGGAACTTTGAGAAGTTTCTGATCAGTCCTGATGGGGAGCCTTACAAACGCTACAGCAGAAATTTCCTTACCATTGATATTGAGGCAGATATTAAAGAGCTACTTAAGAGGGTCAAGTAAAGTGTGCTACAACATGCTGGGTAATTGTTAAGGGATATCAGTTATAACTAGCCTGGCCAAAAAGATTAATCATCTGTTTGGATTGTTTCATCCTGTTTTTCCACCTTCACCGTTAAACTCAATTGCACCACTCCTAAATTTGTGATATTTCCAGTGCTGTATACTGTGGTTGTTCAGCATGTTTACTAAATGAAGAAACTCCTTGAAACCTTTTTGTAAGGGAGTTTCTGATGAACATGTAAAAGACTGACTCTGCAACATGTCATGTGTATATCACAAATATCTTCATCGGGTAGACTTAAAGAGGAGAAATAAAAATGTAATGTCATTTAAAGTGCTCCTGTCATTTCAAGAGTCAAGATGCTGCATTGTCATTGTATGAACACAACAGCATTTAATTGGTGGCAATCAGTGCAGCAGCAGTAAATAAATAATAAAAACAAAATAACAAAAATAAAAGATAAAAAAGACACATAAAAAAGGCATTGTACATAGTACTCATATGAGCATTTGCAGAGTTTTTAGTTTAGTTTTTAGTTTTTAGTTTTGTTAAAGTGATACTGTGCTTTCATGACAGTAGTCCTTAGTCTTTAACAGCTACAGGTTGTATTTGTGTGGTTGTGCATGGAGAGGGATGGGGGGGGGGATGGAGACCACAGCTCTGGGGAAGAAGCTGTTCCTCAGTCTGTTAGTCTGGGTTTTTATGGTTCTGTATATATTTTCATATTTTTTTATTTTATTTCTGCAGACAAACACATACAATTACAGTATTCCCAAACGTGAAAAATGCATTTACTTTTAAGGATTAAAGTAGGCTACTTGATAGTGTTTGTTTATATGAACAACATCTAGTTTTGACAGTAAGAAAGATAGCTAGTTTAATATATGACTAGACTTGGTGATAGTTGAATTTGCACGTCAACGTAGAGCAAAATAATTTGGTGGCTGCAAATTAGATCACGGACCCCCATTTAATAACATTTTGTCCCAGGGTCCCCCACCAGATAGGATTTTTGCTTTTAGATGTTTTAGAAGTGTATGAAACCCATGACCAATATAGTCATACATTCTGTCATTGTGTTACTTATGGATGTAATTTAGCCCTATAGTGAAAATAAATGATCCCCTTTTTGCTGGGAACCCCCTCAAAGACCCCTGGGGGTCCCCTACCCAACTTTGAAAACCACTGTTATAGTAGGCGATATAATAGTAATACGCAAATTGTATTATTTAAAAGTAGTCTGTGAATTGTATTAATTATTATTAGGCTACCCATTGATTTAAAACCATTGATATATAAAAGTTTAAAACAGCAACAGCGGCACTTCAACCGTCTAAACTGTGCTTCCTGGTTGAACGCAGGGGGGGTCGTTTGATTGAACACTACGCTGAACTGCAACTCGTCCAACATGGCTGGCCAGGAAGATCCAGTGCAAAGAGAGATTCACCAAGATTGGGCGAATCGAGAGTATATAGAAGTTATAACGAGCAGCATAAAAAAAATCGCCGATTTTCTCAACTCCTTTGGTAAGCTTTTAACGAACAATTTTACAGATACGAGCACTAATATTGATGCTTTCAATGGCCACTCCCAGTTAGCAATTAGCTTTATCGTTAGCTGTGAGCTTGTTATTGTTTTCTCGTGGAAGTACCGTGGCAGTTTGGGTTCGAGTCACCTTAACGTTACATTTTGTTTCGCTTGTTAACTCATGTTGGCAAGTGGCAAACCATTAGCTAAATTAAAAGACTCACGTTAACGTAACTGGATTCAAGTGTTGAGACGGCTAATGGCTGTTAGGCCACTGCAAATGCTAGTCTGTTCGGCTGACAGTAACGTTATACCAGCAGCAGCATAACCCCCTGAATTTAAATAATGATGAAATAATGATCTCTCAGAAATTGTTGCCAGTAACAGTGAGTGACGTTGTTCACTATTGTCTAGTGAACGTGATTGTAATTGACAGCATCGACACACTACGCCTCATATTAAATGTCATGAGTTTTTATGGTTAACGTTAACGTTACATGCTATATACAATTTATCGCACTCAGATATGTCGTGTCGATCCCGCTTGGCCACTCTCAATGAGAAGCTGACAGCGTTGGAGAGGAGGATTGAATATATTGAGGCGAGAGTAAGTATACTGCATTGTAATATAGCAATCCATTGGTTATTTATATTTGAATATTTCAAAATGATATACCCATTACATCAGAATGAGATGTATTGCCAAAGTAAGTTTTCACTTGCATGGAATTTGAATTTGCCTTGGTGTGTTTGGTGAATACAATACAGTAGTATAGTATAGTTTTGTGCAGGTTGTGCAAATTATTAATCAGGGGATGTGCAAAAGTTCACAGTATATATTCTATGCGTAATGGTCAGGGATAATAGTCCAGGATGTGTGTTAATATAACCTGTAACATAATTATTTGTCTCATTATAGGTCACGAAAGGAGAGACCTTGACCTAGATATCATCATGGGAATTCATAGCATCCAAGACCTACCTGTCCACCCCCCCTCCCTGAATTCTTTGTAATAAGTGTGATGGATTCCACCCTCCTTTTTTGGGACCATATGGACCATTTTTATATTATAAGGCTGAGTTTTGTGTTGATTTATCTCATGACACATCTGTATAGAAAATATGGGTCGGTTTTGGGTGTCAGTGACTCAAGCTTCATTAATGTTACAAAACAAAAATAAGCTCCATGAGTATTGGTTTCATAAAATCTTGTGACGCTCTATTATGGATTATTACAACTTGTTGACCATCTGCAGTGTCATTACCACATCAGAGATTTATGAGAGAGTAACATCCTTGTGTGCCAAGTTGAACAATTAATTATGTAGTCAGCGTTATTGAAGACCTGCTTGTACAGTAAACTGTTTTGTGATGATTTAAATTCTGTAATAAATGATTAACAATTACCTTGTTTTATGTTGTAGCTTACCTTAGTCAGATTCAACGTTATTGACCAGGTACTGTATGTTGACACATTCAATGAGTTTAATTCTCAGTAGCTCACAATATACAGACTAGACAAGTTAACAGGAAGATACAAATATCGACAAACCACTAAACAAAGATAAGTAAACACAAACATGTACAGTAACGTAAAGTATTATTACATGCCATTGTACAGGCGAGAGGTGGACACCAAACTGTATAGTAGGTCAAATTGTTATTCAATATCACAGCACTGGCATGACTGCTGGAATTAATATTGTAAATAAATCTAGTATGAACAATAAATTGTATGGTTTTGTGATTAGGTTGAAAATCAGAAACTGGAATTGAAATTGCCCAGATAAGAGCTACACATTCAAAAGTAGAGTGGGATTTATTAGTAGTTTATTTCAATTTGCTATATGATCCAACTTACTGAAAGTCTTAATGTGAAAATGTTGCTAATCTTTAAAAAGCACTAAATTATAATGAAAACACCATACATGGCCTACTGTCTGCAAATGTGGCATGCTAAAAAGCTACATACCCAGTAAAATGGCCGAAATGCACAGTGGGGATTTTGCCCTTAGGTTGGCCTTTCAGGCAGTACAAACGCTGGACATTGAGATGTTAAGGTAGCATGCCTCCTTCTTTAGCATTGGTAGGCAGATAGCTGTAACAATCTAAGACCCCAACGTTTTAATCTACTACACTAAACATCATTAATTGTTGGGACCGACTAAAAAGACAAAGAGCTAATGACCAAGTGCTGCCTGTGAGACAAATACAGGGCAAATATATTAATTTCCCAAAATGCACCGGGCTATACACCAATGCATCTTGGGACAAAGAAGGTGTCGTTGCAGTGTTGTGAGAAGTCCTTGAACGTGAGATGAATTTTCTTAGCCACGATTTTTCAAATACATTTTTGAAACACCATTAGTGGGTACTAATATTATTTAAAAAACTACACTGGTGAGTTATTGTACATTCAGACTGGAAACTAAAACAATCTTATGGCTTCTCACATAAGTTATGTCTGTTTGCTAACGTCAGACTGGCAGATCCATGTAGCTAACGTTAGCTAGCTAACTAGCTAGCTAGCTATGTTAACGTTAATGGTTTACAAGCAGTTTGTTGTGCTCATAATTCGACTGTAGTTGAACTGTTGCATTTTAAGAAACTAAAAACACATCAGTGTTTGTATAAATCTAAACTTTTGGCATTTGTGCTTCCTAGAGTCGTGTTTGTGCAGTTGGGACAATGGGAGCTGATAAAAGGTGAGTAACGTTAAGCGCTGTTCGCCATGGTAGGTGTGGCTAACTAAAATGGCAGTGTTCTTTTTGAGTTGGTTCAAATTCCTTACACGAACGTTAAATAGCACCCAGAACGCATATAAACAATAACGCTAGCGTTAGCCTTTAGTAAATAGCGTTCAGGTAAATGTTGTCAGGCCATTTCAGTCAACTGTGAAACCTAACCTTACCATTTCTTCGTAACCATTGGGTCCCTCTTAAAGCCAATAGGAAAATAATTGTACTACTATTTTAGCCCATGAATCCAAATGGCGTATTGAATACTGGAAGTAAAATTCGAAACATTAAATTAGCGTGACACAGGAAAAGTATAAATGTTTAACTGGTATAATATAGTAATGAAATGACCCCTCTCTTTGCTTGTTTAGCAGAGCTAAGCAGTGTGCTCTCCAGTTTGAGAGAAAGTTGCATGTCAGGGCTGTTGATGTATCCAACTCCTGAAACGAGACAGTGACTCATTTAATGGTTAGGTTGTTACACAGTTGCCCAGCATCTCTCTGCAGCCTTAAAAAAGTCAAGAAATATTAGACCGGCAGAAAATCCTGCTGTGTGTGTTGAGTGTTCTTTTTTTCTGGAAATATTTGGACTACCAGAATACCAAAAACATTGTTTGAGTGTTTATAAAATTTAAACAAATGTATAATTGAACATTTTTGCTATGCAGAAGCACTGTAACACACACTGTAAGTGTTGAAGCATTTTCATGTAAATGTCTGACCATACTTGAGGCAGTGCCTCTACAACAGGTGAATAAACACAACAGAATAAATCATGCTTATTTTTTTTTTGTCTAATGTTAATCAAGGAATTATGTTGGTGAGTTTGCTGATAAAATAGTATTTGATTGATATAAGGAATATTGTGCAAGTGCAGACTAGTTGTACTGATGAGTTGTTCTGCCTTTCAATGTCCTCCTGAATAGGATTAGTCGGACGGAACGTAGCGGTAGATATGGCTCTAACCAATCCCGCGATGAATCAGAATGGCGCGACAGGCGAGAGAGGGACCAAGAGCGTGATCACAACATGCGCCGCTGGGGCGAAGAGAGACGCAGTGAGCGTTTTGAAGGAGATCGTCGAGGATCAAGAGACAGTCCAGAGGTAGTTATTATAATATCAGTGATTTTAATGGTAGTATAATGTATTATTAAAAATACTTGTTGTTTGATGACATCCACACTTAACTGATGCACCGATATATTTGTTTGAAAGCAAAGAGAAAGGAAACGACGCAACAGCGATAGATCAGAAGATGGTTATCACTCTGATGGCGACTACCCAGAGCAGGATTACAGAAGGGAGCCTGGGGAGGAGAAGAAGAGTAAGACCATCATGCTCTGGGGTCTGTCTCCTCATGTCACTGAAGATGATGTAAGTATTTAGTTTTGTTCAGCAGAAATGCAGCCTTTTAGTGTTTATTTTGGTTTAATGTATGTGCACCACTCATTCTAAAAGAATTGCCTTTTGAAAGTGGTAGGTTTTGAATCATGATAGTAACATACCATCTGCACGTTGTTCAGATTTGTTTTGCCATAGACCAACTGGAGGGACCGCAGCCAGTGGATGTTAGGCTGATGAAAAAGAAAACAGGTGAGAACCAGATAAATGACGGACCTCAGCCTCCCCCCAATCTTTGACCATAGGGCAAATCTGCTTCCATTCAGACCCATTTCCCATAGCAGCTAGGAAAGAATAGTATCAAGGTACTTGAAAAAGGATTTGAAATGTTGATTTAAGACTTAAAATTTCCATTCAATGTGGATCCTTTTAAGGTAAGTAAGTGCAGCAGTTGCAGTTTTAACAAAAACCCTATTGGCAGAAACACTTTGTTTTTGAGTGTGTTTCAAAAGTGGTATTCAGCAGGAATTCTTGCTATGGTAAAACTCCTAAGGAGTGGCCTATTGTGTACCAAACAGGGCCTGGGTCGTGAAGCAGTTTGTGGAAGAGTTTGAATAATATGCCCATGGACTCTTAACTAACACGCCTCCCGTCTATATTTGAATGCTGTCTCTAGGTATAAGCCGTGGTTTCGCCTTCGTGGACTTTTATCACTTGCAAGATGCTACCCGATGGATGGAGACCAATCAGGTTGCTTCACAATCGCCAAGTCTAGTTTTAATCTTGGGGATATGATGAAAAATAACCCAAAAGGCAACCAAAGTGCATAAAATAGTGTTGAAACTACAGATTTTTTTGAAGTATGCCACAGAGCAAAACTATTTGATTTGTATTCTAGTAGAGATTATTATATACATGATTTACAACTTAATATTAACTTAACAAATCTGCTGTTTAGTTAATTGCAATGGCAGTAGCATCAAAGCTGCAGTTTTGACTCCTATTCTCAGGTTATCTCACAAGATAAGGGATACTTTGTCAATTTGAAACCAGCTCTGTGTCATCTTTCTGTGGTCAGTGTGTTTAGATGAACAGTGTTTGGCTTTCTTGTGTGGTGCCAGTGCGCTGAGCAGCGGAGTTCTGCCAAGATCTGCTGGATGATGCAAAACTCCGGCGGACTTCTGTGACGCGCTTCGCACCATCCAGCGGATCTCGGCAGACCTTTGCTGCTCTGCTGCGTGTGGAGCTATGGAGCTATGGAGCTATGGAGCTCTGTTCACTAGCACCATGGAGGGATGCCAAAACACGTTTCATCTAAACACAATGCCCACACTGACACAGAGCTGGAGTTAAATTATCAAAATATCTCTTTAAGGAATCTGCATTTAAGATAATGAACACTATCTTTATCTTGCTGATAAAGGCATTATCAAAGATAATTCAGAGTTGAATGTAAGCTCAGCCTATTCTATTTAAGCCTACTCCTCAGTAGATGAGGTTTCTTTTTAATATTTTTTTTTTCTTCTTTAAAGCAGTCAAAGATGTCTGTTAGGGTCACATTGTACACTTTGCTCCAGCTCAGCCTGGGCACTCGGGTCCCAAACACCTAAACCCCTCTGTACATCATTCTCACATATACATCATGTGCCTGTCTCGTCTTTAACACAAAGGCTATCTGTTGGGGGTCCCTCTTCCCCTTCTCTCCCTTCCAACACTGCTTGCTCTGTTGATGAGATTGATGCTTGCCAGGAATGCTTGAGTGACTTTTGTCGTCCTCTTTCAGAAACGTCTGACCATCCAAGGCAAAAGCGTGGACATGCACTACAGTCACCCCAGAAACAAGTATGAAGACTGGCTCTGCAACACTGTAAGTTAATGATCTGTATTGGTTTCATGGCCATTTTATCTAAACAATGCTACTACAGAACACGTCATACACAGAGGCCTATATATGTTAGGCCCATAGGTTAAATTGTTGCAGTCCTGTCAGCTTATTTTGTGGTACACCTACATTTGAATAAGTGGTAAAGGTTAGGTTGTGTCTCAGGTAAGTATGGTATGCTGCACCAATATAGATTGGTTCAGGGCTTTAGTAGGTGTATAATAAAAATGATGTGAACGGTTACTTGCAGTGTGGCCTGTACAATTTCCGGAGGAGGCTGAAGTGCTTCAGGTGTGGAGCAGCCAAAGCCGGTAAGTAGTTAAATCAATAAGAGGCCACTGACTGCAGACATCCGGGCAGCCTGTGGCAACATTGCTGGGATGCAAAGCAAAGTTTGTGTTTTTGGTGTTGTAAAGGCCTAGTAAACCAAAATATATGGATTCATAAGTGTCACCACTGTCAGATGTAGGCAAAATGCATAGATGGGAAACAGCATGCATTCTTTCCTTGCTACCTGACAATAATACAAAATGGGGACAAAACAAAATACATAATGGAGTTTATGAAATAGGCTATCCAGTGTTTCCCATACATTGATTTATTTTTGGTGGCCCGCTACAATATCAACGTTGACCGCCACATATTGATACAGAAATTGAATTTTTTTTTTGACAGAGTAACATGTAGACAAAGAATCTGAAGATTGTCATACAAAAACGCATCACAATACTAAAAAATATCATAATAAATAGTTTTATAACTGCTTATCCCCCTCCACCCCCTGTCAGCCACCACCAGAAATACACTCTAATTTTGTGGGAAACACTCTGATATTGTAAATTCCGACTCATTTTAGCTTTTCGACACTTTATACCCCATTTCCAGTTCTTTGATTCAACAGTTCTGAACGTTCTGTTAATGGACCTCTTACTTCTGTCATTTTTTCAACAGAAAGTGAAACCAGCAGTAATACTGGAGTCTCTGAAACTCAACCCAGCGGAGATTTCTATGGCGACAGTAAGGACTTCTCTTTTATAGATGCAATGTCCTACTTAGTTGAAAATGAAAATATAATATCCATATCCATGGTAGGTTGTTTTTAAATATAGACTTTTGTCCTGCACAGCAATCATCCTGAGAAATATTGCTGCTATGACCAACGTGGAAGCCATCTTGACATCCCTGGCACCATATGCTAATCTTTCATCTAACAACATTCGCCTCATCAAGGACAAGCAGACAGGCCAGAACAGAGGCTTTGCGTTTGTACAACTGTCCTCTCCTCTGGTAAGGCATACTTTTAACATATACAAATGAACATTGTCACAATTTACCGTTATAACAACCAATCACTTACCAGTGGCTTCCATTTGCCTTTCTACTGATCTTAAATATTTCTCCTTGATGAACTTGACACCTCATTTATGCCTGCATTTCACTTAAAATTGTATATCACTCCTTTTTTACAGGAAGCCTCTCAGCTGCTAACCATCTTACAGGGACTGCAGCCGCCTCTAAAATTGGATGGAAAAACAATTGGGGTGGATTATGCTAAGAGCGCTAGAAAGTGAGTATAAAAGTGTATAATTTGCCTTGAAACGTTTTACCTACATCAATATTGGTAACGTTTTAATTCCCTTTGCAAATTGCCTGTTTTGATCCACATAAAGAGAAGAGAGATTCATCCACGCTGAAATTAAAGGTGGAAATAAAAAAAAATGTTTGCCCTTTGCCTGTTTTAGAGACCTTTTACTACCTGATGGGAATCGTGTCAGTGCCTTCTCTGTGGCCAGCACAGCCATTGCTGCAGCCCAGTGGTCTTCAAGTCAGGTATTTTCTGTCAACATCCTGGGATTTATCATCTCCCAGTGTTATTGTAACAGGCTCATAACCCATGCTTGACCTTTTCAGCCACAGCAGAGCTCAGAGGGAATGTCAGAGTACAGCTACCTGCAAGAAGGCTATACTCCAATGTCACAGGTTAGTAGAACCAATGAAACAAACATTGTAACTGATCATCTGTAACTTGAGAGCAGAGGCATTGATATATTTCAATTAGTTTGCTTTAAAGATGCATTCAATAAAAAATGTCTCTTTAGTAACACCTAGTGGCCGCTATAGGAGGCTGCAACACGGACAGAGAAATAATTGTATTTGATTCACCATTGTCAAGCTTATTGACCATTATATACATAAGCCTCAGAGATAAGACATGAGGCTGTACCTTTAGATCATAACAATGTTTTAAATATTCAGCCAATGTTACAAAGTTTACACTGGCAAGTATTCACATCCTCCTTTGGGTTAAAAAAAAACTGATTTAGTTAAAGGAGGTTTCTCCCTATTGAAATAAAAAAAAAATTCAAATTTTGTATTTCAATGAATGACTTCTTTCAACAGGAATACCAAGTGTACTACCAGCAAGCAGCAGCAGCCAGCACCTCCCAGGGAAATGGGATTCTAGGAGGTATGCGATGCTTTCACATCTTTAGTAAATGTTGATACAGATACTATCATTATTGGAACCATTTGATATTACAGTAAAATGTAGTTTTCAGCACTTTTTATGCAATGACATGCAGCTTAGATTTGTTCATACTAAGGTTGTAGGAACAACAAACACAGCAAGTGGGTAAACCCTGCTTTTAGAAGCAACAAGCACAGACAAAAGAGTTTCTGCTAGATTCTGAACAACTTTATAATTTGACTCTGTTTTCACTGTGATGTTGAGTGTTGTCACAGAGCTTTGCTTTTCCAATTTCAGCTGCCCCAGGTGTAAAGATTGTTCCAACTGTAGCTGGAGTAGTAATCGCGCAGACTGCACAAGTCTACCAACCTCATATAATTGCGCAGCCAGCAGTTCAGGTAACATATATTTTTGTTAATACTGTAATTATGCTATAGTACGATTTATTAAAATGCATGGTGTAACAATCTCTAAACAACCATTACATTAATTGCAGGCATTGTCACTTGCCCAGCAATTGGAGGCGAAAGCCCACACAGGACATCTTTCAGGCATTGAAGCTGCGTCTGTGCCTGGTGGCCTTGTAGCTTCTGCCACTGTTACCGCTGCCAATACATTAGCAGCCTCAGCTGACGCAAGCACTGGTATGAGCACACAAGATCCCTTAACACCTGTCCTGTTGTGGTGTGATGCGCATAAAGAGAAAATCCTCTTGAGGTCACTGTCATGGCCATACTGTATATAGTATAGAGTACAGCTTGAAATTGAATTCGGTTCTGCCTGTAGTTTAAGAGCAGTATGTCCTGAATTTAAAATAAATTGCTCAATAGCAAACTGATTCAAAGCGTTACATTTACAAACAAGACAGCCACGACTAGTCTTTCATCTGACTGACTGAAAAATGCCTTTAGCGTGACTTCAGTGGGGAAGGCTGGGAAGACTTAATGCTGGGGCCACTTATTGATTTAGCAATAATTCAGCAATATTGGTTACTAAAATGTTTTTTAATGCTTGAAAACTTTTCCACTTTTCTAAACTTGTTGTTATAATCGACAGTTCCTGATACGTCCACCTATCAGTATGACGAGTCTTCTGGCTACTATTACGATCCTCAAACTGGCCTCTACTATGACCCAAGCACTCATGTAAGTAGTGCAGAGCCACCATGTGTGAGTCACTTGGTTTTCTGTCATGTTGGTGAAAGTCACACAAGTTCACATTGTTTTGATTATGTGCATTGGTGTTTGTCTCTATTCAGTATTACTACAACTCTCAGACCCAGCAGTATCTGTACTGGGACAGTGAGAAGCAAACATACGTACCTGCCTCAGCCGATGCAAATGCTGCACTAAATGATAACGCAGCAGCAGGCGGCAAAGAACCTAAAGAGGGCAAGGAGAAAAAGGACAAGCCCAAAAGCAAGACTGCTCAGCAGGTATCGTGATAGGAATTCTATATCAGCACATATTGTCTGTTATGCATGGCTTCTTCAACTTCTATGTAGCCTTTTCTGAATATTTTGAATCATCCATTTTATCATTATCATTTTTAAACTTTAACCTCTTGTTCAAATCTCTTTTGATTTTTATAGATTGCTAAAGACATGGAACGGTGGGCTAAAAGTCTCAACAAGCACAAAGACAACTTCAGGAGTAGCTTTCAGCCCATTAGTCAAGAAGAGAGGAAGGAGGCAGCAGCTGCTGATGCTGGCTACATACTGTTTGAAAAGAAGGTAATCCAGTAAAATTCAATATCTTCTGAGACCGCATGTGTAAGCTTTAGACTTTAACATCCTAAATGGGATGATTTATTTGTTATATTATTATATTTTAGCAGGCAGGCAGTCTAGACAGACTCATTCCAGAAGTACCAAGGGGCCCTGAGGAGGAACCACCAACCAGCTCACTGAACACTTCCAAGGTGAGTGTTTTCTGCATCCCTTTTCCTTTGCTGTGTTAAAGCTTTTCTTGTCACAGCTGTTTTAATTGCATTGTAAATATATGCACTGCCATATGTGTTCTTTATGTTAACATTTACACCTGCCCTTTTCTATCCATGGTTTGGTTAGTGTGGCCTTGTGGCAGCCTACAGTGGAGACAGTGACCCTGAGGAGGGGGTAGCAGAGCCTGATGGGGGTGAAGGAGGCCAGGACAAGCTGACAGACTGGACAAAGTTAGCCTGCTTGCTGTGTAGAAGACAGTTTCCCAACAAAGAGAGTCTAATTCGACATCAGCAACTCTCTGACCTCCACAAGGTAACATCACACAAGATTGTCTTCAGGACTAAGTAGGGGGGGAAAAAAAAGAGTGTCATTAAAGAAAAACATAAGACCATGAATTCACGGAGGTATTCATTTCATCTTTCTTAGAAAAACATGGAGGTTCTCCTCAGATCCAAAATGACCGAAGCAGAGCTGGAAGAGTTGGAGAGAAAAGAAACTGAGGTTTGTATTAATACAGAATTGCTAAAGTCCTGTGGTTGCCCTACTTATTGTGACAGCATTTTAAAAACCTTTTTGTTTTTGTTCTTCTGGTAAATAGCTGAAATATAGAGACCGTGCGGCTGAGAGGAGAGAAAAATATGGCATCCCTGAACCCCCAGCGCCCAAAAAGAAGAAGTTTAGTCAACCAACACCAGTAATGTAAGCAACTTAGTTGTGTTAAATTACTGATTTGTGTGAAATGCTATTGCCTGTCCCTGCAGAGCTCAGTTGTTAATTGTGTGTGTGGGTTTTATTTTTTAAATTTTTTTAGTAATGTTGTAATCATTAAAATGTCCCTTTTTCTCCTGTGCAGTAACTATGAACAGCCCACTAAAGACGGCCTTAACAGTGACAATATTGGGAACAAAATGCTGCAGGCCATGGGATGGAAGGAGGGTAAAGGTCTCGGTCGCAACCAGCAAGGCATCACTACACCAATTGAGGTATTCACAACATTTACCTGGTGGTGTCGGGTGTGTCCAGTACCTATCCGCATCAATAACTGTATATATGTCAAGTACAAGGTACTAAGGTTTATGGTTTTCCTCCTCAGGCACAGTTGAGAACAAAGGGAGCTGGACTTGGCACTTCAGGCACCAACTACACTCTCTCTGCTTCAGACACGTACAAAGACGCAGTCCGCAAAGCCATGTTTGCGCGCTTCACTGAATTGGAATGAGTTGTTAGTCTCAAACTAAAATTATTTATCGTCATGGTCTGCAGATTATTGCTTTTTTTCTTCAACAATGTAGTGAATTGGCATTGAAGCAAAAGAGAGGTTCTCCCTTAAGGATCTCTTTCCATGTGTGATGATTATGCCTTTTGTAAAAATGTTTAAACCAGACAATAGAAAAAATCGGTAATGGAGGCTTATTAAGATGGTGAAGAATATAATTTATAAATTGTACATAGGTTAAAAAGTAAATTTACTTCCCTCGTTTACATATTTCTTCTGTGTTAATGCCATTTTTTTTTTTTTATCTTTTTTTGTCGGCATGTTAAGATTGTACAGTTTATACAAAGGTCTTGTCTGTTTGTACAGAAAATAAATGACATAAATGATTAATGGTCTTTATCATATTTTATCACCCTTAGCAGAATTTTTTTACATGCTACGGTTTACTATTTGAAGACAGGTGGTCTCAATGTGCGGTGCCATTTTAATAATTTTTAACAACATTTTTGCCGTGGTCTGCTGTAAGTTATTAGATGTTGTAGTGAGACTGTCCTTCCACTAGAGGACACAGGTTTAAAGCCATTCATTCTACTGGGGTCTCCTTAAGGAAGACACAAAAGGTTTTCCAGCTCCTGTAATTAGGGGTCCAACCCCAAGAAGCTGGGATCGATGCTGATCCAGCAGAGCTGGGTTCCCTTTTGAAACTGCTAAGATTTTTTATTATTCCGTCTATAAAAGTCAAACTGCAGCCTACACCGTGCAAGTTATGCAAGTGAAACTTTCAGGGGTGGTAAAGAGTGCGACACATAACTGGGAAAGGAACAATTACACACATCCACCAGCACGGGGCGCTATCAAAATAAGAATGGGTTTTACCCTAGAACTCAAATCTTACATTCAAAAACCTTATATCCACAAGTTACCTGAATGGAGCTGAATCTCTTATTATAGGCCAAATTTCTGCCTAGACTTTCGTAACAGTAGAATCACGATTTATATATATATATATATTTACCTTCTCCTAGGCTGTGCGTCCGATCTGCATGAAACTTGGCACATAAGATCTGCCGACCGACCTGACACAAAGTGATCAAAAGAATTTTGGTCCGTTCAGAAATGCTGAATTACGTACAAACAAATGTGTGTAGCTAGCTACAAAAACAAACATTGGCCATTAGGGGGCGCTATTATCAACGTAGATGCGTTTTGCCCAATAACTAATGTAAATGGGAAATTTGCAATTTCTCTGCCACAGTAATTGCCATCAACGTAAAACTTTAGGTTATTGTTCTACATGCCACTCCGAGGCTTTGAACCAAATATGGCGAAAATCGGCCATTGGGGGTGATACAATCAACTTAGGCGTTTTGGCCAATAACTCAATGCATGTAAATGGGAAATTTGCAATTGTAATTTACTACAGACCTTGCATTTCCTAACGTTTTCCTCAGCCCCGTCGCGCTTTGGGTACTGCTTTCACGGATGCCACGGTCTGCTGGGGTCGACTCTGAACTGCTTACAGTTCTACTTTGGTTGTTGATCTTGCAGTCTAATTTTCCTAATACATGTAGATACATTCTTTTTGATTTTTTTCATTCTAAGATAATACAATAATACAAAATTGGTCGCTTTAACCCATCTTCCCGGTCTTTTTCAGCTCTTATATTTGCTTGTAATTTATTTATTTATTAAAGAAAGAAATTGGTTTGTGTTGCTCCCATGTACCTTTAATTTAAAGAGATTATTGCCCTTCGTTCAAGGTCTTTGTGCATCCGTTTGTTAGTGGCAAGAGACAAGCATCAAAATTAAAGCATCATGTAAATAGAGACTAAAAGACTGTTATTTACTGGATACTGTAGCCTACTCTCCATTGTCAAACTGCTCAGTAAAGGGTGCATTCACCTGCCCTGCAAATTTCATTGCAAATGATATTGTACGTGGTCAGTCTGTCGGTCTCTGTGCTAGCAGTCCTTATACAAACAGTGTGTTACACAATGGAAAATAATACAATACATCCCATGGGTTACTTCATGGACCTTGTGGTGCCTCATCCTTTGATATTTTCACCTCTTGGGGAGAAATGTTCTGAGCCTCACATCCACCTGTTACATAAATATATTGTAGCAATATAGCCTGCGGTCTGAGGTGGAAACTCCACTGTTCTATTCCCATCCTGCTTTCTCAGAAACATCAAACATCCATCTGCAGCTTCAGAAAGATGAGCCATATCCCTCTCTCTATGAATAGGCTTACGTAATTCTTTTAAATGTACTATAAAATTGATAAAAGAACTTTGCAAGTTCTGCTCATTGCTAAAGCAGATTTTGGCTGAGGTTTGTAGAGTGTGAGTAAGAAGGTAACGAATCAGTTTAGGGCAACATGTATGTTATGTAAGTAGCCTAATGTAATTCCTGTACCACCTGAGAGCACCAGGGAAGTCTTAATGGTTCTCGAACCAGAGTGGGACAGAGTTCGAGTTTGATAACATTTCCTCCTCCTTTTGTTTTGTGAACACTCTGTATCTGTTCTTTGTAGACACCACACCTAAAAACCCAGCTGTGCAATAGAATAAGAAACAGTATACTGTATAGTATATATTCTAAAGCAAGTATGTAGTGCAGTGCTGTCTCTAGTCCCTGTTTGTGCCTCTCATTAATTAACATTACTGTACATTCAGGACATCTGTTTTCTGAAAAATAAATAACTGCCAATTGTTGAAAAAGCCAGATTGTTTTAACAACACTGAAATACCTCCAGTTGTTCTGAAGACTCTTCTAATCACCTGGATGAAAAATAAATATTGATATATGTCCATGGTCTTTTTGTACAACTCAAGAAAGCCATGAGAATTAACATTATTTTGTTAAATATAAAATAATAGAAAGTATCAATAAAGACAAATGAAACTGATAATACTTTATATTAGACATGGGGCAGAAACACGATTAGTTTCCTCTGTAGCACTGTGATTGAGGCAGCCCACCAGACATAACTCCTGGTGAGGCCTAAACCTGAAACCTCCACATTATAGGGATCTATATTAGCATACATGTCTCACTGCCCACTTAACGTATGCAATGTGTATGATAGCTTGAACCATATTATTCATCTCTCAGAACCACACACACACACACACACACACCCACATACGACTATTTTTTGCATGTCGAATGTTTCTTTGGTGCCGTTTTATCTTAGACAGTATCTACATACATAGATCTCTATTATTACATACACTACTTCTCTTGCACTTATCATATAAATACAAAGCATAAGACTCCAGTGGATTGCTAATGTTATTGCAGAAAAATACCTCAAAGGAATAGACACAAGATCAACTTTTTTTACTTAATAGGAAAAAAACATGTAAATCTGTGCAGGTTCTCAGATTGACTGGGAGCTTATTCCATTACTAAATGGTTTTAAAAAAAAAAAACAGATTCTGCAACGGTGGAGTCTCGTTTATGAATGCTACAATCTCCCCTTGACCTTGAAACTCTGCTTATTTTGTTAGAGCTTAGGTCATATTATTAGCAAATGTAAATATATCCCATATCACTGTCACACTGATGACATCCAGTTCTATGTCTGACTAGTGACTACCATTAAGAACTGAACGGCTAACAACTTTTTACAGCTTTAACACAAATAAGACTACTCATTGTTTCAGATAGAGTTTGCTCAGTGTTTGGGGTTCCTTTTTTTCAGCTGTACAGTCTTCTATCAGACATTTCTGTGTTATATGTAATCATGCTATGTATCATCCCGACTAGACTACTGCCATTCTCTTTTCACATGCCTCTGCAAGTCGTCCCTGGACCGTCTACAAGTGGTCCAGAATGCTGCTGCAAGGCTGTTGACCAGATCCAGCAGGATGACTCCCAATCACTCCCATCTTATCCTCTTTACATTGGCTTACCAACAAGTTCAGGATTCATTTTAAGGTTCTTGTTCTGACATACAGAACCCAGCATGGTCAGGCACCTGTGTACTTATCTGACCTGCTCCATTCTTATATCATCAGTAGATCACTTAGGTCTTCTGACCAGGCCTTACTGGTAGTCCCTCGCGCTCGACTAAAAACAAAAGGTAACCGTGCCTTTGAAGTGGTGGCTCCGAGACTGTGGAACGCCCTTCCTGTCAGAATAAAAGTGTCACTATCTATAAATATCAACACACATTAAGCCCCCTTCGGAAATACTCAGATGACCCTGTTCATGGAGGTGTAAACAAGGATTAAAATAATGTAAACTTCATCAAGCCAACATGGCCTTGCTAAAAGGGCCACTTACTCCATCCATGAATATAGACTAGTTTCTGCTTGGTGGCTTCTTGTTCTAGACACTTGGAGTGATCACATTGTAAAACACATTGTAGATATATCCATGTTATGATCAGTGTGTGGTATGAGTTTATTAACTGATCCAGTTATAACATTCTTGCTCAAGAGTATTTGTGTGTGTTTTACTGTTTTTCACTTAGCCTACTTTACATTTTTACTGGTGGTCAGTGTTTTGTATTTCTGACAATTTTTTTTTTTATTACATGCCTTGTGCTGTTCTTGGGCTGCCTATGATTTGTTGAGCTAAAGACAAATTTTACACTGCAGGACAATACATTTGTATTCTATTCTGATGTCTACACAAGGACAGTTACATACTGGGGTCATTTCAGTTGTAGCACCATGCCATAACCATCTTCTTCTTTTTTCATCTCAAAATACAGATATGGACTTTGGCTTAGCTTGCTGTGCAACTATGCAATTAAAATCAATTAGTAAATTAATAGGCTATGTGTTTGCCAGAAGCAAAGGATGACCTCCTCACCTCTGTATAAAGTGCCAGCTTTTGTTCTCTCATGAGTGGGCAGGGGTAATCTCTGCACATTCCAGATTCTTGACAGGTGGCAAATTTCAGGCTGCATCACGCTGGGAGCTGCTGGATCAGATACTGCAGGCAGAGAACGACAAATATACCACACTATCACTGTAGGTTAATCACCCAAACTGATTGGACTAATGTGCGTGAGTGAATGGGGCAGAGAAAGAATAGGCGTTTGTTGCAGCAATTATATATGTCATATTTGTAAATGTCTGTTGCAATGATCAAAATCAATTAAGAGACAATAAGCCACACCCTCTCCATAATATTAGCTCTTGGATTTACGCACCATATTATAACGCATTGGCAGACTATATTGCCATTTTTGCGCGATTCCTTTATGCCAAAACCTAGAGTAACAATCTCAGGTTTACTTTTTATGAAGTAGCCTAGGCTACAAGTGGTGAAATCTACAGCGAACAGCGCAGATATCGGGGGGGAGGGGGTGCAAAGGAGGCGGACCTATCGCGACCCCCACAGATGAGCTTCGGTTTACAATGCCGACCATTTCTCAAAGCGCATTTTGTAGACGCTGGCTTAAAGAGCGAATGTGCGTAAAAGCCCACGAAGGAAACACGCAAGGAGAAAGACATTCTGACCATTACATGTATTCCTACTCATCACAGGAATTAACTTGAAAGCTTCGTTACAAGCACCTTTGGTAAGACTGAACAAATCTAATTATTTAAAGAGAAAAACATTGTTTTGCTTGCAGATCATGATGCCGCTGTGTTTGACACGTTTGCATGTAACTTGGAATGGTTGAGGCTTGTGAAGTAGTAGCCTACTTTAAAATATAGGATATAGTAGGATGTCCCCCAATAACACAGGATTGTAGCCGTGGGGTATACCAAATGACTATTTGGAGCCTATATGATCACATGGCATATGGCTTTGTCTCCTATTGAGGGAGTGATCAATAAAGAAAGAGTAGCCTAGTAGGTTTGGTCCTCCTCCAGTGAGCGCCAGATGTCAGGACCATGTGCCTCAAAGAGTCAGTGACAGCTTTTCCATATTGTCTGTGCGACTCGTGTTCCATTTTTAATCTTTCTCAAAATACATGTCGGATCAGCCTGTAGGTTAAGGTCGCCTTGCAACAGGTAAAACAAAAAGCTGGATTACCCTACATGGCCAATGTGTGACTCCCAAGCAGATATTACTTTTGTTTGGTGAAAGTGTTGCGCAAATGTTTCCTAGTTTCAGTTTGTGTTATTTTAAATTTTTTACTTTTTCTGCAGTTTACTCAGCCTACACTCACCTTGGTGGTGTCCAAGCCACATGGCATCGAGTAAACGCAAAACCAATTTAATTTTCCTCCTACCACCAACACCATATCCGAGCCAAACTAATAGCGCATTTCTAGATAACAGCCCACACAGTCTGCGGCAGGACATGAGTAATATAGACATCTTTAACAACCAGTAGCAGTCTTTTAAAGCACTTCGCCTTTGTTTTTGTCTGCTAAATATACCCATGTGGAGGAAGTGCGCCCTGTGTGGAAAGTAAATGCTGCACATTATCAGTGTTTGCTGAGTAAGTCTATTACATGTGATATGTGTTGTTATTCCGTGCCTGATTAAAAAAAAAATGGCTTAGAAAATGTGTTAGCTCTACATTCTTCCTTGAGTGTGAGAGACAGTGTGTGATCCAAAGCTATGATTTTCTTTGAGAAGTGTTCAGAATGATGAATGGTGTCTAGTCTAGTTTCTGAAGTAGGTCTACCATCTGCTACAATATGACATGAATAGCTTATTTATTTTTTCAGGTAAAACGATTATTTATTCAACAGAAAATGAATCCACATTTTTTTCTCAATTGATCATAATTTTCCAATCAAAACATCCAAATATGGGCGCCCGGATAGCTCAGTTGGTAGAGTGGGTACCCATATGCAGAGGATTACTCCTCGACGCAGCGGTCTGGGTTCGACTCCAACCTGCGGCCCTTTGCTGCATGTCATTCCCCTTCTCTCCCCTTTCATATCTTCTGCTGTCCTATCAGAATAAAGGCTGAAAATGCCCACAAAATAATCTTCAAAAAAAACATCCAAATATATCTCAGTGGCAGCTTTTCAACTGTGAGGATTTGCTGATTTTCTTGAGGATTCTTCTTTTCTTATGTGACAGCAAACTGTAATAAATAATTGGGTTTTAGACTCTTGGTCAGATAAAAAACACGTGACATGAGATGTCACTTTTAGGATTAGGAAATTGATATGGCTTTTTTTTTTTTTTACAATTGTAAAGGCGTTTATTGACCAGTATATTAATTCAATATTCAAGCAAATATTCAAATGATGAATAGATAATCAGATAATGGAAGTGATTGTTAGTTGCAGCCCTTTTTATTTTTATTCAGTCAGGCTTACATTCTCTCGCTATGCGTTGTGAAACAAGGCTCCTAAATGCAGGTGTTGAGTGGTCATCATGGGAAAACTGTGGTTGTACTGGTGAGAACATATATCTTTACCAATATAAGAATAATTTCACTTACCAACTGTATTAACAGATTCTGGGATACAGAAGAGGAGGATCCGGAGAAGTTCTTTCTTTGTTCAAGGTAGGGTATGTTTTTGACTTTGACCCCTATCTAAACACCAACACCCTATATGGGTTTTCATGCTGGGTTCATCACGAGAATGAACAGATAAGCTTGCCTGTGGTCAGTGACCCCACCAAGAGGCTGAGAGTTTGAGGAGGTCGGCAGGTGTGCGGCGTGTGGAGGCCGATTTTTATTTTTTATTTTTTATCCATGCATTATGCAGCCAGCTGTTCTCCTCTGTCACACTGAGGAGACCTGTGAATATCTGCCGTGTCAGACAGGTTATTATTATCTTTGTCATGGGGCTCATAATCTGTGGGCAGAACCTGACCATATCATGTGCTGTTGTCTATTTATATTGAAGTCATTAGAAAGTCCTTTGTTGATGTTGTGTATTCAAACGGATACATTGCATATATTCATTTAATGAATTAAATGTTCCCTGCAGGCCATTTGATTTTAAAGATTGTCTTTTTGGAAATTGTCCTAACACAGCTTATGTTTTGTTCATCAGTTTATGAGAAAGTTCAAACGGAAATGTGTTTATCTTGTGGCTCAGTCAGTCCTGAGGGTGTTTTTAGATTTAATTAACAATGTTGTTGTGAAATTATTAACAACATACCTTTTTTCACAGCAGACATTTTAATTTGTCATAGTAGGAAAAGCACAGCTGAAAATGATAACCTTAACGATGGCTCAATTCCATCAAGTGTCCCAGTAAGCTATTTCAGTGAGTCAGTATGCACAATACCAGGGCCTCTCCTAAGTGGAATGCAGCCATCATTAATGGTTTTGAATAGGGCTGGGCGATATGGAGAAAATCAGATATCAAGATATTCTTGACCAAACACCTCGATATCGATATTGCGGCGATATTCTAGGGTTGACAATTGGGGCTTTAACAAAATATCTTCACACTTAGATTTTAGATAATCATCAGTAATGTGGACATAATGTCTAAGTGGGAAAAAAGGCAAATAATAGAACAGCTAGAACAGTCTGGTAAGTTCAGAAAAGTACATCACTTTACTGTAATGCAGCCTTTAAAACCAGTAAAAGACAACACTTATGTCATATCCCAATATTACGATATCTAGTCTCATATCACAATATTGATATAATATCGATATATTGCCCAGCCCTAGTTTTGAATACACCTGTGCTTTTCCTACTATGAGGTCTCAACATGTCTGCCGTGAAAAAGGTCTATAGCAACATATCAAAATGGGAATCATCTGTGTTGAGTGCTCAAGTGTAAGAGCAGCCTGAAATGCCCACCTGTTGTATAATTACTCTGAACCTCCTGCTTCCAGCTGTTGGTTACCAAGCTGTTTCTAAGAAAAGTGCCCTGCAGCTTGTCAACACGTACTTTTGATTAATAGAAGTTAACTGATTCCTTATGTAACTGACAAGGGGCGTATTTTTAAGTATTGATTCAAACACAGCTTCTTCTTCATACTTCAGTATGCCCCTTCGCTTTACTTTATTTTCAAATAAATGGATAGAGACGATATTTGTTGCCATTGTTACACTGAAACATATTTTAACACACACTGAAACACATGTTATTTGGTATTTAATACATTTGATAAACTTTCTTGTAATGGCCATCGTTGCCATCAGCTATAACATATTACCCATCATCTTTATTGTAGAAACTGCAGACACCAGCACATAATGGCAATTATCAACAATAGAGCTACTTCATCTCTACTTTATTTTTATGTTCAGGGGATGGACACAATACCTAGAACACCTTTTAAAATAATGCAGTCCATTTGAATTGCCAGCCAGCCTGCAGTTGCAGTGTGTCAAAAATGAACATCACAAGGTTCACAAAGACAGGACATATAACAGCGTCACTTTAGTTCTAGTACACACACACACACACACACACACACACACACACACACACACACACACACACACACACACACACACACACACACACACACACACACACACACACACACACACACACACACACACACACACACACACACACACACACACACACACACACAGTCATTCTTTTATGTCGGCTAAAATATTCCAACAATTTGGTGGTGTCTTTTGTTGAGCTAGACATGGAAATTAAATGAATTTGCTCCAGTGTCCTCTTGAGGGATTTTCTGAAAAGCAATCCAAGAGGCAATTTTGGACAATATATTGCATCCATAAAAAGCTCTTTCCAACACCTGGTCAGATTGTATATCTGTGATATGACTCTGCTAGAACACACACACACACACACACACACACACACACACACACACACACACACACACACACACACACACACACACACACACACACACACACACACACACACTTTTGTTCATTTAATCTATACATGTTTAGCGTTAAAGGGTTGTAGTTTATGAGAAGTTGACCATAATGAAAGCAATCCCTTTAGCCCACTTTGCCACAGAATATGTGATTCAGGTGTTGGCCGATATCACAGGACATGAGCATGTGTTCCTCTGTCCCCAGCAGGCACGTGGCTGAGACGGGCTGGTGCTGCCAGGCGCTGTTGGCTGAACATCGTGCCTGTTCCTGATACACCACCACATGGGCACTCCTCATCTACATGTGCTCGCCCAATGCCACCCCCCCCCCCACACACTTGTCCCGTGCACGCCCTATTTTACGTCCAACACACATGAGAAGAGATAGGAAATCATTTTTCAAAGAGTAAAATTATTTATAAATAGCCATCCTCTCACATTAATGTTGAACAGATGGGAAAATCTAACAGCTAATCATTATTCACCCTCCCTCCTCACCTAAATCCAGTAACTCAAAATGGGACTTTCTGCTCTTATGCCCCTTTAGGGCCGATTAACAGCATAAATCACTATTGGCTGCTGGTTCTCAGCAGAAGAGGATATAGCAGTTTTCTTAGCCCAGAGGAGTTAATATGATGTGTTTTATTGATATAAAAAGCATGTTACTCACCAAAAGGTTAATGCAGATTTCAGCCGGAGAGTCACTCAGAAAACCAAGACATGGGCAGAGAGGTAGATTAAGCAATATCAAGTGTAATTGTTTATCCATAACATTTGCAGCTCTCAACAAACAATTAATTAATGTCCCCTCCTCTAAACTACAGTACCAAGTCTGTGTTGCTATTGTTCAACTGGTGCAAAAGAATCTAGCATATGTGCATAATCTAGTAAGTCGGACATTGAGCATCATACTAACTCTTCATCTAAGACACCAATATTTATATCGTTGAATCAAGCTCATCTTTTGTTTTCTTTTCGATGTATCCATAACTAAATTACACAAAAAGGATATTCTTAAGATGACCCAAACTGCTTTGAAAATCTGCAAACAGTATTCATTTTTTCAGTACCTAGCTTGCAGCACAACAATCACTTCGTAAACCACATCTGTTGAGTCTCTAACAAGCTGTCCTGGATCGTTTTAAGGGACACATTTATAGACACACATATGGCTAAACGGTCCAGCCTGCCATTTGCTAGATAAAATTACACAGCAGAAATAGTAGCAGCAATTTGTCTGTTTAAAGAACTTGTTTTGCGTACAGCTACCTGATATCAGACTTGGTCCGTAGAGGTCAGAAGGTTCTGCAGAGTTTCAGTTCTGTCAGTTGTGTTAATGCTGCTGATTCACTGTGACCTCCTGAGTGTGTGAAATATGCTAGATCACGATTCACATTGTTAGTGTTTTTGACTTAGATTTTGGAAATGGTAGTTGGCCTCGATTTACATTGTTGGTTGTTTACCTTTACTTTTACTGAGAACCGCAACAGATTGATGTGGCCTAACAGGTCTTTATCACACTTCTTAAAAGCCCAGAGAATGCCTGGTAATGCTTTATTTTATCAATGGAAAATACTAACTGGCTTATGCTAGCAATTAATTTTTATGAATTCATTAAAAGTCTACCAGTTAAGCATACTCTCTGTTTTCCATACGAGTACCCAATGACATATTTATTTCCAGGAAGCTTCTTGTGTGATGATTTTAGAAATGTGTTTGTGTGCCGTACTGTGTTATTCTTGTTTGCCTTGGATACTCAGCAGGCCTTCTCTGACTTCACAAAATTTGTATTTGAAATATAACAAAGATATTTGACCCTGTATAGAACCCTGATCTGACTGAGAGCAACAATCAAATCATTCCTATAGAAATATCCATTTGCAAAGGAAAAGTAAACTATATATACATTTTATTAGCAAAAAGAATACGGTTATATATATATATATATATATATATATATATATATATATATATATATATATATATATATATATATATATATATATATTCAAATCGTTCAAAGGCAAGGTTTTTCAAGGTTTTAGATATATATAATTTCCTGTGCTAAATACATGTGTATCCAGTTGAGCTTTTACATCCTCCTTCCTTCTAACTGGCTAGTTAAACTCAGGATATTGAAAGCATAAAAAACACCTGTAAACATTAACCGTAAACCTTAAAACCACACAATGGGGAAAAAAAACAATTTAGGTTATATTAGCATTACTGTCACCACCACTGACAAAAAGAAGTGTAGCAGTCTCCGATATGACACGTTCTACAAAAGGGTGTATTGTCAGGCAGACAAATGTACAGCACAAAACAGTGTTCATATAGGGGTGGAAAAACAGCAACATCACAAGGCTCCATAATGAGCCTCTTCTGTATTTACTGTAAATGTTAGTGGCTTCTGGATCATCTACTGTTTTCTGGTTGTTCATGCACAAAAACAGTGATTGGATTCTCCTGAAGGCCTCTCCCAACAGGCACATTCACATGCTTCATTTCAAAATGACACAAATGATACACATCACTTTCTTTCCTCTCAGTTTCTCTGAAAATTATCTATATCAAAGTCTGGTGTTGCAACAGAAAATATTGACATGGCATGACAGGGGCTTTTTACGTCTGTGGCTATGTATGGGACATGTTTACTTTGAGCAAGTGAAATGACTCACTAGATCAGGCAATGGAAGGTCTCACTGAGGTTAGATGATTGTTTTTACCTTTTAAATAGGATTTTTCTCCAGATTTTGATCTTAAGATTTTAGGAAACCATTCATTGATAGGCCTATATACCTGATTATTGTGTTTAGTGTTGTGTAGTGTGACTTTGTTGTGACTTTTTTTGTAGCTGCCGTGTCATGGTATCAATGGCCCCTTTTAACAGTACAGTGTGAATAGCAGTAATAGTTATCTTCTGGCTGAACACACACTGAACACAATTGAGCTGCTGTACATTTGTCACAGAGGATGCTACTAACAACACACTATTGTCCCTCTGAGTTAACACTGTGAAGTGGCAAAGAGGATTATTTATGTCACAGAGGGGGTCATGGGAGGCAATGACAAGTTATTAATAGTTCTTATTTTCCCAGAGAGATCTTATCTTTATAGTTTGCCAGTGATAGTTAATCGGTTGAGAAATACCTCTTTTTTCCTCAAACCAAACCCCATGCTCATTAAGGAAAGATATTGTTGAAATGTATGATTATAGTACTACGGTAATAACTGTTTTGCAAACCGCTTTCTCTGTAATTAGAGGCCTGTTGTTGTGAGTAATTTAGCATTTTGTTTGATCACATTGTGCTTATATTTGTCATAAAGACCACCGTGTTATAGTGTGACTTGCAAACACTAGCACTGAGAATCTGCAGGCTTGTGACATTAACTACACAAAGTACAAGAGCAAACAAAAGACCACAAAACTCAAACAGACCTTGACCTTTGACCGTGTAGTCTGGACTTTTGCTTTGCTCAATACTGAAGTTCTGGAAACTCCTCCAGCGTTTGATCTCTGCCTGTGCTCCTTTACAGCTACGTACCATTCATGTTGGTGTGTATTGCACAAGTTTCAGTGAACAAATAGAAATAAGTGAGAGAACGTGGTCAGGTCTCAAGTGTTGGAAGTCACTGTATCAACAGTAGAACTGCGTCATCGCTTCCCAGTTGTTGTACAGACAGATATTGAATATAAGGATTCATGACACCATTGTTCGCAGAACTTACAGAAAAGTCAGTACATGAACATGCTGATTGAGCTGATACACTACCATTGAAAATGAATTGGAAATAATTACAGCCATCAAAACTACATTGTATAAAGCAACATACCATAGTGGTATGGCTGAAGTTACATGCCTACCCTTTTTACAATACGTAATTTCTTTGGTGTCAAAAGTCAAAATGAACCAAAGTAATTGTATCCTTCCCACACTAATGTGAGTTTATAAGAGATTAGTAATATTTATTTATTTAATAGTTTAAGAGTCAAAAACGACACTTCTCTGCCTCATCAGGACTGTCAGGGTGTGATTTGATCAGATTGACAGTTGTGTGGAAACAGAAGCAATCAACCCCACAAGATACTGCTAAATCCGGATGGGTGCATGGAAATACGTGACATCAGCTTTTTCCAACCCAGTCCCGCCCACTTCAAACCAGTTAGAAGAGCAGAGACAAAACAAAACAAAATACACAAATCTTTCATGTGAAAAAAACAAAACCGTTTGAGCTTTGGCAGAAAACTGTGTTTACATGGGACCCCATGGAACATAGTAAGAAGCTGACTGAGAAAATATGTTTTCAGGGACTTTAAACATTCAAAGTGTGTTAGTTCATACTGCATCAACAAACTCACACACTGTATGTGATTCATGTGCATACTTCCTCTGCCCTAGATATTCAAGAAATTGAGTGACTAAAAAGCATCATCTTCATCGTACACATACAAGCCAAAACAAATCTGTTACAACTTGGATGATGGAACCTACTCAGTCAGAGATGAACATCTTATTCAACGGGAAAAGTCACGACCTCGGAGGTGACATGGGTGTGCCAATGAAGATGTTACCAGAGGAGGATCAGTGAGTGTTCTCCCTTTATTTTAAACGCAGATGAATGACTGCTCTTTGTCGCTTGCATGCTGTTAACGGCATTTTAACACAGCATGTGTCAAGCAATTCTTATACCTTTTGTCTTTCTGTATTAGTTATGCTTGTGTGAAAGTTAGGTACATACCTTTGTCCCTGCGATAAGAGTTTGCCATTAATATTGACCAGGATAGTGGATGTGGTGAGCAACATACAGTTTGACTGCATCATTTTCCCTTTTTTAAATGCATGTTGCTCGCCTGATCGGGTGGATCCTTTTACAGCAATGGCACACAGACAATCAGGTATGTCTGTGGAGATTTGTATGAAGGGTTTTTTAACCACCCATTTGTTTTAATGCATATAATAATATAATGCAATTTTAAACACTCTATACAGAGATAGAATGACAATTAATTAATGGTCATTAATTTGCCCCCTAGATTTGATGATCCTGATGGAGGACTGGAGAATGAGGAATTTTTGCCCAGTGAAGATGGAAAGAAACCTATACGCTTCACAGATGTAAGTCCAAGTTTACAAACATCACACAACACGGCGAGCATTATGTTTTCTAATTGGACATTTATTGTATGTTCTTATTTTTACCCCTCTCAGTTTGAAGGAAAGACATCTTTTGGCATGTCTGTCTTCAACCTGGGTAATGCTATTATGGGCAGTGGAATCCTGGGATTGGCGTATGCCATGGCCAACACTGGCATACTCCTCTTCTTGTAAGTAAATATGTGTTTATCAATTGGTGGCAATTAACAAAATATTTTTTCTATCTATCTATCTATCTATCTATCTATCTATCTATCTATCTATCTATCTATCTATCTATCTATCTATCTATCTATCTATCTATCTATCTATCTCTCAAACACAGGCAAAGTCACTACTTAATGGTTGTCAGTCAGTTTGTTAACATATCAATGTGTTTCTGTGGACTACTGAGAGTGGAGTCTGTTAAATGGTTTAATGCACTTGAAAGAGTGGTTAAAAAAAAAAAAAAAAGAAACAAACTATTTGCCAAAAATACTATGGAGTCCTGACACTCTCTAAGGTACTTTGTGAGGAATTACAGTTTTAGAAACTAGAAACTTTATTATTCGTCACATACAATACAGTATTAGGAGCAGTGGACAGCCACATGGCCATCCAGGGAACAACAGTGGCTTGCTCAAGGACACTTTGACATGTGGCCAGAGGAGCCGAGGATCGAATCGCCAATCTTGTGGTTGAGGGCCGACCCACTCTACCTCTGAGCCACAGCCACCCCAAGTTGAGGAATGGCTTGCTTTGGTCGTGCGATTAAGGGCAAGGGTGGTGCTGGTTACTTACAGGAGTGATTTAGTATCTGTCATGACACCTTGTAATATATCAAGTATCATGTATCATGTATCATGTATCATGTACCATGATATGCCCACCTCTCCTCATACCCTTTTTCTCAGGCTCCCATCCCCGCCCTTGCTGCCCCATACAGTAGGCTGCAGAACCCAGAAAGGCCACAGCCCAGAATAACCAAACCTCGAGACCCTGTGTGAGGCACATAGACTGTAAATGTAATGGATGTAGCATCAGTGACATCACAGATTTTTTTTTTTGTGGACTGCTGCTTTGAAGTTTGCAAAGTATGCTTTGGAGTTTGCATTTTTGGCCATCGCCATCTTGGTATTTTGAAACCAGAAGTGACCATATTTGCACAAGAGGGCAGAGCTGGGGAGGATGACGCAGCTAAGCTAGTGTCATGTACTGTATGATTTCAATGGCGCTGTGCTTAGCTAATAAACTCATTATTAAAGGGGTGATAGAATGATTATATAGGGTATTTCACACAGTTCCTTAAGGTCTCCTAATGGGGTATGTAACATTGGTTGGGCTGAAAATGGCCTGGTTGATATTTTATTGGCCCTTATGCGTCCCTGTGTTGTGGCCCTATTTGTAACAAGAGCTTTTCTTCCAAATATGGTATGCTCATGAATATTTAGATGAGCTGCACGCTGATTGGTTGAGCGAATCCCCATACACACACATTAGAGACGCGCGCTGATTGGTTGAGCGAATCCCAAATACACACACATTAGAGACACGACAGAATCTCATATTCCAGACACTGCAATGTTTCGTTATCAAATTCACTTCTGAGACTTTTTTATGTGAGAAATCAACTATATAAAGATCAAATATGGGCCTTTTTACGAAAATTGATGGCTAATTGCAAATTTGGTAAGACGTGTCAGACTTTAGGAGCTCCACACAGTCTGACGAGAAAGCGGCAGCCTGCTGGGCTCCATACCCAGGGCAAAGTCACCCTTTGTGGATTACTGCATTACCGGGGCTCGGCCGGCTGCCGGCATAACTATAATATATTTACAGTTTGAATTTCGTCACGACACTTATATTACAGCTACCCCAAGGTCTTACAAAGCTAACAAAAGCTAACAGTCCGATTTGAATTTAAGGCATTTTTATGAACTGAGGGGTCTTGTTAGGAGGGGCAGCTAGCTAGCTATATGTCCCATTCAATACAATGGGAAAATATTGCAGCTAGCTAGCTACACTTTTGGCGTAATTAGAGTATATTTACAGTTTGAATTTCGTCACACCACTTATGTAACATCTACCCAAAGGTCTTATAAAGCTAACAATGGTGTCAGATTTCAATTTAATAAATTTTTGTGAACACTAGGGGTTTCGTTAGCTGCAACTGTCCCTTCAATCCTATGTGTACAGATTGCGGCTAGTTAGCTTCATTTTCGGCGTAATTAGAGTATGTTTACAGTTTGAGATTCGTCACGCCACTTATATAACCTCTACCCCAAGGTCTAATAAAGCTAACAATGGTGACCGATTTCAATTTTATAAATTTTTGTGAATTTCAGAGGAATTCTAAGAGGAGGCTAGCTAGCTCTCATTGATAGAGCTCCATCCAGCCGCAGGCTCTATCAATGAGACTCGCGGACAAGAGGCATTTATTTCCCCGATCGTTTGTTTAAATAACTCAACACATTATAATTACACACATTATAAGATTAACTGGAAGCCGCGGTAAGAGATTGCTGGCGTAACAAGCTTGCTGACCGCAACAAGCTTGCTGACCGCAACAAGCTCGCTGACCGCAACAAGCTCGCTGACCGCGCTCTCACTCACACACACCGGCCATTTAGCAGGAAGAGGGGAGCTGCAGGCCCTGGAGCTCTGTCCAGGCAGCGGCGTTTGGTAGTCCGTTCACCCAAAAACAGTGACTTTGCGCGGGTATGGAGTGCTGTGGGCTGCCAGCCGTGACGGAGCTCCAAGTACCTCATAGCAGGCCGGGGTCTGTGAAGGAAGGCAGGCCAGGCGGCGAGGCAGCAACACAGGCCGCACCGGCCGCTGAACTCCGACACACAGTCGGACAAAATTTGCAATTAGACATACATTTTCATAAAAAGGCCCATATTTGACCTCTACACAGTTGATTTCTCGCATAAAAAAGTCTCAGAAGTGAATTTAATGGTAAAATAGCAGATGAACAATGTATACAATTTCTGAGATCTGCACGACCTAGATTCAGAAGACTACCTGATCTCAGGTCAGTTGTGTAGCCTATGTAAATGTTGGGGCGTGACAAAGAGAGAGACTAGAGCCAAATGACGAGGAGCCGCCGAGTTGACGTCAACTAGGCGGCTTGTTGAGATTTGCCCGTTTTCAGAGGCAAGTTCAAATTGTGAGATTTGCAGAGGAAAGAGGTGTCAATGGGATTTAGAGGTTCTATGTATGTCCTATTTACCCACTAAACTGTCATTATTCAACTATGACAAGGTAAAATCGGTTTTGCATTCTATCACCCCTTTAAAATGTTTACTGAGGTAAATCAAGTGAGAAATAGGGTCATTTTATCATAGACTTCTATACAATGAGACTTATTTTTGGAGCCAGTGGAGTCGCCCCCTGCTGAAATTAGATAGAATGCAAGTTTAAGGCACTTCCGTATTGGCTTCACTTTTCAGACCTGGAAGTTGCCGCTTTATGAAGCATCTGGATTACTTATTTACTTCCTTCTGCTCCTTGCAGAATACTGCTTTCAGACTGTGATCCTGGTGGTCTTGGCCATGTAGTCTATAGCCCTATTCGCACGGGATAAGTATTACCTGGTGACCTCCAGTCATTTGTAATAATCGCGGAGGTTGTCTGTGATCTTAATCCCGTGCGAATCGGTCGTGTCTGTAATTTGTAAAGTAATAATTCCCCCGCAAATGACCTACCATATTTCGCCGAAAACGGAGGTCCTGTGATAATATTAGTCCCGTGCGAATCGGCATCTCTGTGATTTGGGGTCTAACTGGCTGCGTTGTCAATTATAAATGAAAAGTTTTGACATCATATCCGGGGGATAATGTCTGTAAATTTGAGTAAAATACAGACTTCAGTTATCCCGTGTGAATGCGCCAGACGAAATACAGACGTGTGGGGGTAATTTATAAACTACAAGAGGTCCCCAGGTAATACTTATCCCGTGCGAATAGGGCTTTTGTCTGTAGCTGTATCTCATAACCCTTAAATTAACTCCTCGAGTCCTCCACTTGCTTCCCTTCCTTGCGTCTTAGTCCCTCCCATGAGGAGGCACAGGAGAGACGCAAGGAAATCATGGGAGGAGAGAGGCAACAAGCAAATTAGAGAGATGAGACGTCCTTTCCTCTGAAGCGTCACATGAATTCGTCAGCTGTATGGACGGAGTTAGCAACTCCTTCAGCTGCACAGCTTCCGGGAAGGCTGCTCTTGTGTGTCCACGCTAATGGCTCCTCAGTGATCCCTCCTCGATGCTCGCTCCTCACTCCTTGGGGCAGAAATAAAATCTTTGAGATGGCCTTCACCGAGGAGGGACAGAACAACTTCCGGTTCAGCCGACGACCGAGGAGTCAAGGAGCTATCAAATAAGGGTGATGAGATGCAGCCTGAGTAGCTGTAGAGAGCAAGCAGGACTGAAATTAGAGAATATCCTCCATGATAAAATCAACTATGGATATAGGAAGTCAGTTCAATGCTAGAGCTTTCAAAGAGTAGCTCCTAGTAGTAAGTGACTGGTTCTATGTAACTGGATCATTGCTGTGTATGCAGACATTTCTGTTACATATACATGAGTTTTTACAGCAATCTGAGACAACCAACCTAAAGCCTAACAGTCTTTAATATCATGACAACTTATGTCGAACAAAACATACAATAAACAGCACTTAAATCAAAGTTAAACATAAAACTTAATTGGTAAACTGTTTGTCTCTAAGGCCAACATACAGTGATGTTTTACGCCTGTTATAAGATTCACAAAACATAGACTTAGAGCCTTAGAGCTATGGAAAACCTGTAGGTTTGAATGAGTCAACAGATGTAGGTGAAAGGATATCACCTCCAGTATGATTAACAATATGACATTTGGATGTAGTTCATTATTATTATTATTGATCATTATTGAGATAGACAACATGAAAATCAATTATTAAAGCATTATATATATATTACTGTTAAGTGTTCTGTAATTTTGTTTGCTTTTAGTTTATGTTTTTATTGTATTAAAAAGTTTAATTCTTAAAAATTTCCAGGTACATGAATGCAATTATTTATGTATTATTTCAAGTGAAACACTCTTGTGGCCTTCATATCTTTATGCTAGCACTTCATCGAAGTTAAATAAGACCATATCGTTGAAAAATAAATCAACCGTTAAAACAAGCTTTCTTACGCATTGCATTGTTATTTTGTCAAATGCTTCAGGGCACATGGATTAAGAATATCTGCAATGTTTTACCCTATAGTGACTTACATGTTTTTGATTACATGTCCATATGTCTTTCATCAAGAGATACTTAATTTAAGAGTTAAATGAGTTTAATGAACATGGTGCATAACAGGTAGATAGGTTTAGAGTCTTTGGCGATTAGACTCCATCATAAAGTTTATTTATAAGGGGTATAGAGGCCGTGGAAATATAAGAATATCCCCCCGATGGAGTCTAGACACTGGTGGAGGTGATGAAGGGATAAAGGAAGCCCAAAGATCTGGATGGGTCTGATGTGAAGCGGGGCTTCTGATGGAGGAACGCTGGGTGTTGGGAATGATAAGAACTGGAGGTGAATGGGGTTGAGGCGGGTTACGTTGATTTTGCCTGAAATGACAACTGACAGCAGCAGAGATAGAACAGATTTAAAGTTTGTTTCAACAACGGGATAGCTCATGGAGATTGTGGCAAATCTGGTTGGTTTAACTGAAAGAGTAAAATGCCCACATTCAGCTGATGACAATGCAGCTGATTAGGTTGGGAGAGAGAAATGTGAAGCATGGAAGTCTTCCTTATAGAATTTACGCTGAGCTTCATTTGTCCGTACACGTTTGCTGTAGATGTTTGGTCCTTGTTGCCTCAGTGGCACCTCTTTGGACTACCAACTTTATTTCCCTTATTGTGGCCCTGTTGGAGATCATAGCCTGTAGTGTCAAAAGAATCTTTGATCCACCAGCAGAGTTACAAGTAGACATTCTCATTCCTCGTCAGCTTATTTCCAGTGAGACACAGAAATAGAGCAGTCATGAAGGCGTCAGGTTCCAGGGGAGGATTTTTCTTCCTTTACACAAGGCATCAAACAACATATGATATTTTCAAAAGCAAACCTATAAAATGAGTTGATGGAGGTTGGACAGAAATGCTGCTCCGAAGTGGAATCTGAGGGCTCGGCCTTTGTCCCTCTGCCTATACAGACAAGGGCCAGTGGTATTTTCACTACAGTTGTTACAAGAAATACAGTGTACAGAAATGCTGGGAAAGGGTCTAAGAAAGGTTATGGATTTGGGATCAACCTCTGACCCATTAGGAATGCTGACCTGAGAACCTTGTGCTGACTTGATTCTGCAGGAAGACCACTGCAACTCCGAGAGACAAAAGGGTTATGGGAAATATAATTTGTTGGCTGGAGAGCATTTATATTCTTTTTTTAAAAATGCTTATTATTTTAACAATGCCCCATCTTGTTTCAAGCTGAATATTGGCTTCAACATTTGGTATATTGTCACAATAATACTGTATAATTAGCATTTTGAAGCAACGAGCAGCATCCACTTTAAAATTTCATGCAATGGCAAGACAGTGGAAAATCAGCCACCACTGCACTCCCCCCCCCCCTCATTAATACACAATTTCAGATCAAACCACGAACTGTGTACATATATTATGTCACATTTGAAACATCTAAGAACATGCACAATACATTACAACTTAATGCAAATGGTTGATTGTAATGCATACGGAAATGGATGGAAGATGAATGCCAGGATTATAATCACAGAGGGAATGCAGAATTTGGTTTAATATAATGTTGACATACATAGAGGTGTACTATAGTATAGGTATGTGACCGCCCCTTCTTTATTGTGTCACAGGTTTCTTCTGACTGCAGTAGCAGCCTTGTCATCTTACTCTGTTCATCTGCTGCTCAAATCCTCTGGAATTGTGGGTAAGCCCTGTGTCATGTCTCAGCCTTTTGTAAAGACATATAGTATTATACTGTATAGTTATGTTATCAGAATTATATGTAGACTTCCAACAATCCAACAGTTCTGCTATATCTCATACAGTTAAACTGGTTAAAGGACCATTTAGTCAAAATGACAAACCATGCATGACTTCCAGCAAATTAATCTAGAGAAGGGAACAGATTAAAAGGGAATTATAGTCTTGACTGCTTTTAACAATCACACTATAACATACATTTGTGACAGTTACATGGTTGTTTACATGCCAGAATGATTAGTATTAGAAGAATTTGGTTTCCAGTCTGCTTAACTTAGACTAATTATAAGGAGGAAAATTAATGAATTAGTTTATTCTATAATTTGGTGTGAAAAACTGTGAAAAATTACAAATGGTCTTCACCCACCAATCATAGACGTAAAACCTTTTGATTTTGATTTTGAATATAGTGAATATTATTGTTTGTAATCTGTTAACAGGTATTCGAGCTTATGAACAGCTGGGGTACAGGGCCTTTGGCACTCCTGGAAAAATGGCTGCTGGTATAGCAATCACGCTGCAGAATATTGGAGGTGAGGAACCAATGTGACTCATGTGTTTGCAAATGTGTCGACTGTTTGCAAACTCCCTGTAGCAGAAAACATGAGATATACTTACTCAGAGTTTATACCTTTACCTTTACTTTACCCACACACACACACACACACACACACACACACACACACACACACACACACACACACACACACACACACACACACAAACTACATCCTCTCAAACCACTAGTATCAGTTTGGCTTTTGAATATAAGGATGTATTAAAGCTATAGTGCGTAGTTTCTGTTGCCCCCATGAGGAATTCTAAGTAATGACAACAAAACTGTCGGCACATCCACGTAAAATAACCTTCCATAATTGCGCACGCACGCACCCCCAACACCTCCTCCACGCAGTTGCAAGTAGCCAAGGAGGACACGGAGGATTAAAAAAAACATGATGGACTCTTCAGAAGAGGTAATTATCTTCGCTCGAGTTTCTGCATGCGAAAGTTGTTCATTTATATAAAAAAGTTACGCACTACAGCTTTAAGATCCAAGATCAGGAGACGTGTTGGTAAACGGCTGCGTTCCGGGTGCTGCTGGCAAATACAAGAGTTCTCCCACTCACTGAACAGCATGTATGGCAGTTTCTGAACAAAGCTTTGTGGATACACATGATTAGACTCATTAAGTCATTAAGTTAACTGATTGATTTTATTTGACCACTTAAATATAAAATATGAAACAGTACTCTGTGTCATACATTAAAATACATAAATAGTCAGGGATGACACAATAAAGCCCAAAGACTTATTTCCATTGTGGTCACAATAAGGGCAGGGGGAGAGGACAAGTGGCAGCAGGTCACACATCAATCGTTCATCATACATTAAACAAATCCATCCATGTTATACAAAAAAATTAAAACAATAAAAATAGGTAATGACTATGATTGCCACCTAAGCCATACTTTCAAATCCGGTTTAAAACTGCCTATGCTTCTGACTGTCTTAAGTGTACCAGGTAACCGGTTCCAAAGGGTAGTTCCAGCATAAATAAAAGACTGTTTGTTTGCCCAGATTAGTTTTAGATCTGGGGGGGTACAAAATATGTTGAGCTACGCCTAGTGGAGTACCTGTGAACTTCATTTACTCTATTAAAATAATTTCAAAAATATTTGAGAACATCTCCATAAACAATTTTATGTACCATACCCAGCTGCAACTGAGAAGCTCGATCCTCAATTTTCAACCATCCCACCCTTTCAAAGTGGGAAGATTCCAGATGAGTTCTTATGGGGAGGTCTAAAATAAGCCTAGTTAATTTATTTTGACACGTCTGAAGCCTGTTTCAGGTTCCCTGTGACACCATTGTACCATGAGCCACACACATAATCAAAATAAGGCTGAATTAAAGCTCCTACCAGAATTAGTTTTGTTTTTTCATCCAAAAACTTTGATATTCTGGCCATAAAGCGGACTCTCTGATTTACTTTGGTGATTACCTTTTGGGCCTGACCTACTCCAGCACTACTTCAGCAGCATGATTTAAATAGGTTAAATTTGAAATGCTCAAAGACTGAATGCAAAGGTTTTTTATAAAGATTTTCAGCCCCAGGTAAAGTAGGTGCAATAACTACACATGAATTGAGGATGATTATCACTGACTAGTGTTATGTTTGGCTCACTGATGCCAGTCACTCACTTTCCAGGGCCTTGGCCAGGATTTTCAAAATACTGAGGTCAAGAATCCCCAACCCTCGACCAAACATGAACATCTTAATGCTGTTTTAAAGCAATGCAATTCTGACCGTTTTTTGTCAGCCTAAAAGTTGTCACATTTAAATATACTGAGTTGAATCTGCCGATAAAATACCACCATGTGTTAATTCTTTTTAAATTGTAGAAAGGTTGCTAAAACATGACCTCAGGGTCCTCAGTAGTAGTTACTGCTCTGTCACTTACACAAACATAATGGGACATGGCTTAGCTGATGAAGTCTGTTTGTTCAATATGCAGCATGTTTGCACAAAAGCATGCTTGGCCACACATTTTCACCTATTCTATTTCTCGTCTGTTACAGCTATGTCCAGCTACCTGTACATTGTTAAATCTGAGTTGCCGCTGGTCATCCAAGCTTTCCTGAAGGCAGATCCCAACTCTGAGTAAGTGTTATCACTTAAGTGCTTTTCAACATCTCTGTGCTGCGAGTGAAATGCATGTGACTCCTGCCTGCTGTCCAGCTCAGACACTGTGTGGTCAAGGGGCCTGGTAGACTATGTGGTTAAGAATATTTCAGTTTGCACCATTCATTGATTAAGTCAGGGTGGGAGTGTGATGAGAATGGCAGCCTGTAATTGGTTGAGCTGCAGGGGCCCTATGGTAGGGCACTATCTGTCAGTTGCAGTATGTCTACACACAACATAAACCCTCAGTGCTGTGAGCTTTGAGGCAAGCAGTGTTCAAAGCGTCAGAGTTGTGGCACAGACACAGACACGCTGCATAAGGCCACAGAGGACTAAAGTGGATTCCAGCTGCCTGTCCAAATCTAAAAACAGACCTTGTGCTCAAAAGAGATTTCAGCGACTGCAACAGTCCCCCTAAAACATCTCAGACCTGAAAGATAAAAAAAAAAAACTCACTAAAGAAATATCAGCAGCCCATCCCAACCTTGTGTTTTACATGTTGGAGCTAAACATCCAGACGGCCAACAATCTGCATACATCAAATGAAATACATGCACAATTTGTGTTAACCATCCTCTACACTTGATATCCATCTAAGCATATGGCCTGACCTGGTTGACTTTAGTGTGTTATTCCATTTTTATGCCATGCCCTTTAAAAACCACTTTCGTCTAAGCCTTCTGAAGGGCACGCCATAACCCTTCATCATTGATTCATTTTGGATATTCAATTTGTGTCTATTCATTTCAGGGTCAGAAGTTGAAATTGAAGTAGTGCAAGTATTATGACACTCTCTCTCTCTCACTCACTCACTCACTCACACACACACACACACACACACAAATGACAGCAGCAGGTGGTGTAACATGGCTTCCAAGTTCTGAGGCCGAGCATAAGGACAGGTCAGCTCAGGTCAGACACTAAGTAACCCAGACACACACTGTTCACTTCCACTTAGTGGCTTTTGCTGTTCATAACCGATGTGTCAGGAGAACAGGGTGGAACGAGGAGCGGGTGGTGGGGCTGAGGTTTTGCATGGTCACACAAGGAGAAGGTCAGATATCTGGAAGCAGCAGGAATTCATTCAGAGCTGTAGTGATGAGGGTGAAGTCACAAAAATGTTAATATTGTAAAGACTTGTAGATTATTGACTTGCATTTCCCTATGCAGCTCAGGATTTACAGCATCCTACGTTTCATCTCACATGTGAAAGCTGATTGTCTAAAATGGCCAACTGGCCAAATGTCCAAAGAGGACATAACCAGAGATTTGTGTGACTTCCACTGTTTTTAAGGGACTCGGGAGAGAGAGAGAGAGAGAGAGAGAGAGAGAGAGAGAGTCTTTTCTATTCCATTAGAGTAAATTGGTAGTTGCTCACCTCAAGGACTGAAACACGTCTATGCTCATAACTATAAAGGTTGTTGCAAAGAACCACTTACACATCTGTTTACTATATATAATTATGTTGGGACTGATTACAAGCTAGTGAAATATCTCATGTTTTTCAAGATTAGGTCAACACAGAACACCATGATACAGAGCCAGTCAGACCCACAAGTCCACGTGTTAAGAACAGGAGTTATGTTTGTTTATAAATGAATAAATGAATATTTATTTAAACCTTTATTTATCAAGGTAAGTCAATTGAGAACAACAATTTGCAACAACGACCTGTTACACATTCATGCCCAGTACAACCACAGTCTGATCTGCTAGCCACTGAGCCTGCTAGCCACTGAGCCATTCCACTGGAGCAGTCAGGGTTAAGGGCACCTCAGTGGTGGTAATGAGGGAAGGACAAGCGCCGCTCTTTCACTTTCCCCACTCAGATTTTATCCTGTCAGTCTGGGGATTGAACCAGCAACCTCCCAGTCCCGGTTAAAGAAGCAGGTTTCACTTCTTTAACCTTTAGGCCACCACTGCCCATGATGATATAGCAGATGATGATATAGCAGCATGGTCCCCCTATTGGATTGAAGGGGGAAGCAGGTCTAAGATTGGATATGTCATTCCATCCCCACATGTTTTTTAGACTTGATCCCAGAACTGTTTATGCAATCCTTTAAGGTGGAAACTATGTTGGGTGTTATGGGGTGAGTAATAGAGATGTGTTTTGGGGGGTTGGTTAGGAAGAACTAAAAAATCAGAGATGGCAATGGTGTGATGGAACAAGCTGACATTGGTAATATTTACTGACGTCTTCAGTGCTGTCTTGCTTAGGCTGCACTATGTCTTCCTTTTCTGCGACTGTGAACAGTCTCATAAATCATCAGTTACGTAACAGTCTACTCCAGTACTTCTGTCAAGAGCAACACAAGCAGTTGTTTTTCCACAATCTCAAGGCCAACGATGTTCCCAGCAGGTTGCTGTTGGTTTGACAAAATGCAGCACATCAACCATTTGAACCAGTTAATAACGTTGTGCTCCTCTCAGACTGTTTAAAAAAAAATAATAATAATACCAAGAGTTTCACTAAATGTGAACCAATTTATCACCATCCAACACTTTTTCCACTGTATTTTTGTCTGTCTCTCTGTACTGTGTCCCTGTGCTAATGTTTGAAATATTGAGCTCACCAAAGTAAACTATATTTGTCTCCAAACAGTCTGTGGTACTTGAATGGAAACTACCTAGTCATCATGGTCTCTGCCGGTGTCATCCTGCCCCTGGCTTTAATGAAACAGCTCGGTGAGTAGAACTAGTACAGTTGTACCTGGTCTGTTTCATCTTCCCAAATTAACTGAGATAATGGTATCCACGACAAAGAACTATTAGTCTATTGCAATTGGTGTGAGTGAGGCATATCAAGTATCTAACTTTTTAGACTTGTAATCTGTTCACGCTGAAAGCAGGGGAAATACTTGTGGTTCTTTTTCGCCGCAGGAACTTTTCCTGGAACTCACCTGCATTTCAACCACTGGGAAACTGTGGAAGCCCAGTTTTGCCAAAAAAAGAAAAGTTAGGCATGATATAAAAAAAACAGCGTAAATCAAAATTATGAGATACATAGACTTCCGAACTCATAATTTTGACTTACCATGGGTGTTTTTATTTTTTTATCACGCATATCTTTTTGTCTATTGTTTCTTTTTGTGGTGCAATTGGGCTTCCATAAATTCCAGTTTTTGTTCCAGGGCCTTACTTCCTGCCTCCTAGTGTTAACAGACTACGGTTTAAATTATTTCTACGCAACATTTTCTATCTTTAGGATTTGTTCATTAAGATTGTGTTTCCTGTTTTTGAGCCAAATTAGATAATGACATTTTGATGGAGCAGTCACCTTAAAGTCAAGCAATTAGTGTGCGTCTTTATCCCAGCACTCGCAGAGGAAACAGCAGGTGCCCGATTAACACACGAAATAAACATGCTCTTTCTGGTCTCATAGTGCTGTGAGGTCATTCTGATGAGGGCATTTTTTGCAGATGCCTTTTTTTATAGAACAGTAGGAAACCTTCTGACTGTTAGACTAAATGGATCAGAAGCTGTAACATTAACTGTCTTTTCCTATTTATTTTTAGGTTACCTTGGCTACACCAGTGGGTTTTCTCTCAGTTGTATGGTGTTTTTTCTCTCTGCGGTAAGTTGGTCCCTCTTCACAAGGAGGCTTATGTGTTCTAGCATGTCATCTTGGCACACATTTCTCACTTTCCCACCCTCGTTTCTTCCTCACCCTCATCTCTATTTTCAGTGGTATGTGGCTATGTTTGATAATATATAATGAAATATAAGAGCTGCCTAATACACATCAAAGATTGAGAGTTAAACTGAAGTACTTAGAGGCTGAGTCACACTAATCTGATGTGAAATGGCGTTTTCTTTTTTAGCTTTGCAGTGATTATTGAGAGCCCTTGTTTACTGACTCTGACATATCCCTTGTGTCCCTTGTTTACGTCTTTTCTTTGATTCCACCTGTTGTAATTTTTACCTTCCTCGCTACAGGTTATCTATAAGAAGTTCCAGATTCCTTGCCCATTCGAGGAGTATTCAGTCAACAGTACAGCTGCCCACCTCAGCCTGAATGTCTCAAGCCACGGCAACGAGTACACCAATAATCTGGTTCATGAGGATGATGACTCCCGATGCTCCCCAGGATTGTTCACCATCAACTCACAGGTAGGCAGCCGAGGTGAAGAAACAGTCTGCTTATCTAGATTGTTTTCAAACACTAAGGCCACAAGTGTTGACGTCTGCAGAGTTCCCACACTGATTTTGGGAGGCTCGGTTGCACTGCTAATCATAGCAAGTCACGTGTCAACATGTTCTTCACAGACAGCATACACCATTCCCATCTTGGCTTTTGCCTTTGTTTGCCACCCTGAGGTCCTCCCCATCTACACTGAGCTCCGCAAGTGAGTCACCCCTCTGTAACCTGCAAATATTTTATGACATGTCATTGCAGAATGTGGCATTCACATAACTTATAACTCTCTGATTTTAGTCCAACGCAGAAGAAGATGCAGAAGGTGTCCAACATCTCCATCCTTGTCATGTACACCATGTACTTTCTGGCAGCTCTCTTTGGCTACTTGACCTTTTATGGTGAGAAGTTGCCTCACTTTTTTGGAGTTTGTGTTTAAAGTATTAGGGGAGAAATAATAATGTTTATGCAAAAATCAGAGAGTTAGTGCATTAATGGATATTTGTCATTGTCAAAAGATACACAGAAAAACAAATGGAGTGATGCTTTGGCTTAAAGGGGCAGCAAAGCTGGGAGATGCGTTTTGTAAAAGCAGAACAAAAAAAAGAATAGTTTGAGGTGACTCTGATAATAAAAATACTTTGTTTTGCTACTGCCTTGATCTTGCAATGTTAACCTATGACCATGCAAATGATTCCACTGGGCAAAACTGCTTTAAAGACACCATTATCCAGAAATCATCTGTGAAAATAAAGTTTATGTTTTACTGACAAACATGTTTTACTTCCTGTGCACAGAGACAATTTCCCACTGGTGACCGTATAAGAGAAAAGATAATAATTTGTCAGAATCAAAAAAATCAACAGGGCCTGATTTTGTGATGAGGAGATGCTGCTTTCTATGTAATACTAAACCCATTTAAACAAAATTGTAATGCAGCAGTGGAAGCAAATTGTTACAAAATTAATAATAATTTTACATTTTTAGAGGAGAAAGTGACAGTTTTGAACAGGTTGTAATCTATGGTTTTAATTCACTAATGGTTGTTTGGTCATATAATTATATGCAGTATCCATGGTTTGTATTTTTCTGTACTGAAGGAAAACAGAGCCTGGTACAGTATTCTCTTCCTACATAAAGCACAAGCACCCACTTGTGGTGACAATGTGCTCTTCAATGCTAGATGGTATTATTACTGAGTGATGTTCACATGAGAAAACTTGGTTAATAAGGTATTAATGATATATCTATACATCTATTTTTCTATTATTTCTACAGACAACGTGGAGCCTGAACTGCTGCACACTTACAACCGGATTGATCCTTACGACACTTTGATCCTGTGTGTGCGGGTGGCCGTCCTTACGGCTGTGACGCTGACTGTCCCTATCGTGTTGTTCCCTGTAAGTTTGTTGTTGATTTCTTTCCTGTGATGCTGAATGAATATAATATTGTAGTATTATTTCCTCATTGACTCCTCCGTCCATGTCTGTCCACAGGTACGCAGAGCCATCCAGCAGATGGCATTCCCCACCCAGTCTTTCAACTGGTTGCGTCACATTGCCATTGCAATCATTTTGCTCACCATCATCAACATGCTGGTGATATTTGCTCCCAACATCCTGGGAATCTTCGGCATTATTGGTTAGTACAGCACTGAACATAAAGCTGAAACTGTATCGGAAGCATCATAGTGATGTTATGGTTAGTTAGAAACATTGTCATCATGACACCTTTAAAAATTGCAGACAAGTAGCAAACTCCCTATCCATTATGATAACAAATGGAAAGTCATTGAAAGCAGCATTCAGTGTTTCCTACAGGTCTTATTTATCCACTTTATTTGATTATATGTGATATTTTATCTATGAGCTGATTATGGGTTACTTATTCTGTCTCTGTTTACATACTGAGCCCTCCTGTTTGACATGGCAGTGTTTGTTATTTTCAAGCTTTCAAAAGCATTAAAAGTAAAACAAAAAAATGTCACAAGCATGTGTTTGCTTACGGACAAACTGAGTCAATATTATTGTCATGCTTTGTTCTCATGTTTCACAAGTTCAAAGTCAAAGTTGAAATAAAAATAAAGTCAAAGGACCATCTTCAGCCATCTATGCTTGCAGATGGCGCAATATATGGAGCTGTTTGCAACAACCTTTGTATATTGTTAAGGCTCACAATCCAGGAAATCCAGCTTTTCTGTTGTTTTTACTCTCAGGGGAATGCATAAGACAGCTCTTTGTGTTTCTCTTAATTTCCCCCTCACTTTCTATCATCACTGTATCTATCACTGTAAACTATATTTAACTGTGTCTTCTTAATAACATATTTTAGGTAATTACAAAATAAGGAGTAAATAAATAAACATACAAATGATCCATCAAGCACACTGGCAAATATTCAGTATTTGCAACTAAAATACGTAATAATAATGATAGCGATTATAATTTCAACAAAACTTGGCAATATTGATTGATGTTAACCAGCCCTTTCTCTTTCTCTTTACAGGTGCCACGTCAGCTCCATGCCTCATTTTCATCTTCCCTGCTGTCTTTTATATCCGCATTGTTCCAAAAGATGAGGAACCGATGACCTCTATTCCTAAGATACTGGTGAGGCCTTGAAAATCTTTCTCCCTTCAATCATTAATTTATACTGTGTGATACAAGCTTTTGTCATGGTATGGAGTTCTTAATAATCAAATCTGTGCCACTGATGTGCTTCCCCCCCCGCCCTCATTCTTAGGCTGTTTGTTTTACTGCTTTGGGTGTCTCCTTCATGGTAATGAGTCTGAGCTTTATAATCATCGACTGGACAACGGGGGGCGGTCATGCTGCAGGAGGCCACTAGATGCTGCTTTGGTGTGTTTGAGCTCTGGAAAGGGGAAAAAGAATTAGTTTATGTAAAGGGAGCACTATCACCTCATTGGGAACACACTGCAACACTATTGGTTGGAATCACGCTGGTAATAATCAAGTTAAATTAACTTTTTCCCTGTAAATTAACACATATCTGAACAAACAAAATATTTGAATAACAGCATTCTATAATTTTATTTAACCATGCAATTTTTCTGAATAATCAGGACTAAACAGGGTCTTTTTTTTTATTACCATCTGCTAGTCTGCGACTTAGTCCACCGTGATGGTGAAATGGGCCTTTTCTGTTGCTTCCTCTTTATTTAGACACAAACATCTGCACATGGTACTGTACAGAAAAAAGAAGGCATGGTTGTCTGTAGACGGGAAGGCATCATGATATACATGAGATATTACTCATGCTATTTTTTTACACAAAAAAAGAATTATTTTGTACAAAAGAGGACAGGCAGATGATCTCATCCTGAGCCAGCTGCAATCTGAACTGTTAATATTGATGTAATATAAAACAAAACAAAAAAGGGGTTTAAGGCCTTAGTATGCTGGCGACATTTTACATCATGATCTGTTAAGTTGTTATGTAGTGTATCATACAAAGATTTTGTTCCAGATCAGCTAACTCTTTTCGGAAACCCTGGTGCCTTTTAGCATTTGGAACAGTGCACAAACACACAGTGAAAACAGAAGTGTATAATATTTATTTAGCTACTACATCTGTGTTTTTAATTTCATATGGACAATATTTAACTACTGTATATGATGAAGTCAGTGATTCAAATATATTATGTATAGTATCAGTTTTTGTTTTAGCTTACAGTAGCCTACAGTATACAAATGATGGAAGGAGTTACGACTGAATATATTTTATTTTTTGATAAAGCTTGATTTTAGGATTTCGTACCTCCCTTTGCAGAACTTTTAGCACACAATATGCCAAACTAAAATTCAAAACAAAAATAAATTCTTGATAACCCCTTTGAATTTCACATTAAGTGTTTTATAAATTCAGAATTCACTTTCACCCACACGGTACGGTAATATTACATATTCTGTATCTAAATGTTCCAACACTTCATTGAAGTTTTGTGATGCCCACATGTAATAAAAAGTTCAATCTTAAATTAAAGGAAGAGTTTGGGGAAATACACTTATTCGCTTTCTTGCAGAGAGCTAGATGGGAGTATTGATACCACTCTCATTTCTGTGTGTAATATACAACTGCAGCCAGGAGATGATTATTTTAGCTTAGCATAGAGACTGGAAGTCAGGGGAAACGGGTAGCCTGGCTCTGTCTGTCCAAAGGTTAAAAGCCTACCAGCCCTCTAAGCTCACTAACACTTAATATCAGTAAGTCACTTACCTATACTTAAATATGGTATCCAGCCATGCAGATAGTTGTGATTGTACTTGCCCAGGTTTTGAGATACACTATAATGACAAAAGTATGTGGACACCTTAGCATGTATATCTAAAAACCTATGCAAATACAACCAAAATCCAGTTAATTTGTTTTTATAATTTGTGTGAACCCACTAAAGCTCTATGGGTTTGAACCATGGCTGGCCAATCAACATGAATTTACAAAGATGAACCCACTGGTTAGTTTTTGATTGCTTAGTTTAACAAGTTTATTTTATTAATGTGAAGATGTATTATGTGTTTGTGATTCTGTCATAATGTCTTTGCCGTACTGGTTTGTAGTATTTTGATCTGCTTTCACCCTTGTTGACTATTTAGACTTGAGGTCTGTGTTTTGCATGTTGTTATGTCCACTCTGTCCTGTAGTTGGCATAGTGAACACAGACATTTTCCTCGTGACACTGTCACACATAGATGTTATTGTAATACTGTACATTTATCATCTTACAGTGAAGTGTATTGAAGTCCCATTCTGTGCTATAGTTAATATAGTGTTATATTAGTATTATGAAGCCCATCTTAAAATATGCTACATGAAATAATGTTTCAAACAATGTTGTGAGTTTCTGTCAGTGATGACAAATAGTTGTAAGACTAATTTATGAATGTGGATAGATTCATTCAGTAATTCTCAAAGTGAATTTTGAGTCTCACAATAGCGCTACAACCTGCATCCATATAAGTGAACTTTTTTTTACAGAGAACAGGAGAATTTCATTATTTAGAAATCAAATTTATTAAAAACAGCACAAAGGGTTTAAACCTGGAAAAAAAAAACTCAGAGAAATGTTATAACACATATCTGCTGCTCTTACCCAAAGATGGTCTTATATTGTTATATTGTCTTTTGAAAAGTCCTGCGTAAATCATCACTTATCTAATTTTATTTATATATTACTGACTCTTTGTTTAGCAGTTTTGAGCCAAGGAAATACTTATGCACGTATCAACCTCTGTCCCTTGCTTTTCCACATGTATTTGCAGTAGTTGTGGTGTAAATGAAGGTTTTGTTTTGCCATGTTTAGCGAACAGAGTTTTTCTTCACTTCTTCATGCCAAAATAACTACTGACTACCTACTGAAATGCCTTTAACTTTTAAACCGGTACCATAGTTTTAATACCAGATGCAGTATATCAAATATGCATTTTCCATGTACTGTACCTAAACAAATCTGTGTGATATTTTATTATAGCTGTTGTTCAAGACATAGAGCTATGGAAAAGACACGACTATAAAACACTAATAAGGTATATGAATTTTGGTAAATAAGACATGGCTTTATATAAATAATGTATATAAATGTAAACCTTTTATATTTGTGATTCTATTTACATTAGCTTGTAAAGTGTAAATAGCAGGGACAGTTTTAGATTAGCAATAAAATAATTGTAGATGTTTTTACATTGTCTCTGTTGTCATCATTTTTCCTTAATTGAAATGAGTACTTATTTAAGCAGCGCAGCACATATCTGTGGTTATTGTGTTTAAGTGCAAATTAACAAATCAGCCTTACTTCAATCATTTGGGTGTTTTGGGTGTTGCTATTTATTTGTATGCCATTTAACAGATTTTTTTAAAATTGAATTGACATTTACACATTTGATCAATGTAGGGATATCTTTATCCCCAAACACACACCTATATTTGTACACTGTTTAAAGAAGAGTTTATCCATCAGTGTTCTTATAGTATCTGTCAAGACTAAGCTTTGTTTACAAAAAACCCCACTAAACCCAAACTTTAGGTCCCTCACTGCTGATACTGCAAGTTTTTACATCAACACTTATCCATTTAGATTTGCTAATGTGTGTCAAAATAGCAGACAAGACACGTAGGCTTGTGTATTTCACACTTCAGGCACTATGATCCAGATGTCCTGCTACATTCAAGCACTCTTATCGAAACAAATGTAACAGAAGGTACCCATAGTGTCTCTGAGGAAACATCACAGCAACAGTGAGTGAGCAACACTTATGGCACAGAAAAGGTGAATTAACAATACAACATTTTGAATTCAACACATTGACTCAATTTTGTCTGTTTTGTTTTGTAAAACACTTTGAGCTGTATTTCTTGTCTAAAAGTTGCTACATAAACTATGCACAAAAAATAAGGGAATTTGTGTTTAACAATGCTTCTTGCCAATACATCTTATATCAATCGAAAGCCTGATTATTTCCCCTTTAGCGCTGCGACCGCTGCCTTCAAGGCACCTAACCCTAACCTTAACCTTAACCATAACCAGTGCCTCCCAACTGTTGGGTGCAAAGAACACCGATAAACATCGGTTGCGCCCATGAAAAATTTGCCAAATCTTCTCAGACAATGCCAAACAGCTTTTCTTTGCTGTTGCTATTGCAATCAGTGGCAATCCCATATCGCCACAGTCTGGGACCAAACTCTATCCTCCAAGATGACAACACTCGTCCCCACAGAGCTTGGTTTATCAGAGACTACCTCCAGAATGTGGGAGTGGAGAGGATGGAATGGGCTGCCAGCAGTCCTGACGTCAACCCCATTGAACACTTGTGGGATCAGCTTGGGCGTGCCGTTCGTGCCAGAGGGACCAACAACCCACGTTGGCTGACTTGTGACAAATGCTGGTTGAAGAATGGGATGCCATCCCACAGCAGTGTATGACCAGGCTGGTGACCAGCATGAGGAGGAGGTGACAGGCTGTTGTGGCTGTGTATGGTTCTTCCACACGCTACTGACTCTCCTGTTTGTTCACTGAATAAATTGTGAAATTGCCAATATGTCTTGTTCCTTCAGACTTCAATCACCCAATCCACCAAACAACACCAAACAAGAGTCAACAAAGAAACGCTGTTTGGCAATTTTTTATGGGTGCAACCCACATACTCAGCTCTGTGGCTCATCCCACAAATGCATGTTCCTTACAAATGGGGCACCATTTAAAAGGCAAATAATCAGGCTTTCCAATTTATTGCCAAGAAGCATTGTTACAACAAAGAAATAATCTACCAAACACAAAGTTCCTTACTGTTTGTGTTGTTTATGTATAGGTACCCTATTAATGGATGACAATATCTATCAATCAATCAATCAATCAATCATTATAGCTTTACAGAAGGGCCCAGTAACTCAAGTAGAAGCCTACTCGTCAGCTACAAGAGGAAATATCTATTTATGTCCATTTGGGGGCGCCGTAAACCAATTCCTCTAGCAGCCTGATTAGGCTATGTGTATTTAATTAACACAAAGACCTATTGGCCTTTTAACACACCGTTCTGCATCCTTGCAAAGACAAACCTGCTCCTGTATAATTCAGTCACTGAGAGCAGTTCAGACTCCTTTATAACGTTGTGTTTGTCGTCTGAGAGGCTGCGTCCATGTGAAATGCAGAGGAATGATGCTGCCTGGCTCAGCGCCCACTGTAGTCTGCACACCACACTCCTGAAATCACGCCTCACTGGCTTCCCCTCTAATTGGTTCCACAAAAGCTACCGTGGAGGGCTCACCTGTTTTAATTGGACTACTATCGCGACAGGTTGTCCGAGTGACGTCGATGCGACTGGTCGACCACTTCCAATCGTCAGAGGGATATCCGAGGATAACAGCCCAAATTGATCACCGAAAAGGACTGCAGCAGTCGCGCGACCGAGGGACGTGCTGCTCACCAGGCCAGAGCAGCGAGCACAGGCATCTCAGCCTGTGAATGCTTGCAGGACAGAGGGGGGGGGCCGGGGGGGGCCGGGGGCCCCCGGGGAACCCCCCGGGAAAAAAGGGGGGGGGGGGGTCTCTCTTTGGGGGGCGCCGGGGAGAACAGGGACATTGACTTACTTTACGCGTGGGTAAAACACTCTGGAATCAGCTGCTTTCCTCTCTAGAAGGCAGTGCTGGACGCGGGAGCTGCTCTAACGTTATTCGTTGCATCGGCTGGCACGCTGAGACCATCAGCATTGAAGCCTTCATTTTTTTGCGCAAGTGGACGGTGCGCCCCTGCGTTTGGAGCCATGGGTTGTACGGTGAGCGCCGAGGATAAGGCTGCCGCGGAGAGGTCAAAGATGATTGACAAAAACCTCCGAGAGGACGGAGAGAAGGCAGCCAGAGAAGTGAAGCTGCTTTTATTAGGTAGGTCACAGCTGGTGGTTCCTCCTTAGGATACATTAAGTACCTTAAAGTAATGATTATTGCAGCAAAAAAGAAACATCTCTACAGATTTAGAGTGAAATTCGGTAAATACACAGACCACCTGATTACATTACATAACGTGGTATGATCAATGACCGAGCAGCTTAATATGATGATGTGAAAATGTGAATTAAAATAAATAAGGGAAAAAAAAATTAAGTTTAGACTTGACCAAGCATCAAATCATAAACTATCCCATAGGATCATCAAACCACCTAGAGTTCCTCCAAATAGCAGGACCCATGCAAATCATTTTAGCTATATAGCACAAAAAAGAGGGAATTTCAATGTTTATGTTTCTGAAACACAGCCTGTAATTGTGTTATTTATTTAGCCAACAAAAGTGTCTATATCAAAACCTGTGGAATATGACAGGGTTACACTTCAGAATTTCAGTCTGTTCTTACAAAGAAACACAGCAAAACAATCCTTGGTCTGCTAAAAACCGTAACCCCCTCCCTTTTTGCATTTCACTCTTCTTGCATGTAGCCCACACACACACACACACACACCCCACATTCTCACTTCCCATCTTATTCATTTCAGCTGTCTTTGTTCGACATCATCTTGCCTCATCTTTCTCTCACATTATTTAAATGTGCACACAACTCAACTGACAGCTGACAAAGGTGTGTGTGTGTGTGTGTGTGTGTGTGTGTGTGTGTGTGTGTGTGTGTGTGTGTGTGTGTGTGTGTGTGTGTGTGTGTGTGTGTGTTTGCTGGGGGAGTGGAAGGGGTGAGGTGGGTGTGGTTGGAGTTGTTTCGGGTGTCATCTTGCTGTGATGAGCTGTTAATAGAGGACAGGATCCAGATAAGTGCTGCAGGATTGCTAGTTGTTTTGATGTGTTTTGGCTGGACTCATACTCCCTCATTATTATCAGCCAAGGAATTATCAGTAATAACACTGAGTTTTGCCCTTAGTTTCATCCTTCAACTAAACCTGTTTGTGAGAGGAGATCTAATGGGGGATCAAGTTTGCTCTGTGAGGACCAAAAGCTCCTTGTGTAACTGTAGTTGTTATGCCATGTTCTCTCTTTAAATGCAACCTTCTCTTATTTAAGCATTTTCTACAGATCAGAAAGCATATTTTGGTTAAATATATTGCCCTTTCTTCACTCCACTGTAAACCAATGAATGGTTTCACCCTGTTTGATTTCTCATGTCACCCACTCTTAATCTGCTATTCTTTACACATGGAAACACACTTTTAAATGAGATGTGTATCTCAATTTTGTGTATAATGTCAACACGGTGAAGTTGTTGTTACAGAGAGACTTTAAGGTGACAGTTGTTGACTGGCAATCACTGAACGCAAAAGTAACAGCATCTTGTTCAGCAACAGCAAAACATTTTTAAAGAAATAGAGAAAAGAAAACTAGAACCATGTCTGCGGTTTCTTCTGGTGTCCTCCCACAGTCGAAAGACATACAGGTTAGGTTAAGTAGCGATTTTAAATTGCTTTCCTCAGTCTCATCACAATACAGGCTACAGTTTTAGATCAGAATCTGCTTTAATGGCCAAGTAAGTGTGAACAAATACAGGGAATTTTACTCTGGCTTTTTATTGCTCTCAAAGTACAGTAACATTTGACCACTATATCAATACATTTGTATATAAAAAGTGTATAATATACATACACACATCTCTGGGCATGCTTCTCCCTAGACTTGTTTTCATGGTCCACATCCAATGCCAGAAATGGGCCGGATATCACCAATTGCACCTGACTGCAGTACGTAGATCGGGGTTGGGCCAAATGTGGGCGGAGCTAAACGTTTGACTCCGTGGGCGCGCCATCTGGTGGCGGACATCATGCAACACCTTTATAATATAATATATATTATAGATATATAGATTATAATAAATAATGATATTTGAATTATAGATTATAATAAATAATGATATTTGAATTGTAAAAAGGAAAAAAGAACGGGGTTGGGTTTAGGAAAAGAAGAGCGGGGAAAGCAAACATGACTCCCGGGAAATGAGCCCTGGTCTCTGGGGAACGCCAGACAACACCTGACGGTTGTTAAGGAAGAGGCGGAGTGGCAATCGGGAAAGTCTGGACGGACTAACCTGCCGGCTGGTTGCCCGCGAACGGACGCTGGCTGCCCGCGAACGGACGCTGGCTGCCCCGTGAAGCGGGCGCCGAGCGACGCTGGCTGCCCGCGAGACGGACGCTGGCTGCCCGCGGACGAACGCTGCGTCTGTGAACGGACGCTGGCTGCTGCCGACGGACGCTGGCTGCCCCTGCGGACGGGCGCGCTGCCCGCGGGACGGACGCTGGCTGCCCGCGGACGGACGCTGGCTGCCCGCGGACGGACGCTGGCTGCCGGCTGGCTGCCCGCGGACGGACGCTGGCTGCCTGCCTGCCCGCGGACGGACACTACCTGCCGGCCGGTGGTCTACAAAATTTCCTGTGGATGTTTTGGTTCCACTCCGCCGCTGGGTTAATTAATTAATTCGCGGGAAACGAGCCTATGTCTCTGGGGGACGCCAACAACGGGGTTGGGTTAAGAAAAACAACAACGGGAAACGCAAACTTCACACGCGGGAAACGATCTCCGGTCAGCTTGAAAGTCCTGCGTTTTCCCCTCAGACCAATTGCCAGAGTGATAGAAAAATGGATCTGCCAATTGCTATTTGGCAAGTGGGCGGAGTCAAACGTTTAGCTCCACCCACATTGAGCCACTCCTCGATCTGCGTACTGCAGTCAGGGCTTACTCGATATCACTGGTACTGAATACTGGCACTTCTGATTTTTGTCCACATGAGTACCGTTACTTCTTACTGAGTACTGCCCTCTCCTGTGATGAGTAGGTAGGCCTATCCACCTGTGAACACCTGCGTAACTGCGTCTCTCACATAGCAGCTTAAAGGCTGTTTTATGGTTCTGCGGAGGCTCCACGCAGAGCTTTCGCCGTAGCCTACATAAGGTGTGTGTGTGTGTGTGTGTGTGTGTGTGTGTGTGTGTGTGTGTGGTACAGCGAGGGAGAAGTGAGCGAGTGACGGTGATTAGCTTCGGAGCGAGTACCGACTCTATAGAGTCATAGTGAGAGAAACAAAGTGTCTCCTCTGTGTTTTCTGACCAAGGTGGTAAATCTGTAGCAGGAAAAGTGAACCCTCTCCTTGAGTTCATGTTGTTTTATGGAGAAGGAGAACCAGGAAATGAGTCGGGGAATGCAACGCTACCAAGCCACGGCCAAGCAACGTGTAGTTACATTTTTTGAGAGGTGTGCATCAGGCTACGGCGTAGGGTCTGGCGTAGACGCAGAGGGGTCTGCGGGGGTGCACCATCAATTCAATGCAGCAGCGTAAAACAGCCTTAACGCTGACAAAACAGAGCTGGAAATGTCCTTGTTGACATGGATGATTGTATTGGATTTAAACATATTATTGTAACCCTCATCGCTGGAGTAGACTGCTGTGCCACCGCCCGATACAGGAGCACAGCCGTGATCCAGTGCGCAGCCCACGGCCAGAGCATGATCCGTGATCCATCACCAAATCCTGCACACCAGAACAGCAAGCTGCGGCATTATATGGCGGGTTCAACCGAGGCGACGGTGGCGTTTGTGTCAGAAAAACATGACAAGACGATTGTAAAATAAGTAGTTCATAGAGCGTGCGCAGCAGGACAACAGTCTTTTGCTCTGTGCGCTGCGCTTCTCGTCACCTGGGTCGCGTGCCAGCCGCTTAAATGACATGCGAGTTCTCACTCTAAACCACTTTAAATGAATCTTCTACACCCCTGCACCACTTATACAATGAGAAGCTACTCTTTTAAAGTCCGTCTTAATCGGTTGCATGTTTTCATACAAAAGGAGCTTTACACAAAACCTTTTCATCACTGTAGCCACAGTTGCTGGTGAGCAAAAACCTTAATGTCAAGCCCTGAATGTGTGCAATGAAATGTATACAAACACGCAGAGTCTTGGCGTTACCATGAAGTTGCCAGGCAACCAGTGGAGACTTAAAGTATCTCACAGCTCCTGGCCAATAAATAGTCCTGCACTTAACCTCCTGTAAAACCTGGTCAGTTTTCCATTTAGGCTTTTCTACAGATTAAACAAATAGGACATTACATGTTAATCAGTGAGCTTTATAGGTGCCGGCAGGTTGATTTTGTTACCTTTGAACAGAGCCAAGCTAGCCGTTTTCTTCCGTCTCCAGTCTTTGTGCTAAGCTAAGCTAACGGGTCACTGCAGCTTCATATTAACACACAGACATGAGAGTGGTATCAATCTTCCTATCTAACTCTCAGCAAGAAAGTGAATAAGAGTATTTCCCAAAATGTCGAACCATTCCTGGAATAAAGCATCTCAATCACAGCCATGGGTCAAGTTGTTTTTGACACCGGACTCCAGTATTTAGAATTTCTTTTCTGTTTCTGTCTGAAGATTCTCACACATAACACCACAACATCGCTGTCGTTTTTCAAGTCTACTCTGCACTGCCACACCAGTATTTACCCCTCATCATGATATTATGTCAGTGCCTTAGGACAGAGACTAGCAAAATCACTAAATGAAGAGAATATGATAACACCCTCTGGCTCGTTCCAAGTGGCCATTTACTGAAAGCAGTGAGAACATTCACAAAGTTGCAGCTTGTTTGCTTTTTACTTTAAGGTTTAGCTGAGGACCTAACGCACTGTCGTGTATTTGTCTTGTTTCTGTATGAGAAGATATCAACTTGTTTTGGCAAAGAGAAGATGAGTCACTTGATGGTAGCCACTGAAGCATGAAAGGGGTGCATCAAAATATTTTATTGGCTTTACGGCATTTGGCTAAGTCGTTTTATTTTTTCATCACGTGTTCTTGGAGGAAATAAAAAGCCTGTTCCCTTTTTTGCAGAATGAGTGCGTTTGGTCTTTGCTGACGATCATGTTCAGGACGCAAAGTGCAAAAACAACCAGATTACTTCCTAGGTGTCTGATTTATGTAATGGCTCATGGTAAGGTCAGCGAGGTCTGGGGATGGACAGTCAGAATTAAATTATGTGGAGGAGAACAAAGTTTATGAACATTTAGTTGAGCAAGTTTCCAGACATAAAGAGCTTTCATGTTTTCAATTATTTAATTTTTTAAAGATCATTTTTGGGGCATTTTTAGGCCTTTGACAGGACAGCTTAAGACAGAAAGGAGAGAGAGAAAGAGGGGGCAAGACGTGCAGCAAAGGGCCGCAGGTCGGAATCAAACCCACGGCCTCTGCGCTAAGGACTGAGCCTTGGTACATGGGGTGCACGCTCAACCAGGTGAGCTACCCAGGCACCCCACGTTTTTACGTTTTTAGTCTATATCCTCGACGTTACACTTCCGGGATTGCTCCGTTGATTTATGAGGACTATAGTTAACCTTTTCTCAGATCTCTGCAGGGTAAATCCAGACAGCTAGCTAGAGTATCTGTCCAATCTGAGTTTTCTGTTGCACAACTAAAACAACTTTTGAACGTACACATGTTCCACCAAAGTTCCTTCCCGAGGCTATTTTGCAGAGGCACCGCGGTTTCCAGGTGCTTAACGCCGCCCAAGACGATTGTGATTGGTTACATTACATTACAAATGCCAATAAACCAGAGCACGTTTTTCTCCTATCCCGTAATGCTGTGTGGACTAGTCAGACCCTCCTTCGCCGCACTGCGGTGGAGGAAGGTCTGGCAATACGAGACCAGTTACGTTTCTAACTGGCTTTGATGATACTTTAAGCCATATTCCAGCACAGTGCTAGAAAGAAAACTTAAGAGGAAACTCTTCTCTTACCACTTTGTGTTGTAAGAAAACACTGATTTCACCATGTTGCGCCATACTCAAGACCTCTGTGTAACTGGTGCCTTTATCAGACCTGGAAGCAGGAAGAAAAAAGATCAATAGCCCAGTATATAATGAAATTGGTTATCAGGCTTTCCAAAGTAACAAAGAAATTCAATGTAAATTGCAGTAATTAATATTGTATAAATGTTGTATTTGCATATTTACTATACACTGCCCTTTACTACCTGCATCTTTTTAGTAAAAAAGTGCTGTAAATAAAACTACTGTATATATTACATTAGTAGTATGTAATGTAAATTTGGTATCATTATGTTTTTTTCCTGCTGCTGCTGCTTCATAAGCTTGTCTTATCTGAATTGTGGTAGCTGGACAGTAAGAAAACTCTGTTTAGGGACTGTTCATTTTTTATTGAAGGGGTTACCGAAGTAACTTCAGTCAAAATAGACTTGACCCTCCCTTCTCCAGCAATACATTTTTCTATGACCCTCCAAAATGATTGGGGGGAAAAAAGGCAGGCCCTTCCCCAACAATTTATCACACTCTACTATTATGGTGGCCATTTCAGTAGATTTACTCACTAATATCGTTGTGGAAACACAATAAGCATGGAAACTAAATGCACACTTCCTGCATTACTGCATTACTTCAAATACTAAGTTACTCCTCTAGTAAACTAGTATTCACATGAAATAAAACAATAAAACATTGAGACCAAAGCACACTGGGTAATAACACATTAACTGGTTGCTACGGACTCGTCACTAGGCTTCCTCAGTCATAGTATATTTTAGCATAGGTAAAGCTGCCGAAGCTGAACATTATCCAAAACTCCATTTCTCAGACAAGCGTCAATTTGGGAGTTTGCATGTTACCACTCCTTCCTTCTCAAATGTCTTGAAAAGGCTGTCGTCGGCACAATTTCAAATCACCGGGACGCAAAATTACGAATCCCACTATGGCCACGCCAAGACCCGCCCTACGAAGCAGCTCGATTGGTTGGGGTTAGGCATTTGACCATGAGTGGTTAAGGTTAGGATAGCCGATTGGCCAGGGGATAGGAGGACCTGTACAATTGGGATTATGTTACCTTGCATACGCCTGGCCAATAAATGCTATTGAAGGGCGGGTCTGGCCATAGTGGGATTCGTAATAGGCTCGTTTGAGATGAACTGCACCTCGCCTGTAAAGTGGACGAGAGCAGGCAGGAGCAGCCGGGGGCGGTGACAAAAATCCGCTGTCAAGTCGGACAATTTACAGCCGTTTCCAGCAGCCTTCAGGCTGAAGAGGAAGTGACAGAAACACCGTGGTCCGATTCCGATTTAATAAAATGTTATCAGACCCATATATCAGCTTCTACACAGTCTGTAATCTGAACGGATTTAGTCTATCTGACTTCTAAACATAACTATCAGCCACACAACATGTGGTTTGTACAGAATAAGCCTTTAAATCAGACAAACAGCAGTTAAAATCCCTCCAAATCAATAAAAAGTTTATATAAATCGTCATCATGTCGATTCTGAACCAATCAGCTGTTAGATCAGCTGAGAGGCTGGCGTTTCCCAGCATGCCCTGGGTCCGCCTGGGTCTTGCAGGCGGTGAAAAGCATAGACAGTATAAGAATGGACCAACAGATCCCGTTGCTCTGGACGGAGACCAGTGAAGGATATTAAAAGCACTTTTCCGGTGAGCGCTGAGCGTTACTGCGCAGCCTCCAACTGAGAGGGACAACGTAAATGTGACGTGAGCAACCTGTCTGAAAGTTGGAAGTCTTCTGGTAGCTTTGCCAAGAGAAATCTCAATCATTCCCAATCTTGCAGAGACAGAGAGCATAGGTATATGTAAGGAGATAACATAGGCACAGGCTAATTATTGCTAACTAACATGCTAGTTAACATTAGTAATTAAACTTAAACAGCTATAATGTTAGTTGAAACTGCCTGTGAGCTTCTCCTGTACTATACGGTAATACCTCTACTATGTGACACAATCGTTAGCCTATTTTTACAAAAACGTCTGCTACGGAGCCATAACGTGAGATACAAGGTAATGGAGCCTTTTACACATTGTCCTGTTTCTTTAGAAATAAACAATGGACAAATAGAGTCTTTAAACTCTTCAGATGCAAAGTTATTTGCTGTCAAGTGATGCCAAAATGTATGCTAGTCAGTGGAATGCTAACGGGAGGTGATCGCTTTGTAGCATCAAAATGGCGCCATAGGAGGTTCGAGTTCTGAAGTGAAGCTTACCCCCTTGGTGAAAAGCAACTGCGCTGCCTGCGTCTCAAAACTGCGGCCACCTTGATCTCGTGAGGTTATCGTTGCCCACGTGTACATGACGTCAGAGCAAGTCGGGATCAAGTCGGACACAAATCTAACCGGCATGCATTGGGCGGCGATCGCCGATGATCGATTCTGCGCAGATCTGGCTCATCTCGAACGAGCCTATAATCGCCACCGGGACCCAGGTGCGGAGCTGTGGGCGGCACTGACAGCTGGCCCGCCCAATCATAAATTCAAAGTATGTTAGTGTGCAAAGCGCTGCAAAAATCACAACAACCGGATTGCTGTTGTGGCCAACAACTGGAAACTTTATACATTGTTCGTCTGCTATTTCATTATTAAATTCACTTCTGAGACTTTTTTTATGCGAGAAATCAACTATGTAGAGCTCAAATATGGGCCGTTTTACAAAAATTGATGGCTAATTGCAAATTTGGTCGGAGTCAGTCTGACGTGACAGCTGGTGGGTGCCTGCCGGGGTCGCTGGCTTGCCGCCCGGCCTGTCCACCTTCACTGACCCGCTGTGAGCTGGCTGGAGCTCTCTCAGGAGACTCGCGGACAAGAGGCGTTTATTTCTCCGATCGTTTGTTTAAATAACTCAACACACATATCCATTATAAGATTAACTGGAATCTGTGGTTTTTCGACGTTATAATGCTCCACAAGAGATTGCTGGCCGGGCTGTAACTCGCACACACACGGCCATGGAGCAGGCAGAGGAGAGGGAGAGCAGCGTCTGACAGGGCAGAAAGATACCAGTCTCCCTTTGACTTGTCTTGTAAATAAATTATAATATGTGTATTAGATCTGTCAGTCTTCCTCTATCATAGGCGCCGATTTATGTTCTCCTCCGTGGGTGCTCACTGGCGCACGCCCTTTAAAAAAAAAAAAAAAGTAGTCAAAAAAATATTTGCATTTCAGAACCTTAAGAAATACGTCCGACACGAACACACATGCCTATTAACTCGATAATAAAGCCGTAAAGTAGGCTATTTTTCAACTCACAGCGCCACTTCTTACAAATGGAGCTCAGCGCAAATTCTTTCAGGAAGACTTCTAAAACATAATCACTTTCTCTCTCCTCTAAACGAATCAGCCGTAGAGGTGTTCACTTTTCTTTTAACCAATCAGAAGCGGCCACGAAAATCACGAGCCAATCACTGCATGACATCGCTGTTTTAAACCCGTCTCTCTCTGCTGCTCAGTTGTCATTTCAGGATAAGAGCGCTACCCTCCTCCTCCCCTGCTCCTCCGGTCTTCACCCCTCACGGCTCCTGGGTCCTCCTCCGGCAGGCCTCTACTGGCGGCTTTTCGGCGTTGGTCTTCAGGCTCCTCACGCCACCATCAGTGTCTAGACTCCATCGGGGGGTTCATATTTCGTCTTCTATCCCTTTTAGAAGTTTTTCTGATTTTTAAAATGACGGTGGAGTCTAATCTCCAAAGACTGTACTGTACATTTCACGCATATGTACAATAAATCATTGCATATCTGTCTCTCCTGATTGAAATACAGATAGGATTGGAGATGAGAAGTTTAACTGACACGTAACCGCGATCAGCTCACGCGCTCCACTTAGCACCAACTGCTAAAATTTTTTAATTTTAAATGAATGTAGCCTACTGGCAGTCTGGCACACGTGGATACTCAGTATTTTCCGTAGGTGCTCGAGCTCGAGGCAACGTGAAACCTTTGAGCTAGTCAGCTTCATTATATTCCATCTTCATGTCAGTGACGATACTTTGGCAATAGGTGGCGCAGTTAGCTATAGGGTTGTATTCTCAAAGAAAGCAACTCCAAACTTGTGTTGCTATCATGTTGCGATTTTTGTTTGGGTTTGGGATCAGTAACAGCCAATTAAGACACATCCTTAATCACAAACAAATCTATGGCAACTGTCGTACAGTAATCAGAAAGTATTTTCAGGTCCTGACTGCATAGCAGTGGTAACAATATTAAATGCAAAGCAATGCAGCCAAAGGCAAAGTACAGTCCCTGATTTCAATTTTCTGCCCTGAGAAATGAATGTATAATATTGCAGTTAAATAAGTTATTATTACCATTCACTATGTACAAGCAATATGATCAAGTTTAGCGAACAATGAAGTTGATTTTGAAATGTATTTTTGGTTACCATCGTAAATAATTTTTATTTGATTATCTGTCACATAATGATATCTAATTACCATCACGTTTTACTTCACTTTTAAAAGTATTGTAAGGGGCAAGATACTGCCCTTCCTGAGGGGCAGTTTCAGTTTCCCTGTCACACATTTTCACCCAGAAATGTTAAATGAGGATCTTTTATTTCCCCCCCCCCCCAACTTATTTCCTTTGAACCCTCCTGAAATGAGCCTCCACTGCACTGCTATTTCTTGCTAATTCTCACCCCAGGCAGATGATAATAATAGTGCTTCACAGACATGACTCACTTCTCATGACAGGGAGGGCGGCTCAGAGTGAGACTGTCCATGCAGATATGACAATTTCACAACTATCCACAAACTGAAATAATATACTTATGTACTGTTAGTCATGTCGCTGCTGAACACCACAAAGTCCTCAATAAATGCATGTGTATTTACTTGCTGAAATAGAAAAAAGGGGGTCCATGCTTCAGCCTCACTTAGGATGCAATTTTTACTTTGATTTAGATTTAGCACTTTTACAGATTACAGAACTGAGAGTAATTTCTATATGAATAAAATGAACAATGTCCAATAAATGCCCTGGGACAGATTATTTCTAGTAGAACCATGAATGAACTCTACTCAGAGTATCGGAGGCGATTTAAGAATTTTTTCTTAATGAGGCGGCTTGGCTCAGGGTCACAGTGGACTAATGAGCAGAGGCACGGCACAGTTTCAGGCCGTGTGTGTGTGTGTGTGTGTGTGTGTGTGTGTGTGTGTGTTTGTGTGTGTGTGTGTGTGTGAGAGTTTTAGGTCTTTGAATGAGATGACGTGTGTCTATAAAGCAGAGTGTACATGTGTGTGTTTGCTTCATATAGTGGGAAGTACCTTCTGAATATTTCTTGAGGCAGGATGGTGGTTTATGACATCCTGTAACAATGTTAATGCATTGCATGCACAGTTCACACATAGCTTTTACACCTTTTAGAAAACATAATTGATTAGCTACTAGAGGGTAAACAAACTCCTCAACAAGTATGACAGACACACACCACTAACATAGTATAACCACATAAATAGAATGAGAGTAAAATGGACATTCCCATTCAAATCAACATGGCACAATGGTCAGAGCGGCAGACATTTTTATTTCTACCAAATCAACGCATTTGCCGAATTAGCTATGAGCATTTCCTGTTTACAATACACCCATGATTTTACTGACTATCGCTGGATTACTGTTATACTGAAAATAACGTAGAAACGTGATGATTCTCATGTAAGTTTTGGTGTTATAAGACGAAGAACCTTACTTGCCTGCATGAGCCTTGAGTCTCCAACTGCTGACGGTTTAGGTAAACGGGGCCACGCTCAGCATCGACAAAACGCAGCAACACGTTCTTTTAAACTGAAACGGGGGTGCGTTGAGTTTACAGACACGTCTCTGCTGATTGGGTATCACCTGTGACACCGCCAATAAACGAGAGACACACCCACCAAACGAGAGAAAACAAATCTCAAAGCCGTTGCATACCGCTTCACACCGTTCCGAGGAAACGGGTAGTTCAACTAGGAAACCGTAGCGAAACGGTGCACACCGTTTTGAGATTGATTGTGCCCCAGGCCAAAATAGACTAACCAATCCAGTTGTTTTTAGAACACCATGGGCACGTTCAGCCCCGACAAAACTTAGCAAAATGTTTATTCAAACTGAGCGTTGAATACCCTGCTGTGCACACAGGCCCACTGCCTTTTTACTACCACGAGTTTACATACATGTCACTGCTGATTGGGTAACATCTCTGACACACCTACCAAACAAGAGAAAACATACATCAAAACGGTGCACACCGTTTTGAGATTATGCATGCCCCATGATTCACAAGCCCTTTCACCTCTTACAGTATCCTTGCATAAGTTGTATACATACTGATAAAGAACATCTCTCTTTTCTTTTTTAAATCATTTTGAAATGTTGCTTTTGGTAGTTTCTGCAGAAGTGCCTGCTTTCTGCCTATTCATTGCAACTTCCTTATCCTCAGAGAACTGGACTGTGTGTATGGAAGAGAGTGAATAGAGAGAGAGGCCTATATGTGATTTTGAAGTAGGTTAACTTACAATATTTTCTGTTGCTGCAGTAGTAGAACTTGTATCTGATGACTTTGTGATACCTACAGTTGTTATCCAGCAGGTTTTATGCAGACCTGAAGTTATAATGGAAGTTTTGGTTGAGAGCTATGTTTAATTAAATTACATATTTATCACACATATATGCAGAATAATTGTCAGTTCAAAAATTTATTCTCAATCCTGTATGGTGCAGGTGACAAAACTGATCCTTCCCCATCTTTCATGCTTTAATCACATTTCCATTATCAGCTCCATCTATAATTTAGTATTTCTTTTATCTCTTTCTCTCCTCGTCTTTTCATATTCCACTCACCCTCTCTCATATGGTAGTGAGTGAATAGTGCAAGAGTGCCTCAGTAAGCGGCAAACTCTTGTTAGGACCAATATGTTACCTCTGACAGCATCTATCCACTCACATTGGTTACACATTTGACACCAAAGACAGTTGACGTTGGGGTGCTGGATGTAACTTGGTATGCCTTTGACCTCTTGATTGGTTTTACAAAAATGAAGGAGGTTTGAGAGTGATGGCGAGATAAAGGATGAGAGAGGTAGGCAGAGAAAAAAATCCATAAATCCATAAATCCATGCAATTACCTGGAAATCAGGTAAAAAAGAATCAGGCCAATTTAAATGGAAACATTTAAGATTCCCTTTTTATAATTTTGAATCAAAGACATTTTGTCTGCTCCGATAAAGAAATCAACAGTATTAAATATTTAGGAAGTTAATATTAAAACTTGAGGTGACAAGGACATGAGTAAGAACATTCATTCTGACCCCTCATGTGTGCTTTGGTTGTCTGTGCTTTCCTACCAGCCAGGTTGGGCCAGAGGTAGACATCATCTTCATCATCTATCTAACTCCTAAATGTGCCAGATGATGTCATTAAGGTAGAACCGTAATATTTCAAATTCCCATATTCTGCAGAAGTGGTAGACAGTTTGTGCACATGAAAGCATCATCTTCAGTAGCACAAACCACAGGTGGGACAAATTGAGTTAAGGAGACATCAGTTCCCATTATTAGTTATGTGTCCCATTAAGCATGCTGGTGAGCCAGCATGGAAAATACCAGGGCCCTGAAACGCCATTTATAAATTACACCTGCGCTTTACGGGTGCAACATGCCACGTCTATTGATTGAGATCGAAAGTCATTAATTCCAATAGAAGGTAAATTAGGAACACCTCCTTGTGGCCGTCATTGAATTTTCTAAAACGTGACAAAGTTGTCATCACAACAACCAAAAGTAGAGGGGGGATTGTTACCATTTGTGGTGGTAGGTGTAGAAACAAGAACAAGAACTTTGCTGTCTTTTTACCCACGAACAGGAATAATTTTATTCAAAGCAATGCACGACCAAACCGGACACACTGCTACTGGAAATTATATGATTATATGATGATAGATGAAAATTAAAGATGTAGTATCTTTGCCAGGTGTAAGCCTGGAGGGTATCCTATAAGACGAGACGTTTATTGAGAAAGAATAAAGATGTAGTTTTTTAGATCGTGTGTGTGTGTGTGTGTGTGTGTGTGTGTGTGTGTGTGTGCGTCCTGCAGTTAATCTTGCATACTACTGCCCACCCTCGTTTGTTTTGTGCACCTCTATGACTGTATGCTCAAGGACCTCTCATGGTTGCGGTGATTCAGTTCAGGATTTTTGAAAAACCTACTGTATTTTATTGACAGTTTTACTCCGTCATTGACTGCTGACTCCTGATTCCTCTTAACCGGCCTCCAGTGGCCACAAGTATCAACAACTGGTTCTGTTCAGCTGTGGCTCAGAAGGTGGAGCGGTTGTCCACTAATCAGAGGGTCCATGGTTTGATCCTTGGCCCCTGCAGTCTACATGTTGTTGGGCAGATACTGAACACCAAATTGCTCCTGATGACTATGCCATCGTTGGTGTGAATGTTTTATCGCTCCTAATGAGCAGGTGGCACATTGAATGGTAGCTTCTGCCATCAATGTATGTGTCTAAAGACTAGAAAAGAATAGGAAAGTGCTATATAAATTTAGTCCATGCAGTCCATTTATATAGCAAAAGTTTTTGTTATCTTTGCCGCCATCTTAACTGTAAATCTGCTACGGGAGCCGGTAGAGGTAAAAGCAGGGAGTGAGTGGAAATAAAAGTGTTTTTTCAGTGACGGCACGGCTGGAAATGGGACATGGCGTGAAGTGTTGCAGGGTGGAAAGTCCACGAGCTACTGCGCGCACCTAGCAGCCACCGGTGTGGGGCTTCTACATAGAAAATAGGGACGGCTGTTTTGACGTGCACCGTGTATTTTGGCCTTAACGACAATTGGGTGAGCGTGATTAAACTCTACTTTGTTTGAGAGGGAGACACACCTGTCGGAGATCTGCACTCTACTGAGTGCACTTTTCTAGTTTAGACATAAGAAGCATTGTCTAAATGTTAACTATTTTTTCACAATGCACAGCTTTATATAGATTCATACAGATATTGTGGCAGTGGTGAGGAATACGGAACAATGTGAGTGCTGCCACCTCATCACAGAACACTTGTGCCAGTCCTCTTTCCTGTTAACATTTTTGGAAGAACAATTAGCTTACATCACCTGCATCACCAACTGCTGAAAGGTTTGAAAATCTACCTAGTAGATTTTTGCTGTTCGAAAACGTTTCTGCTCAGCAGCAGTGATCAGTGGTCCTGATGCAGAGTGCATCAAGTTGAAGCTCCATCTGCTAACATTAAAGGTCTCTCATCGATTTGGCTCCCAGTTGATTCCTGGCATAGCTATCAACCCTCCTCAACACACACATTTAGAAAACCATAAAATATACAATAGTTTGACCACTTACATATCATAGCACTGACCGAAGGAGACAACACACATTTGTTGCTGTAAGTATAAGTCATCATCACAGTTTTTGGCTTTACAAGCCTTTCAAGTGTGTAAGTAAAACTCTCAAAACCCCTTTATTAGTTAGAAATCGGGCCAAAGCTCACTGGATCACAGGGAACCCCCTTCTAGGGCTAAATGTGGACCAATGATGATAGTCATTCTTCAAGTCTTTAAACTCTCTGCCTAGTTGCCATGGTTATATCCCTACAGAATGATACCCATAATATAAAAAAAACATTCTTCATTATGCAAAAAACAGCAGGCACCAAAATGCTTTCAGTGATCATATTTGAATGTAAAACAAGTTTATATGTACTGCTAGTTGAGATATTTCTGAGAGGTTTTATTTGACCGAAGAAACCGTTAACACAGAGGTAACAGATGGTGATATTTTTCCAAGAAAGAGTTGACTTCTGTTAAAACAGCTTAAAATTAAGTTTTCAGTTGATGTATTATTATTTTCCTGTCATACTCTGAAAAGAATAGCCAACACTGTTACAAATACAATCTTACACTGTTCCAAGTCATTAAAAGTTGAGTCTTATACCTCTGAGAAAACAATCCTACAGCTTTAATACCTCTGATTAGTTAAATGTGTTACTCTCTTTTGAGTTTGTGAAGATAAGAATCTGTAAGCACCACCTGACGATGATTGTACTATCTTGCCACCACAGACCATCATCATTCATTTTGTGTAAATCTCAGATTTAGAACTTTATAAGGTGATAATCAGTACAGCTAGTTGTGGTTCCCCCAAGTGGCCAACAAACAAAAGAAAAAATAATGTTTGTTAAAACGTTTGGCTCTTACCCTCTCTTAAAGGCATACTATGTAACTGTACAGCTCCTGCGTCCCGCCACTTCGGTCCCCCTACGCTGTAGTTCCCTAGTTCCAATGAGACAACCTATAGGGGGACCGAAGAGGGAAAAGTTACATAGTATGCCTTTAACAATCGTAAATCTAAAGTTGTTGTTTTTGGCATTAATGAAACAAGGTGATGAAACAAAAGTCATTAAGATGTGTCTGGAAATCTTCTTGGACAGATACTGCTGGTAACTTGAGGCCAGATAGGAGGAAGGAGAGTTGACATGATACTGTTTCCCAGAGGTAGTGTAAACCATTCCCTATGATCAGCGAAGCATCACACGAAATTATAACGCACTCGCTTTAATGCCATTTATGCCAAGATAATGGTTAAGAGAAAGACATCAGAGTGACATCAGAGTGTATGCCTGTTAGTAATTGCCAATATCCATCTGATTAAAATATACTAATATTGATTAAAAAAATGTGTCTGAAAACATCAATATTGCTATTTGTAGCTCCCAGCAGGATTGAGAAATAATAGTCACCAGGGTGCTTGTCATGTTTGAAACATTTGTCTTACAGTGGAATATTATAACTAATTAACTAACTAATTATAACTATGTAAAAAATGCACTATTTTTTTAATTGCTCTAGTTTGTTCTTGGGGGAGACTCTAATTTAGTTGGATCCAGCCTGAATTAATGTGCCATTAATTTGTCAGTAATTCATATCTGTTCAGTGCAGGAGTCAGGCTGCAAAAGATTTAAATGTCATTAACAAGACATTATACCTCTAGATTATGAACTATATTCTGCTCTAGGCTTTAGAAATTGTATTGCTAACTGCTACTGTTAGACCTGAACCCAAAAGCACGACTATGAGACAGTCAGAGTTTGTAAGGAAAGTTCAGTTACCTTAACAGTTAAACTTAAACATAGGCAGGGTTAAAACCGGGAGATACTGTAAGTCACACAGGCTCAACAAATCCGAAGAGGGGCAGGCAGAATCCAAGGTCTGAAAAAGAGGCAAATATAGGCTCAGAACAGGCAGATCAAGCAAATATAAACTAAGTAATGCTGGAGAGCTTGGCAGTAACACACAAGACAATCTGGCAAGGGACTAAGTGAGAGTAGACTAAGACTGGTATATATGCTGAGGGACTAATGAGAGAATGGGCTGCAGGCGAAATGACGTAAGTTGATGATAAAGCAAAACCAGATTAAAACAAACTGTTAGTGGAATTCATGACAGAAATATATGTTATTTTAACAGGAAAGTGGTTGTTTACTCATTCCTTCTGTTTTTTTTTATATCATCTGTTTCAAGATTTAGCTTTTTACTTAATCTTAAAATCCTTATTTCTGCCTGTTTCTTTTACTCATCATATTTACTCATATCCAGTCACAACTTTGTCTTTTTTTTCTGCTGATAATTGTACTTAAGAGGTATACTTTATGGTTGTATTTATATGCTGTGTTTCATTGTCTTGTGCTATTTAACATAGAGCAGATATCCCACCTGTGTCAGTTAATTTGTTATCAAGATCAATGGTTGCGTAAATCCCATGATTCACATGGTTTTGACTCATGTTATGGTGTAACTATTTCAAGTGTTTTGGAGTGACCACAAGGCAATGAAATGATCTTTCAAGTGCAAAGGTGAAAGACTTCAGAATTGGACAGTGCCCATGCAGCCACAATTAATAACAACACAAAACGACAACAAAAATGCGACAACAAGAAGTGCATTTATTGCATATGCAGATTCTGACAACTGTGCATTGGTAATTATGTTGCGCATTAAATGTCTACCACAGTGTCAGAAATAAAATTAATAATAGCCAAGGTGCAGCCACAACAAGAAGTGCATGTACCCTGCCTGTCAACTGTGCTCATATGTTATAAAAGGAGTTGGCTATCATCACAGTCTTAGCAATTATATTTCCATTGCAAACAAAAGTAACTTGTAGGCTTACTTGCTAGAAATATTTATGCTTCTTCTTGTTCCAACCAGATTCAAATAAGTGGGATTAATTCATGTTTGCACTACCGTACGTGCACTGTTGATAAGTAATAGGCCTTTCATTTCAAATTTAAAATATTAGATGAGGCTATGACAGGTGCACAATATACAAACTCACATAACACAAGCTATAGTGCGAGAACATGCACACCAGACACCCTCAAGCCGACACACACAGACACATCGTATTGTAAATAGTTAAATAGTTTATTGATCTCCAGTATCACCAGATGCAATTTAGATGAGATTCAATACACACACAGAGGCCCTGCTCTCCAGTTGAATGGATAGGTTAAGCGTTGAAGTCAAAGTAGTAAAGCACCAGTACAGCACAGCACATTACATTTCACTTGGAGTCATTCATGCCTGTCCACTTTGTAATGGGACTGGTATAGCATGAAGAGATCAATAGAGGTATTTGTGAGGGGGACGGTGAATAAGGAGTCATCGTAAGCCATTTCAAAGGCATGAGAAGATTCTCTCTGTGACATTGTTTGGCATTTAATATCTATACATGACTATTTCAAATAAAACGGACAAAGCAAAGTAGATGAATACTATCAATGCTCTTCTCAGTCTCAATCTTCATCCCTTCACTGTTTACTTAAAAACGCAACAAAGAGCAAAGGAAAAGCTGTTACTGAATGAGCCTGTGGTTTAAGAGTATTATAGTTTTTCTTCTGTCGGCCCACACAAACGTGTAAATGTGTTGATGTTCGTAATGTAGTTCTGGTGAGGTAATGTGCTGCTGTAACCATGGCAACTACTCCGGTACATGCACATGCAAGGACACTACTCATTTCACTACCGGCTCTGAGTGGTCCGACCAACACAAACCAGCATTTAGGCATGTTTTCTTGGTGGATGTGGCACAATATCTCTCCAGTCATATCAGCCATTAGCACTATCGTCAGCAGTAATAAAAGAGCTGCACACAGCAAGCACCTCATGGCCAAGTGGGAATTTGTCAGGTGTGTATATACATTTTTTTCCTGCCCGACACAAATACACGGAAGCACATACATGTGCACGCAAAGGTGAGTTTATAAATTACAATTACCATGCTTTCAAAGATGAAGCTATGTAGCAACAACTACTGCACTCATGTCATTTCATTTTCAGTGCCCCTTCATTGCATTGCAAGATTTTGTGTTCCTTGGCCAACCAAAGCTATCAAAACTTGTCTGAGCACATACAAACATAAGCACAACTGCACTCTTTGCCATTGCAACTGATTTGGTGTAAGCACAGCCCTCCCTTTCCTAACAATCTGGTGTGCCAACAGAATGCAGGATGGTTTTATAGGATCCCTCTAACACTGCAGCAGCTGCCCGACACTGCGGATGTCTCATCTGTTTGCTGACGTGTGTGTGTGTGAGTTCAGTGTGTGTAAGAGTAAAAGCTGACATGATGGTATGCGGAAACATAGGGAGGTAGAAGAGTAAGCAGAATGACTGCAAGGCAAACACCAGCTGTGATGGTTGGATATGCGTAGAATCACTTTCCAGGCGCAGTGGATTGATTAGGGGAAGGGGAAAGGGAAAGCCATGATTCTCATAATCTTCGCCATAAAGTCTGTATCTCATGCAGGCTTTCATTTCCTAAAACGCAGGGCTCAGAAACTGAATACTAGCATGTGGGAAGCTTCTGTTTCTACAGTGAATAATCAGTCTTAAGATTTTTCAAAAAGTGGCCCTGCCAAATTGAATAAAGAGATTATATTGTTTTGATTAGCACTATCTTACGCTGTAATGCCAGCCAGAATTTATGGAGCTACAGATATTAAAGATATTTGGGTTTACCAATATTCTTTTTTGTTTTTACTTAAACATATTACATGAACAAACATTTTGATAAGAATTGTTTGTCTCTAAATATTTGGGACTAAGATATAGTATGTAGTGAGTTGGACATTTTACAGTACAAAAATAAATGTGTCACTGCTTACTGGTGGACACACTGTAATGGAGAAACTAGTTCTAAAATAACTTAAGCATGCCATTGGCATCTCCTGTTGCTTAAAGGGTGACATAAATGCAAGGTACCGATATGTTGTCGATCAGCTACTAGCAGCCAATTTCTCAGTGGGGCTCTAGACTGATTTAAGTAGTAATATTAACTATCTGTATGTAACCTTTTCTATCTGGCTTTCATAACATATTAAATATCTTGAATTTTCATCTAAAAACTATGGAACAGTGGCTGTGATGCGTTGATGATAAGAATTCATGCGCATTCACTGGATTAGTGTAATTAGTAGGAACTCAAGCAAGGCTGGGTACATATTGATTTTGTTCTAAATTATCTTGGTGATTGGTGTGCATACTGTGTGATACCTGATACTTCCGACAACCCGTCACATATAGCAAAGTGTGGAATCAGCTCTACTGAGAGGCCTTTTGTCATAATAATAATCCTGTTATTGAATAGTTCATCTAAATACCTTTTTATGGACATAATCCAGAATTTAAGACCGAATTTGTCAATGCTGTCAATCATGGCCCCTGTTTTGATTTTTTTTTTTTACATAGAAGTAGATTTGGCTCCGTTTTTGGCTCTGCTGCCTCTGATGCCGGCTTAATGGCGGAATAACTCGGTCCCCCCATTCCATGTCCGTACCTTTTTTTTAATACAGAGCAGCGAAGCCGAATAATGGAGCTATAGTAAGGGGAGCCAAAACTGAATGGGTTGTTGAATCCCATGTTTTCTGATCTAGGCAGGCAACAACTGACTTGGTTGTCTTATTTCACAGTCTGTGGGTTGCAGGCACTTTAGAGACTCAAATGTATAAAAGTGTCAAATACGTGGAAAAACAAGAACAAAAAGTATGTATTTACCTTGGTACCGAAATACCCACCATAAGAAAGTTATGCCAATTATAAAGTTTTTAGGTAAAGAACTTCACTTTGAACTATAATTTTTTTGCTTTTATTGGATATGACAGTTTAAGACAGGAAAGTGGGAGAGAGAGGGGGATGACATGCAGCCACGGGTTGGAATTGAACCTGGGCCACTGCGGTAAGGACTGAGCCTTAGTACGTGGGGCACATGCTCAACCAGGTGAGCTACCAGGTCGCCTCAGTTTAAGCTATGTTTTAATGAAACCTATTTTTTGGAGCTTAACCAGTTTTTATTGTGAGATAAGTAGTTTGTTGGCAACTGTACCTGTATTGTGATGAATTGCAGAGTGAATATGTGCAAAAGTTTCTCTTGAAGTAATATCAGCTCAGCATTTTGCTCCCTGCTAGTGTGTCTGAGCCAAGGCTTTAGATAATGACTAGATCAGTGTCAGAAAGCTATCCAAGTACATATCCCTCCAACGATTTCTATTTCAAGTTATCTTTAGCGCTCTCCTTTTTTCTAGTATATTTTCCAGTATATGCAGGGTCATACTTGAGGGATTAGAAGGTTGCTCATCCCATTGTTAAGATTTTTGAAAGTACTAATGATAATAACAGATTTCACACCTTGTTTTTGGAAATGCAAATTAATTCAGCATTCAGTTATGACAGAAAGTAACTTTTAGCTATAAATGGTTATCTTCCCTCTATCTCTGGTTCAATTTCTGCTGGAGACTTTCAACCCTCTCCCCATCTCACTCTGGAACTGCTGCAAGTACTAGAGACTATTAGCAGAAATGTAAGTAATTTAGCCAGGTGCCACGACTTCCTAAGCTTAAAATATAATAAAATCTTACTAGCAGTTCTAAACTGAGTAGTGCAGCAGAGATACAATTGATTAGGGAGTTTTGTGCAGCACTGATCTATTCTGAAAAATATAAAATAATTTAAATTACAAAGTTGACTGAGAAAAGAAAGTCTTTTTTGATATGTTCCTAAATGTAAGAATCAGCAAGAATTATTGCTACATTCATAACCTCATCCTGAAAGATCAGATCACTGTGATAAATCACCCACACATGATCTAATGTTAGACTTCTTTGGTGGAAATGGCAAAGATTTACTTCAGACTTTATATTGCTAAGATGTACTACGTTTTGAGACATCCAGCACATGAATTCTTAAAATGTAAAGAGTGGTTGGATCATTGGCTTGGAGACACAGACGGGCATCACTAGCTTAGCAATGACTTAATGTGTTTCGCTTGTGTTTTAAACTGCTATGGGAGACCATGTAGAAAGAAATTTGACAAAGAATGGCCCCTTGTATTGGAAATGTATGAATCAGTTAAGAGCAGTGTTGATGACACTACAAACTGCTGATGGGCATTCATTTAAAGCAAGATGGGTGATGTGCTGAAGGAGGCACTAAGGTCTAAAAGGATTAACAGTAAAGGTGTGCTTACTTGTATTAAAGGACGTAATGAAGTGTGTCTCTGCTATACTCTTCATACAGTACTGTATAAGCTCAGTGCTCTTCCTCAGGCAGCACTGATTGATTTGACTGCATTGCATACATATCTAGATAGATGTCATGTTACAGCCTCTCTAATGTTTGTATGGGGCTCTCAGTGTGCTCTTGTTAATTTGCATGCATCAGAATAAGCTTCCACTTGTCTCTGTTGTTTCTCACCGATGCTCTTTTTCCCCAGAATGTAGGAGACATAAGTCTTTAAAATCTACACCTGTTTTTGTTCATCTACTTTAATTGTTAGCTGCAGAAGTGAATCTGAATATTTACTGTAGGCACCAGATATATGAAAGGCTGTTTGCTTCCAATCTGTTAAACTACCATCACTTCCTTCGTATCTGACACATAGTGTTCTGCTTGATTTGCTGCATTGATTTTTCTTTAAGAATACTGCAGTAGCTTAAAGATGCTCGTTGACAATTTTGAATGTAGAATTGTGGCGTATAGATTAAGCATCCAGGTCACATAAATGTGTTGATACTGCTTGTGAGCACACATAACACAGGATCAAATACTGTTAATATTGGCTGCACAGCCAGAGCGCAGCAAGCATCATACTCTGCAGAGCAAAGCAGTAAGCTCCACTGCTCCCTGTGAAGCTGATGACCTACTTTTCCACTCCAGGCGATGACTTACTATACCGTATCCAGCCATGTAAAATTCCTCCATCGCTTTTTCACTCTGCATATGAAATAGGTTGGAGGGAGAGGGGAGCTGGCTGCCATGCTGGCTGAAACACTTGTGATGGTAGTTTGTAGACAGTCACCCACTAGAACCTGTATGTAGTGATACAGTGAGCTAATCTAGGTCTTTGTTCCCTGTCTGGTAGCCTGAATCGGTGGAGTAGCTGCATGAAATAATTCAAAGACTGCCACTATCTGCAGGCTAATAAAAAGAGGATAGAGAAAGGCTTGATTGCAGGCTGGGTGAAAAATATGAGATTGTTAGTTACAGCCTGCTGACAGAGGGCAATGGACTAGAACCAAGTGTGTTCCACTTAAAAATGAGTTTCTTGAATTAACACACACACACACACACACACACACACACACACACACACACACACACACACACACACACACACGATCAACTGAGTGATTGATGTACTAGAAATGTTGCCTAAATAATTTAGGTCACATTGTGGCCTTCCTGCCTTAAACAATGTAATAATTTAAGAATCAGAAAGTTCGTCTTTCATCTAACACCATCGTTTTTGGTGTATATTGACCATTATGTCCTCACAGAATAGACTTGTAGTCTTCAGCCGTTTTCTCATATAAACTCCAGACAATGCCTGAAGTATCAGGTCCCAACATTTTCTGGAGTTTCGCATGCGAACATGTAGCACACAACAGGAGATTGTCCGTATCAGATGCGTTCTCACCTACTAGAAATACTCCTTTTGGTTTATGCAAGGGTGGCGCCTGGGTAGAGCGTGCAGGAGGCAGGACATGACATGTATTACACCGCTGTCACAGAGCCGTTCCTCATAAAGAACCAAATCTCTTGCCGGTCCTTGAATTTGTCCAGTGTTTTCAGCATTGGCCCTTATCCGACAGAAGTTCCCGAAACTCATTGTCTCACCAGATAGACATTTTCATTGCCATCTTCATGTAAATCACTCTTCTTCGCCCTTGGATGTTTATTTTTTTCTGCTTTCGTGCGAGCCGCGATAGATAGGTCATCAACACTCCCACTCGCTCGCTGTGATTTCTCCGCACAATGTGCTGCTCTATTCACACATGATCTCAATCAGGGATTGCACGAGTTTGTACAAGGGAACTAGCAGGTTAAAGGCTGATTGATGTCTGATCCAACGGACATTTGCGTTCTCACATACATCTCTGCTGGGTAATGTCTATAATTTCAGGTTTGTAGTGCATTTGTGAAAGGGGCTTTGTCAGGTTGATTTCATAAGCATTATTCAGTTCAACATTAAGCAGATGCACTCAATCCTTTAATGTATTAATAATTGTTTCTGCTGCGTTTTCTGTGTTTCATGAGGTTTATGACTGCATTTTCAACCTTTACTGTCAATTTTGCTCTGTTTTGGTCACAACCACTAATAGAAATATCTGACTCTTTAGCTGCTAAATGCTCCACTATGTTCAGCAGCTAGTCACTACATTGGCTGGCTTCCATTTGGTTGCTGGACAGGTAGTGCACAGTGAATTTATAGAGCTTTTTTGCAACTGCCTGCTCTTGCTGGAAACAATGCAAATGAGAGTGGTGAGAACAAACCAAAATGGTTAAATTGAAACAACTTAAGTTATGCACTCCGTAGAACTGAGAGGAACTAAATAGTTGGGTGATAATTCTCTGTGGGTTTATCATTATATACAGTATTACCTCCCCTTTTTAATGATTAAGCTAAGGAGTTAGTTGGTTGTAAAGATCATGCACAATAACTGTGAACTATCACGGTTTTCAGAAAACATATTAGAGTTGGCTTCCAATGGCCAAAATTTATTGAATACTAATGCTGCTGTGTCTTGTTAAGTTATTGTGCACATTTGTCACTTAGTCATTATATTCAATTTTGATTTCACATTACAGTAGTGAGAATATGTATTCCTGCTACTACAGACCTTTATACATCAGATAATGTATACCCAGATGAACTTCACATTTTGGGTCAGGAAGAAAACTGTACTTACAAATTACTCATGTCTGCTTGTGTCAGTCAGCTCCCTCACTACATTGCCACATGGCTTTAAATAGCAACAGCCTCATTGTTGTGTATTTTGCCCATTGTCATCAACGCCCAGAGGAGGTTAACCTTTTAAATGGCTGTGAAAGCTAGTTGGATGTGAGCAATCGTGATACCAATGTAGAGCGAAGGAGGAATCGTGTCAAAGCCAGGCAAGTGAGTCATTCTCCCATGGCAGTCACTTAAACAATAGATGGCCTATGATGCTGGCATACTGTGCTGATGTGATTTGTTACATGTCTCCACAGAAGAAATGCGAAAGCATAGGGCTGTGTGACACAAAGATGTGAAACAGTGTTTGTGATTATAGGCCTCCCAAGGATGCTGATATATTGTTTTGAAATAGCAGAATGGATTTAGTGTGTGTGTGTGTGTGTGTGTGTGTGTGTGTGTGTGTGTGTGTGTGTGTGTGTGTGTGTGTGTGTGTGTGTGTGTGTGTGTGTGTGTGTGTGTGTGTGTGTGTGTGTCAGTGTTGGTCAGCCAATGCACCATTTTGGTTCAGACTGAAATGTCTCAACTATTAGCTGGATTGCCATGAAATGTTGTACAAACATTCATGGTCCCCAGAAGATGAAGCATTAGGTAACACCGCTAGCAGGTTTAGCAGGTCATTCTTATCCAGTGAAATATCTCAATATTTATTAAATGGATTGGAAGACCCTTAACATACACACTAAACTAAGATGGTGAACATGGTTAACACCTGCCTAGGTGTTAGCATTGTCACTGTGAGCAAGTTAGCATGCTGCTGCTGCTAGCATGACTCTTAGCTAATAGCTAGTATTTTTCTTCAGAGTCAGAATGATGCTGCTTGCAAATAAGAATTTAGTTCCACGTAGAGCAAGCTGAGTGGGTTTTGCCTGCAGCCGGAGCAGGACCTCACTAACTTGTCCAGTAATTAAATGTGCCATGACAAGTTTATTTTTTTCCCGTGAGACAGCTTTTTTTTAATTGCCCTTTTCTGGTTATTTCCCTCAAGGCATACATTTCATCTAACAGTTGGAGGGGACAATATACATAACATTTCTTAAGAGCAATTTTTGAAGGGGACACAAATAATAGAGCCGAGATAGGATATGTGTAGTTGTGGAACTCCAGTAAGTAGGCTGGCAAGCTATTTTATTCACTTTTAAAGAGTATTTTCTGAGAACTAAGCCTCCTAGCAAGCAAGCTAGCTAACTAGCCGGCCGGCTAGTTATGATGTGCTTTCTTTCTTTTCTGTATTGTTAAATTTTTACAGAGAGATACATTTTAGAATCACAAGCCTGAAATTACTCACCTAACATTGTAAATTAACAACCTGTAAAAATGATTCACTCATTTTGGTTTTAATGCCATAATTAGAAAAGGTTCTTGGGAAGTATTAACTAGGTCATTTAGTGGTGAGGTGTGCAAGGAGGAGTCTGCACTGGGGATGATGAGTTACAGAGTTCTCTATAAAACAGTCTGCCATCCTGACACTTGCTCATATTTGCATTTCCTTGCAGTAAAGCAAACCACTAATCTGCTTAAAGTAAAGTGATGCAGAAAGCAAGAACAAAACAAGTGATTGCCTGCTGCTGCTCACTGAATGCTTTGAACTTCATTGTCACTCAATGCAACACTCTAAATATTAAGCCTGCGTTACAATCTTGCTTTTCATTTTGCTTGTAGTTGCTGGACTTTCAGCTGAACTTGTATTTATGTGCAAATTGGCAGATAATCTGTTATGAATAATCATGAATGTACCAGGCACTCGTGTTAGTTCTCGTCCCACCACTTTTTCTCTTGACCGGTGCCCTCCATGCTCAGTCCGCTCACATGCTCACAGTTTCTCCGCATCGTCATCCTCCCCCACCATCTCCTGCTCATTTGTCACTCTTGTACACCTTTACTGTCAGTGCCTCCTATCTGTCCGTTTGTTTAACTGTCATTTGATAAAAGTGCTTTTTCTCCTCAAGCTTTCCTCCATATTGTCCTCCATGTCATTGTATTTTAAATTGTGATTAATTACTTTCAGTGTTATTAGTTTTTGATGGATATATGCTGCTTTGTTCCTGCTCAGTATCTCCACACCTTACAGGGTTAAGGTGGTACTGTGTCAGCTTTACCAAAGGGAATCTGTGCCCTGTGAGCTACACCAGAGCAATTTTTACCTCCTCCCCATTGTATTCAGCTATTCTCAGCAAGTTTATAATATGACTTATGTGGCCCTTAAGCTCATAAGTAAAGCATATGGATCAAACACAGGTTGCTGCATGATTAAGTTATTAAACATTTTGTATTGTTATGCTTCAGTGAAGTTTTTTTTTTACACAGTATGGATTTTAAAGTTATGTGAAAATGTTTCAGCTACTCAAGACAGTTTGACTCCATACAGTCAGACTCAAAATGCATAACTTGGTTAGGGTATAAGTACAATAGTGTATGTCTGCAACTATAGCGATTATTTTCATCACTGATTATCATGTTGATTATCTCTTACGATTAATTATTTAGCCAATATGATGTCATAATTTGCAATAAAATGTCCAACACAGTTTCCCAGAACAAAAGGCGTCCTCTTTAAATTGCAAACTCTCCTAACCCCAGATATAATATAGTTGATTTACAATGATATAAAACAGAAAACAACAGCAAATCCTCATGTTTGAGAAGTTGAAAACAGTGAATATTTGTCATTTTTGCCTGATAAATAATTTAAACAATTAGTCAATTGTAAAAATTGTGTCTATGAATTTTCTGTCAATTTACTTATCAATTAACTCTGCAGTAAGTAGAAAGCAACAACAACAAAAAACGTGAGCATTTCACGTAGAGTAAGAACGCTTCCTGCAGCTCTCTCTCTGTATGACTCTCTCTCAATGACCTGTGATTGGCCAAAGTCACAGCTAGATTGTCTTAAGCCTGACAACAGAGCCAAGCAGAGGTGCAGAAGTCTAACTTTCTGCCAGACCACTTGAATAACAATATGCTGAAAGCTTAATATGGAATTTTTGCGCAATGATGCCAAAAATATAATGCCTACCAGCTTTAATCAACTAAGTGTTTCAGCACTATAACAGCCACTTGTTTATACAGTAGATCAGATGTAGGTTGACATGCGTGGCCTGGTTGACAGGAGGGGGGTAAAGTTTTATAATGATACAATATTATATTGATTCATTGGACAAGGGTAAAATATTTGTTAACATCACAAAGTCTACCACGATACAAATTCAATTCAGGGGCCCTCGATCGATATGAGAGGATATCAAATGCCCATTTACTTTAATATAATCAGTTCCGTTTATATTAACCCAAAAATCAACTAAAATATGATTTTATAATGTTGTTACTGAATTCTTCCAGCCATTTAAATGAAAAAAAAACTATTCATTTTAATAAAAAGAATACACATAAAGTGGAAATTTCAAAATAAAGTTGCATCTTTAAAAAGATATGTACCCGCGGCCCTTTGCTGCGTGTCTCTCCCCCCTTTTCTGTCTATCTGCACTATCTAATAAATAAAACCTAGATATATTCATTGATGGTATTGAATCAAGGATCAGTGAATCGATATACTGAGCCAGATCAATGTATTGTTAAACCCCTAGTTGACAGGTGATTGACCTGTGAGATTCTGTGTGGATGTTTGTGTGTTTTCCACAATCGGGATATCTCATCAGTCCATGAATGGAGGCTTTGTGTCATCAGCAATGGGGAACTGAGACCCTGGCCAAGTTGTGGATGTGAGTGGATCTGGGAGAGTATTGGATGTGTTTTAGAGAGATGGTTCTCTTTTCTGTAGCCTGAGCACTTGTGATCCCCATTCCTCATGCTACAAATCATGTTGTTATCAATTCTCTGGGTTCTGGTGCTCACTGAAAACCAACTCAGAAACAAGTATGAATAGTTAGGGTTGAAGAAACAGAAAGAGGTGGCATCATCTTCTCATTGCCAGAAAGGGATTCTGAGTCTGTTGCAATGACACAAAGAAAAGAGCTTGCCCACCCTGCCAGCAGAGCACACAGACAACTCTTTGTGATACTAATCAGTGTTCATTCCTGCATCAACACTGTTGGTTGGATACATCTGTTCACTTAGAATATTCTGTAGATTTATTCGTAATAGCTAAACTGAATGTTTTTAGCAATAGTGTTTGATCTTCTCTGCTGGGTAGATTATTGTTCACTGATTACTCATGTCAATATTTGAGCTCCGTGTGAGACAGTTGTTGAAATCAAATATGCATCTAGTAATTTTTTTGCACATAAAACTGTATTAATATCCTGTGCAGCGGCTTTTTGTTCCCTTGTGATTAAGTGTTGTTTTAACAGTCATAAATGTCAGTACCTGAATTATCAATGTTTGGTTGTGTCCCATCGGGATAAATTAATGGCCTGCCTGTTTGTTATCATGAATAATTTAATAAGTTAAACTGTTTACCGAGTTTAAGACCGAGGTTTTTGCCCTCTCAGAGAAATATAAAACAGATTTCCCTAATGTGTTCAGAAGACTACAAAGAGGTGCATCATTGTCCGATAATCACTCTTATTTACAGAGTCCTGTAGTTACTCTATATACACCCAAAAATATTTTTGGATTAATGGCTCAGCTCTTATCACACTTTGTATAATTTTGGAGTCTTTCTGATATATCAGTGAACTAACATCGGCCAATTTTAGCTAACAGATATATTTTACTGGTATGAAAGTTGTCCAGTAAGTAGCTAATAAAGTTCTGCAGTACTGAATATTTAATGTTAATATTACTGGCTTGCTGACAACACACTACCTCATTAAATTTGCATTATTGTTGATTATAGTTTTCAGCCACACTAGAGGCGTGGCTCTCGGGATGGCAATGTCAGTGTTGGTCGGTCCACCACTTTGGTCCAGACTGAAATATCTCAACAAGTATTTGATGGATTGCCATTCAAATGTGGTACAGACATTCATGTTCCCCTTAGGATGAATTCTAACAACTTTGGCGATCCCTTAATTTTTCATCTAGTGCCATCATCATGCCAACATTGAAATGTTTATGACTACACACTTTTAAAACCAACGACATCTCCATCAGCCTCAGCTGTACCTTGTGTGCTAATAGATGTTAGTATGCCAAGATGCTAAACTACTGTAAGATGGTGATCATGGTGAACATTATACTAAACATCAGCACTGTCATTATGAGCATGTTAGCAAACTAATGTCAGCATTAGCTCAAAGCACCACTAGTGCACGAATACAGTATCATAGAGCTGCTAGTGTTCTTTTAGACTCTTAGTCCTGTTCCGCTATAACATGTCCCACCCAGTACATATCTTGGCCACAAATTATCCTAACCCTTTTCAAAAATGTTTATATTATGTGTTTGCTAGTAGAAAGAACAAATCTTTATTTGTCACACACACAATCGTACAATGTGCAGTGAAATTTGTTTTCTGCATTTAACCCATCCAAACTAATTAGGAGCAGTTGGCGGCCATAGTCCAGCACCTAGGGACCACTCCAGTTGTTGCAACAGTACTTAGTCAAGGTACAGTGGCAAGAGTTAGCATGCATATCTTTATGGTGGGAGAAAACCAGAGCACCTGGAGGAAAACCACTCAAACACAGGGAGAACATGCACCGGTGCTGTGTTATATGTTATAGACATATTGGCTGATATATTTTTATCTAAACTCCCAAATATCAGTATGTGCCTTAAAAAAAAACAAAAAAAACAACGGCTAAGCTCTAATATATTTTGTTTTGTTTTTCATGTTAACACAGAGAAAGAGATAATTAAAACAGTAATCATGATTTATGATAAATTCTGCAGTGAAGATGAATAAAAATGGTAAGTTTGTATAGCACAGTTTATTGCCCTCTGGCTGCTGCGATAAGATGACCTGATACAAAATCAAAAGTCAATTCAAAGGTTTTCCACAGAAGAAGACTGGCCGTGTCTCCTAGTGTGTAATGTGTTTAGTTGTTCATTATCAAATGAATATTTGAATATTTACCACCACCATCAATTCCAAGTATTCCTTTTGGCTTGAAATTTTACATTTGCATTCGCATGAACTGGGGTAGACGCTCCATATTCATGCGCCATCTTGAAATACATTAGCCGGTAAGGGACATACAGGACATACTGCTCCGCCTTTCACGTTTTCACTGTCACATGATAAACTCACAGGTAGAGCTGTAATCGGGCCTTAAAAGTACGGCCCGAAAAGGCCCGAGCCCGACAGAGTTCGGCCCGAGCCCGACAAGTACATTTTTATTGACAGCCTTTTAAAAGCCCGAACCCGTTTACAGCCCGACTGTACAAAAGGCCGTCTATCAGCAGTCATTAGAGTGTCGGAGAATAGCGCGGACACGCGCTTCACACTGCGAGCGGGCACACTCACCACTCAGCGGAAAAGGGAGAGAAAGAAAAAAGAGACTGCGCCGCACGCACACAGCTCCTTTGTCTTTCGTAAAAAATGAGTCATTTATACATGTTTTAACATCATTTATTCATGACTAACAGAGGCTACAGGCCACTTGGAAGTTGGAACACCGAAATTAATGAACTCCTCCAGAGACCAGCCTCCGTTTCACCTCCTCAGGATCCAATTTCACGCTAATCGAAACGCATCAGCTGACCGCTCATTTACCATGGCAACCCGAAGCGCAAGCCCGAGCCCGGCCCGAGCCCGTGTAAAATAATAGAAATCAAGACCGAACCTTACCGAACCTTACCGAACCCGTCGGGTCCCGTCGGGTTCGGGCAAAGATCTTCAGCTCTACTCACAGGTGATGCTAATGCTGCTAATGGGTATCGTAGCTTCCCGGCCCCGGCAAGTTTGAAGAAGGAAACATGGAGGACCGTACGTATTCAAAATCCAAATTTCAGGAACAGGAGTCTTCTTCTTCGCCCGGAAAAAGAAAAAGGATATTAGAAAGAGCAAGAGACCGGCTTTTTGAAGCATGAAGGCTACCGTAGAATGCGATATATGATCTCAACACTAGATGGGAGAAATTCCTACACATTGGACCTTTAAACACCTTGAGCATAAAGAATGAGGGTGCCCTCCTTTTTTTTTTTTTTTTTTACTGCTGCTCAAGTGTTCACCTCCCTTTTGGACCTTGAAATATTAATGGATGAGTTTTATTCTGGAGTCAGGAAGGTGACCTTTTATGCATCTGTGTGTGCACAGATGAGAGTCCACTTTCCACTACACACTTTACAGGACTTTTATTTTCAAACAAGCGCCTATAAATATGAGGCTGTTTTCATATTATTTGTTCATATTTATCCCATAAAAGAAAACTTTGATGTTACAGATAGAAGTAGATCTAAAAGAAGATACTTTACTAGCTGTGATAAAAGTTTGTGTTCCTAGAGATAGAATGGTGAATGAATAGAAGCACCAGCCTAGTTACATAATTTAATCTTGATTAGCTTTAAATATGATTAAAACCTTTCTGCATCAGGATTCACTCAGATATAAATTGTGAATAAAAAAGGATTAAAGAGAGAAGGTGAAAATGACCCGGAAACGTGTACCAGTAATAATAAATATCCATATATTATTTGTTATTTGTATTCAATTAAATATTTGTTTTGTGTGTGTTGGGTTGCTCTACTTCTTGTCATAGAGACACAAATCACCTTGAATTCCAGCTACCTCTATGCCTTCATTCATATGACAGTGAATGCAGCCCCAGACATTGCTTTTACACCCCTCCCTTTCCCCTGCGTTCCTCCCTCTCACTCAGAAAAGTGTTGGATGTGTATGAATATGATGAGTGTTGACATTACTGCTGGTCCCACTTGCTCCATCAGCCCTGGGCTGGGCTAATGTTTGTTGGCAGGGCTGGGTCAGGTGGTGTGAAGGGACAGTGCATGGTGGCATGGTCCTGACAGCACAAGGGAAATGCCAAAAGACTCAGACTCATTCATTTCAACAAGATATCAACTATTATTTGAAAAGAAACAAAAACTGTTTTTGTGCATGATGACTTCTCTACTGTCTGACACAGAAAAAAAATCACTTGGCTGTCTCAGTTCTAATCCTCTTAAGGTTTTCATTCTTACAGTAATCTATCTTTAATTCTTTATTTTTAATCCACAGAACTAGGACTTTCCTTGCCCTTTTAGGTGTCTTCCATCCATACTACTGATTTCAGCTCATGACTGTAAATATTTTCCATCACCATTTTCCCAAATTGTATCAATTCCTAGATTATTTTAAACTGATTGTTCATTTCCGGTTTCTGTTGATTGCAGTTTATGTCCTGACACTATAAAAAGTAAAGGTGCCCTGTGGTGTGTGTGTTTGTGCACAAACAAAGTTTACATTCTGTGTAACCCACCAAAATAGGTCTACTAAACAACGTCGATCAATGCATTTCCTTCCACATAATACAATTGTTTGCTTTTTAAATGTAAAGCTTGTATTGTGTACAACCATGTTTGCTAGCTTGCAGTCTTCCTTGCATTTGTGGTGTTAACGCCACCAACCAAATCAGCGGAATAGTGTCAAAACACAAACAAGCAAAATGGGGACAAACTCGTAAAAACATTGCTCATAGCTCTAGCAGTGGACAAAAACTGCACAAAGTACCTTTACATTTCAGAGATTAGATAGATGATAAATTTGACAAAGCTATATAGGTTGTGAATAGTTCACAGTGATTGATTTCCTACCTCAAGTGTCTGCAAGTTGATTTTCAGAGCTCACTGATGTGAATAGAAACCAGTTTCTGCCTGGAGAGGAAAAAATCATTATACACATCTATGGTATGCTTTGGAAAATATATGAAATTTGTACTTATTAGATTAAAACATGCAAAGCCACCTTTAAAGGATCTTTCTTTCATCATGTACTTGTAAATTGAGAAAAGTATTCCTACCATGAAGCATTAAACCTTTAAAAAAAAAAAATGAAACCATCCCTCCACCCTTCTTCTATCACAGTGAAACAACATTGAAATGAATACGTTTTTTTTTTCTGTCTGTACATTATGTTGTCAGACATGGAAACATAAATAAACCAGACAACCCACAAGTCAAAATGTGATGTTAGTGGCTGGACATCACTAGGTCGCACATTTTTTCAAAGCAGAGACAGCATACCCAAAGTTCAACCCTGTTCCACTTACAAAGACAACAAATAACTCTAATGTTTTAATGTTCCAACAGGCGCTGGGGAATCTGGGAAGAGTACCATTGTAAAGCAGATGAAGTAAGTTACAAAAAGCAATTTTTGTCTTACTTTTTCTTTATGTTTGCCTTTTTCGGTTTCACCCAAAGATGTATTCTCCACCTTGAAATAAGTGTTTCAACTATGAAATAATGGTGTCTTGATTGTAATAATACTTGTTTCACGAAAGAAGAACAAATAATCTGTCAACTTGTGTTTCTGTTGTTCTCTTTTCCTTGGACTGTAAGAAAATGTTTCAGCTGTACATTAACTTTTAAATCCTGATGCTGGCTAATAAGAGCAAACTTTACCACACTTCCACCTGATGAGTCTCTTCTCAGATAATTTTTGGGGCATTTTTAGGCCTTTATTTTCACAGGACAGATGAAGACATTAAAGGGGAGAGAGAGGGGGGAATGACATGCAGCAAAGGGCCGTAGGTCAGAGTCGAACCCACGGCCGCTGCGTCAAGGAGTAAACCTCTATATGTGCGCCTGCTCTACCAACCCTTACGAAACCAAAATATATTGCAGTACATTGGAAAATATCATGTGATATATTGGGCACTATATTCCCATATATGTGATTTGATATTTATATTTTCCAATATATTGCCATATATGCATACATCATATATGTTTATATATTGATAGCCTACATATAAAAAAATATATTGCAATCAAGACCTTGCAATATATTTTTTTATATGTAGGCTATCAATATATAAATTTTGTCATGTTTCTTAATACTATAATATGTATTATATACAAACTTGATTTCAAGGAGTCGGTGGAGCGGGTGGGGGGGGTGGGTTAAGGGAGAGCTCTAGCGAGTGTGAATGTATAAGTGCTGTATTGTATTGTATTGTCCTTGTCTTATTGTCCATTGTCTCGAGGACCCCCTCGAAAACGAGATGCTTCATCTCAAGGGGTTATCCTCTTAAATAAACAATTTCAATTTCAATAGTTATGCCAAAAGTGTAGCTAGCTAGCCGCTATATTTTCCCATTGTATTGAATGGAACACATAGTTAGCTAGCTTCTCCTCCTAACAAGAACCCTCACATTCATAAAAATGTCTTAAATTCAAATTGGACTGTTAGCTTTTGTTAGCTTTGTAAGACCTTGGGGTAGCTGTGATATAAGTGTTGTGATGAAATTCAAACTGTAATTAAAGCTGCGAGCAGCGATGGACGGGCCCTCGCGCCTCTGCGTGCGTCAGGGTTACCGGCGGACACTGCTCCTTGTACCCGGCGCCATTTGGGTGGCACTCAGACGCGCCCGTAAAAATCCTCACTAATGAAAAGGGAACTCCCCGCTGAGTTCAATGATACCTCACACAAGACTCTACGTCATACAGTTCATTAGCTGTGAAAGGGGTGTGGCCAAAATATAGGGGCCGGGCCAAACCTTTACCCATAAAAATGTAAGTCTGCTGAGTTCATTGATACCTCACATAAGACTCTACCATAAACGGGTCACCATTTATAAAAAAGGGTGTGGCTAAGCACAAAGGGGCGGGCCAAACAATCACCAATGAAGAAGGAAGTCTCTGCTGAGTTTAATGATACCTCACACAAGGGTCTACGTCAAACAGGTCATTAGTTTTAAAAGGGGGCGTGACGTAAGCATAGGGGGCAGGCCAAACCATCATCAATGAAGAATTAACTTTCTGCTGAATTCAATGACACCTCACACAAGACTCTACCTTAAACGGTTCAAATGTTATGAAAGGGGCGTGGCCTGATTAAGTGGGCATGGTTAAAATATAGGGTGTGGCTCAGTATCACATGTTGACCACACATTATAAGTTTCATGTAAATCGGATGATGTTTGTCATATAAGGCAGATTTCCTGATGGCAGCGGGGGGCGCTATGACCAAAAGTCAATGTTGGCCTGTAGGTGTCTTCAGGCCTGGACCCTTGTGATTCGTGAGAAATTTCGGGCAGATACGACAACGTACACTCAAGTTACAACAACTTCTTTTTTCATCGCTAAACACTCAAAATGGCCGCCCCACCACGGCCACGCCCTATGACGAAGTTTTTCTTTTAACAACTTTTCTTCTTTAAGGTGTTGAGATGATACAGACATACAAGTTTGAAGTTGATCGGATGAAATCTCTAGGAGGAGTTCGTTAAAGTGGCCAAAATCGCACTAATTTCGAACTTGGCAAAAAATGGCGGACTTCCTGTTGGGTTTAGGGTATGGCTCCAATGACGGTTTTTGTACATCTTGACATGTGACATATTTCTACCAAGTTTCGTGAGTCTACGCCAAATGCACTGCAGGGGCTCAATTTCTTTAAAGTGCCCATATTATGAAAAAAACACTTTTTCTGGGATTTGGGGTGTTCTTTTGTGTCTCTGGTGCTTCCACACACATACAAACTGTGAAAAAAATCCATCCATGCTGTTTTGAGTGAGATACAGGTTTCTGAATGTGTCCTGCCTTCAGTCTCCTAGTGAGCTGTTCAAAATTGGCTCGGACTGTGACGTCACAGTCCGAAATGACAACTTGCTAACCACAACCGTTAGCTCGTTAGCATGCTAACCGTTAGCATTAGCATGCTAACGCTAATGCTAACGATCATCTACGTGGTTCTCAATAGCAAAGCACTGCTACAACACACACAAGTTCACCATAATCTACAAAAGAACTACTTACATTGTGTGCCCTCATTTAGAAGTCTCCCAGCTAATCCTGCCTTGTAACTGACCAAAGTTGGAGAAACAGGCTCTCTTTTACTGTCTCTAGAGTTAGCTAGCTGACGTGATCTACATCTGAACTACTGAGCATGTGCGAGTGCAATCAAAGATAGTACAGAAGAAGAAGATGAAAAGAGGTCTCACTCTGTAGCTAAAACAGAAACCAGGTGAAAAGAGGATCTGCAGCAGTGAGAGAGAGCTGTGCAGTACAACAACAATATGGTGTTTTTTGAAAATTAAACCATGTAAACCTATTCTGGTACAACCTTAAAATACAGTTATGAACCTGAAAATGAGCATAATATGGGCGCTTTAACTTTGTAGGGGGCGCTAGCGAGCCATTTTTGCGCACGTATTCCCGAAACCCTTAAAATACATACATTTTCACCAGACTTGATGCGACTGCCAATTTTGGTGAGTTGTTGAATATGTTAAGCCCCTCAAAAAGCCAATTCATTTGCAGAAAAAAATAATAATTCCTTCAGTTTCAATAGGGCCTTCGCCGCTGTCGGCGCTCGGGCCCTAAATATATTATAGTTATGCCGGCAGCCGGCCGCGGAGCCCCGGTAGTGCAGTAATCCACAAAGCGTGACTTTGCCCTGGGTATGGAGCCCAGCAGGCTGCCGCTTTCTCGTCAGACTGTGTGGAGGTCCTAAAGTCCGACACGTCTTCCCAAATTTGCAATTAGCCATCAATTTTCGTAACCGGCCCATATTTGAGCTTTATATAGTTGATTCTGTTGCGTCTCAAATGTGCGTGCATGGGGATTCGCTCAACTAATCAGCGCGCGTCTCTAATGTGTGTGTATGGGGATTCGCTCAACCAATCAGTGCGCAGCTCATGAGCATACAATATTTGGAAGAAAAGCTCTTGAAAATAGGGCCAAAACAAATGGATGCATAAGGGCCAATAAAATATCAACCAGGCCATTTTCAGTCCAACCAATGTTACATACCCCATTAGGAGACCATAAAGAACAGTGTGAAATACCCTATATAATCATTCTATCACCCCTTTAATGTATGTCCCTAAGTATTGTTTTTGTACTGTGGGTTTTGTCTCCTTGTCATTGAGTGATTTTCGGTCTTGTTTTGTATTATGTTCTGTTTCCTGTTTTATTGTGATAGTCCATTTTCTTTCTTGTCATATCTAGTTCTGCTTCCTGTGTTTTCCCGCCTGTGTGATTGTCTAATGTGCTCCACCTGTTCCCCTGCCCTGGTGTCACCTGTCCTGTGTTTGCTCGTTACCTAGTTAATTTAGCCTCTGTGTTTCCCTTTGTGTCTTGTCAGATTGTTTTGTGTCCGTTGTCTTGCCTGCGTGAGTTTTTGTTCCTCGCCCTGCTAGTTTGTGTCCTGGTCCTGTCTATTGAGTTAGTTTCTATCCTGTCAGTTTGTTTCAGCCTTGTGCTTTTTTGTATTTTTCCTTGGGTTTTTACCAGCCTTAGTGCTGCCGTGTTTTTGTTAATAAATCCCCTTCCTCAAACCTTCTCCTGCCTACCTTCCTGGATTGGGTCCTTTATTCCCTGCCTCCACGTTTTACATTTACTTTTAAAAATCTTCTTCCTGAATAGGGTTGGGTACTGAAATCCGGTGCTAATACGACACAGGTGCCTTCACAACCTGTATCTACCGGACCGAATAGCAAGCGGAATTTCGGCGCCTCCTTCCGGTGCTACTGATATGTCTGCTCTGCTCTCTGGTGCTCTGAAACAGACGTTAAGACACCGGGCAAAAATTATGTATGCCATATATTAAAAAAAAATTTAAAAAAAAATTTAAAAAATTATTTTTAAAATTTTTTTAAAAAAATTTTAAAAAAATTAAAAAATAATATAATAAAATAAAAAAAAAAAACACCCCCCCATATTTGTTTCCATATAAGTTTACATATATTTAGAATATATTCTACCATATATTAAACATATCTGTACATTTATTTTTCCATATAGGTTTACATATATTTAAAATATATTCTACCATATATTAAACATATCTGTACATATGTTTCCATATAATTTTACATATATTTAAAATATATTCTACCATATATTAAACACATATCTGTACATATGTTTCCATATAATTTTAAATATATTTAAAATATATTCTACCATATATTAAACACATATCTGTACATATGTTTCCATATAATTTTACATATATTTAAAATGTATTCTTCCATATATTTAACATATATTCTACCATATATTAAACAAAGATGTGAAACTATATCTTTACATATATTACCAATACGTTTTCCCATATAAATGGGAATACATTATGGTGGATATTTATAAATATAAATATATAAATATATATTTTGGAATATATGAAAGTGGCAATAATTTGTATATTTTGCAATATATATTGCAATATATAATATATTGTATAATATATGTATCATCAATATATTATTCCATGTTTTTTCAATATATAATATTTGTAAAATGTAATGGAAAATAATATATTGTAATATATTACAATATATTTCAAGTAATATATTGGTAAATATATTTTCCTTTCGTAAGGGAACTGTGCCAGCCCATGTCTGTTCTCACTGTTAAAGTTGCCATACCTCACTGATCTTCTGCGTTTGTCTCAGACACTCAGGCACTGAACATATACAGTAAATCATCAAAACATTGGTAGATACATAAATTTGACTTCCTCCCATGTGGTTTCTAGGATACAGTATGGCCTCTCCTGTTTTGTTACTGTATTTTACTGCTTATAGCACAAGAACGGTGTGAAGAGTTTGGGAATACAGAGGATATTGTATTGCCTGTGCACCAATCAGAACACACACAGACAGAGGAGCCTAAATGGCTTAATAATTCACATTCCTCTGGGCTAGCCAGGCATTGAATCCATTTTTAATGACCTTGGAGCAGGAACAGTCTGTCACTTTTTGAAGCCAGGTTATTACAGGAATACTGTACAGATAAATCAGCCTGCAAGACCGAAACACTTGTTTATTATGTAACATTACACAGTGATGTATCCTTTGTGTGTGTGTGTGTGTGTGTGTGTGTGTATGTGTGTGTGTGTGTGTGTGGGTGTATATATATATATATATATATATATATATATATATATATATATATATATATATATATATATATATATATATATATATATATATATATATATATAGGTTGTGTATATATATATAGGTTGTGTATGTATATATATATTTATGTATGTGTATATATATATATACATATGTATGTATGTATGTATATATATATACACACATAGATAGATAGATAGATAGATAGATAGATAGATAGATAGATAGATAGATAGATAGATAGATTGATCTATGGTACTACAACAGTCCATAAAAATCCCCCAACAACGACAACCTAAAAAACAAAATAAAATCTATACAGGTTGCGAACTTGCTACCTTACTGTAGAAAGTGGATAGATGTGCATTAGTCTAAAAACATGCTTTAAAATACACTCTGTCATTTGGTAACTATTCCAGCTGATGTCTTTGTTGTGGCTAAGAAGAGTTACCATTGAGTTATACTTATCTAGAGTGCCTATATTTATGTAAATTATTCAAGTTTAGCTATTTTCAACAGTGCATCAGTCAAGTCTTGAATGTGTAGAGCACTGTTGTCTCTCCATTTGCAAAAAAATAAAACTTTTTGGCTAAAGCAAAAGCTACAGATATCAACTTATTGTCTTGTTGATTAGGCAATCTGACAGAACCCCTATTATACGGAGTACGGCCGGTCGGGCTGAATACAAACTTTTGTCACAGCACAGTAGCACATTACCATAACATATGTAGATATTTTGTTTATAACTTCTTTATAGATATGTTTTGTTTTGATTTGAGAAATATCTCTTCCTAGTTAACATTTATCTCAATATAAATGTGTTTTAGTGTAAACATGACATTAAATGAGAGGAAGTTAGGAAAACTGTTTTCATAAAGCAGCTTAAAGACTAGGCAACTCTTGGTTTGCTAAATTGCTACTGTACGTTATTATTTGCATCAACACGCTGTTAAAAGCCGTAGGCAGGTTCACCTCAGAATTAATGTGGGGTCGTCTCAGTATGCTCTCTCTCACTTCCCACTGCAGCCTGATGAAGTCTGGATGATTGCATCTGATGATAGGATGCACAGACACTTAGTTCCCTCGCTCTCAGGTTCTGAGTAATAATATACTGCATAAACTGGATGCTGCATAGTTGATGCAGTTTCACTGGATCATCGTACACAGCATTCTGAAAATAATAATTGTAACGCAGAGTTTACAGTATATGCTTCTTGGTGACAGAAAAAAACTGCTTTTCAGCATCAAAATGTTTCGCCTTTTGACACCCAATTACTGTTCATGTATTATTTCATTTATAACAGAATGTGTTTTTCATGTTCAACTTAATAATTGATGTATTGATGCTGAAATATACTCACTGATAATCCGTTATTAATCAGTTATTAGTGCTGTGAAACCCTAATTTGAATATGGCAAAAATGGCTACCCACTTATGCTTGCCAGTGCCACCATAATAATTTCCATTTTTAAGCTGCTATAACCAATGATTTTATTTTAACAAAGGATCAAGTGACTACATATATGAATGGTGCTGCTCTTAGTGATGAACCCACAGATTATTGTAACCCAACACTGCAGTTGCCCTCAGCTTTACTTAGTGTTAGTGTTTTAAATGACACAGGAAAGACAAATCTGCAAACCTATCCTTTAATGTACACTTTAATAAATGTTGCATATGTTTTAATTCTTAGGATCATCCATGAAGATGGCTACTCAGAAGATGAGTGCAAGCAGTACAGAGCAGTGGTTTATAGTAATACCATCCAGTCTATTATGGCCATTGTTAAAGCCATGGCCAGTCTCAAGATAGACTACAGCAACCCTGGCAGAGTGGTAAGACACACAAGCACACACATGCTTAAAAACACTTTGTATTCTTTGTGAGAGCAGATGGCTGACCAGCCTAAAAAAAAATCATCATTGTGTGAGAATGAAGAATTGAGTTGCCTTACTAACTGTGGACAGATCAAGATCTTCCTCAGGCCACAACAAAACAAAGCCTGTTTTATCAACAGCATCTTGCAGTTGTATACCTGGTGCAGTCCTTAAGACTTATGCTTGCCCAGAACTGAAATCACAAGAGTGTGTCTTTGTTTCTACAACATACTGTGTCCCTTTCATTTTTATCTGTCTCAAAATAATGGAAGACAAACTGTTGTGTCCACTGTCCATTATCTCTAAAACAAACATTTTTTCTCCTTCACTTCACTTCATATTCCAGTATAACCTGGTGAACAAAGATTATTTAAACACTGTGATGCCTCTGGGAAAACAGGTCTGCTTCATAAATCACGCCTCCTCTTGGCAATTCCTGTTCCATCAACTGTAAGCTGTGCAACGTCAAATGTTGGAAAGTGATTTTCCACATTCATCTTACAGCAGCCCTTTTTCAGCTGTAGAATTGCTGTAACTAGAAACTAGAACACAGTGTAATCCTTCTTGGCTCCATCCTTGTAACCTGCAGGGAAATGGTCCTTGTCTTACGAACTTCACCTCCTCCAACTTTGATCTGCTCGCTCATTAAAGTAATAGTCAGAGAAAGAAGTGGCTGCAAGTGTGGTTAATGCCAGCCGCTGCAGCAGCAGTGAGAGCTGTTTTGGGGATTGGATTTATTCAAAAGTTCTGGCAAGACACATTTTAACCGCACGTTTAGTTTGCCAGGTGCTTTCTGCAGCCTTAGCAATGACACAAATGAATTTCTTGTTTTGAAGGCTACTACCTGTAAAAAAAAGAATTTTGTGTTTTTTAATAACTGATTCATCATTTACACTGTGTTCCAAATTATTATGCAAATTATATTTTACACTGATTTTCCTATTATTATTATTATTATTATTATTTATTATTATATATATATATATATATATATATATACATACACTTTTCAAGTCACCAACCGTTAGGGTATAAGTCGAATTTCAGTGAACAAACCCCCCAATGAAAACAGTATTGTTTCAAAAACAAAAAACTCAAAATGCACTCTTCCAAATTATTATGTACTGCACAGTTTCAAAGCATTGTATAGGTTGCAAAGAACTGAAAATGGTCATTTGCTGAATTTGCATTATTAGGAGGTCATATTTACTGAAATCAAAGGATATTTCAATCAAACACATCTTAACAGGGCAAGTTACATGTTAACATAGGACCCCTTCTTTGATATCACCTTCACAATTCTTGCATCCATTGAACCTGAGTTTCTGCTTGAATTTCTTTGCAGGATGTCACAATATCCTCCCAGAGCTGCTGTTTTGATGCGAACTGCCTCCCACCCTCATAGATCTTTTGCTTGTGGATGCTCTAAAGGTTGTCAATAGGGTTGAGATCAGGGGAGGATGGGGGCCACACCGTGAGTTTCTCTCCTTTTATGCCCATAGCAGCCTATGACACAGAGGTATTCTATGCTGCACGAGATGGTGCATTGTCATGCATGAAGATGATTTTTCTACGGAAGGCACGGTTCTTGTTTTTGTACCATGGAAGAAAGTGGTCAGTCAGAAACACTACATACTTTGCCAAGGTCATTTTCACACCTTCAGGGACCATGAAGGGGCCTATCACATCTCTCCCCATGATTCCGGACCTATACATGACTCAGCCACCTCCCTGCTAACGTCGCAGCCTTATTGGGACATGGTGGCCATCCACCAACCATCCACTACTCCATCCATCTGGACCATCCAGGGTTGCACGGCACTCCTCAGTAAACAACAGTTTGTTTGAAAATTAGTCTTCATGTATTCTGGGCCCACTGCAACCGTTTCTGCTTATGAGCATTGGTTAGGGGTGGCAGAATAGTAGGTTTATGCACAACTGCAAGCCTCTGGAGGATCCTACACCTTGAGGTTCGCGGGACCAGCAGCTGTTTGCTGCTTTATAATGGCATTTTAGCAGCTACTCTCTTAATCCAATGAATTTGTCTGGCAGAAACCTTCCTCATTATGCTTTTTTCTGCACAAACCTGTGTGCTCTGAATCGGCCACAAATCAGCAAATGACCATTTTCAGTTCTTTACAACCTATAAAATGCTTTGTAACTCTGTTGTGCATAATAATGTGGAACAGTGCATTTTGAGTTTTTTATTTTTTTTTAAATACTGTTTTCATTGGGTGGTTTGTTCAATGACATTTGCCTTATACCCTAACTGTTAGTGATTTGAAAATTATATTATATATACGGTACTGTGCAAAAGTCTTAGACAGGTGTGAAGAAATGCTGTAAACTAAGAATGAAAATAATGATTGTTTATTTTTATCAATTTACAAAATGCAAAGTGAGCGAACAAAAGAAAAATCTAAAATCATTTCAATATTTGGTATTACTGCCCTTTGCCTTCAAACCAGCATCAATTCTTATAGGTACTTGCAAAAAGTCAGGGATTTTGTAGGATTGTAGTCAGGTGTATGATCAACCCATTATAGTGTATAGGTGCATCAGCAAGGTCTCTCCCAGACAAATATTTCAAAGCAGACTGGTGTTTCAAGATGTGCTGTTCAAGCTCTTTTGAAAAAGCACAAATAAATGGGCAACGCTGAGGATTGTAGACGCAGTGGTCGGCCAAGGAAACTTAGTGCAGCAGATGAAAAACACATCAAGCTTATTTCCCTTCGAAATCGAAAGATGTCCAGCAGTGCCATCAGCTCAGAACTGGCAGAAACCAGTGGGACCCAGGTACACCCATCTACTGTCCGGAGAAGTCTGGCCAAAAGTGGTCTTCATGGAAGAGTTGCAGCCAAAAAGCCATACCTCCGACATTGAAACAAGGCCAAGCGACTCAACTATGCAAGAAAACATAGGAACTGGGGTGCAGAAAAATGGCAGCAGGTGCTCTGGACTGATGAGTCAAAATTTGAAATATTTGGCTGTAGCATAAGGCAGGTTGTTCGCTGAAGGGCTGGAGAGCGGTACAGTAATGAGTGTCTGCAGGCAACAGTGAAGAATGGTGGAGGTTCCTTGCAAGTTTGGGGCTGCATTTCTGCAAATGGAGTTGGAGATTTGGTCAGGATTAATGGTATCCTCAATGCCGAGAAATACAGGCAGATGCATGATATCCATCATGCAATACCATCAGGGAGGCGTATGATTGGCCCCAAATTTATTCTGCAGCAGGACAACGACCCCAAACATACAGCCAAGGTCATTAAGAACTATCTTCAGCGTAAAAAAGAACAAGAAGTCCTGGAAGTGATGGCATGGCCCCCACAGAGCCCTGATCTCAGCATCATGGAGTCTGTCTGGGATAACATGAAGAGACAGAAGGATTTGAGGAAGCCTTCATCCACAGAAGATCTGTGGTTAGTTCTCCAAGATGTTTGGATCAACCTACCAGTCGAATTCCTTCAAAAACTTTGTGCAAGTGTACTTAGAAGAATTGATGAAGAATTGTCTTGAAGGCGAAGGGTGGTCACACCAAATATTGATTTGATTTAGATTTCTCTTCTGTTCATTCACTGCATTTTGTTAATTGATGAAAAGAAACTATTACCACTTTCTTAGTTTACAGCATTTTTTCATACCTGCCTAAAACTTTTGCACAGTACTGTATATTATATCATTTGCATTGACTATTTAGGAAAATCTGTGTAAAATATCATTTGCATAATAATTTGGAACACAGTGTAGTTTGCATGTCTCTCTTTTTTGTCTGGACTAACATTACATCGTCATCTTCAATTAAATGTTAGCTAAATCCCCTGAACAGCAACTGTCCAATCATAGCTTAGCAACTCTACAGTAACTAGGCAAATCAGGCCAAGCTTTGGATTTTACTACAAATTACTACGGATATTGGGAGTTAAATCTACCATTATTTATCGTAAGTATTGCAAACTGTGTTGCCTTATGAGAATGGAAAGCTTGACAGGCAACAGTAACTAATGGGGTCAGGACTCAGCGACTGGTCAATTTGCATCAGTTTAAAACATTTACTGGTTTCAGTTTCTCTTTTACTTCTTTATAGAATAGATGTATCGTTGTATGTTTATATAGTTATACATTTAAATGAACTTTGAGTTGAACCTTGGATGCCATTTGTGATTTTTTTTGTTGACATTTAATAGATATAAGGGTTAATCAATTAATCAAAACAATTTCATTAATCAACAGTGGAAATAATAATGAACACATTCACAGAACCTTGTCAGCACATTCAATGAACCCTTATACAGAAACACATACAGTACATACAGACAGACACCCTGTACACACAGACACATGGAGACACACACCACCACCATCAACATCAACAAGTCGCAGCTTCAGGCAGAGATCCAGTCTACTGCACCCTGTGAACACTTATCAGCCTGTGAACAAGCTGTCAGTGAGGTCTAACAGTGGCTGAAGGACTGTGTGTCAGAGTTGTTTTGCTGTGATGCCAGCGTATGTGCGCTGTAACTGAAGATGTAATAAAAGGATTGAGGACTCTGCTGTGGTCATTAGAGCCCAATGGATGGACTTTTCTTTTTTCCTCTGACAGATCTGTCAAATGGCTATATATTAGTCAGTTAGTTTGTTCATATGCAGAATGCAGACACAAAAACAAATCTTTATCAAAGTTTCCCCTTCAATGTACATATTGGTATGTAAGTGTTGCATTAAGATAGACTTACATAAATGTTGACCCATCCTTTAATGATGCATTATTATTATTTAAATCAATACAAAAATCTATACAGCAGATAAAGATTTACAGTTTCCATGTTTCCATTTGGCAGTGATGCTCTCATTGCAGCTATCCTGTCCTGCGTCCTTATTGCCCACTGCAGGACGATGCCCAGCAGCTCTTCGCCCTGTCTGCAGCTGCTGAAGAACAGGGCATCTTTCCTGATGATCTGTCCAATGTGATGAGGCGTTTGTGGGGTGACAGAGGCATACAGAGCTGCTTTGCACGGTCGCGAGAGTACCAACTCAACGATTCTGCAGCATAGTGAGTGTGAATTTGTATGTACATTTTAAACTGGGATGCCACAAAATACATGTTTATGCTTTAAAATAACTCTACTTCAATAAAGAAATATCTTCCAGCCTTGTGGAATAATAAATCTGTGATTTTTAATACACTACTCAGTTTTATAACATTCAGGCTGTCATTATCAATGTTGACACGACATATCCTCTTCTATTTGTACATCAATCTTCAAGCAATCTGCTCCTGCATGCACCGACTCTGTTTCACCACTATAAATGTAAATGTGGCTACCTGTCAAATATGCTCTATTTTTTATCCTGTATACCTGTTTGATATTTATATTAGAAAGTAGTTTTGCAACCGAAACATTGCACTTAAATGTTATTTTTTTAAAGATTATTAAACAGCTGAAGAAAGTGACAGTGAGAAAGGTTTTGGTGTTTTTTATATTTTATTCATTTTATGTTGATCTAATATAAAGGGGTGTTTTATATTCCTGCCATTAGGGATGTTGTTGTCTTGGTGTTGTCATGGATCCAATGGTGCAATCCTTTCAGCCTCTCTCATGTGTGCTGCAGTCTTTAACTTCTCTAGGGAGCTATCAAGACTGGAAATATAGTCCAATAACTTCCATTTAGTGAGTATTGCTACCTCTCTGGGTTTGATTATTAAAAATTGTAACCTAATAAGCAGATAACAGAATAGTTTGTCTTGAGGGATGAAAAACAATTTAGTTGGCACCGCTTAGTCACACCTTTAGTTTATTTAGAAGAAGTTGATTCATTTTGTGGTAGTACTATATAAATGTAAAATATATATACTGTATGTATATATATATATATATATATATATATATATATATATATACAGTATATATATTTTCATATATATATATTTGTTTTATTAATGGCTGCTCTGATGAGATAGAAAACCATTTTTGTTTAATCATTTATTGTGTTTTTATTCACTCCAATAAATCTGCCAGGGTTTGTCGGCTCATTAATTAGTATAATTATGTGGACGTGAAATGCATAAAGATCTTTACAAGTGAAATGGTGAATATATATCACTTTCTGCCTGTGAAGTGAAGGTTGGCTGGACCACTAAAGCTCCCAGCTGGCCTTGGATGATGTAATGCTTGTGTAAGTGGATCAGGTTGTGTCAAGCATGGTGAAGACGGATAGAGGGAGAGTGAGAACGGAAGACAAGAGTTGTTAATGGAGAAATAAAAGAGAGGGAAATTGAAAGAAATGCAGCCAACTTGATAGACTGAGAGGAGACAACCTACTGCACTTTTCCTTTGTGTAACTCTTTTGATCTCTGTGTTGCATTTTGCATACTACATATCACAATTAATATATATATAACTTGATTTGAAGCCATGTTGATCACCTCAGAATTTTGTATTAAATAAAATAAATGTTTTTTTCATTAGTAAATAATATGCATGTTGCCATTACAATCCTCCCACTAAGGCTAGTATATTGTACTCTGAGTCTAGTGGTAATCCCTCAGTGGTCTCACATAGACATTTCAGTCAGCTTTTTCCCACAGGGAGTTATTATATGAATTCAGAGTAGGTATTTGGCATCCACACTCTGACCTCATCTCAATCCCGACAAGCACACCAAGCAAAGCACAGCGGATATTGGAGTGACAATAAAACGTTTACCCCCCAAAACCTGCTTCAGATACACAGCCTTGCAGGTGTTACCTATATCTATCGCAGAAGACATAATATATAGTTAACTAAGATGAATACATTTTTTCTTAAGAAATGTCATGACAGTCGAGAGGCAGTCGATAACCAGCAGTGCATACATGTACAGTATATGACAGGTTGGCAAGGAGTGCAGCTGCACACACGAGTGTGGCAGAAATGTCGATGTGTGGACAGTTCTTCATTGTGTGTGTTTGTGTGTGTGTGTGTGTGTGTGTGTGTGTGTGTGTGTGTGTGTGTGTGTGTGTGTGTGTGTGTTTGTGACATGTGTAGCCTGGTTTGTTTTTTTGTCTCTCTTCCTCCTTTTGCATGTTGAAATATATATATCCAAGTCTCTCTCTCTCTCTCTCTCTCTCTCTCTCTCTCTCTCTCTCTCTCTCTCTCTCTCTCTCTCTCTCTCTCTCTCTCTTTCGCTCTCTCTCTCTCTCTCTTAGTTACCTGAATGACCTGGAGAGGATAGCTAAAGCAGATTACATTCCCACCCAGCAAGATGTGCTGCGGACTCGGGTCAAGACCACTGGCATTGTGGAGACTCACTTCACCTTCAAGGAACTGCACTTCAAGTAAGGCCATATAGCACTGACCTAAAATTCACTGCCATCTACACTCTCACTCTGTCTCCCCTTTTATCAAAACAAGCAAGTATTCTGAGCGGTAATATGACCCCCAAGTGTTCACTCATCTCTGATGCTTGAATGTTATTTGGTGATACATAAAAGATTGTTTTACTAGCCACATAAGAGCACATGAAACATGACCGATACTGAATAAAATATAAATGTTCTGTTCTATTTTGGGAAAGCAGCAAGGCAGAAACCTAGCTTGGATATTAAAGTAAATGCCGGTATGTCATTGTATGTTTTCTTTTATGCCTCCGCGCAAGCAACAGCAGTGGCCAGAGGCTTTATGGTTTCGGGTTGTCCGCCCCATTCTCATGAGCGCGATATCTCAGCACCCCCTGGAGGGAATTTCTTCAAATTTAGTACAAACGTCCACTTGGACTCAAGAATGAACTGATTACATTTTGGAGGTCACAGGTCAAGGTTACTGTGACCTAAATGTTTGTTTCCATTATTCAACGCCATAACTCAGCAACAGAAGGGGAGATTCTGACAATATTTCCCATTTGGTCGAATACTACTGAATTGGTAACACTAATCTTGGGTGTCCACCTTGAAACTGTGGTGATTGTTTAGATCTTACAGTATGTTCTGCCGGGTTGAAGATGTGTGTGAATCATCCATGTTTTGCCAAAGAATACACTTACTGTAATACCTTTTAATTAAATTGCTTCAAAGTCTTCAGTACATATATTATGAGTCTGAACAGATAACAATGTAGTGCAACTTGACTGGTTGGCGGAGGCATACAACTGCAAGGCAGTAATTCTAGTTTACATCAGTTTAAGCAGTGACATCACTGTGTCAGCCTCCTCCACACACTATAGAAGCCAAATTATACCAGCAATTAAAAGCTTAATTATCACATATGCACTGAGAGCTGGGTAAATAAATTAGATCCTTCCCACCATGCTCTCACTCAATAAGCTTTATGGAGTGGTAACATTTAAATGTATCCTCCATGGTACAGTGCTGTAGGTCTTACATATAATATGCTCTGACCCACCCTGAGCACTCATGTGTGGGATAGTAATGGATGTATAGATATATCTCTTGATAGAGGATGTGCAAGAGATGCAGTAAGTGTTTTAACATTTTTTAACCAGACCAATACTGAACCAGATACAAGTAAGGGATAATAGCGAGTGACTCATTATTGCAACCCTTGTGTTGTCCTTCTGGGTCAAATATTTACACGTTTTTTTGACACTTTTGTCACTTATTTTGCCGCTTGTCATTACATTTTTTCTCAGTCGCTTTGGTACATTTCTCAGATCAGAATTGAAATTCTCAAAACTACCTGTTCAATCTTCACATCATTGTGTCACTTGTGCACATCAAAAAAGCAGCTTCTAATTTCTTTGAACAAGTTGCAAATGCTTTGGTACATCCATGCAAATGATTATGTACAATTCTCTGCTGTTTCCTACATTATCAAAGCAACTTCAGAAAAACTGTAAAACATTTTTGTCTCTTCGACATTTTTTTTAAACGTTTTTGTAGCATTTTTCGATGTTTTCGGCGCTTTCCCCCCCATTCCCACCAGTATACACTAACAGCAACTTATTCCTACTATTTCTACACTACTTTTTGGAATTTATGGTCAATAAACCTCATGTAGCCTATATGAAATTATATCTGACTTTTTAGTTAAAAAAGCAGAAAGTATTATTTATTAGTATTAAATATTTAACATCAGAGGATGCTGATGGATAATCACAGACTGTCAAATTTAAGTCAGAATAATGATATAAAATTAAATAAAACATCCAAAGTTCAATAAAAGTAGTAAACTGATCCTTAAGTTGACTTGTGAAGAGCATTTCCTGGAACCATCCGTGTTACTTTTGGGCAATTTGGTTGAAAGAAACCTAAATGTTCCGATATAGAAACTTTGAAAACGGGTCAAATTTGACCCAAAGACAACATGAGGGTTAAAAATGATCCTCAAGAGTCTAGGATCAGAACTGCGTCCATAGCATACAATGCCGTAATTGACCAATTGGAATCGAGTATTCAACGAAGTTGTGTAATAAGTATAGTGTAGGTGAATATACAAAATATGTCATATAAAATTGCAAAGTTGTTTTGTAAAGCAGCTAAACAGATCTGGATGATAAAAAAGCAGCCACATGGCTCTGGTGTGACCTGTTTCCTGATAAACTCTGATATTTACCTTCTGTCACAGCCTCAATATTTGGCCTGAATAATACATGGAGGCAATCAATAAGAAGAAAGTCACGTTTTCATAATTCTGTCCTGTTTGCCATAACAAGTACGGAAAGGAAATACTTATAGATACAGATAACTGTAATTTCTTTAAAAATGGCTTAATTTAGATTTGTCAAGGCGTCTGCTAACCTAAACACCTCATATTTGCTCTTTGTATCATCAAAATATAGTAGCTGTCCTGGATATGGTGGGCTGTCATCACTTCAGCTGTCTGTAGGGTTTTGCTCACATTTCTAACATTCTTCGATCACAGTGCTCAGCTTCCCAATTAGCCAGTGCTTTGCTGTGAATATAGAGGCCTGTCTGCCTCTCGTAGCCCCGCATTGACGCCTGCAGTCTTTCATCCGACAGACATCTCTCCACCTCCACACCTCTTTTGTTCCCAAAGCAGCCTCATGAAAACTTAATGTACATCCAGGGATGGAATGTCACCCTAACTTTCTATTTCCTTCCTTCTTTGCCATCATCCTTCCTGACTGTCCTCAACACTACCCCATTCTCTATCAGCTTTACCTTACTGTCTTTCATTGTGACCTCCTTCCTCCACATAAAGTGTATCTCCTCTGCTTCATTCCCTTTGCAGAATGTTTGATGTCGGAGGCCAACGCTCCGAGAGAAAGAAGTGGATCCACTGTTTCGAAGGAGTCACAGCCATTATTTTTTGTGTTGCACTGAGTGCTTATGACCTGGTGCTGGCTGAGGATGAGGAGATGGTAAGGAAAATTCCACCCTCTGGTGTGTGTCATTATCTGCATGGATAATATAATTTTACTAGCTTGATAAATCTGCTACTTTAGATTGTAAGGCATTACGAGGATATTAAAATCACCCATCTCTCCTTTTATTATAGCTTAATAATAATGAGCTCCAGGTGGTAACATTGGGTCAATGGACTTTAATGATCCATTCACAGTTAAACCAATGGAGTAATTATGTAGTTCAAGTGACTTGAACCATCTGACCCCAATTTCTTGAACTGCTTATGAATTTAAAGCAAGAACCCAGAAGAGACTTGGCCAAAAGATGCTCAAAAGCAGGGATCTTCAACATGGGGTCCGGGATCCCTAGGGAGTCCTCAGAGTCAATTCAGGGGGGCCTCCAAATTATTGTTAAAAAGTCCTCAAATGAATCCAACGTAATTTTAGCAAATATAAATCCCCACTGATGATAGGCTTACCTATAGGTAGGGTAGTCACTAGCAACCCACATATACATTTAAAATCATGGCAATTATTACAATTATTAAGCTATATTATAGCTTAGTATTCTATGCAAAACAATTATGTATAAAGGCTTTAGGCCGCCCTACACGTAATTGTAGGCCCAGTTTATTATGCAACTTCATTTTATACAATATATGTAGTAGTAGTAGGTCCCTGCTCAGTCTGTCTTTCAGCTAAGGAGTCCTTGGCTTAAACATGTTTGAAAACCCCTGCTCTAAAGAACCTCCTCTGTACTGGTTATTTCAAATATTGAACAACATTGTCCCCTGGTGGCAGCTCCGATGTGTTGTTGTGCTTCAGTCGAGGCTTTAAGTTATGACCAACTTTGCTTCTCTTTAGAATCGAATGCATGAGAGCATGAAGCTGTTTGACTCCATCTGCAACAACAAGTGGTTCACTGAGACCTCCATCATCCTCTTCCTGAACAAGAAGGATCTCTTTGAGGAGAAGATTACTCGCAGCCCTCTTACCATCTGCTACCCAGAATACACAGGTACTGCTTTAATAGTTGCACAGCTTCAGTGCAACCACAGACAGGTTGCTGTTGCTGCAGTCGGCACAGTGCCAGCTTACGAACAAATCGCAACATAAGAAAATGTAATCTGTCATATTAACAACAAATCACTTCCTCATCTTTCCAAACTCGCTTTCCAGGAGCCAACAAGTTTGATGAAGCTGCCAGTTACATTCAGACTAAGTTTGAGGACCTGAACAAGAAAAAGGACACAAAGGAGATCTACACTCACTTCACCTGTGCCACTGACACCAAGAACGTGCAGTTTGTCTTTGACGCCGTCACTGACGTCATTATTAAGAACAACCTGAAAGACTGTGGTCTTTTCTAAAGGTTAGGATAGAGGGATGATGAAATATGAAATGTTATCGAACCTAGAGCTGAGACGATTTGTCAATTGATCACTTAGTCGATCAACAGAAAATTAATTGGCAACAATTTGATAATTGATTAATTGTTTATGTAAGTAATTTTTTACAAAAATGCTAAAACCCCTTTGGCTCTAGCTTCTCGAATGTGAATATTTGTAATGGTAAACTGAATATCTTTGTGTTTGAAGTGTGGTTGGATAGGAAACAATCAATCAAGACTAAATAAATAATCGATTCATAAAGAAAATAATTGCCAGATTAATCAATAAAAAATGATTAGCTGCAGCCCTAATTTATTCACAGATGACTTGCATCCTAAAAGTGAGAAAAGTCTAACTCCTAGCAGCTCTCAAACTGTGATGATTAGTTAATTTTACTAACATGCATCAACTGTTATTCAGCTTGTTTATTGAACTTGTAAAACTGGCACAAATAAGACACTTTGTGGAGTGACTTACTGTAGAGCACTTGTTAAGATCAGGAACAAACGAGCTGACTAGGGTCGTGCTGGTTACACTTTTTAGCGTGACCTTCCATGTCACATTAGCTGTCTGGTGTTTGCTCTCAGGTCAGATCTTCAGGTCAGATTTAGTCTCAAGATCCACTTTACGATGGGGCCCTTACCTTTCTGTATGAATTAATAATAATGATGTGTAGACACAAATATGGCCACAATTTGGGTATTTCAAGCCATAATGTGCATGTGTTACACCACCTATTGACCATTCTCACAGATCCTTAGATAGCGCTAAAAGAGGTTAAAGTAAAGCATGTCATGTTTTGTACATATTGAATATTTTTGTGTTGGCAAATATAATGTAGACCTATCCAAGACTGTGTGATTTACTGTAGTAGCTGAGGACCAGATTAAACGGCATCAATTAGAAAACATAAATCCAAGTCCTTGTGCGTTAAAACAGTGAAATATCAGCTCTTCTCTCATTTTGAAGTTTTGTCTGAAGTTGCTTTTTTTTGTCTTTCTGTTCATGCAGAGCGATGCCCAACGCACACAGACTGCATGAGAGACTGCAAGAGCCATGTGATTATTACTGCTTTTCATAATGAAAACCATAACAGACTTGATTCCTAGAGGGGAACCTTAAAGAACGTCAACAATCACTGATTTGCAACCATTACATTCTCTGTCAATTGTGTTAATATTTTTATTTGAAATATATGTCTTACTACTCTTGATCAGGGGTTCTCATACTATTCATACTGAGTGCCTGCAAATATATATTTGATCAAGGACCCCCTTTTCGGTTTTCAAATTAGATTAGTAACCTAAACTAAATTATCCGACTGGTTTAAAGCTTTAGTGCGTAACTTTTTGATATTAATGAACGTCCGTTACATTCAAGCCATTGCCAAATGAGTTGCTACAAAGACTATCGGCTCCACACAATTCTCTCTGTATTTCTCAGTAAGGCTATGTTCAGAAGATTGTATGAAGGTAAATATGGTGCAAAACGTGAAAGCTTGTAGAATACGATGTGAGAACTTGCAGAACAAAAAATCTGAACGTGTATGTTAAAATTTGCACTTGTAAAACTAAAATTTGCACTTGTACAAAAATATTCACACACGTGGTCTGAAAAAATTTGCACTTGTAAAACTAAAATTTGCACTTGTAAAAAATATTCACACATGTGATCTGAATTTGAAGTCACAAAAATTAAAAAAACGAGAGCTTGTAAAAAAAATCTGAACTTGTAAATTGAAATTTTCACTTGTAGAAAATATTCACACACCTGTATTCTGAATGTGAAGTCTGACTGACTGACAATTTTACAAGTGCAAATTTTAACATACACGTTCAGATTTTTTGTTCTGCAAGTTCTCACATCGTATTCTACAAGCTCTCAGATTTTGCACCATATTTACCTTCATAAGGTTGTGGCGTCCCGTGACTTTCCCGTGCAGAAACTCCAGTGAAGATAATTACCTCTTCTGAAGAGTCCATCGTGTTTTTTAATCCTCCATGTCCTTCTTGGCTACTAGCAACTGCGTGGAGGAGGGGTGGGGGTGGTGCGCAATCACGTAAGGCTTGTATTATGTGGACGTGCTGACAGTTTTGTTGTCATTACTTAGAATTCCTCATGGGGGTGACAGAAACTACGCACTATAGCTTTAAGTGGAAAACAATTGTTGGAAGAGGAAAACTTATAACCCATTATCTCATCATGCCACATGGCAAATGAAATTACAGGAAAATTAAAGTATTTTTCATCCTCAATAGGCCTTTTAAGGACCAATTTTAAACAGGATTATTATTTGATGAGTCTCATTTTTTTTGGTATTCAGCTCTCTTTTTGAGTTTTTTAGGTTTTTATTTTACTTTCCTTATTTGCTTTTGAAGTTAAGTAAGAAGATACAGTACAAATAACTTTTTATAAAAATCACATTAACTTACGTTAGCTAATGTTGGCATTTTATGAACCTTTTGACTGCACAGAGCTTATTTTTTAGAAGAAAACAAACAAGCATGGAGAATGAAAATGGATAAAGGGAAAATAGTTTTTTGTACAATGTTTACACAGAATCAATATTCATGGTTGTACTAGTGCATTGTTCTGCATGTCCATAGATTAGCTTGTATCACCCGCAAACTGAATAACATTCCTTAAGTAACTTCTTCTTTAAAGAAACAAAACAGAAGTGGTTATGTGTCACTTTTAAGATATCTGCAAGATTTTTAACTGGTTATGTCTGTTTTTAACATGGATTATTCTGTAATATTTGTTCCATTTCAAGTCTTTACGTATGTTTGTGCCTTGATATCTGTTTACACGTGTTCTTTAGAGACATGTTATCTCCATAGCGTGAATTAGGGCTATTTCTACTCCACTTTGGTTCACATAACCCATGATTTAAAATGCACCACAACACGGAGATAAAGCTGTTCATTAATATTAAGATTAAAGTAATTCACTTGTTAAATGTAAATAAAAGTTTGCTCACATGATCTTTTATTCTACAGAGTGATGTGTCAAAAGAAAATGCACAAAAAGACCTCCATGTTCGGGCCAAACTTTATTTAAAATAAACTTAAACAGAATATAGAAAGAGAACCATAGAGTAGAAACAGAAAACATTTGCTGATGAAGATCATAAGATGGGGTTGAAAGCTCAGGAAAAGCTAATAAAGAGACCTTGAGTTGCTTGAGTTGAGATTATTATGTCTCACGTACTGAAGGTCAGAATTGAAATGGACTTCTGGGGATTGCCCCTGAAAGTGTTCTGTGTCACATTTTGAAAATAAATAAACACATATGAAAAGAAATGGACTTCTGTGCTCAAATATAGCAGTATATTTGTAAAAACACATATAAGACTATGACCCAGAGCACAGTTATGAAATATTATGGAGGGTTGCACTGGCATTGCAGTATGGAGTGTGTACAAATAGCGATATTTGTTTAATTCTTCACAGCTCTCAAAGAAAAACCTCAAAGTAGGTAAATCTATGTTTGTGCCACTTGGCCATTAGCGGAAAGTAACTGTACATTTCAGAAAGAAAATTCCATATAGACTCAGCAAAATTTCATAACAAGAATAGAGCAAGGTTGTAACTCCAGATACTTCACTGTATTAAGTAATGTATTTAAGTATAATCCTGACGTACTTGAGTGTTTCCATTTTGTGCTAATTTATACTTCTACTCCACTAGAGAGAAATATAATTGTTTTGCTGCACTGTATTTATTTTACAGATCTAGGTACTGGTTTTCATAAAAAAAAACAACAATGCAGACATTTAAGACACTGAGATTATTCATCTGACTCAGATGGTTTTTATTTACAAAACTGTTTAAGACCCAAAGAGATAAATTTATAAAACATTTCACAAAAAAAGATTTATAAAATGTCCAAAAAAATGACTACAAATTTTTGTAGCATAACTTTGTTTTTTTTCCTTTCCTACACCAATGGAGGGGCTCGTACTGGACTGAACAGGTCTATATGAAGTAATGAAAACCTGCTCCACCTCAAGCGGTTACCAGTGCAACGCTGCTTACACATTGATGCATTAGTATTAATAATCTAATAATGTCGTATAAAATAAGTCATATGTGCATATTTTTCGTTTTTGTGCCAGTTTTATACTTTAAGTCAATTTTGCTTATACTACATATAATGTACTTTTACTTCGGTAGGATTTTGGATGCAGGACTTTTGTTTGTATTCGAGCATTTTCACAGCTTTGTATTGGCACCTACTTTTACTAAAGTGAAGGGTCAGAGCAGTCCCCCACCACTGTGGCTGAATTACAATATAAAGTGTTATCAGCATCCAAAGAGGTAAGCTGAGGCAGAAGGTGCAGTCGTAAATGGTTTGCTTATGAAATGAGAACTAACTTGAGCCCAGCATCGTGATATTTGTAAACACCAATTAGGAAAATGGTGAATGGACTGTATGCAGACCTTGAAGGGTGTGAAAAGGTTTATGCAAAGACGATCCAAAATGGTATTATGGGAAATCGTGTTAACAAAGATCCACAAGGTGGCGACATGTAGATTCAGTCAATCCGCACATGTACTGTATATGCAGAGGCTTTCAGCCAAGCCAATTTTTACAAAAGTGGCGTTTTATGCTTTGCAATAATGTACACAACCTTGGGAAACTACAATAAAGCGTTGATCTTATAAATAAAGTAATCCTTTATTCAATGCAATAATCAGTGTAGTGATTCGTAATATTTAATAGTATCTGGATAAATGGTTAAAGGGAAGACGTTTTAAAATGTTCATTGAATCTATATTGCTCAATAAAATTGGCCTAATTATCCAACTCCAGATTGTTGAGTCTCAACAGTGTAATACACATGGATATATTATAAGAATATAATACAACACAATAAAGTTACAGTAGGAACCGCTGTAATTACACAGCGAGGTGTCTTGTTTCAGGCGACTTGCTATTGGCTGTTTTTGTGATGCTCTACGCTGATTTGCTGCAGCGAAAAGCTCAGCATCGTCAAAGTCAGCTAACAGACCTTCATGTGGTTCAGATGAGGGAAATCCACAGAGCGACACTTCATCTCTGAGCAGCTGTAAACCTGCGCAGTTGTGGATTGTGCTGAGGTTAACTCTGAACCAAATGCGAAGGTGAGTGTTATTACTAATACATCACGATATGTCTTAAGAGGTGTAATAGCCTAGTTGTGAAAAAACGCTCATCACTCATCTAATGCATTTTTTTTTTTTTTTGCAGAAACAATTACCAGGATTCTGAACTTTACTGCAGACATTTACTCACATGCTATGGTACGGTTTTTTTTCATGTGCTTTTATATATTTGGACAGTTTCTTAGATGCATAGCAGTGGCTTAATTGGGATTAGAAAGCTATAACTTTTTTCTCCTTTTAACGCAGTTCTTTATTGGAGTTTTTGGAAAGCCAGAGTGTTTTCATCCCTCAAGTCACAGTTAATTCAAACCAAACTGTCCTTGCCAAATGCATACAACTGGGTGAATCACTTTTCCTCGTTGTGTGAAGGCAGCCAAGGAGAACAGGGCATTTTAAGAGGTGCAGACTGTCCCACTGAGGATGTCTCTGTATGTCAGATAAGTCTCCCCCAGGGGCCAAATGGTTCAGCACCCACAGCTGTGACAACATCATGGCATTGTGGTGTCCCTACTACTCCAAACCAAACATTGGCAGGACAGGGAGGTTCCACCAACTGTATTTCAGGCCTGTGTGTAGGGATTTCAAAAACAGAGTGTAAATTGTAATTTCCCCACTGGGGATCAATAAACAGTATACATTATTAAATTATTATTATTATAAGAACCTGAAAAACAAAATGTATGACAAAAAAAGTTGAGCTCTTGATTGTACTAGGGACATGTTTTTGAGTCTGCTTTCTACCACAGAAATACTTGAAAAAAACGTTTGATGATTGTAAAGATCATGTTGCATCAACTGGACTGCATTGATTTCAGTTTATCTGAAGGCTGAAAGATGACATGATTCATAATTAATACATGCTCGTTGTGTAATTACAAAATCTTGCTGTCATTTCCTGCTTTATAATACAGTCCAGTCAACATCCTGTGAGTTAGGGGAATCCAGAGAGGATATGTGCCTCGGCACTCCTCCACGATTCAGCTTTACTTTGTTCAACCTTCCCCTCTTGGTGGAAGGGAGAGTCTTTCCCAGTATAAAATGTGCAGCCTGTTCTCAGAGCCACAACTTTTTCATTTTCTGGGATCAGACTGCATGGGATGGTCTCCATAAAGCTGCTCTGAGGTTTGTCAGGAATGCTTCACTTGTTATATGGTCATAGAGCAGAGTGATCTCAGCTGGTAAAACTCTTATTGGCCCAGTTCTGGAAATAACAGAGGGAACTGTGTCTTAGCTAGACCGGCCAGGGCATGATAGGATTTTTTGGAAGCCAGCCTAACTGCTCTGTAGACTCCTGTAAAAGTCAACCAAACCTTTTCGGTTAGAAGTGTTGTTTTTAAATAGACTGTATTTAAATTCTGCCTGCACCACTAATCTTTGTGTCTGTCTTATTGTGTAGCTGTGTTTAGGAGATTCTGCTGAATGCCTCCGGGACCAAATGCAGTGCATGATGAGATCCTTGCAGGACCTGAAGCAGATAAGCAGGCCGAGGCCACTGAGTGAACCATGTACTCGGTCCTTCGCTGTGACACGGCTCTGCAAACAGAGGGCACAGCAAGAGCGACTCAATCGTCTACGTGTTTCTGACGCCAGCACATATGACTCTGCCTGCTGCCTGGCCAGCACCCTGGAAGAAGAGGAAGAGCATCAGGAGCATGAACGGTTGGCACGAGACTCCCCAAGCAGTGAAAAGAGTCTGGACATTGACTCGGGTTACTCTGAGGCTTCTTGGCATGATGAAGGTGTGGTGCTGAGGAGGACCAGGAATGTGCGAGTCTCATCTTCTGCCTGCCTCCGCACAAACAGAGGACCTTCTGGCCGAATCCGCCCCAAATCCACCTCGGACGCTTGCCTGGAGCGCTGGACCTCATTTGAGGCCAGTGACCCAGAGGACTGGACAACATCGCTGCTGAGCCGCAGCAGGAACAGACAGCCTCTGGTTCTGGGGGACAACAGCTTTGCTGACCTAATAAAGAACTGGATGGACCTACCAGAGTGTCCTGAGCCAGCAGAACTAAAACCCAGTGCGGGCCGGCGTCTTGCCAAAGACATTTTGATCAATATGCGGCGCAGATTGGCAGGGATGTCTAAAAGTGTGGAGGTGAGGCCAAGGCCAGCAGACTCCACAAGGGTCTGCAGGGCTGCAGAGGCTCCCAAACGGATGTCCTGTCCTGTGGGACTCCAGACTCTCAAACCTTTCTTTCACCAGTCCCACACAGGCCTACATCAACCAGACACTGACTTCTGCCAGTTCACTGCTCTCATGAAGACAGGCAGCCGACAACCCATCATATGCAATGACATTATTGGATACATTTAAGTAAGGCTGTAATCGCAGACTGAGCCTTTAACACAAAATAAAATAAGATGGTTCTATTTTCATAATTGGATTTTTGTCTACAATGCTGACACATCAGTAATAAAAGTGTTTTGGATTTAATGAAAATGTGTTCTGTTCCTGCCTGAGTTTCAGCAGTGCTAACTGTAAAAAAGTTTCTTCTTAATCCTTCATAAATTAAGTTATGTTAATAGGGGTGAAGGTGTCTGACGTTATCATAAATGCAGTATTTTGTTCCAACTTTTAAGCTCAATCAGTGAGTCTTTTGACAGTTAGTGGTTGGGAGAGAAATTGCATGACAAAGCATGTTTTTTTTAAAGAAAAATATTATACAACTATTAACATCTCAGTTCAATAAAAAAAAACACAGTAAAGGTTCAAAAGCTTTGTAAACCAAGTACATTCAACAGGACCCTTTTAATGGGAGGATGGGTGTGGTGTGGTAATCGTAGTAAAGTGAAAGTAAAGTGTGTGTCCTATAAACAGATGTTAAGGGAACTGAAGTTTATTATTGAAGTACACATATGTAACATGGTTCCTCATAGACACATTTATTGAATTACTATTGTTCAAACATAATTGAATCACAAACAGCATCATTCAAACCCAGGCCGAATTCCACTGTGAATTAATAACCCCTATAAGTAGTTGCAGTGATCATTTCAGAGAGGATTCTTCATGACAAGATTCAAAAAGCCAACTGGGAGAGCAGAGCATTGACAAAATGACACTAAGTTAATGTGAGGGTGTGAAGTGAAACACATCGTGAGGTTTTGGAAAAAGGGCAGGGCGTGCACATAAGCCATCTGAGGACAGACAAGAGCTTTGCAGATGAGTCCAGCTTCTCCACTCTGACCTGTTCTGGGATTCTTCTGGGAGGGAGGGGGGATGCACGTGTGCAGGGATTTAAACAAGACAGCTGTGTCCAGATGGCAAGAACACCCCGAAGCATCAAAGCACTGTACCTACTGTGCCAACTGCCTGTTCTGACTGCACCCCTTCAAAATCTTGCTCAGTCTGACCTGAATTAAACCTTGAAACCAGGCCAGTACTGCCCCAGCAGCGCCAGATCATCTTATCCATATGCCTTGGCAAGCATCTTCACAACCTCTTAGCCTGACCTCTCGGAAGACACATTTTACATTTAAATGAAAACCAAAAGCAGACAGAACTTTTTGGTAACATCTCTGGTATTTCTGTATGGAAAGTACAGTTTGCTTAATTTACACTTTTGTGTAAACTTAGCATAAAAAAAAGAGGAAAGGATATTAATCTTTGTGCATGCTGTGGTATTTTTTGGGACATGGCTAAGGGATAGGGCAATATATTAGACACTGTGGTTGTGGAATTATTCACTTATTCACTACATGATCAGTGTCATTAACAATAAAATAAAAAAAATGTTAAAGGAAATGAAAGGAATAGACAGTCAGTGCTGGGGAAAAAACATTCAGATATGAATCTGCGTAAGCAACAGCTAAAGCAACAAAATGAGGATGTTTTTAACTGATATGATGTCACAGGAGCGTTAAGTTTGCTTTGTCACGTTGAAGCGGTTCCATGTGAAGCCTTTTCACTGGAAACTTTGTGGAATCGGTGGCATCACAACAGTACGTATCTGATAGGTGGGACTGACTCACAGTCCTCATCTTCAGCAAATGAGGAGATCAACTCCAGCATCTTCTTGTGTGGAGGGATATCTTTCTTGGTGACCATCTTCACCACGTCAGAAACACTGCAAAAAATACTGTATATGTAAGCTTTGTCTGGGAGGAGAGTATGCATGGAAAAAGTATCAATCTAACATTATTTTAAATTTATTTATTCTATCATATTAATATATTTTAATTCTAACACACATTTAAATTAATTTAGCTGTTAAAAAGTTTCTTTTCATCATCATCAAGGGCCATACACATTGTTTTGCCTTTTCCTTTTATAAACAAATCCCATAAAAAGACCAAAAACCAACTATGAATTCATGCTAAGTATTTATGTATCCAAAACTTGAAAGCATATTTCTCTATAAGACAGACTGCCATAAGTGGCTTGTAAATTCTACATACACCATCCTGCTGCTGGAAATACTAGACAAGTATTAATCAATGGATTAATTGGGGCCACAGACGTGGTTGGGAAGTCCAAAAGGTATTGAGAATGCGCTGTTGGCTTTGGTCTTTTCATGGGAATTTTTGACAATAAAAAAAATGTAGAGTAATAGCAGCTATACAATTAAATTATGTTGAATGTTATCTGAGTTTTTAGGTTTCAAGTTCCCCCTCACTAGCCCAACACAGGAAGCTTGGAGCAGGGTGACTGCAGAGGAGGTGACTACTGAAGAGAGCATTTGTCATGTGTGTCCACATGGCCAGCACGCTGCCCTTCTCCCCCTGCAGCTTAATCTAACCACAACACCAACAACACCACCTACCCAGAGACATGAACATGAAGGCCTCACAGCAAGATTTGAGCATAGAACAATTACAATCAAATATCTCAATTTACTCAGTAAACCATTGCTTGTAAAATGTCTATGTTAAACCTGATTTATTACAGTTACATGGAATTGAAACATCCCTGAGGGTGCATATTCTGCTGTATTTTAGTTATTGATGAGGAGTTCACAGCATGAGGCACCTGATAAAATTCAAACACCCCGGGGCTTATGATATGCTGCAACGCTGAAAAGGCCCAAAAAAAACGTGACTTCTCAGATGCCAGAAAAAAAAGGTTCACTCTAATTTAACTCTTTAACTCTTGTCCACAAACAGAAGGAAACCCGAGGAGGATCGGCCTCACTCGACAGTGTTCAGTGATGAGTTTAGTGTGTCAACAGGTTCTCTGCTCACAAGCTCGGAGGAAACACCTCATCCTGCCATTAGCCTCTAAACAAAGGGGAGGCTGCTTATTGTGATTGTTTATGTGCCCTGGGTAGCATGCCGTGTGTAACCATGCGTATGCAAAATTGCACTGTATCTTTGTCTTGGCTAGACATACCTCAGATCGAGCCTCTCTTCTTGCCCCGTGTATAACATAGCTGCTCCGTAGTATAGGCCGCAGACGCTCAAGCTATATTGATCCTGTACAAAGAAATGATTCAGTTGAATATACAGTACAATATAACAGACAATGCATACAAAGAGATGAGAGTTGAGTATTGCCTGCATGCATTATGCAGAGGTCAGCCGTCTGCAGAGCTGATGATGACCTGTGGCCTCAAACCCCTTCAGCAGTTCAGGAAGCTACTCTGTGTCTCCACAAACAAACCAAGGGGAACCCGGCCAGTCAAAGGTTAAACAAAACCTGGAGCAAATATGATCACTTGCCAATTTATTTTCCCTTTGCCTCCTCAGAACAAACTCCAACAGAATCAATAATCCTAACGTCTGTTGTGTTGTAAAAAACAGGTAAGGAGTCATGTGCTCAGACATTTCTGTTGCAAGTGACCTATATCGTATTATAAAGACACTGTACTGAGTATGTAAGAGCAATAGGATAGGTTTATACTACATCACATTTACTACTACTACTATAGGACATGCAGACACATATCCTGGCTACAATTGGTAGGTAAAGTGTCTTCTATAAGTGTACATTGTATTCTGGGACACTAGGGTGCAATCACCTAATCAACCAGTTTATGCTCAACTATTTTCTATATGTTGTCAGAAAAACAAACAGTATGATATTTAGGATGGTGGAAGTGACAGTTTGACATTTGTCAGTGTCGTGGAAACTCTTGTCAGCTGTCCAACAATTTGACTTTGACTGGAACAGTCCTGACATGTTTATCCACTCTATCTATTACTAGTTCTTTGGTGTTAATTTTGTACAAAGCAGCATCTTAGGTATTAAAAACACAATATGTAATCCAGTTGTTTCAAACAATCTCAGTTTACCCATCTAATGACATTTCTTACGAATCATTAAATCTAGGTTGTATGAAGATAAGTAGAGGCCTTTAAAAAAAAAAGGCTTGATATTTTTGGAAATACATTTATTTGCTTTCTTGCAGAGAGAGGACTGGTACCACTGTAATATCTAAACTTTGCACGAGAACTTAAAACGGGGAACCAGCTAGCTTGGCTCTGTCCAAAGGTGACAACATCCACCAACTAGCAGCTCTAAAAATCACTAATCAACACATTATCTGAGGTTTCTTTTTTCTTGCAGTGAATACACATTAGCCATAATTAGCGAGATGACCATGTATACGTACACATATGCATTGGGGAAAAGGTTCCAAACATCGTTCAAGCAGTGGAATAAAGTCATTGGTTCAACAACAGCATGACATTCTTCCAGGATGGTAGAATTTTGTCCTGAAGTTGTGAATGGAAGGTGCAAAGTGGCCAATCATTTGAAACAATGGCCATTGTGTGCACTGGAGGAAGGTGAACAAGTTTAAGGATAAAAAACAACAAAAAAACATGCATAAAATATGTACTCAGTAGCACCGGGTGTGAAGAAAGTGTGTGTTTCCTTGCTGAGAGAAATAAGGAGGCCGTACCTTGATATATTTGAACAGATCTCGCAAGGTCATTTCCTGCTGACCGGCACGTCTGCCCTCAACGAGGAAGTCATCCCACAGGGTGTATTTCTTTCCTGCGACCTGCCGATAGACACATCACATACATCAACGCGCGTGCACACACACACACACACACACACACACACACACACACACACACACACACACACACACACACACACACACACACACACACACACACACACACAGAGTTGACAGACTAAGTACTACTTGCTATGAGGGATGTGCAGAAAATGTTGGGTCCATAACAAGAGTCCTGGACACTCACAGACAGAGGGATGGCATGTTTCATCACTGTGTTATAAAGCAGCTGAGAACAATCAGCAGCCCTCTGAAAGCTACGGCGTGGACCCGAACAAGCCGCGATGAGGTCAAGAAGGTGCTTCCTTATGTGTGATGAAGTGACCCTCTTGCTTTTCTCAGGTTTCCGTCTAAAAGACTTACTTGATTTACCAGTTTTACCATTGTCCTGTGCTAGTAAAACAAATACATGCAGCCATGTCAGTGCAGTTTGGAGCAGATGATATTCGTGCAACGTGAGAAAAAGATGAAGAATGTTTCTTATAAAACTGCATCTCTGTGAATATAAAGGTCTTGCTCCAGGCAGTGAAATAACAACATAGGAATTTTTCCAGACACCCTGCCAGATTGCACTTCAAGTAGCTGAAGATTGAGCTTTGAGGGGCCATTTTCAGTCAGAATTTCCAGTTGTTCTTTCAGTCTGCTGTGTTAAGTAGACTGTGGGTTTTTAGACTGGGACCAGTCCTCTTTTGCTGATAGATGTGCAATGTGCTTTTTTCCAATTATCATTAAGTTAAAAAATAGAAACCACCACCAAATAGACCAACATGTGTCACAAGAGCATCCAAACCAAGGACTGAAAGCTGACATAGAACATCTGGTCACATTTGTGATCTTGTTTACGTATTCTTTAATCAGATACAGAACCAAAGTGTGTCCAATCTTTTGCCTGGTACTGTAGTTTCTGATTTAAATCAAAGCTTGTACTAAATAATTCTTAAAAAATAGGGTTTTGTAGAAATACATTATTTTTTTTTTTTTTAAAACCTTGCTATCATATCAGCACTAGTATCAAAACATATTTGAGTTTTCTGTCAATTTGAAGACATTACTTTGGGCTCTGGGGATGGATATTTGGACTAAAAGGTATTTCAAAATTGCAAAATATTTACCGATAAATGAAGCTTAACCAATGTCATTCATTGAGAAAACTTTACAAACACAGTACTCTACAGTAATGCATCACAGCCCTCATATCTCATGAGACGGATGACCCGACAGCAACTCAGTGTTCTCTAAGTTACTATTCCTATAGGATCGACCTATGACCTTTAAACAAATACTGAGCACAAAGTCCTGACAGCCAGACAGATCAATTCAAACCCCTGCAAACGTTTCTTATGTCAATGGACAGATACTGGTTTTCACATGCCACCACATGTTTACCATAAACATTATAATCCACCTGTGTAGGACCTCAGAAGAAAACATCACCTGACCTGAAATGAGTCAGGATTCCTTCCTTGTCAATATGTGTCACGTAGCCAGACAACCCTGATCACACAGGCGCTGTCTGGTGAAAGAAGTTGTGAAGATCAAAACTTGGCTCAAGATGTGAATACTTAAACTCTGGCTAAACCTGGGTCCAATTATCTCTGCTCCAGCAGCCAAGGGGAACTTCTCGACTACCCCTCACAACTCCCACCACTTATGGGGTTTGGGGTTATGGAGACACACTCGAGGCATACTTCTCCTCAAGTCTGACAGGGTGTCTGGGTCCTTTGTCCCATTTTAAGACAAAGCACGTTGTGTTTGCATGATGCATTTCTTACCCTTGGTTATGTTAGCTTCTTTAATGGTTATGGTGAGTGAATTATCAGTATAACTTCAAACTTCCTATTGGCAGAACATAACTTAAGCCTGAAATGCACTTGTAGTACAAAAGACCATTATTTTAAATGACCATGCAATAGCAAAGTTAAATGTCAGACTTATTAGACAAAAAATTGACCTCTTTCATTCAGTGGTTCCATGCCAGCGTGCTTTTGTGTACAGATGCTGATTTTACACAATGCTAAGCAGGCATGCAGGCTATTTTTTACTCTATTCTCCCTTCCTCTCTCTCATATCTGTCGCACAACTCTGGCAGGAACCTGAAGCCAATCTACTACCCCATCAGTCCGTGTGTAGAGTGACGTCAACTATTCAACACTATAGCAGAGAGAAAAAATAAGCAAGAACGCTGGAACCAAACTGGCTGCTGGAAACAATTACAAATGGTTTCCCACAATCAAAATGACAGTATCTTTTTGTCATGAAACCTCTACCATAAAAAAAACTAAAATTGCCCAATGATACAGTTATCTCTGGAAAAAGAGAAGGATTGCGAAGCAAAAAGTTATTGTTTTCCTCTCAGAGCAACATTGAACCAAATTACCAATGTGGAAAATAACTAAATCTGCTTTTTTTGGAGCCCAAATGCAGTTATTTTGCTATATATAGAGACATCTTTATCCACTGTTATATTTTAATAATTAACCAAACATGCTCAAGGTGGACACTGCTGTCACAAAAAAAAAGAATCAAAAGGAAAATCTACTAAACAGATTTAACATAATACAGGCTGTTCTCATACGAACCAGTTCATGAGAATGCGTTGCATAATAACATAAAAGTCCACCCAATTAAAGCTGGGCAAGGCTGTCTTAAAATGTAGCATTACTGTATGAGAGGTCACCTGTGATGCTTCACAGGCCTGGAGTAAAGCCACAGTGGTGGACACATAAGTTTATACTCTGTCTAGTCTGTTGTTGGAGGACAGCCAAATCTCTCATCTACTGTCCACATATTGTAGTCTGTATTATAAATGGAGCTTTGAACTTCCCCCTAAAACATGACACAGCTGGTCTTTCCAAAACAATAAAGGAACACAATGACATACGTCCCCCTTCCATTTAGTGCGGACGTTTATCCTTTTAGTCCGTGTTTGTGTTAGCCTACTATTTTCTTTTCCCACGTCCCCTTGTACCTGTGTAAAGCGTCCCTGGGTTTCATGAAATGCGCTATATAAATCGAAGTTATTATTACGTTGGTTGCTACAACTAACTCTTAATGCTTTGGCTCGTGACACAGTTACAGTGATAACGGTATACTTTGTTTAGCTCACGATACATCCAAAGTAGGCTAGATTACCGTGTGCAACACTTGAAATGCAACGATGCATCTGTGACGTATTCTCTTATTGTAAATTAATGATTTTCTGTCTGCGCAAATAATTCATCACAAATATATGACCGCACCATAACTCTAACTCAGTGGGTAATACAGCACTGTATAAAAAAGACCTTTACAACAGCAGGTGTGGTTAAAAACACTACAGCTTTTGTTCAAAGCAGCCACTGGAATCAACACAAACTGAAAGCCATATAGCCATATAGCCACTTTAAATTCACATTTCATGTTTACATTTTAAAATCAGTTTTAGTTTCTTTCAATATAAATAGTGCTAGAATTACCCACTCACTAAGGCAGTTTAACAACATAGGACCTGATACACAATAGAATAAAAAGACTCTCATGATAACAAGGGCAGCTGAACCCAAAAATAGATGCCTCTGACTGCAGATATACGTGAGGCCATGGGAATGTAGCGCAGAGGAAGTTCAGCCAAGTGAACCTGATAAGGAGGTAGAATGAATCCAAGTCTGATTGTGCCCCCCTTCAGGAAACACAGTCATGCTGGTCACTTTGCACAGGTCACTGCACGTGGAGTGTTATCATAAAGTGAGTTTTTAATCTTGCCCTTTAAGACAATGGAACATTTTTGGAGACAGGAAGCCTCGATAAGTCCTCCTCCCTGCAGTCTGCCACAAGAAACAGCACTGCTGAGGCACGCTCCTGCCTCAGCTTCATTATCTGTACAGAATCCCAACAGTGGAAACATTTTTATAACCCGTTGTGGCTAGAGGCCTGTTTCTTCAAAGGCAACTATTTCCCTTTGGAGGGCTTCAAAGTGAGCTTTAGGGGAGGCAGATGGAAGGTCTGTGTAGTCTTTTCATATATTTTCATCTTAATCTGCTTTAGCTTGCCTTAGATTTCATTTCATACACAATCTGGTTAATTTCACTAAGACATCATGTCCGAGATTAGTCAAGCCACATTTCTAAACATATGGTAGTCAAGCTGACTACTGTATATGCTGTTATTGCAGTACAAGCAGGTATGCACCAAGGTTATTTCAGATAAACTGGGAAAAAAGTATTTTTTTAAAGCGTACAGGTTTGTCTTTTTTGCTGAGTTAAAGGATTACTTCACATAGTATCACAAGATGACAATCCTGTTTTGAAGAAGATTATGCTGGTAAAGTGCAGTTTATATCTACAGGAACATGTTTTCTTGTATGGCCTATTTTTTATTTATTTATTTATTTTTTTTACAAAGGAACAACAGTACAGTTATGTGTTATGTGTGCCCTTTGTCTGATCAGGAGTGTCATCTGCTACCTGGTCACTATTGATTACCACTCCCTTTGGATTTCAATGAAGAAACAGATGGCTGGGACCTCCAACTGCTCCCTTCAGCCCACTGCAAGTATTTCTAACACCCCAGAGAATCGACCGGATACCAGCCATACACTCCTCTCAAGGACATTTAAATACATTAAAACAATACACCAAACAAAATGCATTAAAAATCAGTATTAACGATACGTTGTTATAATTGTAAACTGTATGTTTTGAAGGATGACTTCTGACTGGTGCGAGGAGGAGCAGCAGGCAGCAGCAGCAGCATGCAAACACTTCTCAGGAGAGTGCTGAGTTGGATACTCAGATTAAAAGCAGCCCGTTGCTTTTGAAAGGCTTTCATTGACGTGTAAAACAGCAAACAGAATGTCAATGTGATTGATTGTCTTTCAAATGAGAAGAAAACAACACTCCGCATGACTGAAAATGACCTGGGGCAGAAGGACTGAGTCAATAAAATCCTCCTCTAATACAAATGGCCCACTGACATGCTGGAGCCTGCAGAGACACTCAAAGAGACTAAGTCGCAGTTATAAAGCAATGAATTATGATCAAAATGCTTCAAAGTGATGCATCTGATAGTCCCAACACAAGACACAAGATTATGGGTGATAGAGCTGCTTACTTAATTACAAACATTTGTAATACATGCAAGTTCTTTATTAAGGACTTTTTTTGTGAGATGATTGGGCATATTTTAAGATGGAATGATTCACTGAGAAAACACTTTTTAAACACTTTATAATAACCATCATTAATAAATGGTAAATTGATAGTAAACTACACTTTAGCTAATAGTTATTTTACTGGTCACAAACAATGACATTATGATTTATAATGTTTATTAATTATTAGTAATTTTATAATCATGTTAATTACTTACTTTACATATAAAATAAATGTATATAATATGTCAAATGTTATGATGTGTGCAACAATAAACTGTTAAAATAACAAATTATAGCATTATTAACAGTTAGTAAACATTATTAATGATCATTTAATTGTTTGTTACTAGTAAAATAACAATTTTTTTTAATTAACTATCAATTTACCATTTATTAGTCATGGCTATCATAAAGTGTTACCGAGTCTTGTGTAAGTGCAACGCCTATTTGATTATGTTTTTACAAAACGGCAAAGAACATTGATGACACTATGACGTATATGATTACTATAAAACCACCACTGCAATAGTAGAACATAATATGAAAATTAAATTTGTACTTGATCTCTGTCTTCTAAAGCAGTACTTGTAAACAAGTTGATATCAGATAACCATATTGATCTATTCTGTTTTACCGAAACATGGCTGTGTCATGAAGAATATGATAGCCTTAATGAATACACTCACTCAACAGTCATATTAATACTCATATTCCTCGAGACTCTGGCCGGGGAGGGGGAGTTGGAGCCATTTTCAACTCAAGCCTAGTAATTAATCCTAAACCTAAATGAAATGATCACTTGTTTGAAAGCCTTGTTCTTAATCTTTCACATCCAACTTGGAAAATATTACAGCCAATTATATTTGTTGTTGTGTACCGTGCTCCAGGTCCGTATTCTGAAAAGTAATCAATGTAGGAGATTTCAATATTCATTTTGACGTTGACAACGACAGCCTTAGTATTGCGCTCATTTCACTACTTGATTTGATTGGTTTGGTAGCTTATTGCCCAAAGTCCTTATGTTTTCCCGCCTCGCAGATTTTCTTGGATTGGGGTGGCACCTAAATCGTGGCTGCAGCTAGTGCTGTGGTCCTGCTCAAAGCCCTGCTACGCCCTGCACTGCTACTACTATTATTTCTAGTCATAGTTCTATTATCTTTATTGAGAATATAAATACCACTGTTCATCACACCAACTGCTATCATTATTATAAATCATATTTCTGTATATCTGTATCAGTGTCTCTGTGTCCCAATCGGCAGCAGCAGATGGCCATCCAACGAGAGTCAGGGTCTATCCGAGGTTTCTGCCTGTTTAAAGGAAGTTTTTCCTTGCCACTGTCGCACCAAATGCTTGCTCTTGGGGGGAATTGTTGTAAATTATAGAGTGTGGTCTAGACCTACTCTATCTGTAAAGTGGCATGAGATAACTCCTGTTATGATTTGACACTATAAATAAATTAAATTGAATATAGCACATACTGTTTATTGGTATGTAGTATAGAATTGGGACACACATCTGCAAATGTTTCATTCACACAAATCAATTTATAACAACACACAGCTCTGAATATACTGTATGTGTGTCCTCTGTTGCTACATCCCAGCTTGTAGCATTGATAAAAGGCTTTAGTAACCAAAGGTCACACTATTTGGTTACGTGGTGCAATGCAGTATGTCACTGTAGCAAGTTATTGATATCTGTGGGTCAATATGATGTTCAATTCCTGTCAGCAGTTAATAAGCTGTAAGGTTATCTGATGTTGGACACAAACAAATAAGACACATGAGACATCCATAGCGGTCACAAGGCACTGAACACATAATGGGAGCCAATTAAAGCTGCATCTGCCCAGATACAGCAGAGGAAACATTACTTACTTTAAGCCAGGATCCCATGTTAACCCCAATCTTAACTGTGATTTGCACACGTAGAAAAAGAGATGTTGAATTTTCATGACTTTGGGGATTTCCTCTAGCGCCACCATCAGCTTGATATTTGTGGTTTTAAGTGAAATGTCTCAGCAACTGTTGGATGGGTTGCCACGAAATTTGGTACAGTCATTTGTTTTCCTCCTCAGTATAAATTGTGATCACCTTGGTGATTCCTTACTTACCAATGACGGGCTTCTTTTGGCTGTAAACATGAAACACAATATAGCCATATTTTTGATTTCAACTGCCACCCTAAAGATGACTGAGCTCAGCTTTGCCAAACTGACTGTTGCAAATTGGTGCAAGTTCCTGTATCAGGCATTTCAAAGGCAAAACCATTAATTTGCTTGTTAAGCATAGAACATAAAATCCATGATAAACACTAATTAGGATTAATAACCCTGCAGTCCCAGTCTGTGGATGTACATAAACTGTTCCAAGTTCTTTATGAGCACATTCATGTGGCTTTAATGATCAGTAAAAAGTTACTTTATTTCTATTTCCATAACAGAACCTGGACACGGGTATATTGTTAGTCACTGCCTCATGTGCACTGTATACATACTGCAAGGCAGAACAACATGCAGTCTGCAGACAGAAAGCAAGTAGACAGACTGTCCTGCACAATTAGCCACATGTGACTTTAGATATATAAGCTGGGAGGCTTTGTGTATATGTATGAGGTAACGGTTCCTATTGTTAGAGAAAGGAAGTGGAAAAAGGAAGAAAGACATAACAGAAGGCCTGTAGAATTCAGAGCTGATGTGTAAATTTGTAAACTCATGACATCAGGAACAGCCTAGGAACTTAAATTGAATGTCACAAATGTGAAACCAGCAGCCCATCACCCGCTAGCATTGGTGCTTTAATGAGAGAATAATGAAGCAGGAGGACAGAGACCTCTAGTAAGTGGATCCTCTATACAAACCAGAAATATAATAGATAAATACGCTCCTTAGTTATATTTGAGAGAGTGTACTTGTATTAAAATCAAATTAAAGACATAATAATTTTATCTGCTTTCAGGTGTATTTAACATTCCACTGAATCTAGAGAGACACGTTTTCAACACTGCAGAAGAACAAAGTAAACTTATTATTACAGCACACAGCTAAGGTATCATAACCAATACAATGTCAATAAAAGACATTCAGAACATGCCTCACAAAGCCAGCTTTATTATCTCTTCCTGCATGAAAACTAATCCACAGCAGTAGTATTAGGCTCTCATCTTACACCTTGAATTCAATTAAAATCAGCTTCCAATATTGGTAAAGGCTGTAAAAATAATTTCTCCATTAAGTATGGCGTAAATGACTGATTGTTCCATTCTCACATGCATATGCAGTTAACAGTGGCAGATTTGCCACTCAAAATCTGGAGTGATCGGGCGCCCAGATAGCTCAGTTGGTAGAGCGGGTGCCCATATATAGAGGTTTAGAAATCCAAAGCTTGACCTGCTGTGGTTAGTTATGATTGGTAAACTTTGATTAGCTGTTAAGGGGAGGGGGGGGGGGTAAATTACAAATTTAAGCTCTTTCATAAATTGTTGTACTCTATTCAAGGAAACAGCAATTGAATATGAGCTCCTCCAGAAAGGTCAGGAGTCAGGGTCAACTACAGTAGTGCCTCTAGAAGCAGGTTGGGATTCACTGCCTTGCTCAAGTACCCTTCAAAGAGGTGAATGCGACCTCAGTGTTGAACCCTGATTCAGCTAGTTGAAGTGTGGGAACTGTCTAACTAAAAAGCCATCCTGTTATTGTGCTTCTCATTAAAGAATCTGGCCTGTGGCTTAAATATGGATGAGATGAGGAGATATGTTTGAGGGCTATTTGAAAGAGCTGCTAACTACCAAACACCTCTGGCTTTTTATAGTAATTTGGCTAAATGGGGAGCGGGCATGCTGAGCCATACTACATATACATAAATATAAAGAAATAATCAGTTTTCTAGATGATAACCGTCTCTATCTGATGCTACATCAACAAACAAACCGTGTACAGACATAATATTGTTTATGATGACACAAATGGGAAGTTAATGATCTGTGCGGAATTAAAGAACAGCAGTGACGGAACAATGCATGTAAAACAACAGATGACTTAAAAACATAAGGCCATCCACACAATAACACCAACAACAAAAAACCTGGAGAACAACAGAAGGCACAAGCCATCTATGCCTTCTACTCATTATCCTGTGAGCACTATTCATGTCTGGGTCTTGAGTTACGAAGTGCACAATGGAGCTCCATGCCGGAGCTCCCGAAGGAGTACAGAGTGCCTTAGATCATGTTCACCCTGTTTCTTTCCTGGCACAGTGCGAGGGCCAGCACAGATTTAACCACATGTGAGGTAAATCTCCCCCTTTGTTGTTCTCGTACTCTATTTAAGCCAGTCCCTGTTATTTGTGTGACATATGTGCAACCTTCAATTATATAAGTGCTCAAATCACAAATAGAATAGCTGCAGGTTTTGCAGGTTAAAAGATTTAACTAGGGGGCACCAAATGTAAAAATTCAGATACAATTTTATAGCTGATATATTTAGATTTTGTAGCTCACTTTCCACACATTTAGCTAATTTCCTCACATTTAAGAAAGAAATTCGTATAAAACAACTTGTTAACAATATGTTTATAAAAGTAAAATAAAAAAGTAAAATGTTAATTCTAAATATTAAATCTAAATCTAAATGTTAAATGTTGTTAAATGAAATATGCAAATAGACCACGCCCCTTGAGGTGCCCACACCACTGACGTGGATCAGTCATGGATCAGCTTTATTCTAAAAATGATACCTTTGGTTTACATACAGTATGTTTGTAGTTTTGTTTTCTTGTTTAATGCTAGTGTATACAACACTGTGCTACTCTTACAAACATAATGTTTTGCCCAATAAATATTTTCAGTTTTACTGTAACATTGCATTGTTTACAGTGTATTATTCTTTTTTTAAAGATTCTTTTTTGGGCTTTTCTGCCTGTAATTGATAGGACAGCTAGGTGAGAAATGCAGGAAATCGTCACAGGTCCGACGAGGCATAAACCTCCAAGTATATGTGCGCCTGCTCTACCCACTGTTCCAACCCGGCCACTACAGTGCACTTTTCAACCACTCTCAGCAGATTACTTTCACTCAAGAACATTTTAAATGTAGATATAAGCCTATGAAAGACTTTAGATTTAGAACAACAGTGTGTACATGGTATATCCAAAAATGTACTATTATGAAAAAAGTGTTGGCCATTTGATGCAAATGCTTCATTTTGAGATGTGTTTATGGCATTTTGAATGCAGTGTTTCATTTTGATGTGAGGCATTTTGCATTTTGTGTGTGCAGTTTTGGGAATTGTGTGGAGAGTTTTGAAAAAAGGAGACATAGTTTTGAAAACATTTGTAAGCAGTTGGAAAAAACTGTAAGTAGGCTTTTTTGATGAGCAAGTTATGAATGAAAAGTTATTTGAAACAGAGGCTGGAGCAGATGAACACAAAGTCCCTGCCTCCGCCTGGTGCTCTACTGACCATAGAGCAAGATCACGTAGTGCTCACTGGGAAATCTGGTTTCAATACACGGCTTCCTGTGAAGGCAGGAAATAGCTGTCATTTCTGAAGGCAATTAACAAAGAATCAGTGTGAGTATCGGCCTTGGAGTGGCTTCCTTGAGATCAGGAGCCTTGCCTCCAACACTGCTAATTCAATTAGAGACCGAAAGGGCAAGCTGGGGAAAAGGGGCACCAAGGGAGCGTGAAAGGGCACGAAGTTAAGACTAGGGTGTGGAGGATGTGTGCACAGACATGGAAGAGGGAGTATTTCTATGGCATACAACCAGCAGGCAGCCTAGAAGACAAGTAAAGACAGCATACTGGTACAGAGAGTTGGGCAAGCTGCTGGAGGGCTTGAGAATAGAGCTATTTAATACCCAGCTGTAACACGTCGTCCTCTGTCCTGGCCTCGGGTGATGTTTCACTCCACATGTTTTACTGAGGCTGCAGCTCATTTACAGCTGCAGGAGCTCAGCACTCATTAATCTATGTTGAACTTGAAATATCCTTTAGTCTCTTGTGACGTTTTGTTTTCTGCAATAACAAGACATGCACTGTATATGATAGTGCAGTTCCTTTTAACTATGTACAGTATTATACAACTAGACAGTAACAAAGAGTGCATTTCAAGCAGTCTTTTCTGCTGGAAACAGGGTTAAAGAGAAAAGCGAGAGTGAAGCAGAACAGTTAGTTACGGACTGTACAACCAAAACAATAACCTGAAAGACACTAAAATGTCATGTAAAGCTAAGGGTGATAATTCTCTGTGGATTCTTTATCACAAGCAACCCCTTTCAGATTACAGATTAAATTTAGACCCACTGTTAATATACAATATATTGATTAGAGCAGCATACATTAAATGGAAACTTACACTTTGTATTTCATTGGACAGTCGTATCCAATTTCAGTGAGAAATGAGAATGTTTGTCATGCTTTATTTTGCATTTATTCTATATGAGCTGGAAAGTTTCATGTGTTAGAGTTACAGTAAATCTTTTAAATACAATGACAAATAGTTTGAGAGTAGAGTCTAATATTCTAATTTAAAAACTGCAGCTTCAAAACATTTGAGCCAAGTAACGACAACCTTTTCATGGATATATGATGATGAACATTTCTAGCCATTTTTGAGATATCCATCTCAGTGAGCTTGCCAGACTTGGTACTCCTTTAATGACCTGCGCCTTGGCCCCCCAACTGATAAACACAAGGAGGAAAACAATACTAAAGAATCACAGTGTTGAGCAGACAAGGACAGCCTCCCGCTTGTTTACATATTTCTGCCTCCATAACAGCAGCAAGGGAAGGCCAGGGGAACTTCCTATTTTGGGAAACAGCTGCTTTAAAGCAACAATTTCTGGAAAAGGATTTGCATGGTGGGAGAATGAGCAGTAATGTATTTTAGTTAAAGGTGCAGTAGGTAAGACATAAAACTAACTTTCTGTCATATTTGCTGAAACTGACCCTATGTTCGAGTAGAACTATATGAAGCATGTAATTTAAAAAAAAAATGTGATTTGCAAAAATCCACAGCTCCCTGTTCAGATGCACCAATCAGGGCCGGGGGGGGAGGGGGGTGTCTAACTGCGTGTCAATCACTGCTCATGCACACACATTCATTCTCCCTTGTGGGGGGAGGGGCTTAGGATACTGTTTTGGGCTTTAGCAGAAAGGGGGGAGGGACTGAGAAGTTGTCGATGTTCAAATTTTTTGGCTAAGAGTCTGTGAGAAAAACAGTTATCTTTGGACAGAGTGGTACACAACCACACCTGAAACACCTTTTCCAAAAGCCTTCAATCACAACAACCATCTCACTAACATCGTTTCCCCTTCAGAGTTGTGATAATGCAGGTTACATTACAATGCTGTGATGTGGTGAATAAAATACACTCCACTTTGGGGGAACACCGGGTGGGCCACCAGTACTACCAGTGCTGTTACTTGATATTAATGAACTGAGACTGATCTCATGAGAGGAGAGGTCTAAGTCATTGCAACAGTAAGCTGAGCTCTTGATGCTGCATGTCTGATCAGTGATATTTCACAGCTGCACGTCTGCTCTTGCTTCAAAGACGGCCTAAAAAAACCTTCTCTGATCTTAGACAGATTAGAGAGATAATAGAATATTAACAGGTATGTGACTTTTGTTTCCGCTTTCATTACTTTGGGCTAATTTCTGCTATTTTAAATAATCTATGTTTACATCCTTAACTTTCATTTACACATTGCAGTAAAGAAAAGTTCCTACATTGCAGCACTCACAAGTCGATCAAGAATCACAAGCAGGGTGTCCTTATTCCTTATAGTTCTTCAACATTATGTTATTCTGTTATGTGATGATGTAATGGCAACACTGTTCTAAACAACTTAATTTTGGTATTTCAGCACAGCTATTTTTTTTTGTTACTTATTGGCCAACATAAATGCGGATACCAATATATCTGTGATAAGCTAATATCAACCGACAATATTGGCCTGGCATTTATGGATCAGGCTCTGGTTTGGAATTGATAATCAAGATATTTACTGTGCTAAACAACATACATTTTGAGTGATCATATAAACTGCAAGAACTGATGCCCAGTGTTGCAGTCGTCAAGACCACCTAAACCGAGACCAAGTTATCATCAAGACCAGAGTGTATTGAAACCAAGTCAAGACCAAGACTTTGAGGGGTTGAGACCGAGTGAAGCGTCCGCCCCCTTAACACGCACGCCCAAGAAAATGAATGCGAGAGACAAAAGAAGCTCTGGCTATCTGGTAATGGTCTGGTCTTGGTCTTCACTCGGTCTCAACCCCTCAAAGTCTTGGTCTTGACTTGGTTTGGATACACTCTGGTCTTGGTGATGACTTGGTCTTGGTTTAGGTGGTCTTGACGACTACAACACTGGGGTAGAGGAGGTTAACAGTAACAAATTTCAAATTAGAAATGAGTCACATTATTGGTTGCATTTAAAGCACGACGTTTTACATCCAATCACAGTAATGATGTTAAAACATAATATTAGACAATGCAGAGGCTATTTAGTGATATGCCTGCAGTTGTGGTCTTGACCGGTCTTGAAATTAAAAATCCTGTGGCAGGCTTAGTTCAGTTGGTAGAGCAGGCGCATATATATATATATATATATATAGAGGTTTATTCCTCGACGCAGTGGCCGCGGGTTCAACTCAGACCTGTGGCCCTTTGCTGCATGTCATTCCACCCCTCTCTCCCCTTTCATGTCTTCATCTGTCCTCTTCATCTGAGACCGAGACCTTCAAAAATTGGTCTTGAGATCGGTCTTAAGACCAAGACCAATCTCGAGAACTACAACGCTGCCAATGCCATTTCATATTGTTTTTACTGTGTATTTTCAGAATTTAAGTGCAGTTACCTATGTGAATCACACACAAAAAAGAGGAATATGCTTTAGAAAAAGAACTGAACTGATTTTTCCAGAAGGTATCACAGACAAACTTAAGCTAATCATGAAGACTCACGACTAAAACGTTTTCTTTGGCATACATTAGAGCATCTCCCACTCAGATGGCTGAATTTTTGGCAGCCAACCATCTTCCTCTCTCTCTCCAAGTGTGTAACAGCACATGTGTTGCTCATTTATTAGAGCCAGATTTGTCCCTAACCCTCAAAATGTTGACCCCGAAACGCGGCTGAGCCTTTTTTCCTCCGGTCTCTGTTCTTGCTCCTCTGCTGAATAGAGCCGAGCTTAAAAGCTGATACTGCAAAAGCCTGGGTCTGGAAAATCTAATGTCTGCCCATCCCTCTGACTAAATGATTCAACACTTGAATATACTGTATAACCTCTAGCTGGGTTTATGCGTGACTGCAATCATTAACTGAGTCCATCCAACGTTCCATGCTGCTTAGGCAATGTTGTGTTTCGGCCAGCAAATTTTAGAAGTATGTGCAAACACTTTTGCTGACCGAATTACAGACAACAACTGTGAGAACACCAGGGTCTTTGTAAGTAAGGAAGAGGGCACGCCTGGAACTTCAGTACTGCACAGAAAGTCACAGCTGCCTCTGTCATTACAGCAGCGTTTAATGCAGCTGCAGCATTTTTGCCTGTAACCAAATCTGAAACCAGACCTACACTGTCTCAGAGCTCCCTGCCGTTGCACCCTCACGTCCCAGAGGACACGGTTACCCCACTTGCTAACCCCCAGTGACCCCTGTCTGTCAGAGCTTCAATGCTCAGAGTGAGAAAGCTGGCGAGGGCGGCTCCAATATCTGATTCCCTCCAGAGGTGAGATATTGATGGAAAAGCAGTCGGGCCTGTAACGGGGCAGCAAAATTGTTCGACTGGGTATCCTCTCAGACTTGACCTAAAATATGACCCGAAGAGTTGCTTTGCTTTTGAATCTGTCTGGTAGACATTTTGTGTTTGTGTTTTAAAACTTGGCCAATACAGCATAAAGACCTTAGTATAACCTCAAACGTTAGCGTGTATTTGATCCTAAAAGGACTCTGTCTTATGAGAATAAGCTCCTGTCCTTTTGCCTTGAATTACAGTTGCCTTAAATTTACTTAATTTGTGCAAACACAGAAGCAGACATAGGTGTGTTTATGCTTTACCTGCAGTAAAATACCCTGAGGATTATACTGAGCTAGCTAAAGACTTGGCTCACATGCAAGAGATTGACAGTTAGCAGGGGTATCTGAAATTCAGAGCACTCATTCATGACTTAATGCTCTCCAGCCAGCGAGGAAGGAAGTATATCTACAAAGTACCAAACAGATTTATCCCCAAAGTAGACAGACTTAAATTATTAATGTATATACAGTAAGGGTCTGTCTGGCTGTATAAAGTGCCCTACTCAGGTCCTGTATGTGACTGACTCCTTTGTAAATTGTGTCCATATACCCACCATAATCACTGACTGTAACAAAAAATGGCTGTAGGTGAATAGAGATGTTACTCACTTCGAAGTGCTGGGGCTGGCACGGCTGGGAGAACACAATGTGAGGGCTAGCCAGGTACATATAAGTTGTGCGGTAAGAGCTGATCTTCTGGTGACCCTGCACCAGTTTATACAGTTCCAGGCACATCAGGCCTGCCACTGCGGCTGTGGTGGTTGCTATGGCTGGGATGATCCTTCCAGCTATGCGCTTACTCTGTGAAGGAACGAGAGGAAAGTTCACTTTTAAAATGTAGTAGAATCAAGTAGAATGATATGAGCATATTGTGTTGTTTTACAATATTCCAATGGAAAATAACTAAGTATATTTACTTGTTTTCTGTCCTTAACTACAATTTTGAGGTGCCTGTACTTAACTTGAGTGTTTCTATTGTGTGCTACTTTATACTTCAGCTCCATTACATTCAGTGGTGAATGAAGTATTTAGATCATATACTCCATTACAATTAAAAGTTCTGCATTTAAAATCTTACTTAAGTAAAAGTATAAAAGTGTTATCAGCAAAATGCACTTAAAGTATCAAAAGTAAAGTACCCATTATGCAGCGGGATCGGCCCTGTCAGAGTTATATTATGTAATCATTATTAGTAGTGCATAAATGTAAAAGAAGCATTTTAATGTTGCAACAGGTCTCGGTGGAGCAAGTGTAACTACTTTATACGGACAGTTTAATCTGTATCCATTCATCACATTCAAAATGATGATATGTTTTAGAAAATCTCAAACTGCAAAGTAAAATAAATTTAGTGGCATTTAAAAAAATAAATAAATGAAAATACTGAGGTAAAGTACAAGTACCTCAAAACTGTACTTAAGTATAGTACTAAAGTCAATGCGCTTAGCTACTTTGCAGTTTTGGTGGATGTAATGCAGAACAGCACAGCGTGTCATTGTATTACACATTAAGTTGATTATTTTATATATGATTTTTCATACATTTGCCACACACACACACACACACACACACACACACACACACACACACACACACACACACACACACAATATATATATATATATATATATATATATATATATATATATATATATATATATATATATATATATATATATATATAAGAATAAGGAACAATATCCTTACTAGTATTATAACACTGACATATTGCCTCACCCTTATGTAGGTTTTGAAGTATATACTGAACGTTTTGAACACATTTGTGAAAAAACCCTTATGTTAACAGGGTAATGGTGAGGAAAAGTAAAGCTAATCCCAAACCAGATGCAACATGTGAAAATCTCTGTATGATTACACAAGGGCAACCCTCTATTGTCTCCCCTCAGTCAGCAGGACCCATCCCCCCCCTCCTCCATCTGTCATGGCTGTGTGTGTCTCCTGCAGTGGCTGGTAGAAGGCCTGGCTCAGGTGTCACCTCCCAGGCTACAGGTAAAGTGCTGTGATTAGTTCTGCCCCAGGAACAATAGGTGAGGAGGCTGTTTCTGTGGATTTAGGGCAGGTGTGTGCAGCACTGACTAAAAACATGACCCCAAGGAAGGGGGAGCGGCATTTTCTTGCTTTCTCTAATCTATACCAACTCTCACTTTTACTTTATCTCTCTATATTGTTTTAAGCCTTCACAGAGATTTGATTAGATGATGCAGTTTGTGAAAATGTTGACCTGGTGCCGATCGGCTGCAGGGATGTCATAGTTCTCTGCCCTCAGGTTAGAAGCAGCAACAATGTAGTCCATGTGGAAGTTACTGTCGTCATCCTGTGCCAGATGGGATATTAAACATACAGTACATCATCGTCATTCATATAACACACTCCAAAGCTTGATGCACAAGAACATCTAAGTACGTATCCATGATCATGCCAAGTGATATGATCAGTTAGGCTGCTTTGAGCTTTGAAGGCTTTGTTGTTGTGTCACTTAGATCACTAAAATACATGACTTGGTCACCCCATCAGAATGCAGTGGAAATCAGGTTTCTGTTGTGATCGACATGGCCAATGAGGTCATGCCTCTGCTTCTGCGGCTCTACAAAGGCTAGGAAGGCGACTGTCACTCAGGGATGGCTTTAGGGGTTGTGAGGAAGCTCCTAGCTGGCAACCTGATGCATCTGAAACCCTCCTACACACATTCCATCTAGCCACAGAATGACCTGTGCACGTAGGGATAAAAAATGAAGAGAAGGGGGCGCACTGTAGTTTGGGGATCTTATTCTTATTCGAGATGACATTCAATATGTACCTGACTTACCTCATACACCTTCATTACTGCTTCTCCTGAGTCACAGAATGCTTTACCACAACCTCATTTAGGCTCCCTGAGAGTCATTTTCCATAGCCTTTCTAAATTCCTCTAACACTCACCTCTGCAGCTAGAGCAACTGCACCCTGTTTGGCCTGCTATTAGCTCTTTGTTGAGGCTTGGGTACTGAAGTAAAGGTTTTGTCACTGACACACCTTTCTTCTCCACACTCCCAACCTCCAAAAAGCTAAAAGAAAATGGTTGTATGGACGTGAGAATTTTAATTATTCCACTACTTTTCCAAGGTTTCCAGGGAAACCCAGAAACTCACTGGAGGGCCAATAGGTCAACGAGTAAATAGAATGGGTCAGATGCAGAAGACAAATTTCTCCCCACAGCGGTTAATTAAGTATAACATTAAAGTGTATTTGGGGAGAGACATCCACAATAATTCAAGATGTTATTAGAAAACAATTACTCAAATTGTTTAATGTCACCACTGATGATATATTTGACACAAATTCATTATGTTTGTGTTTTATATAGCTAATAAATAGATTTCTTTATTATGATCCAGCTCACGCATCCCAAGTGTTGTAATGTGAATGGTATAAATTGCTGCCCTTGCAACACTGGAGAAACTGACAGATGACTTGAATCCAAAGTTGCTCTGGATTTGGGTTTAGATTCAGAGTCTGAATTGTTGTTTTCTCTGCTGATATAGCTGACTGTGCTAAAACGGCTGGTTAGGATATACCTTTAGGAATTTGTTGGGATGAAGTATGTCTAGTCTGCACTCCTAAATAACTAGAAAAGATGGACCTTTACGCTTGGCTCCCACAGACACTTTGAGATGTCAACCGAGCGCTAAACCGGTTTAAATGTCCAGACAATGAGTGATAATTTGTTGAGAGGTGGTGTGAAAGAGTGTGAGGAGAGACCTACCTACCTTCAGGGCTCAGCGTGCTACTTCAAAGACGCAGTCAACACGGTTGCGGACAGTATGTCTCTGTCCTGAGTTGTAAATGTAATGCATTTCACCAAAAGTATTCTAATGCAGCTCTCACATAGGCCCATTTAGAAACAAATCTGTTCCACATGAGCTGGCTGAATGAAGTGGGGTTTTTTTTCCAGGATGTAAACTTCTGAAGTAGATATCTTAGCCCCAAGGACTTCTAACAGTGACATGAATGTGTTGCGGAAAAGCACAGATTCAGGTCAGTGAGGACCCAGAGATGAGGAAAAAAAGACATATTCTGAAAGCACCTATAGATTTGAGCTCAGCCGCCAGTCTGTCTGTGGTTTCTGCAGAGCATGCAGTAAAGGTGTCACCACACTCTTGCCCTACCTTTTCAAAGTCGGTGGGGTACATCTGCATGGCTGAGCTTTTCAGAGACGGTGAGGCCAACTTTCCTTTCAACTCCTCAAGTTGGGCTTTTTCTGGTGCAAAGACACAGAGAGTAAAGAAAAGAAAACCTTCAAGAAAGTGACGTAATAGCATAAAATATCAGCAAGTTCAAATAACTCACCCGCGTCATCCCTTTCCTTTTCTTTCTCCTCATCCATCTCCTTGTCAGTGAGATGAATCTTCACGGAGGACTTGGGAGTAAAAGACGGTACTTGGACTTTCTCTAAGATTCTTCTGATAGCAGCCCAGTCTCTTGTCCCCTTGATTCCGTAGATCAACCCGTACAGATTAGCTGCTGCCTCCACATACCCCATATGGGTAGTCTAAACACAAAATGAAAATATAAACTGTTAATTATATTGAAACTACTGTTTGAACTATGAACTATGTTTAAACAGAAAACACAATGTCCATATCAATACTAAATATACTATCATATGATTGGGAATTATTCTTATATTAGAGCAAAGACAAAGGTATAGGACATTTCTAAAACAATACTCAACATGTAAATTCAAATTATTTTAAACTGATTCAGCACTGAGTCCTTACAGCAGACCTGCCTGCAAGGTGAAACTGTAGAAGGGACATTGTGTAGAAGGAATATTAAAGTATATTAAGGTAGTGCATTAAGACCAAATTACTTCCCTGAACCAAACAGGGAGCTGTAACAATAGGTCACTTTCTTCCTCTCTCTCAACACACACACACACACACACACACACACACACACACACACACACACACACACACACACACACACACACACACACACACACACACACACACACACACACACACACACACACACACACACACAAAAGTTACAAACACTGTATTTATTTCACTGATAAGTCGAATTGCAAGTAGTGCTAATTGAAAACTGAAAATCACAATGCATGAATAAAACCAGCTAAAAATTATAGAATAGAAGAGCTTTTAATATAGAGAATATCTAATGCAAGAATTACTTTTGACAAACAAGTGAATAGATGATAATGAATGCGTCCAAAGCAAAACAAATAGATTTCAATCAAAGATTTAGCAATTAATACCAATACCTCACAGGTGCAATAGTGAAATCACACAATATTACACTCTTCGCTTGACCTTTCTAGATAAGTGGAAATTGGCACTGACCCTGGCGTTTGCAATTGTAGCATGTCTGTCAAAGTAGAAAGCTTAGAAAAGATAAGATGACAACATGACACACAGATGGGAGTGCAAAAAGAAATTGTTAAGGAGATAAAATTTAAATTGCAGGAGATGAAATAAAATGCTGACTGAGAGTATGTAGAAATCAGTGTGGCTATCAAGGTAGTGAACATGTGTGGAGAGCAGATTATTATCTGCCTTTCTTTTTCAATATGCAGTTTAAGTGGCATTCACAGCTCAGATAAGAATCCAATATGGTCAGAGTGGGGAGGAGCCACTATCAGACCAGATAAAGAAGGAATGCAAGTTGTCATCACCAAATACTGCAGCATTTTTAAGTCATTCCTGTCTACTGTTTTAGGGTGCATATCAGCACTAGTAGTGTTGCAGCCCCATCCATCTGGGACACTCTCCCTGCAGATATCCAAAATGCTACATCCCTGGACATATTTAAAAAAAACTCCTGAAACACCACCTGTTTACCACTGCCTACAACCTCTAATTCTGTAAAGTGTCTTGAAAGGCGCTATATAAATAAAAGTTATTATTATTATTATTATGCATGAAGAATTGGACCAGACACTACTCACATTGCTGGGGTCAAAGGTCAGTGGGTGAGGGCATCTCTTGGATCCAGACCAGAAGGGTAGACCAGCAGAAGTCACCTAAAGAAAAGCAAAAGGAAATCCCTTTATCACAATGATCAACAGCTGAAAATATCACGTATACATATATTCTTTTACAAAGCTCACTGTAGTTCTTCATAATACAAAGGTGACAGCCACAAAAAGGTCTTTGTCCCTCATTTAAAAAAGGATTAATTTCTATATTCCAAACACTTTATTTTTTTTTTAGAAGAGTTGTTAAACATTAAACTTACATCATATGCAACACACAGTATGTATGTATTACTTGATAAAACATCAGTTTTCTGACACAGCAGGAGGATTACAACCTCCCCGCAGACCAGCCAGACTAATATTGTTATCAGTCGTGTGTTGACAACACAATTTGTATGTCTGATAAAGGAACAAAGGGACAGAGAGCTTTGATGTTTCCAAATGGTCCATATGCTGGGAAAGAGAGAGTCTCCTACTGGTGGTGCCAGTTTTCACAGCAGGGGTGCTTTCTATAGCAGCCAAAAGGCATCAACAGCATTCTCCTTTTCACAATCAGGATTCAGACAAGCAAATAACATCACTAACTTATATGACTTCAATGAGAAAACATTCCCGTTACTTAACTGACTGACCATCAACTAGTTTTAACTGCAGTAATTTCATTATCAGGCAGTGAGCCACTCACTGTAATGAATGGGACTGCATTTACAATATACAATATGTCTTGAGCCTTGTGATGAAACAGCTTGCAACCAACAAAGTAGCTGTTATGTTGAATGTGTGGCCATCTGTCATGTTTGTGTGTACCCGCAGTTGTCAGGTTGGTTTGTAACTGTTAACTGACATCAGCTGCCTTATCATAGTTCCTCAGAAAGTTTGTGGTCGAAAGTGACTTTCCAAGAGGACAATGACACCATAACTCTCATATAGGTAACTACGACAAAGAGAGCTATGGAAGAAAAAGGAGAAGCAAAACATTATAACCATAACTGCTGTGTTGATTATCAATTTAAACAAACTTGTTTTCTGGATCAGTTTAAATGCTAATTGTAACACAAGAGAAACGGCTCATTTTATCAGCATAAGGCACATTAATATCAAAAGTTGTGTTTTACAGGGAATTTAGTGCCCTACACATGGAAGAAAATCATTCTTGGTCAGAGGAATTTCTATAAACCTGCAGGGCCATTTAATGAGGCTACAAACAGCCAGTTGCTGGACTGAGACTGGGGTTAGTGAGGGTCTGTTTGGGTTGATACTGATCCGTGCCCCCCCAGGTGTGACAGCAACATGTGACATCACTCTGTCTGCATGCTTCACCAGATTACAAACCCTTAGGACCCCTTTACAGATATTTATCAGCGATGGCTTTCAGTGTTCAGGTTTCAAACCAGCTTAATAGCGGTCTCTGAGCCCGGGGAAACATGCTGCATTAGTCCATGAGGTAAAATGTGAAAAGTGAAACACTGATTGGCATTCCTTTTGTGCTAATGCCACATTGCAGTGTTTAATTGATTGATAGCCTGTGCAGTGACCTTAAATATACAACAGTGCCCCACTGTGTCCATGAATATAAATCACAGCTTCACAATACTTTGCTTTAGGGAGTTATATTTCCTCTGGTGTAATTTTACCTCTTCAGGAGGGAAACAGTGCAGAAGCTGGCGAATATCGTTGTTATAGAGAGTCTCCCACTTGCAACGTGCCCAGCTCACACAGTCTTCCCAGCTCGTTGGACGTTGTCCTCCAGATCCCATGTCCTTCAGGCTGCTCCACACCCCCGCAAGAGTCTCCAGGGCCTCAGCATCTCCAAGGCCAAGAGTCCGCTCTACAAACCCTACATCTCTGCAGGAAAACAGCGCACCAATTCTTTTTTATTTAATGACAGACATGCAGTATACAGAAGGTAATACTTACTAAATGTGGAAAAAGACAAGACAGCACAAGTATTGTCTACATTTCTGGTTATATATTACATTCTCAGGGTCTAACCTCCAGAATAAAAGCTCTGATTTCTATTTTACTGGCAGGACTGGTTTGACATTTGAACTGAAAAGCGAAAAAGTCCTCATGGAAAAATATTTGGTTCTAGGAAGCACAGAGGACAATGACTAAACAGATCTTTGTAAATTAGGGTGTAGTCTTGTAGTGACTCAGAGGGGATTTATTTGACGCTTGGCTGCAGACTAATAGTAAGTAAAGGAAGTGGTTCGTAAGCTTGTAGTGTGCTGGTCAGTGCAACTCCATACCACACGCCTGGACAGTTCTTGCAGCATTATGTGCCAGCTCACCGTACGCTGCATTGCAATGAAAAACAAAAGGGATCTTCCTCTTCTGCATGCAGTAACACCTAAACAGGTCTAAACAGGAACATTTAGAGTCATAGTTCTGCAAAGAGCTGCACGGGTGGAAGGATGACACAACAAAACGTGTTCCTTTCCATAACCTCATTAACCAGGACTTAACATTTACTGGACTACAACATGTAGCTGACCTGCCTCATGACAATGTCCAGAAAGGTTTTCCATGACTTCACAAAAAAGGAGGCCTCCAAAGAAACGCACAGTACATATTCTTATTTCTACACAACTGTCTAATGTGAGAAAGTTTAATGGCTATGTGGACCAACGAGCACCATTTCTGCTTCTTGCTCCTGTTTAAAGACACGAGAAAGTGTGCGAGTGCTTTACAATAAAGGGGATTACATCAAATCTCACCAAAACAAACAGAGAGACATCTCAAAACATGGCTGGATTAGGTGGGCTCCGAGGCTCAAAGCTCAGACAAGGTTTGCCACTGACGTGCTGTTACATTATAATTAGGTCAAGGTTTTTTCAGTCTCACAACTTACAAATTACATGATAAATAACATAGAGTTACATCTCAAATAAATAAGATATTAGCAGTACAGTCACTGACAAAGCCCTTTGACATGAGTTAGTACATTCTTCTTCATTAATCTAATCTACTTTCTTATTCAGCAGATGTTTCTAAACCAGAAAGCCTCTAATTAGTTGAGAGACTGTATCTATTATTTGGAGATGTTGCTGTGAAACATACATTACAGAGTACAGACTTGGCAAGACAGTGTTTATGTAATTTTTACTAGGGGTTTACAGCTAAAAGCCAACCACATGTTTTCCTGTTTATAAAACAAAATAATGAGCTAGAAGCACTTCATTAACTTTCGTAATTTTGTTGGAATGCTTTGTAGGAGAGCAGAGAAGCACTGTAAAATGAGCAAGTAGTGGTCATTAAGTGCCAGCAGACTGGCAGCATATTGATGAATGTAAGTTGTCATGTTTGTTGGAGGCAACACTTGTGGAAAAAAGTAAATCACATGAGGATGACATCATATCTTACCTCAGGAAGAGATTCACATTTTCAGGTGTTTGTTTGAACAGTCCTTCAAACTGGTCTCTGGCCCACTAAATGAATTGTAAAGTTTGTACAGATAATACAATCAGTATAATAGTGACTTTTTATACTGCATAATAACACACTGTGTGAGAAAACCCTGTATGCTGTTTGAATGGCAATACCGTTCAGTCTGTCGGCAGTTCCACCACTTTGGTCCAGACTATATATACAGATAACTTTGGTGATCCTTGAATCCTTAACTATGACCAAATACCTGCAAGACTAATGACATTTCCATCACCCTCAACTATACTTTGTGTTTAGTGCTTATTAGCTATTGTTAGCATACTAACATGCTAAACTAAAATGTTGAACAATAGAATGGTAAACCTGCTAAACCTCAGCATGTTAGCATTGTCATAATAAGCAGGTTAGCTTGCCGAGTTTAGCATTTAGCTCAAAACCCCACTGTTTCTAATTGCATTCTCACAGAACCGCATGGCTCTTAATGAGGTTCTAGTGCTGTACTACATTAAAAATCAGTTTCTAATGTTTTACCCCTCTATGTAAATGATGTGGATAAAAAACATTAGAAACACCCCTCCATATAATGCAGTTCAATGAAACAGCACCATAAAGTAGTATAGGATTCGGTCTATCAACAAAAAACAAGTAGTAACCTTTAAAAAAATACATTTTAAACAATTTTAGTAAGGCCTATTATATTTTATTGGTCATTCAGAGTAGGTTTTCAAGCAAAATTAGGTAAATCAATATGTGAAACTCAAACTTAGAAACTTAAAGCTTAATTAGACTTAAAAAGAAGTTTACATCGTACCTGCAGGGTGTGCTCAATGCGGTGAGGAAAGTTCTTGAGAGTGCACAGTGGGATGGCTTCATTGGAACTTGATGTGCCCGGGCCATAAGACTTTGTCAGGTGAGGCACCACTGCCAGAGTATGACCCTGACATCCTAAAGTTCCTCCCTCCAGTAATGGTTTCTGGTGTTGAACGCAGCGTCCATCGAGGTAGACCCCTGGGCAGCAAAAAGGTGGGTTAAATGCTTAAAAATGTTCTTTTACAAGCATTTGTATTTAAATATGTACTGAAATGCTAACATGTGGTAATGAGAACTCAATATGATAATGGTAATGAAGACAGAGTAAGTGCTCTCACTGGCTTCCACATTATCAAGGGCTGCAGCCACTCCGTCAAGACCTATGAAGAAGTTGTAATCATACACTCCTTCACTGTCAGCGTCCAGACGATTCTGGTGAGCGGTGATTTTCATCCCTGGGTTCATCTCTCTCACTGCTTTGGCTGCAACGTCCGATTTTGGTTTCTGTTTATGGACAAGTGAGCAAATGGGTGGTGTGTCTGGGAGATAAAGTATGTGAGCAATGTTGGTAAAGTCAGACAATCTAACACCTATAGAACACATCCTTTGGCTTTAAATAATTAATGTTTACTACTGTACACTATCATCTGAGTGTCTGTCACTGCTCTTTTATTATGTAAAAAACAATAGAATTAACATTTTTTCTGTCCAGAATTTTTATCAACATACTCTACTCAACTATGTGTTGCGTAAGTTGTTTAGACACTGGTAGTTGTTTACACAGACATAAGAGATCAACTATCTGATATATTCCTAAACTATACTGCAAGCTATCTCAGACAGTCAAAATACCTTCACCTGGACATTAGTAAAGCCATATGACCCGTCCTCTTAAGGTCTAACAAGAACCAGTGAGCTATGATGGCATGTGAGATTTTCCATTACAGAGTGTGAGGTTGTGTGTTTTCTCACCCCAATATCCTGAGACCTGAACAGGAACTGTCGGTTCAAGTTGGATTTTTCTATGAAGTCCATGTCTGTCACGGTGATGTGCCCTTCTTCTCCAGCACCAAGTCCAATGAGTGCAAAGTTTTTAAGAAGCTCACAGCCGATGGCACCTGCTCCAACCTTGAAATATGACAGTAGAGACTGTGTCACACTAAATGTATATTACTGTAGCTCATGCAATGCAAGTGTATGTCAACAAATGAAAGCTATGTTTTACAGATAATAGATAATAATAATAATTTGTCTTTTACAAAGTTTTGCACGTTACTTGTCTCACTGATACTTTGTGTGGAATTTTTAGGGTGATAAAAGAAACACATGCATGCACTCTCTGTCTCAGTAACACACACATACAGCCAGTAAACAACAGTAAAAATAACACTTTCAAAGGAAACAGAGAAAGGGTTTGGCACTGTTGAACGGCCCCTGCACAAAAGGTCAGCACTAGCAGGAAATTCCGCCAGTATCACAGCCATTTCCTGCATGTGCCACCATCATTAACACCAGACAAGGAAAACACAAATGGCGCTTCTGCATTCCAGTGGAGAGTGTGCCCCCTGTTGGACAAACATCAAACCTGCTCTCACCAGGAAGTACTTCTGCATTTCCAGCTTGTCCTGGAACGCTGACCCAAACACGGCAATCTGCCCATCGTACCTTGTGCCTTTCTGCCAGAGAGGAAAACAAAAAATGGTGAAATTGCATCCAAAGTCTGATCAAATGTTCCCGATTGATATATGTGACTGGTTCAAATCGAGGAATCTCTTAACATACTTCTGAAAAGGAGCACTCTGCCAGTTGGTCCTCATCTTCAGGGAGGCACTCCAGTGCATCAAAATATAACCACTGCTGAAGAGGCGTAAATTTCCTACTACATGCCTACAGGAACGTTATAGAGATCACACAGCAAAGTGCAGTCAGCTATATACACCACACAGTATTTGCTACGTAATGTAGAATTAATATACACAGTGTAATAATAGCCATGTTATAGACCATAAAAAAACTGAGATATGAAACTAATGTTACAATCATTGACCTTTGACCTCACCTTAATAACTTCTTGAGCTGCAAGGCCTCCAATGAAAGCATTCATAGGAGCCAAGTCACCCTGGGCTGTGTAGGAAAGGCTTCTCACAGCAGCTTCATCCAGTTGTTCCAGCTGTGCGACTGTATTAAGCTCTCCCACTATGGCAAGCAGGGCATCTGCATCTGACTGTGTGGGATTAATAATGAAGGAGTGGAAACAATCCTGTACATTGCTTTAATGATCACACCACCTCACCAAATCCTGATTAACTTGTTTTATTTTTTACTGATAATATAACCGTTTTTGAAAAATGAAATGAATACTGGCTGTAATATCCTGTAACCTTCACCGACCTGAGACCGAGGACGAGGGAGTCGCTGTTCTTTCTTTACAAAGCCATGGAGGGCTTGGAAAGCCAAGTGCAGGGTCTTGTGCCTCGATTCTTTTCCATAATCATTCATTTTCAGCAGCTGATAGTCCAATAAAGCCTCACTCAGTGGTTTCTGCAATTGTACTTATTTTATTAAGGGTACACTTTAACAAAAGCAAAAAATTAAAGTAAAGTGTGGATACTTACAAATGTTAGCATGCAGGGCTGTTTCACCACGGTCACTACTCCACCCCGTTCATACGTAGAAAAGGCTGAAGTGTCACCAATGCTGAAGGAGTATGAGTCTGGTTATAGAGGTGACAAATGGCATACAGATAAGTGAGATAAAGTTCTCATCACAACTATTACATTTTCTTGGTTGAAAATGTTGAGTGCCATGTGAAGGGCTGGGGCTCATCACTACACTGTGTTTTGCAACTGTGAGAGGTTGAGAAAAGAAATTGTGAAGAAACAAAGTAACACTAACCGCGGACTTTGATCTCCACAGGGTCGATGGTGTTGAGCTCCGTCATGCCTTGGACCTGAGAGAAGAAAACTTTAGAGCCATTTGGAAATCCGTGCTTCCTGTCATCTGTGCAGAACACCACTCCAGGATTCGCCTGAAAGAAAGTCATATTGACAACCTTCAAATTTGAAAGACATGTTCTAGTAATAATGTTCAAGTAAGCTCATTTTCACTATTAGAAAACCTGTAAAAGACATTTGGAATTATTAACATTCATCATCCATAATCAGACAGGCCTTCTGTGTGGAGTTTGTATGTTCTTCCTGTGCATATTTCCTTTCACAGTCCAAAGACATGCAGGTTGAACTGCCAACTCTAAAATGCCCACAGGTGTAAATGTCACCCAACACAACTATTAGCAGGATAAGCCAGTAACATAAAACAAATGGAAGGTGGTACCTTAGAGACACTTTGTATCATCGCTGATGCCGGCATCTCTCCATCCTGGTCCAAGACCTCAAACTCCTCTCCAAAGTCACAGAACAACTGACTGCAAATGAACCACAAGGTTTTCACTTCTTTCTTCTATGCATTATTAAATAAATTCAACCTTAATTTTTTTTGACAGTTTGTCTTGCCCACTTACCCACACAGTCCTCTGGTGTCTGCTACAATAAACTTGATTCCATGTGAATGGCAGAGCTCACCAAAACGCTTCTGATCATCCAGTGAAGAGTCAGTGAGGACCACCACCTGAAAAATGATAGTTCCCTTCCACTCAGAAAGGTTTTTTTTTTTACTGTGTTGTTTTTCCGTGCTTACCTTAAATCTGAGTTTACAGATTTTTACAATTGCTTACACACTAAAATTAAAACTTTCCCACAATTAGCAAAACCTTACACTCAAGGAGCAAAACACTGGCCTAGATTTGCACAACTGTAAGCACATTGTCAGCTTCACACTTTTTGCAAAACATCACACACAATGATTTGCAAAACACTAAACACACTTGTATGCATTTGACACAGAAATTTATCATGATGTCATTTCCTTGCAGTTTCAAAGCAAAGGCTTTCAAATGAACACACCATGAACCAATTGGTTAAACACAGCCACCAGGTATGAAAACACATGATTGCTTAATTGTAGACACACCAATCAGGTTTAAGCGCTATATAAAATGCAGCAGGTAAGTTCACCTGCCTTCAACCAAAATGGAAGGAGTCCGAAGAAGAAGACTGAGAGTGAGAGGGAGAATCCACAGAGGAGGATAAGGAGGTAGAGGAAGAGGAAGAGGCCCAGCCAGAGGTAGAGGCCGAGGTGGAGGTAGAGGAAGAGGGAGAGGGAGAGGGAGAGGAAGACCTGAAGCCGGAGAATATGCTCAAAGAAGAAGAGGACCAAATTTATCAAATGAAAGTCGCGCAACACTAGTGGACCATGTTGTGAACCACGGATTGACGCTGAGGGAGGCTGGACTAAGAGTTCAGCCAAATCTTAGTAGATATACAGTGGCATCTGTCATGAGGACATTTCGACAAGGAAACAGGTAAAAGAAAATCTGTCTACAGTTACAGTAATCAGCTGCTCATTGTATGCACCATATCAACACTTTTGATACCCATCCCTGTGACATTTGAGGATTGAGGGTCGAGAATGACAAGGAGGAAGGGGGCCCATATTCCCGCGAGGGTTTACAATCTCCGGCCCCAGGCTCCGGTACCCCTCATTGAGGCCATGGAGGACGCCTGTGACCAAGTCGACGCCGCAGCTGTGCAAGGAGGGATTCGACATTCAAGACGGTTGTCTTGCCAATGAGGATATCGCCTGTGATGTTGATGAAATTCTTTGGCCAGATCCAGCTAGGCGAAGAGATAATGTCTAGTATTTTCTGTACTTTTTCAGATCATTTTTTGTTGTTGTTTTTTTGTGATTGTAACCTGTAACTTTGTCTGTTATTTGCTGAGCTAACAGTGTTATGCACACTATTGTAGTAGCATGAAAACTGGGACATGTTTTGTTGTGATTCTCCATGTCGACATATTGACTGATTTGGGTGTATGGAGAGAAATACATTACTTTTTCCTCAGTCTGTAGCATTGGTCTAGTGTAGTGTGTGGTGAACTTATTGTAAATTTGCACTGTCTCTGTGTACTTCATTTACAGTACTCTAATCACTGAGAAGTAGAATTGCTAAAAGTGTTTTAGGTTAGCAACAGCAGTGTGTATCTGGTTCAAACCTAATTAAGTCAAATGAAATGTGTGTGTTTCATATGGTAACAAAATATGTTTTTCATAAATTAGTGTATAGTTTTTGCAAAAGTGTTTCATTTTGCAAAGGGTCTGAGGTGTTCTGCTAATTGTGTGTGTGGTTGTGCTAATTGTGTGTAGTGTTTTGAAAAAGACGGTCCCTGTTTTCAAAATTGTGCTTAAGCAATTGAAAAAAACTGTAAGACGTGTAAGTAAGAGCAGGATTTTGGGACATTGCAACTAGTTTACAAGCCAATTGTGGTCCACTTACACAAGTGTGACTTGGATACTTGAAACCTCCAGGGCACATACCTTGAGAACATACTCTGATATAGTTAGGAGACATCTTGTTTCCAAAATGAGGGGGACGGACTAGATGTAATTTTAAGAATTCTAGTAGTCAAAAGTTTTTTTTGTGTGTGTGGAAAAAGCCTTTATGCACTTGAAGTTAAGTACCTGAAATTGCAGAATCAGGTCCTCATCCAGTGGTCCAGGGTGGGCCAACACATGCACATGTGGGTTTAAGGCAGACAGCTGTTGTAGGGAACATGTGGCACGGTTCTGACCAAGATGGGACTCCTTCAGGAAAAACTGGTGGGAAAATGAAATTGCAGATTACAGTAACAAATGATCTTAACTCAAGGTCCACCTGATTTATAACACACTTTATCTGGTCATGGTCAAAAATTAACTATCAAATTGCAGCATTTGTTTGTCTAGTGTTTGGTGAACTTATTGTATATTTGCACTTTATCTGTGTACTTCATTTACAGTACTGTAATCACTGAGAAGTAGAATTGCTAAAAGTGTTTTAGGTTAGCAACAGCAGGGTGTATCTGGTTCAAACAGAATCAAGTTATATGAAACGTGTGTGTTTCATATGGTAACAAAATATGGTGTTAATTGGGTGTGTGGTTGTGCTAATTGTGTGTAGTGTTTTGAAAAACCGGTCCCTGTTTACAAAACAGTGCTGATAAACAATCACACTTGGCAGGTTTGGCAAGTTGTGGTTGCTCTAACAGGTAGTCGTTGAATTAAATCATAGTCTATGAGTTACATCTGATATATATATATATATATATATATATATATATCCTCAAAGCTTTATTTAATTGGTGTTGATCTGCCTATTTTAACAGATCAACACCACAGGCTAATAGTAGGCTACCTGGGAGGACAGGTCGGTCCACACTGCCTGGCATTCATCCTGGACGGTGACAGACTTCACTCCGGACAGGATCACATTTTTGGCTATTTCTACCCCAAGACCACGCATGCCTGCAATGAGGACGTTGACTGTGCCCATCCGGTGCATCGCCTCGTGACCCAGAACATACCTGTGCAGGTAAAAGAACAAGTGGATCTCTGGGCCTGCAGTCTACACCGTTACATTTGATTGAATTGATTTGTGTGTGTGTGTGTGTGTGTGTTTGTGTGTGTGTGTGTGTGTGTGTGTGTGTGTGTGTGTGTCGGTGGTACTCACAGCTGTCTGGAGTAGAATCCTTCATCAATTTCACCTTTTTCTGTCATGTTGCACTCGCAGTCTCTCCAACAATATGAGAGGACTAGTTTAAAGTGGGGGATCAGCTGGACTAACACTTGACTACAACAACCGCCCGCGTCAAACCAGGAGCCGAATAAAAACCGGGTGTGTCAAATTATGAGATGACAGCAGTTTAAAGGAAAGTATTTCACTTTCGTTTCAGAAGATTTTTTGACTTGCTGTTTTGTCAAGAAATATGCTGTAGCCTGGCCACTAGAGGGCGACTCGGGACTGTTTATCGAGTTGTGCTTACATTGAATGAATGTTGGAAGGACCTAAAACAGAACTGGACGATTTGAGAGTAAAATTAAGTTTATTTATTCGCTCATCGTGGAAACTCTCTGGAGGTCTCAATAAAAATACATTGTGTTGTTATTTTCAGGTAACACCGAGAGTCAAATCGCACTTTTCAGACATTTTTACAAATTGGTCTTTGATAGGATCTTGTATTGTGCTTATTGTTACTTTCTAGGATGTTTGACCTTACAGTGCAGCATGATTGACACCATAGACTATACAGAGTTTGACACTAGAAGGATGTTTTTCACATTTATCTGCTGAAGGGGAAGGTGTCTCTATGCTCATCTTAAGTCGGACACAAGCAGGATTTGAGACAAATTTGAAACTTTTAAAATTATAAAAAATATTTACATATTAATATATTCAGAATGTTTAATTGAGGGAGAAGGAGTAGATGTAGGTTTAGGAAAATTAAGTTTATTAAGTTTTTTTGGTGGAAAACCCATGTCAGATTATGTCATGCAGACTTCTTGAATTCCAACGAGAGCGTATTTACAGTGTGTGCCAATACACTGTCAAACTGAAAATGAATAAAATTTGAAAATAACTAGAGCAATGTGTAAGATAAATGTGCAAATGTATATAGACAAGCACAAGGGACAAGGTGGGCGGTGCAGGGAATCTCACCCACTTTGTGACAGATACAAATTTTTACTCAAAGCAGAGTATGTTTTATAGGTCAACATGTCTGGAGGCTATCGTTAACATTTCCATGGTGACAATAACAATGACACACCCTAGTATTGCTTCATGTCTTTGTCATTCATTTCAACAATCTAAGTCTGGTAAGGAGTCACAAAACAAACTCCAGAAGAAAGTACGGCATGCTTAGTTAGGAGTGATGAGAAATGATTCATCATTACGTATCAAATAGAGGCAGTAAGAAGATGGCAAACCACTCTTAAGCTCCTTGTGGTGTGTAAATGAGTAAAAAGAGGAACCTGCAGTCAGATGTAATATTCACATGCATGAAATTAATACAATTTCAAAACAAGCTGTTTCTCTGCAGAGCATGTGGGAAATAACCATTTTATGGTAGTTTATTTAAAAAAGAAAACCCTTATGGGAATTTAATCTCAGACATTAATATATCTCTGGAGATGCTTCTGCTTAATATTATTCCTTGTATGGAAGTGTGGCCCCCTGTTTTGTGTCATGTATTCAGTGAGTTCTGCAGGGACATACTGGTATGCAAACTCAAGGACTGGATGTGATGTCCTTAACACTGTTGTTTTGGACAGTTTGTTTGGTTATTGTCTGGATATCTAAGGCCCAAATAAGAGCGAGTCCTTCCTCGGTTTCATGCAACTTTGTGCTTCAATCCAAACTGTATCAAGTAAAGCTGGATCTTTTGTGGTTTGCGAAGAACGACACTTTAAGTGCATTTTGCTTTAGATGAAAATGCAGACTTTAATTCTGTGATTATAAACTTTGGATTCAGTGGTAGTTCTTTAACTTTTGGATTCATAATGCTTCATTATGTCAATGAGAACATTTCTATTTGGTAATTGCATAATGATGAATAACTTTATGTTATGTTACAGTTCAGTTGCCATGAGTCAATCTATTTAATTTCTCCTTTATGTCAATAGTATTTTTTTTCTGTTAAAGGTCACATTGAGGTGGTCTGACTGGAGAGGGAAGACATTCCTTTCATAACTTCCTGGTTGGAGTTGCCATATTTGAAGAGTAACTTCATTCTATCATCTGAAAGCAATGCAGTTTTGGCAGAAATCCTACGGGCCTGCACGGTATCAGACTGTTTTCAAACGTTAAGAAAGTTTTTCCACTATGTGACACAGACGCCTGACTGGAGGGGAGCTGCAGTTGATGATATGATGATGACTCTTGGAAGGAAACGATGAGGATATTTTTGAAGTGGTCAGATTTCGCAATTATTTCATACTTCCTCATTGCGGGTGCGGCTTGACAGGACAGCACCCACTTGAGGAATACCAGAATCAAGCACCTCAGAATGATGAAAGCATTTCCGGTCCTGAACCTTCAAAATAAGTCTTGAATCTTCAGAACATGTTTCCTGAGTGGGACTAATACATTAGGATAGGCCTAGATAAAGTTGTAGAATATGAAAGAAGTGGTAGGCTATTACAAATCGTGTTGCAAAAGTAAAAAAAAAAAAATTAGCTACATTTTGTTATTGTATAAATTATTCTATATACTTGTTTTATAATATAGGCTTGTAATATCAACTAATTATGTTTTCAAATGTAATGCAAGAACGTATAAAGCATGTCAATGGCATTTCCATAATTTCTTAATGTGTTGTATTATTTAAAATAAGATAATTGATCGGTTTCCTCCCTTTCAGACTATTTCGTGTGCTGCTGTGTGGTGAATTTCCCCTCTTGGGATCAATAACGTTTTTATCTCTTCTCGTATTATCATTAATCAGTAATTAATAATACATCAAATAAACAATGTCATATTACATGATGCCTCAAATTCTTGCTGAAAGCAATAAACGAATCATTAATCATCACTCCCACCATGAGGGCTTCGTCCTGGCGCGCTTTTATTTTGGAGATGAGTGTAAGATCCTGTTTTCATGTATAGACTAATAGTTTATCTCAAAGCCTTGCTGTACCCCGGTATAAGTATAAACTCTGTGCCAGTGGGACTCCGGTGCGGTCAGGTGAGTGCGCTGCTGCAGGTTAGCGAGTGGAGCTTCACCAACACAAGACATCTATCTCGTAAAGAATTCACATTTAGAGATTGTTGGAGAAATCACAGCCACATCCAACTTTTCAAAGCGAGGTAAGATGATTTTTTTTTTTGTATATGTATACAGACCTGTATTTGTATGGAGGATATCTAAACTAGCTGTTGGTCCACGTTAATGAATGACTGAAAACTATATCATAATTCACAATTGATCGCCTACCTGCACAGGAGATGTTGGCCTAATTTTAGCAGCTACAATACAAATGATCCATATTATAGTCATGCTGACTTTAATGCTTGGTGAATGTTAGTTGCATAATGGTGTATTAGAATTGTGGTACAGGATTACTAGCCTACTGAATGATTTGCATTCTATGAATAGGCCTGCATTAATTTAGGTATTTTAAACTTTTTGACCATATTAGTTATTACTCTGTGTTATTCTGTGAATGGATGCCTGGCCATTTTCATAGTTGCTCCACATGTTCCAGCAAGTCATGTCTTGCCCACGGTAGACTTTAGCTTGACTCTACCAACTTATTTTTCCACTGGCTTTTTATCTCAATAAGTTTCACCGCTATGACATATCTCTGCATATCAAGTCTAAATTATCTGACAAAAAACTGCTTAATTGTTTGGTTCAAAGACAAAACAGCAGCTGATACTTTTACCTCTTTCCTCAGTTCCTCATGCTGCATTTCTCAATTTAAACAAGCTAAAATGTTGACATTATCCACTCCACTTCAAAAGCAGCAGATCTCTGTTGAGAATCAAATGTTACCGCTCACTGTTAAATTTCAACATTCCTTCTGTGTTTTCCCTCACAGAGCTCCTTCAGGTTCTCCAGAATGTTCTCTTTGAGGAAGGTGTCTTATTCTTGGAGGAAAGTATCTCATAGGTAGCACTCAATCACGGTGGACTGTGACGTGGAGATGGTCACTTGGACTGCCTTGCTGACAGTATGCATATGGATACAAACCCAAACTGCCTCAGGACAGCACACATGTGTTTCTACTCCACGCAGGCTAGTGGATTTCACTGTAAATTACTCCCTCCCCCACTTCCAAACAGCCAAACCTATACAGAACATAGCTGTGAACCGGGAGGAGAATCAGCAAGAGGTGTATATCGCATGCCAGAATGTAATAGAAGCAGTCAACGATACTATGGAAAAAATATGGGAAGTGAAAACTGGACCTGTAGGCAGTCCTGACTGTGAAACCTGTCGGGTTTGTGACATAGAAATAGATCCCGGGGATCCAGTGGAAACAGATAATGAGGTTCTGCTTTTGGATTTTTCTGCATTTCCATATCCCTCCTTGTACATTTGTGGGAGTACTCAGCATGGGATCTGTCACTACATTGAAGTTGGAACTCCACAGCCTATCCCTAAGTGTTTATACAAAAAAGGGCAAAACTCTCTAACCAACTGTCCAGACTGTCTGGCTAGCCCACTTGGCACTAAAGTCACCATTGTTGAAGAGGGAGCCACAACGCTCTTCTTTGTGGCGGCCTCTGTCAATGACGAAGTGGCACAGAGGTATCCAAGGAGGTCAATATCAGTCATGAGGCCACTTTCAACTGAAGATGGCTTTCATATGGTCATGGAGGGCCTGACGGTGCTCCCCAGTCTACGGGACTCTTACACGATTGATTACATCTACAGCTTCTCCACCACAGATTATGTCTACTTCCTGTCCCTGCAGAGAGAAAATCCATTCAAGAACAATTCCGGTTTTCAGACTCGTCTGGGACGACAGCCGATATTAATCCCAGAGGTGTGGATGTACAGAGAGGTGGTCCTGGAGTGCAGGTACGAACCAAAGCGCAGAAGGAGACGGAGAGAGAATTTCAGGGACATTGTGTATAACGGGCTACAGGCGGCATACTTTGGGCGAGCGGGGAAGGACTTAGCAGATGAGCTGAGGGTGACAGAGACAGAAGACATTCTGTATGGGGTGTTTGCAGAGGTGAATGAGCGTGGTGAACCCAAAAAACACTCTGCCCTGTGTGCCTTCCCTTTGAGTAAAGTAAACGATGCGATTGATAAAGGTGTGGAGGCCTGCTGCAAGTCAGGTCCAGAGCAGCTGTCCAGAGGTCTCTGTCACTTCCAGCCATGTGAGGGCTGCCCACATGAAGTGAGTAATTCTTTTTTTTATTTTTTATGCCTGACTGTCATCAGAGCAGAGAAACAGTGCAAAGGTCCCCACACGCCCAGACAGGAAGTGACATATTCAGACAAACACTGTGTAATAAAGTCACCTGTGAATGAAACAGTATAGTTTATCATTAAGCTTACAGTTTTATATTGTCTTGAGCAATGAGGGATAGTTTAAAGTAAATCTTGACTACTGGAATAGTGTATGGCTGTGGCAACTCTTATGAAGGTGTGTTAAAGAGCAGGGCCAGATGAACTGGGAGGGGTGGATGAGTCAGTAATGTGACCAGCACATTGCCACACCGTTTCTCTACTCTGTTAAGTTTCACTCTGTGTTTACAGTACAGAGATTTGATATGAAAACTGTTTCATTAAGATAAAAGGCTAAATGATAAGGCTACACTAAGTTGAATTTATCCAGTTGCTGCAATTTTCCTTAATTGATAAGCTACCAGAGTAGAAAAGTATCGGAAGGTTAAGTCGACTTGGTGGGTTAAAATGGGAACTTTTAAAATAACAGGCGAGATTTATTCCCCAACCTTTATTGAATAGAGCATTTGGCTGCGGTGCTCAACAAAATAATAAAGGTGTGGTCTTTTCCCTTTTGTCGAGTTCAACCTGTGTCCTTTGAGCTCTCACAGCCATGTGTACACCTACAGGAATGTTTGCCAGCAAACACAAGTAATAAATCCTGCTGATAAAAAGGTGGAATTTCAAGGGGAGGGACGGTGTTAGACTGTTCCTGGTTTTTACTCAAAAGTTATTAGGAAATAGGTATATTATTGAAGAAGTGAGGGGTATGGAGGAAAGAATATCTCTTTTACTCAGTCAATAAATGATGGTCTAAACACTTATAAATGTGTCTTAAAACTGGTATGTACAATATAATACAAATGTAAATACTGTATGTATCCAAGCTCCAGATGCTGAAATACAAGTGACTGAAAAGATGTTGGGAAAGTACGGATAGTCCAGTTTCAGTACAGTAGATAAGAGAAACAGTCATCAAGTCAACATATAGAGCTGGATTTACTGCTGTTTTATGAATTTGTTAGTCTGACAGCTGTTATGACTGGGAGGCTAGGAGCACTTCCTTCTTTAAAGGATGAATTAAGATGGTCTCTCTTTCTATCTCTCTTCCTCTCAAGCACAAGCATATGCATGTTTCTATGTGGTCAGAGGGAGACTGATGCTGACAGAGGTAGATAGATTTATGAATGGACTGGCTGACTAAAAACGAACACCCTTGTTCTGTATTTGTTTGTCCTGCTTGCACAGAGCTCTGAAGACAATGACACATGCAGTGCCAAACCCACTCTGGTGTCAAAGCCGTACTACAGACTAGACCTCTTCAACAGACAGATGAGAGACGTCCTTTTCACCGCTGTCCTGGTCACCACTATTGGGAATCACACGCTGGGCCACTTTGGTACCTCAGATGGCCGGATACTGCAGGTAGCAATATGCCTGAGGATAAAATAGTAGTCATTATGTGGTGTGCCAGTCGGTGTGCCTCTGCAGTTTTAATGTTTTATACCAAATATAGAAGTATCTTGTTCAGTACTCACTATTAACATTATTTCAAATGTCTAACTAAACATTTGAATATTTACTGTCTGTCAGCCAGACACAGGTGTATATTCATCCTTGTGACATTATCTCTCTGTTTTTGTGTGGTGTAGGTGATTCTTACTTTGTACAAGCCTATTGTTTTTGCCAACTATTCTCTTGGAGAAAGCAAAGTGTCCAGGACAGCAGAGGTGTACTCAAACGATTTACTTCTCTTCACAGTGGGAAATAAGGTACAATTTGTTTACTGCAGGTACTGCTTTTCTTTTAGTGGGGGAAAAAGAAACTGGGAGAAGAGTAGATAAGAGTGCAACAGATCAACTCGTTCAACATTACTGTGTCTTCATCATAGTCAAAGGACAAGACATAAGGCAAACACAATCAGTACATGGTCAACCTAGAATAGGTGTACAATTGTCATTGAATAATTGGTTGAACAGGATTTCAAATCTATTGGATAATGGATCCAATGGTGGTACACCCCATGCACTATAATCACATCAGGTACAAAAGAACATCTTAAAGTTACTAAGATAAAGTACAAAAAGTACATAGTATAAATTAGGGCTGCAACTAACGATTATTTTAATAATCGATTAATCTGTAGATTATTTTTTCGATTAATCGATGAATCGGATAAAAAAAACAAAAAAGCATTAATTTACATCAACTCAATACATACATAGTTGTTGTTTTAGTTAATAGTTGTGTAAAGGTAAGTAACCCAAATAGCAGATACAGACAAGACACAGAGACAGACAGACACACAGAGACACACACACACACACACATTAAATTATTACCATCATTGTAGTAAATGCAAGTTACGTTCATTTATACACCACACACTAATATATTTGTCAACAATAACTGATATGGGACAAAGCACATAATATATACATGACAGATTGAAAATGAATGGGCCAAAAACTATACCACCCCTGCTTTACTACTGTTATTGACTAGCTTGTCATGCTAGTCAGCTGGATAACGAGTAAACGGCAGCATTAGAAGAGCTACTGGAGGGACGTTGCGTTCCTCACTTCAGAACGGAACAGAAGTAGGATAGTGTAGTGACTTTACCCTACTGTTAAACTCCCTTCCTCCTCATCAAGGACTCCAACATGTTTACGTTTTAGGTGCTGACTCATCACCGTGGTGCGCCCGTGCCATGCCGTGTCGCTTTTTCTTATCTTGCAATTAACACGTTTTTGATTTATTTAGTGTGAAATGCTCCCACACCTTGGATGACTTAGGTCGTACTGATTTCTCTGCCTCCGCCGTGTGTTTCAGAACAACGTTACGGGTCTCTCCGGTCTCTCTCCGTATTTCCTCTACCCCCGCTCTGCTCTTTTTTTCTTTTCTTTCGCTCCGCGCTGCTCCTCTCTGCGCTCAACTCAAAAAATGTGTATCTCCGCGACTGAGTGGCGTAATAGTTGCGCGACACAACGAATCGATAATGAAATTCGTTGCCAACTTTTTTAGTAATCGAATTTTATCGATTTTATCGATTCGTTGTTGCAGCCCTAGTATAAATCCAATATGCCTCTCTGAGGAACAGTGGGTTGACCTGTAGGAGAGGGTGAGATTTTTTTATGATGTGAGCTGTATACCTTTTGACTGTTTTTCTCTGTTACATCTGGCTTACCCCACCCTGGCTTCCTCTCTCTATGAACAAGATGTTCAGGGTGCCCTCTGCAGGACCAGGGTGTGCCCATTTTATGACATGCTCCAAGTGTTTGATGGCTCCACGCTTCATGAACTGCGGCTGGTGTTCAGGAACGTGCTTGTGGCAGCATGAGTGTGACTCAAAGTGGAACAAAGACTCATGCACACCTGTCATATCAGAGGTAGATCTTCTGCTAGGTGTAACTGATTAACCACTGCATGACGTTTAAACACAATAAGTCATAAATGGTCCCACTGATTGTACTGAGACGCTGATTGCTCTGGATGATAACCTCCTTATCTCTGCAGTTCTTCCCTAAAATGGCACCTGCTGGTGCTGAGACAGAGGTGACACTTTGTGGCTGGGAGTTTCAGTCTCCTCTGCCACCCGCCATCATCAGCGGTAAAACCCACATCATCACAGTGGGCTCTGGGACCTTGTGTACTGTCTTGCCTGAAAAGAGCAGTTGTGAAGTGTAAGTAGCACAAATGCACACAATGCAGAAGTACTGGGCACTAGGGGTGGGAAAAATAATTGATTCTTAGATGCATCGCGATTCTCTCTAGAATGATTCAGTGCTCGATTCTGATAAGTTTTTTTAATTTATTTTTTTATAAATGTGTTGATTTTTATTTAAAAGTTACTGTCTCCAGACAAGTACAAATCAGAAAACAGAGTGACTGAAAGAGGATGGGATAATGGACAACAGCTTAGAGTTTAGGCAAGAGTGCAGAAAAAAACACACAAAAATGGCCAAAAGGAAGAAAAGAAAATTTAATTGTTTATATATACACATGATCTAATAAGACATACATAAAATAATTAGGCAAAACACATATAGGCTGTTCATCTGCTATATCACATTACATCTGACCACCTCATGTTTCATGTTCTAAGAAGCCAATTATCCACCTTTAAACATGACTGAGCATCTGACATGGAAGATTACTGGGAGAGAAGGGGACTTTCACAATCATGTTTAAGGCTTAAAGTGATGGTTCGGAGTAATTTCACCCTAGGGTCCTTTGCACCATGACCTCGAGCCAAACACCCCCCAGAAGCTTTTTTCACCTGGGTCTAACATTGGGAGAGTTAGCGTAGAGTAGCGTTAGCCGCTGAATAGCTTAGCGCAGAGGCTAATGGATCCGAAGTGTCTCTTAACATTACCCCACTAATAATGCCCGAAATGATACCAAAGGTCTACACTAGTATATATAGGTTATGCACTCATAAAACGATGGATTGTAAAGTTTGTAAGTACACCAGAAGTGTATGTAAATAACACTTGCCTGCTGGCGTCTGCTCTCTGCTGTTGTTGTTGCTGCTGTAAGATGAGTGCTTAGGGACGTCTACAAATTACAACACCGAAAAGAGATGCAACAAAAATATTTTTTAATTTAACTTATTTTTTAAAGTAAGTGCTGTAGTATAACTAGCAGGAGACAAGTAATAATTGAGGTAAGTTTGGAGACATTACCTTATTTAATCATTAAATTAATAAATATTTTTGTTGCATCTCTTTTCGGTGTTGTAATTTGTAGATGTCCCTAAGCACTCTTACTGCCCGGTAGTAACAGCAGCAGCAGCAGCAGCAGAGAGCAGAAGCCAGCAGGCAAGTGTTATTTACATAAACTTCTGGTGTACTTACAAATTTTACAATCCATCGTTTTATGAGTGCATAACCTATTTGTACTACTGTAGACGTTTGGTATCATTTCGGGCATTATTAGTGGGGTAATGTTAAGAGACACTTCAGATCCATTAGCCTCTGCGCTAAGCTATTCAGCTGATAACGCTACGCTACGCTAACGCTCCCAATGTTCGACCCAGGTGAAAAAAGCTTTTGGGGGGGTGTTTGGCTCGAGATCATGGTGCAAAGGACCCTAAGGTGAAATTACTCCGAACCATCACTTTAAGCATGGAATGAGTACAAAATAATAAAAAAAAAAAACTCAAAAACAAAACATTTCATTAAAACTTGTATGTGACAAATATATGTCAACATCTAAGCTTTGTCTAGCTGCTTTGTCTAGGAAGTGATTAGCAAACTCTGAGTAGCAAACTCTGATTTATATGTATATTTTTAAAAATCACACATGGAAATGTACATACAAAAATTGTTACAATAATCGGTTTAGAATCGAATCGTTGGCCTCCGAATCAGAATCAAATCGAATCGTGAGGTGCCAAGAGATTCCCACCCCAACTGGGCACTGGTAGCCACAAGCCAACAAGTTAACTGGGGAAGAGTGATGTTTATTAGTTTAAATTATAAAAATGGATCCAAAACAAGAGACGTGGATCTATTTTGTCTCCCAAAGGTCCTAAGGAGGATTTTTATAAGAACACAGTTCTTATAAACCTCTCCTCCTGAGTCCCGGACCTGTCACTTATTATTTGGTTATTAGATTTGGAATGTTTTTTTGAGTGTGTGGTGGACTCTGGCTAATCTTAACATAAAGTGTTTTTTCCAAAACAAAATTATTTAAACATTTTGTTAATAGTGTGGAAATGTTTTTGTCTCATTTCTATATTTGCTGCTGGTCATTTCTGTCTGCCAATTTTCATCTACAGAATTCATAGACGCATAATTCCTTGTGTTCTTACAGCCTGGTATGCAAGATTCAGGAATTCACACCAAACCCGGACCTCAACATCACTCTGGAAGTGCACGAGGGGGAAGTGAAGGGCCACTACTCAATTGAAGGCACAGCTCAGATGCCTGGCTTCTCTTTTGTGGTGAGAACTTTTATCCAATTGAAACTGTTTTAAATTGAGTTCTGTATATGGTCTTTATTTGCATAAATGCTATGTATGACAATTTGTGTAATACTGTTAAGTGCATATGAAATATTTCACCTCTGTATAACCAGGAGCCAAGCATAATGGAAATCAAGCCTGACTATGGACCTGTGTTTGGAGGAACAACGGTTACACTGACAGGCAGATACCTTAATTCTGGGATACAGAGAGATGTCTTCTTTGCTAACAAAAAGTGCATCAATCAAAGGTGAGCAACACCGAAGACTACTTATTTTGCTAACACATGGTGAACAACATTAATTCCACTGTGTTCAGATATCCCTTTCAAATGAAGGGTGTTAAGTATTATACGCATTTGGTGACTGTTATCTCTCTTTTTTTCAGTGTTACTGAAGGAATTGGGACTTCTTCAATTGTCTGCCAAACAGCAGCTGCAGCAGGTGTTGGGAATGTATCTGTGAAAATCGTCATTGACAACTTTCAAGTGATGACCCCTAAGATGTTCTTCTACAAGAAAGACCCCGTTATAACCTCTGTACATCCCCATTGCAGTTTCCAAAGGTAGGACACTGATCCCAGTCTCTACTGGTCTTATTAATGGAATCCAAATTAAATTATATCACTCTAAACATGTCATTTCCTAATCATAATAAGACAAACAGTGTTTGCCCATAAAACACATCAATGCTATTAATAACTTACTCATTTATACTGTCTTACAGTGGCTCCAAGCTTGTGATAGAAGGTCGGAATCTGGACTCTGCCCACAAAACTGTGGTTCAGTACACTTCCAAAAATCCCAACCTGCAATCTCTTGAACGGGTAAGTTAACACTTTGATTTTACCCTTTGTAAGTCTTTACAGACACAGTACATTATTCAATTAAACTACTTTCATTTCAGTTCAATTCAAACCAGGTCATTAAACTGTGAATTTTGGCAATGGAAGGCCAGTCCGTCATACTCCTTAAGCTGAATATTGCTTTTGTATTATGCCAAACTGTTACAGTAATTGTGATTTCAAACAATACATCATGTGCTTATTTAAGGTCTGCAGCGGCACAACAAATGCCACATATATGGAGTGCTGGGCCCCTGATTTTCCAGAGGAAATGCCAGAAGAAAAGTCTGACACAGGAGAGATTTTTATTCACATGGATGGGAAAAGTAACCTCTGGAAGAGACGCTTTGACTACCATCATAATATTAAAATCATTCCCTTTGAAAATGAGGACAATGTATTACTTCTAAAACCAGGAGAGACAGAAGTTGCACTGCATGTAGGTTTACACATCTTACACTAGAAAGTTTTTTCCCCACCTCTATTTATGTAACACATTTGGTTGTATTAAAAGTATTAATATATGTGCATTTTTGTATTTTTTCCAAAACATTTGACAGCATAGCAAACTAAACACAGTAAGCACATGTATGAATATCACAATGACCATTGGGGGTGTGAACTGCAACGCCCGGGTTCTGTCAAACGAGCTGACCTGCAGGATTCCTAAAGGCCTGCTTATTCCCAGGGAGGGATTGCCTGTCGAGGTGAGAGAGTCTTTTAAATCATCAACTTTAATGTGAATAATTTATAGAAATGTATACTAAATTAAATGTATTTTAACGAGAGCCATCATCTCTTCCACTACTGTAGGTGTTTGTGAATGGGGAAGTTCATGTTGTGGGTACTGTAGTCAACAATGACAACAACAACAACACTGTGATTGTGGGCATTGTCCTGGGCATCATTGCTGCACTGGTAGTAGGTGCTGGCCTTGCATTACTTGTGATGATCCATTTAAGGAAGAAAAAGAGAGGTGAGGAAATCTTGAATCTAGAACACTTCCAACCGTGATAATAATTGGTAAACAGGAGTTGCACTATACTACTATGTAGTAATGTATATTTTCATAGTTTATTGTTCAGTGATTTCCATTTATCATATGTATCCTTTCAGTAAATGTAGAGAATCGTCAGTCAACAGTGCTTTCATGGAACCGCATGGGCAGCAGTCCTGATTTTGTCCCAACAGGTGACTACAGACGAGGTGAGACATCCAAGTTCATTCATTCATTCATAATCCATATTTACTGTTCATCAATTCTTCTACCTATTTATTCCCTTACTTTTTTTTAATCATCAGCAGCCCTAGGAAATACAACCTTTTTAAATATAATAATAAATAAAATATAATGAAACAAATTGGTTTGATTTCTAAACGTCTGTCACCAAAGTCGAGGGTAACAGGATTAAGAACTATCTGACCAATATGAATATGAATATGAATAAGGGTAACATATTCATAGATTGTAATTATTTCAATCAAACTAGAATAATTGGTTTCATCCGGTGGTCTCCACCTTAACATTTTATATTTATCTGTTAGTGAAGATTGTATCACACACTGTAAGGTATGTTTGGTAAGGGTGGTAACAAAAGATGCAATGGCCTTTTAAGTACAACAACTTCATGGTGTGGTTCCTTGTGTGCTACAGTGGATCTGGCCAGTCAAACATCAGGGTCCGGAGGAATGGCTTTCCAAGGTTTATTGTATGCTGCCAACCATGATCTGTCCATTCCTCTAATGCTACAAGACAGTATCTCAATGGTCAGTCTAAGTTCTGATCTTCTTGAAGAGGTCAAAGATGTCCTGATCCCTGCTGAAATGCTCCGAATTGAGGATAGCCAGATTATCGGCAAAGGTCAGCCCCCTGTCTTATAATGTTTGTTTGTTTTGTTCTTGTCTTTGAATATTGTAAGATAAGATAAGAGAGAATTTATTGTCATCGATCTATGCAGAACAGAACATAGATTTAGCACAAATTATTCATAATACCTAATTGTCTTCTTATGCAGGCCACTTTGGGACAGTTTATCATGGATATCTGATAGACTCCAACAAGCAAGAGACCCACTGTGCTGTTAAATCATTAAACAGTATGTGAATACCTTTTTTTAAATAATAAATTAAATCAGTGTTAGCCTATATGAGCTCATGGCTGTTGGAAGAGTTTGTATGACAGTACGTTTTGTATTAACAGGGATCACAGATTTGGGGGAGGTGGATCAGTTCCTCAGAGAAGGCATCATCATGAAAGGTTTCCACCACCCCAACATACTGTCACTGCTGGGCATCATGCTGCCTAAAGAAGGGCTCCCTCTGGTGGTTCTACCGTATATGAAGCATGGAGATGTGCGTCATTTCATCCGCTCTGAGAAAAGGGTAAATTACGCAATGAAAGGTTCCGGACCAGTAGAGTCATGAATATTTTTAATAGCTCATACAATGGGCGTTTTGGTGGGTCAGCTCTGTTTGATAATTATTTGTCCTCCACAGAACCCAACAGTTAAAGACCTGATAGGCTTTGGGCTTCAGGTTGCCAAGGGGATGGAGTATTTAGCCCAGAAAAAATTTGTCCACAGAGACCTGGCTGCACGTAACTGCATGTGAGTGTGAATCCTACACTGATTACTGGCCCGTGACATGTCAGTGGAGATACATTGTCACACGAGTTTACGCATCATCTAGGTGATATATTATAAAGGTGTAATTAAGTTACGGAACATCTTTATTGGTTTAATGTAAGCAACACATGCTACATTGTGGTCTTTTTATATGGTTAACTACAGGATACATTTATAAATCTTTAAAAATAACTTCACAAAGTTAGGAAAACCCTAAAAAAGGACAGTAAATATACCTTGATTACTATTGCATCTTGTATTTTTCAGACAACATAATTAAACTTTTCTTTTTCAAGTATTTTCCATTTACATGAATAAAGAAAGAAAAGCTTGCTCCAGTGATCACACCAAATGAAAAGTATGATAGGATATTCATAAAATCTTTTAAAAAATCTGTCAAAGCAAGATAGACTACCCTGGCTGTCTGAAGGCCTCTTGGGATGATACATATTTGAGACACTGGAGGTATAGTATTTCTGTTTTTTGTGAACTGTTTATTTGCACATACATATTAAAGGAATAGTGCAAGATTTTGGGCAAAACATAATTTTGCTTTCTTGGATAGAATTACATAATACGACTGATACCACTCTCACTTTTATTACACTATTTCTACATCCCAGCTAATGGGACCATCACTGCTCATCAACTCTGATTTTTCAAATTGGTGTAAATTAAAGTTCACCTGGCTCCTCTTGAGCACACCTGTGTAATCTTAACAGGAACTGTCCATAAGATAATGTTTTCTTAAAATGCATTCTGTTTTCAGGCTGGATGAAACCTATACAGTAAAGGTGGCTGACTTTGGCATGGCAAGGGACATCTATGACAAGGAATACTACAGCATTCAAGATCACAAACGGGTAAAGCTGCCAGTGAAGTGGATGGCCCTCGAAAGCCTGCAAACACAAAAGTTCACTACTAAGTCTGATGTGGTGAGTATGCTTTATCCAGTCCTCTAAAGTGTGCTTGTTACAACCATCATGTATGTATCTACAATATATTGCTCATCTGTTTCCCAGTGGTCATATGGCATCTTAATGTGGGAGCTGTTGACCAGAGGTGCTAACCCATATCCAAATGTGGACCCCTATGACATCACACACTACTTGTTGAAGGGACGCCGGCTTGCCCAGCCACAGTTTTGCCCTGATACTCTGTAAGAATCATACCTGCAACCCTATAAATAATAAATATCATGACTGCTGCAGTATCTAATCATTTGAGTTTCTTCAGGAGACTTAGTTATCTGTGAATATAAATCGGTTTTATGTCAGTTTAATATATAGTATTTCTAAGCTCACATTCAATAGTTCACTTACCTGTTTATATACATATCTACTCACGTACTTACTAATTTAGTCATTGATTTATTCCACAGCTATTCTATCATGCTGACATGTTGGGACCCGGAGCCTGAGTTCAGACCTAGCTTCAATAGCTTGGTTACAGATGTACAAAACATCCTGTCCTGTCTGGAAGGAGAGCACTACATCAATCTGAAGGTTAACTATGTCAACTTAGATCAGCCACGGCCATACCCATCCCAGACTGGATCTGCAGATGAGGCTGAGAGCTCAGACTTTGACACAGACAGTCATGCCACCAGCTGAGGGTGCAAAGTCCTTAAGACTCTCTGATAGGAGCGCAGGATCTGGATTAAAGTTGGACAGCATACAAGAAAAGGCACAAGTTAGCCTGGAACCATTCATGCATCACATAAATTGTTGATCATGTCTACAAACCATTAGTACATGGAAGGTTTGGCTACTGATTTAAAAGACACTGTATAAAGTCTTATTGGAGCTGAGACAAAATCATGCTGCAAGTACCCCATCCTTGTTACATTTTTTTTGTAACAAAATAGAGACAGCATGTAGATTGACTTCCATTTTATTTTACACATCTGAAGCACAAGTGTGACAAAATGAATGTAAAATGTGCTTTTGTTCTCAGACTTGTAGAATAGGATATATATATGTCTACATGAGAATATGTGCTGTTATAGAAATATGTCTCTCTTTTTTTACACAATGTTCCTGCTATAGAAAGACTAAATACAATGGGACATGTACATGTGAAATCATCATACTGGATGCAGAATAACTCAGTCTTCTTAGATTAAGAGCCATTGACACTCTGCCAAAAGCTCTGCACCTATGAATTATACATTACGCTGTCCATGCTGTTCAAATATCTATTTAGGCTAAACACATCCAGTCCCTTTTATCATCACTAGAGGGCAACCGATGCCTCCTCCTTAAGCATCAATTGCTGCTGCAGTGATGTCTGCTGCACTACAGCAGCTAAAAATAAAGATGCTACACAAACAGTACAACTATATTCATCTAGAAAAAAAATCTATCTTTCAACTCAATCAACATAGCATACCATTCTTTCCAGCAAATTACACTATCCAAGGGATTATAAAAGTTAGGCACTGATTTTTCTGTTTTTACACTGACAATGCAGTATGGTTAACCAATAACCTAGTTTATGTTGACCAACAAGATTTCTACCAAGGGTAATAGATTTGGTTCTAGTATACTTGATTTTTGTCATTGCTGCATTTTCTCTCCTTCCTACCAAGATAGAGCTAATGTTTCTTAGCTCTAGGTTGCACTGTAAACTATGTTTTTGTACAGACAAATTGTTGATTGTGCATACTTGTCTGTAAAGCGTGTTAACAAAATAAATGTTTCCCTAGACTTGTTTTTCCTAGCCTTATGCTGAATTAATACCAATAAACAAAATTCCTGATTAGCAAACAAAACATTTCTGCCTAAAATAAACTCACCTAAAATTTAATTTGTAACTGTTATTAAAAATGCAGATCACTACAACGAGAGAAGCGTATCATAAAAGCCAATGACACAGGTCTGAGGCTTTTTCTCTGCCAGGCGGATGAGAGGAAAAACACTGTTAGAGGACTGAATTATGTTATCTCAACCAGAATGAAACCTGCATGCTTCTCCCTACCTAATCTGTGTATCTAGCATTTGTAATACTCTCTATGAATAATTTATGTATCTAAAAAATGTTTTTTTATCCCTTGCCTTCAGGTACTTAAAAGGTGGCAGTAATAATGACTGGTTGTGTTAAGGTAGAGGTCCTGGATTTAAAAATGAGGAGATGTATGCAGCTAGAGACCAAACCGAAAGCCACAATGATGGATATGTTTTTGCTGTAAACAACAATTGCATTAAATATTTGCTTTTATTTAAGAAATGCAGAAGCAACCACAGGATGTAATGTGTTTAAATGGTTATTGGTCAGTTACAGTATTTAATACCACCAGGGCTCCAAAGAAATCTGGCTACCACTGACTTGATTCAGATATTTTAGTATTTGTAGACTGCACATGATGAAGAGGAGGTGAGGAGTGGGAAAGAAAGGGTTAGTCAATATATAAACAGTATGAGCTGCACATTAACCCACAGTGGGGAAAGGACAGATTTTGTAAAATAGCACAGGTGCATCAAAACAATAAAACAATATTTGTATTTTTAATGTTGACATGGCCATTATTTAAAGGCTGAAAGTGGTACATACAGTAACTCTAATTTGATATAAATTGAGCATTAGCCTAAATACACCCAGATGACATCACCATGGTTATTTTCTTGGACTTTAGAAAAGAAGAAAAAGAAGCCACAACAGACACACAATTATCTCCGAAAGTGCAAACTGACTATTCTTCAAAATTCAGAAGCAATAGTATTATGCTCCCAGCTGGCAAACACACACACACACTACTCCATCCAAACGCAGTGAGGGGGCATAGCTGCACTGAAACAAGCTGAAAGCAGATCCCTAACGTGTCTGGTCTAAAATTCCTTTTGTTGTCTTCAAGTGTATATATTTATAAATATTTTACACTTTTATTTCACACTGCCCTGTTTTTGAAGCAGGGTTCGGTTAATATCTGCGAAACTGCAAATATCATACAGCAGCTGTCGTGTGATCCATGTGGACAAGGGGAAGGAAACTGTGGCTAGCTATACTCCACAGACTAAACGGAAGAACACAAGAAGAGTGTGATTAGGACAGCCAATTAGCACTCTTAGTGGAGAAGCCCAAATTGAAATCTTAACTAAAAAGCATTGGTGTAGGGACTAGAAAAGTGTAGTGGGGTTAAAAATCAAAGGCTGTGCATAGATGTCATTTATAACTGCGGTGATGAATAAGGAGCCAATACACTGCTTTTAAAGTGCCAAACATGACTGTTGCCAATTTGGATTAGCTAAAGATTGCAGAGTGAGTTTAAGCCTCCTGGATGTGCATGTTGAACCTAATGTAAGTTTAAAATGTATGTGGTAGTACCAGGCATCAGATGTTCTGCACTGCACCACTTGGAATAAAATGGTATGAGAAGTAAGAAAAAAAAAAAAAACTGATTCACTGTTGTTGAGTTTTTCCTAGCAGGTGTTTTGAACTATATGTATTCTAAGTCAATAGTCATTTTTCAACATTGCTGGAGGTCTCTAAATTTTTACAAGATGTTGGTAAGAAAAAGTCTGCACAGGAACACAAGAAAAAAAAATGTGAGGATGCAACAAAAAATGCAGATTTGATTAGTCACAGTACACAGTGTTGTACTGTCTGATTTCTCTATTTGTATTTTTGTTAAAATTCAATGTTTTCCACTTTTCTCAGTAATAAAGAAAAAGTTCTAATGGATATGCTAATATAAAACATCTTTAAAATGACAATAATTACTATGAAATGCTAACATAAGGTTTGTTGCTTTTGTCTGTAGTGAACATCAAACCTACAGCATGGTATTTTCATTTTCTATTCTCATAAAATCATAATCATTAATCATTTTTTTCTTGAGAAATGGGCTGAATCTATTCCATCTTAAAAGCCTACTTTCTGTGCAAAATATCGTGCAAGTAGGTTTGTAGCCTTTCTCACACTTTTGTTCTCTGAATTGAATCTGCTATCCTTGAGCTAGCGTACCATTAGTAGATACCTGAATAGCAAGACAATTTTCCTCTCTCTCCCTTGCTGTTCTCTATTGTTGCATTGCATTCAGAGGGAGGATGAAGAGCTGGGAGGTCACAGATGGAGAGAAGTGTTATGTTTGTTCCCGTCTCTGCTCTCTGAGTGAATGTTTCCACAGATGGGATTATATTGAAAGGCAAACAGAAATTTGCAGAGCAATGGAAGTGCTTTAGAGCCACAAGGCCATGCCAGGCACATAGCTAACTATACTTGTTAAGAGATTTTCATCATCCATGTTGATATTAGTATGCCAAGTTATTTTGATGTTTAAAATTGCACACTTTGTTGCTGCAAAGATTCATGTTATACACACTACCGTGTTATTTAGATGACCACACAATTGCAGTTAAAGGTGATGCAAATGTCTTCAGACTAGACTGAATATAGACTGACACTTTCATACTATTTCTCATCATTGCTGTTTTTTCATGTACTGACCTATAGAGATATGTTTGCATTCATAATTAAACAGATTTCTTCAACACTGAAGCTTATTCATTTTTCACATGTGGTACCAGCTGCACATGTAACCATACAAATGTGTATTCCCATGGAAAAACTGTTAACAAATGTGTGTTTATCTCTTACTGATGTATAATACTACTAAAACGGTACACTGTTTATGTCTTAGTACTCCAGACATGTGCACATTCCTTATGTATACATAAAATATTAAGTAACCCACCGTGTTTATATCCACACAGACAAAAACTAAAACTCATTTTTGGATACACAAACAAGAAACAGTCAAACTAACAAGCTAGCCTGCATGACTCATTATTTTTTTCAATGGGGAATCATACATATAGAGAGTGTGTGTCTGTAGTATTAATATAAATGCATTGTTATATCTTTCTTTCATATTCATTAATTCATGTAGGTAATTATTGAACCTAAACAATGGAGATAAATGAGATTCAGCTTCCATACCTCTATATGAGGCACAAGTGTGTGGCTGCAGTCATTTCATGTTTGGAAGTTATACCACTTTAAAGTACTTTGAAGTATTTGGTATTTTTCTATGGCATACAGAATAGACAACACTTATGAAAGACTACATCATCTTGACTTTATTTTTTAGGCATAATCATATTTGGATTACATAGTGGTTGTTCTGCGGTGTAACTGTACTGATGAATGATTCTGTTCACATGATCCACAATGTGTTGGCAAAACTAGCTATGTTTTCTCCTCATCTGATGGGGTAGTGGTTAGAAAGGTTAGAGAAGCGAGCTTGTGACCGGGAGGTCGTTGGTTCAATCCCCCAGACTGACACGATGAAATCTGGGTGGGGAAAGTGAAAGAGCAGTGCTTGTCCCTCCAGTGGAGTTGCTCAGTGGCCAGCAAATCAGACTGTGGTTGTACTGGACAGCTTCCAGGTATGAATGTGTGAATGTGATCAGGGTGTTCCTGCAAGAGAGAGGCTTCCTCTCAGTGAACCTTTCCCTGAATAAATAAAGGTAGAAAAATCTTGTCGGTTACATACATACTCCAGTGCTGACGGTGACACAGTTCTGTGAAGACATTGCCTATGCCAGACTAGGTTGTTTTTGGATACTGCTTCAGCCCATGGTATTTCTGGGTGACAGTATAAATCAAGGCAAGTCATATACATGGCACACTGATGGCTACCCCTTGCTATCAAGTCCTGGAAACTGAAGTTGGTTAAGTTTAATTAGGCAACATTTGGTATTCACTGTCTGCAAGAGAGCCAGTCACAATACCCTTAAACAACCAGATGCAGCTTATTACCTGAAGTTAGGAGGAGTACTGCACCGGCATGCATTCAATCATTACTGTCGCTCATCAAGGTTGTACAACTACACTGCCATTTGACAAATCAGAAACCATTAAAAAGTAAGCTCCTTAAATCTTCCTAGTTTTGTTTACTGTCATAACTCTCTTCTTGCATTGCAAGCTATTTTTATATCCAGATTTATTAATGTTTTCCTTGGTTTAGCCACCCAAGACATAAGATAAAAAAAACAGCCAGTGCTTCACTTTTTCGATTTTTATTGAAATTATATTTGGAAAGGAACTCTCAATATCAGTGTAACATAAAATTGTTTATTATCTGCATACCTGGATACAGATTGTGTCCAGGGATGCGGAATTTGATAGGTGCTATTAGAAATAAATTGAGCAAGTGGATCCATGAAAAAGTGAAAAAAAGTGCATTTTTTACAAGACTCTTCACATAAGACTAAAAGTCTCTTCTTATATGCAGTATAGTCTTGCACAGCACTGTGGAGGAAGGTCTGGCTAGTCCACACAACATTCCTGGATAGGAGAAAAACGTGCTGTGGTTTATTGGCATTTCTTTAAACCAATCACAATCGTCTTGGGCGCCGCTAAGTGCCGGATGCAGCAACGGTGCCTTTGCAAAATAGCCTTGGGAAGGAACTTGTTTTGGTGGAACATGTGCACGTAGGGAGGCAAGCTCTGGAATAAAAATGTCTGTCGAGTGTGTGATGAGAATTTTACTCAAAAAAAAGATAAATATAATTTGATTGTCAGTTCTAGCTCAGAGAATGTTTCCCGAATCAACCAGAGTTTAGAATGCCAACACAAAGAAAGCTTAAGCTGAGGGACATCCGGACGAAAATGAGAGACATCGGTGGAACCTCTGGCGGCACTATCTCGTCAATGAAACATCATTGACATAGACTATATGCAGTATGATTGTGTGGTTTGTGCTGACCTACTGTTTAACCTACAGTATGGACGTTGTCTACGTATAGCTATGCATTTTCGTCTTACTTTGGCACAAGGCTGCCTAATAATTAATTACTTACAAACAAGGCGTGACAAAATGTATTCATGATTTACCCACTTTAAACAAACACAAGTTTAACACAATTTAACAAGCCATGCTTGCCATGCAACAGGGTGAATTTAATATTTTGGATGATCAAGAAAGAAAAGTTAACCACAGTTACAAATGTTAAACACATAAACATTCTTTGATACCTAAGGTATCAGAGGTTCCCATTGATTCCCAGTGAGTTTTTTTTTTTAACCTCCTGAAATAGCCAAAGATTTCTTATAGTTGGTTGATTACAGACTTTTAACTTGTTTATCTGGTCACCAATAAACTGTAAACAACAGACTGTACTGATTTTGATATGTTTGATATATTTTAATTGTCTTCTTGGTTTTTTTTGTTGTTGAGTAAATTATCCTGGTGAAATGAAGTTAATTAGACTAATTCATAAATAATAATAATCCTGCTTTAGAGACAATTAAATGCATAAAATAAACAAATGTAACAATGAATGATAATAATCTGATCATCTCAGTGCTAAAAGACCAAATACAAAGAGGTAAATCGGGTGCAGATGTACCCCATCGACCATCTCACGCCTTTGCAGCTTCTAACAAGTGCTTGAGTAATTCCTCATTTATTATATATTTATTATCCTCCTCAGTAACAATTGTTTTGCTCCTTCAGATTGCAAAAATCACACATCAAAGTTTTTAGTTTCACGCTAGGGCCCAGCTTTGGAAGCAGCTCAACAGTGTGTGATGGGTTTCAGTGCCTGTTGTGTAACTGTAATGGAGTGACAAAACATTCAGTTATTTCCGGTCAGTGTCATATCATGTAGCTTCAGGCACATTGAACAAAAATACTGAGCCTTTAACCATTCTACAGAGCAGACACTTTAATTACTGCAAAAGAGTTTCATGATTTCTGAACTCTAAAAAAGGGTTAAAAGAATGTAAGGGCTTGAGTTCAGTTTTCTCTTGGGGTTCAGTTTTTACATGCATGTGCATGATTACAAATATTTTAGATTTACTGTAAATGATGGTCTTTTTGAGGCTAAGTCATTTGTTTTCATTTCCGAGCAGCTGAGAAAACAACAGTAGTGCATCCAGACATACACTACATACGGTATACAATATTGATCAAATGATAAGACCAAAAATGTACAATAACTTAAATCCCTTCCCCTTTATTTCAGATCCACTCCTGTCCACTCTCTTTCTCTAATACTTTTTTGTTATTCATTCCTCCCTCTTCTCTCTCCCCCTTTCTCCCTCGACCTCCACACTCTCACATTAACCCCTACAGTGGTTTAACATTTTGCTTCATTAAAACTAATGTCAAGACTGAGAGTGTTTGGCAGAATCAACGCCACACACCAAACATTTAGGATGCTTATGTGAGAACCGTTTCTGGGATAAATTAATGATTGACATATATTTAAAAATTTTCATTAAAAACTGTTTAACCCTCCGAGGTCTTAGGGCATTTTTTGATATCTTCTTGAATTCTCTCTTGAATTCTCCTTTTAGGGGTATTTGCATATTCCCTGATCCCCATGTGTTTCATCAAAATGTTCAGAACAAACTCAGTTTTCTGTATAATGATGCCCAAAATTGTGTCCAGAGCAATATATAAAGAGATCATTTGGCCCAAAAGCGGAAATATTTATCAAATCTTTTGTAAAAACATACCTACACTTCATGGTTTTGGTGCTTGAAATGAGTTCACAAAAGTATGGTAATATATGAATTAAATAGTAAATAAATGTCTAAAAAGAAATTATGTAATATCGTTTTTTGAGTAGGAGTGTTGTCAAACATTGCTTGGACTCACCGGTGCGTCTTTTGTCCACGCAGGGTTAACTGAGTAACCAAATGGTAATGACCTTTAATGTATGTTGGCTACAAACCTAAACAATGCTTTCAATAAAAGCAGTTAACATCAGTAAAACATGGGCTAAATTTGGATGTTTGGGATGAAATGACAGTGTGGTTTGGGAATTTGTATCAGAATGCTAAAACATTTACCTTTTCTATCTATATTTTTCTCAGCCTACATTAAATTAAGCACAATATTCACTCACCCTTTAGCTTTTGTATGGTTCACCATCAACTCCTTAGACAAATAATCTTTATGTATCTTTTGTAAGATGATTAAACTTATTTCTCTGACCTGCAGGCCTTTGACTTGTTGGACACCGGAGCACCCAGAGGAAACCCATCGAGACAGGGAGAGAACATGCCAACTCCCTGCCCATCTGAAGTGTTGCAAACCACTGAACCACCATGCCACCCATCCTGAAACGTCAAATAAAACTATACCATTGGTGAATGTTATTCCACAAGTCATTGTCATGTCATTGTGTCTTGTAAATGAGAGAAGCAAAAATCAATCATGTCAGCTCTCATTAGGGTTTAGACAGGTTTGTAGACAGAAAAGGTGGATAGGAGAGATTTTCTGTTATGCTGATCTGTAGATGTCTTTTAAAAGCTCTGTTTTGGCTTGTGAGCCTGTTGCTATGACAACCACCATTTGATACCAGTGGTGTGTAGGAAGGCAAAGAGATATGGTTGAAAATTAGCAAACTGCTTTATGCATGTTTAACAATCTATTCATAATTTTCACGTATGTGTGTCTGTGTCAGGGTAATGAATACAATGAGTTTGGAGGAGCAATACACACATTCCAGAAAATGACATTCATGTATTGAGTAAGACTGGGTAATATTTCTTCCCATTATTAATTCAAGGATTGTACAGTATATGCCTCAAAGTGAATACTGTAAGTACACTGAATACATATTTTTCTTTCAAAAACTCACTGAATAACATATTTTGCTCATTATCTTTATGGAGATAAGGTAGTGACCCACATCTCTCATGAAAATCAGTACCAGTCCAGTCCCTGTAACCAACATATGTAATCCAGTCATGTGTTATTGCGTATGGGCATGTAAAAGAGTGGCATTCGAATTTGGAATGAAAATTCTTGATTGATTTGGTTTTACGAAGTAGTGGATAGTGACCATCAAACCATGTTAATATAGTCAAAAGTAGAGTCATCACAGTACAACATGGTTATCAACAAAAAATTAATTTATAGATGAGCAGAAACGATATTGAATGTTATCTAAAATGATGCAACCTCACATTTTGTCATTTGAAGGTTAAGTCATTATGTTTCAGAAAAAAATATCCATTAACCATTTTAAATAACTGGATACAACACAGTATATGAAATTTAATATTTTTACATCAGCAGTTATCTTTAACAATTAGGAAAAAGAGTCCCCTTGTTTATAGAAGTGGTGAAGTGTCCGTGCAGACCCAAAGGCAGCCCTCATAAACTCTGAATAAGCACAAGAGAATTGAGAGATCACCTTTCCATGTGAGCAGAGTGACCACAGCAATTATAAGTATATGAAACCTTTGACGAATGTTAATTTATTTATTGTTTTTGATTTATTATTTGTCCCAAGAGCCTGAATCAATAAAACAATGAACCAAACTAGTTTGTTACTATTGAATTGTACTCCTCTCACTTTATTAAGACTTTAAAATTAAAGTTGGGGACTCGGGTTACACAAGATATTTTACAACATAGATCACTTCTTCACTATGAAATTGATTGTTATGGACTGTTTTGGCTTTAACACAGAAATCATAGATGCGCCACCAGATTTGAGCTAATCAACATAATGGGCATCCAGTCTTGCAGTGTTGTGGTAGCTATGGTAACCTCAAAGCGCACAAAATGTTCTTTGAAGTGTGAGGGTATCATCTGTGACACTGTGCCCCCCCTCCACAAGAACACACTGTCAACAGTTGTAATGGGATTGTGTCTTTAGTAAGTAGTGTCATTGAAGTGTTGGATTTGGGTTATACAGAATAACCAGGACTTTTTTTTGCTGTTCATTTTAATTTTTCAAAATTTGGAATGCTTTATGCAGCACAAGTGTTCAACTCTAATTAAAAAAAAATCTGCACGGCAGTGGGTATGAGTCAAAACCTTTTGTTGTAATTTGGGTAAACTGAACTGGAATTCAATAAAGTGTAAATTTCAAAACAGAACTTTACATAAAGCATATGGACTTTGGAATTCATAAGAAACACTTGATGAAACAAAAGCAGCAGAATTTGCAAAAGTTACAAAAGTTGTTGTCAACAATGTTTTTGTGTTGGACTTATTTTCCTTGTTGATGTTAAATCCTGCATGCTTAAAGGCATCGAAACTTGACTGTACATAGATGGAATCTCAGAATTGGGTGCTTCAGAAAGCTTTCAGCTTCTTCATAAATATACCCAAATTAGAAGGCTGGTTTCGTCATGACTTCATTTATCCAAAACATATTGCCAAACCCTAACTCTAACAGCCATGTATGTATTCGTTTACACTTGAGCTATTGCTTATTAGCATTGTTTACATGTTATATTGTATAATTGGAATGGTTTATGTCCTCAGAAATTGCAATAGCTGTCAAGGTCTCCACTGATGCTTGTGAGAAGCATACTTTCAGCCCTTCAAAGGTTTCCATCACATACCCTATGACTATTGGTTTTGGTTTCTATGACAACTAAATTGAACTATAAGTTGACTCATCTTTTACAAGCTTGAGTACAGGTGGAGAACAAAAGAGTTTGATCAGAATATGATTTCAGGGCCAATCCTTCTCTGCAAAACAAAGAAAAGAAATCCTATTTTCTTAAAACAATGAAAAGAGTCTGCATATGGAATGGCATTGTTTGACTGATAAGTTACCTTATTCTGTCTTTTTCTTAAGTAAAATCGACAATTTCTAAAACATTACCAAAACAAGGGAAATTGCACCAGGATCAACTGATGACTTCTGTGAGTTAAGAAGGATATTTTGCAGTGTTACGACACACTCCTAATTTTGCTGTGAGCCTTGTCCTTCGTTGCTCAGGTGGGCAGTTTTAGTTGGCCGTTTTTATAAGGCCATGTATATATACTTATTATTTATATTAACATACTTGACTGTTAATTTCACAGACATTTATTACAGTATATTTATATATGTAGTATCTGTCTGCTAATAGAGAATTGATTTAATTTAATTTGAATAAATGAGAAAATGGAATATACACCTAAAATAGAACTTGTAAGGTGATTTTTATTTTTGTTTTTACATTTTCTCACTTTGTTTTCCTTATCATAATATAAATCCCTGTAAAACAAGAAATACATGTGATTATAAGTAATAATAAGTGTGATGCTGATGTGATATAAACATAGCCAAGATTCTCCATTTAAAACTCCTCCATGAAGGGACTGTAAGGGATTTCAAATACAGGCGAGAAGACAGACATGTTGAAACAGTAAAGCAGGGGAGTCACTCGAGTCCATTCACAGACTTACAAATGCTGGATTAACTAGATGCAGCCATGGTAACATGAGGATGAGCAGATCATTGAGTAGTTACAGAGAAGCATAGTGAGGTACTGCCTGTGAGCTTTGTGACGCAGATTCCACTTTTGCGTATGCTTCTACTGTAGGACAGGCTAAAAAGCTTTCTTGTGGATAATTACAACTGATATAAATCACATTACTTTCAACCTACAATGCAAGTGACTGTTACAATTTAAACAGATTTCATGGCACAGCTTCAGATATTAAGATAAACAGATTAACTGAATTAGAACTGTGCCTAATAAATGGCAAGAGAAGATCCCCTAAAGTAATAATAGGAAGGAAGAGTGTACTCAAAGGTCAGACAAAAACCTAGAGATAAAAGGTTAGTCGACAAGACTCATTAAGTCCTCTGATATGATTACGCAGACCTGCAGCCACCAAACTTATAGTATTTAAATTTAAATGTAACAATAATCATCTTATTACAAATGCCCCTGTTGTCTCAGAGATTTGAAAATGATCCTCAAAGTTGCGTTAGGGATCCTCGCTGGGAGATTTGTTACTTCAAAATGACTTTTATTACAGCTTCTTTCAAATGGCACAAACAATGCAATGTCTATGTCATGGAAGAGGCTGTTACTATGGTGACAACGCACCAAAATCGTGGATGTCAATGGCAATTTAGCTGTTGTGTCAAGCGCATACACATGCAATTATTAGAACATAGACGTGGAGTTAAGCCATATTTTGCAAAACGTAAAGACTCCTTCAGTATACATATGCACTGATGGGGCGGCCTGCAATTCAGATAAGACACTGGAGAGTGAAGTCTTAATGCTGTCATGCTGTGTGTATCATATATGACTTGTGCTTGTCGTAATTGTGCCTCTGGCACTCTGAGCTGTCTGAGCTGTAATGCTTCACCTTTTATCTGAAAAACATCCAAATCTAGTGTGTACCTGAATACAATTTTTGATGCAAACTCCCCAACTCCTAACTATCACTGAGTTCATCTTTCTATTTCGAAGTTGTACAATTTCATGTTTGTCTTTCTTCATTCAAATTCAGGTTTTCCATCTCAGGCTGCTGTCTCAAAGACACTTTTAGACTTAAACTTCGACAGCTTTGATGGACTCCCTTGGAGGATTGGAGGAGGATTACTGTATAAACCTCCCCGTTCTAAAATGATGACAGATAAGGGATCGCAGGACTCAGATTTGTGATACAGCACATACAGTTTTGCTAAGACAACCAGAGTTGTGGAGAGCCATGTGATACGGGGAGACAGAAAAGAGAGAGTAGGTGGTATTATGGGTAGGTGGGGAGCAGGTTAAAGATGCTCTACCACTCTCTTTTCTGTTATCCCAATGGCCTTTTAGCGGCATTACTCATTTTAGGAAAGAGACACTCATGTTACATAAGCCAATGCTACAGAGTCTGCCTACCAGCTAAAATCCCTGCAGATCCTCTGTATACCTTTACATATAATTGCAACGTGCTATGTATGGCAGATCAGTGTTCTCTCTTGAAACTGCTCAGCTACCGCATGCACACAGAGGTCTTAGATTTAGATTTATGTGTTGGCCAGGTAACTTTGGAGATTTTAAAGACAAATGCTCACATCATAAAATCGATGTTACCTATGCCTTTGTCCAAAAACGTACATTTTCACAAAGAAATTGTAGAACAGAATGCACTCAGTCCCATGAAACATGACACATGCACATTGTGGTCTCATCCATAACACATAGTGTATGATTAAAACACACACACACACACATCGTGGTAAAACATTGCTTAGTTTTTTTCCCACAGGTTAATTTTTATGTGTATTAAGAAGAAGGGATACACAACATATTATTTGAATCTGGTATTACTTACTGTACATTACTGTCAGTCATTTCTCCCAGCTGCTTTAGAAATGCGTTTCGCCAAGCAGCCCTAGTTTTTAGTTCATTTTAGTCCAGGTTGAAAATCAACTTGCAGAGACTAGAACTTGCTCAAATTCACCACAGACAGTATGTTAAAATTAAAATCAGAAACCAGCTTATGGCAAGGAGCTCATAGTTCATGCTCTCTAGGATCAATTCAAGCCCAACAGGAAGATATCCCTTGTCTCTAAACATAGCATTGCTGTTGGCACTGACCCAGTGAAGAGGTGTGTGATTTTGAGACCTCTTGGTTCACTCGAGCTTTGTCTCAGTCGTATCCTGTGGGATTGTTGCCTCTACTTTTAAAAGGCCTGCATTAAGAACAAAGCTGGATACAGTATACTGTGCAGAGAAATCAGCAAAGTAGTCTGCCGCTTGCAGCATAATTGGTGGGTTGTGACTGCTTAGTGTGTCTTCTGATTCAAAGTATGTTTGTTTTTTTAGTTTATTATTTACTTATGGTCAATCAGGCTGTGTTGGGGCAGTGTTTTCTACCATTGGGTCCTGTTGCTGTCTGTTCGTCTTTTCTGATTTAACTTTCATCGTTAAATATCCAAGAATGTGTCTTGCATGAAAGCAAAATCATTATTGTTCATTAAAAAAAGTGTCTGCCATCATGCCTCTCTCCAAATAAATACAACTTCAAGAAATTTGAAATTTGAAAGGGAATCACTACAACTGATATTGAAAACCAGTGAGCAAACAAACCCATATTCCACATAGGCTTATATGTGTTCTCCATGAGATGGAGATTGTGAGTGTGCAAGTAATAGTTTTTTATTTTTTGGGAGAAGCTTATCTTATTCTGGGATCAGATAGTTTTGTTGAATGACTTGTTGAGGGACTTTGAGAAAACATCTTTTGACCCTGATCATTCACTGTTAAAAATCCTAAGAATGATGATACTGTCATCAAAATATTTGCTGCACTGGTGCTGCGCTAACGCACGCGCGTGAATGGTGCACCGTACATCGTACACGCGCGCGCCACACTTCCCCTCCTTCCTGCATCATAGCCCGCTGTTACCGTCACACGTTTACGTAATAGCCTACTCCCGTGAACAAGCTGACCTGTTGGAAATGCTCGAGGATCTTACATCTCTTTGCAGGCACGCTGGCTGTAAAATCAGTGGAAGAAAAAGTGAAGCCTCAACAGGAAAATACCAAAACATTAGACAGAGGATTGGATTCTTGATAGGCTAATTACCAGTTTACTTCATTAAAGGTAAGTGAACGCAATTTGCTTAATCTTTGCTTTCCATCACAAGATTGCAAACAACTGCTGTCAAAACCGCGAGAAGTGTAGAATGTCGAGGAATGTTCTCCGAGGTGTAGGTAGGCTATGTATTATATATAACTGCCGTCTCCTTGACCACTTCGCGTAACATGACTGGTTTTCGAAAACTTTTGCGGCGAAAAAATATTTTTGGTTGAAATATCAGACAAGCTCACGAGATTTAAGAAACCTGCAGCAGAGTTTTCTCTTTTCTGCAACATCAGTCTAACCTGGGTGATGCGCAAATACTGGAGTCTATTTAAACTGTCAATTGCTGCTTCAGCAGTAGGCTGTCAGTAGGCTACAGTGACAGCCTTTAATCGGGGGAATCTGTTTTGCTGTTAAAGCCAAAGTTTATGCAGTATTGTCATTACGAGCCGCTCAACAAGTCTATTTACAATATGAGCTTTACAGTTCAGAAATAGTTGCTCAAACCGCGTTTCAGATTTACATAAGGCATGCTGCTTAAGCACTCAGACTGCGGCACCTCTTGAGTTCACATATTCACAGTCTCGCGGTGTCCCTGTCTCCTTGTCATTATTTGTCATCATTTCACACCGAAAGAGCTTCTGATTGCAATACCCTTATTTTGCCAATGCTAAGCTGCCAATTACACACCCCAGACGGAGGACAAGTGCTCTGACACGTCAGGATAGTGAAGGTGCCTAGCCTCTAAAAAACATGAAAGTGATGCTCCAAAGGGTCCTTACTTGGAAGGGCAAATGTTGTGAATCTCAGCACTGGAAATACACTTGGATCAATCATAGGGCATCGGATCAGAAGGCTAACATACATGTAAATTAAGCACAAAAAAGTTTGAGAACCCCTACTGCACTGCCAGTTGGTTTGATGCAGGAAACAGTAGACTTGCATGAGAAGGGATCTTGTGTTGAAGCACACTAAGAGAAAACAGGAAACATGTTGAGGGGATTTTATAGACACACAATGTTGCTATTGGAAAGATTTATGTCTTATTTATCTCATTTAAAGATTAAACAAGATCTAAGGTTTATAAAGGAAAATCGTTGAACGTGAACGAATCGTGAAACGATAGAGATAGAACTCCCTAAGTACAGTAAGCTGCTGCATATACCGCTGCTTTTCAGAAACAGTGCCACACACACCTTCGTTTTTTCACAGGTCTCTGTTTTTCTGTTCCCCTTAGCCTTAGTGTTTTGTTCTGAAAAACAGTAAAAAATCTATCATTGATTAGAATGTTTAAAAGGCTTATTTGAATAGAGTTTGTGCCTTTTGTTTATGTAACAGGCAGGGGCGTAGCACACAATTCTGGTCCCTGTAGAAAGGCATTTTCTATGGGCCCCTCCCCGCATTCACAGCTATTCATTCTAGCATCTTTTTGGGCCCTCCTCACATGACGACCCTGGGTACTCAGTCCCCTTTTTCCCCCCAGTCCGACGCCCCTGGTAACAGGTGTTGAGGCTTTTCTGATGCCGATGATGAATCAATGAATGATTGGAGACTGAGATGATGCAATATAACACCTTTATTTCATCAATAAAGATCTGAGTTCAAGTCTGCAGACATACAACTGAACTTAGTGCGCAGTGCAACAATATTATAAACTGTGAAGAATACTAAAACCCCGCCTTCACATTGAATTGAATGTGTTGCCTGGCTTGTGGTGTGTGTCATGGGGCATTCAGCTATAGTTAATTAAGTTGAAGTAGCTGTCAGATAACTGGGGCACAGTGTTTTCAGATTGACATGGTAAAATAAATGTAAATAGAATAATTATTTGTTTTTATTAGTTTGGTTAATATTCTGTATTTTGTTTTGTAAACTGTTTAAAAGGAGTTTTGGCCACATGCATTGGCAGTGGTCTTGGGCAGTAATGACGTAGTACAGAGTACGCAGAGAGCTATTCTGCACAGACAATACCACGATGCATACTGTAGCACTTGGTGACCATGGCAACAAATCAACATCAGACGAAAGTGGTCCGATGAGCCAGTGATTACCGCGGAAGAGATGAATGGACGACTCAATGCATAGGAGAGGCAAGCACAAAGTAGGACTGATTCACACTTATCAAAATGTTTCCCTCTCTAGTCTGGACTTTGAGAAAAACAAACACATTTCTCTGCTTCCGTTCAAGTCTGATATAATGTCCTTGAAAATTAGAAGTGTGAATGTGTTCGTTGTGTTCACAGCTATCAAGAGCGACATTTAGGCCATAAATGAGGCATTACAGGCTTTAAAATTTGGCTCAAACATCACCACCACCATCTGTCCCCTGTCACCAAGCCGTTCCCTTTGAAGAGGCTCAGCTGTGGCCAAATCCACAATTCTCTCTGGCCTACTGCCACCATCTGACATGACTTTGACCAACAAACCTGAGTTCTAAAATAGCAACATAATGACTATTTTATGACAAAAAGGCACCAAACCATTTGTATGTTGTTATATAGCAAAAACACAACATTTCTATTCTTTATTGTACATCTTCATTCAGTGATCACACTTTTTAGATGGACTGTGTGACTCTGTGTGTGCTAGTAGGACCTACAACAAATTGCAAAACACCAATCTAACAAACAAAAACTTAGAATTGATACTTCTGGAAACTTAACAATTTTGACATTGAATTAATACTTGGGAAACAAAAATTTAAAAAAAATTTCCGTTTTATGACCACACACTTCAGTATGTTGAACATTAATTTAATCATTTAACACATGGATTAAAATATGGCAGTAGATTTATGTCACCCAGCTCTAAAATGTGAAATTGTGATTTAGCACCTCTACTTGGCCAATTGGTATGCTATTAAATGCCAGAACAGAGAGCTGAAAAAAAGCATCATCCCTTCAGCAAAGTTGTATGAGTGTTACCTTTATACTGTTCCTCTTTGGCCAATCAGTGTAAATCTCCAACCGCTGGAAAACTGTTTAATTGCAAATTTTACCTCTAATTATAACACCATCATTACATCGTTTAGTGTAATTTCCAATGTTAGTTGTGTACGTACACTACTGGTCAAAAGTTTTAGAACACCCCAATTTGTTTTTGTTTTTTAATTGAAATTTTAGCAGTTCAAGTCCAGTGAATAGCTTGAAATGGTACAAAGGTAAGTGGTGAACTGCCTGAGGTTAAAAAAAAGTAAGGAAAAGTAATGTACATTTCAGTATTTTACAAAAAGGCCTTTTTCAGGGAACAAGAAACAACGTAAAGCTGTTCTGCAGCAATGGAGGTTGATCAAGCTTTAAAAGTTGGTGCTACCAATTCCCACAGGTGTTCCAACTTGTCTGGATTACTTACAAACCCCTCTGTTTGTATAACAGTATTGTTGGAACACACTGTGGTACCATACCCTCGTGAACATTATTTGAACAGTATCGTACTACAGAAAGTAGTTTGTTGCTATAAAAATGGCGGGAAAAAGGCAATTAACAATGGAAGAGAGACAGACCATCATAACTTAAGAATGTTGGTCTTTCCTACAGAGAAATTGCGAAGAAAGTCAAGGTGTCAGTGAGTACAGTATTCTTCACCATCAAAAGGCACTTAGAAACTGGGGGAAACTCTGACAGGAAGATGTGTCTGGCCGACAACCCGCCCAACAGAATCAGAAGACAAGTTTCTGAGAGTCAACAGCTTGCGTGATAGGCGCTCACAGGACAACAGCTTCAAGCACAGCTTAATAGTGGTCGTAATAAGCAAGTCTCAGTTTTAACTGTAAAGAGAAGACTTCGAGCTGCAGGTTTGATAGGTCGAGTTGCAGCAAGAAAGCCATTGCTAAGACGTCAGAATAAGAAAAAGAGAGCTTGCTGCCCCGGCAAGAAACATTGTCAAGGGACTACTGAAGACTAGAAGAAGGTACTATGGACTGATGAATCAAAATTTGAAATCTTCGGTTCGTCACGCAGGATTTTTGCGCGCGCCGGTAGGCGAAAGGATGGTTCCTCAGTGTGTGACATCACCTGTCAAACATGGAGGAGGAAGCGTGATGGTCTGGGGCTGTTTTGCTGGATCCAGGGTCGGTGATTTGTACAGAGTGAAAGGCACCCTGAACCAAAACGGCTACCACAGCATTTTGCAGCGCCTTGCAGTACCCTCTGGTATGCGCCTAGTTGGTCAGGGGTTCATCCTACAGCAAGATAATGACCCAAAACATAAGTCCAAGCTATGCCAGAACTACCTTAAGAAAAAAGAACAAGATGGTAAGCTTAAAAACATGGAGTGGCCAGCACAGTCACCAGACTTATTAAACCCCAATTGAGCTGGTTTGGGATGAACTGGACAGAAAAGTGAAAGCAAAGCAACCTACAAGTGCCACACATTTATGGGAACTTCTGCAACAGAGTTGGGAAGAACTTTCTGAAGAATATTTGATTTCCATTGTAGAAAGAATGCCACGAGTGTGTTCAGCTGTTATATCTGCCAAAGGGGGCTACTTTGATGAGTCAAAAATGTAGAATACATTTTGGTTTATAAATTGATTCCATGATTTCTTTTTTAACTTAAATTGGTCATTTGTTCTATTCTTTCATTTCAGAGTACAATAAGACTGAACTGCATGAATTTCAATAAAAACCTGGAAAAATTGGGGTGTTCTAAAAGCGCATCAAATGCCTTGTCCCTCCTGTGTCAAAGCTGAACCAACAGTCGGAGAGGTGTTAGAGTGAAACATGTCTTTTAGGCCTTTAGGCCATCTTAATGTTCTTGCACCTCACAACAAATCATAATTTAATATCATAGAATACAATATAACTGTCATGGCTTACACTTTTTTTTGTAGTTAATCAGAGACCAGTTGTTAATGTGATCCAGATGTGTGTGATTTATTTCCCAGGAGCTTTATGACTCTAGTATGTCCCTTCAGAACCTGAAATTTATCATTAGAGCAATATTTACTTCTACATTATGCAACCATTTTGTATTTTAATTCATATTTTCTTATAGGCTATGTTATTAATTTCCATTAAATAATACAGTAAGTAATTATTTAAAATATTTTTAATACTCTAATACAAAATACTCTATATTACATAGAAAAAATCATGTAAGTTGCTTATTTAGCGATACGACTGTGTCTTATAGTGTGTATATTATAGTTGTTATTAACTTGAAAACAAGAAGAGAGAGGATAAGAGGATAGGTTTTATCTTTATCTAACTTTTTCTACTGGAAAATAAATTGGACACAAATTTGAAATCTGTTTAGCAAATGTAACAGCTCAGCCTTTGTCATTATCCCCCACATGGTGTCCACTGTTTGGTTCTTCCAAAGCTCTGCGACAGTCTAAATGTGAAACACCATTTACATTCCCAATAATGAAGAACGCTTCATTCAGATCTTTCAAAAGGCAAAGATAAAAGAGCCCTGATTCAGCAAAAGTCAAGTGCCTTCTATCTTTTTCTTCTTCTGTTGAAGGAAGAACAGCCTTTTATCTCCAAGATTGCTTTGAAAGGGGAGGGGGAAACAACTGCGCACACAATTCTATCTGACTTATTATACTTGTAGTGTTTGGTGCACTGGGAGTCAAGCTTCCGAGAACAGGTGAATAGATCTATGATTCATTGTGAGGTGAAATGATTGCATTAAATAGTCTGGTGTCCGCCTCGCCCCTTAACTCTGTCTTTGTGAGGTGGCTATTTGGTGGTGTGGTTAGAGAGACAGAGACCACCAAAAGTGTACCAGAGGGGCTGATTCAAGATGAGATGAAATACTGCTCGGACATGGCTTGATATATTTGGTTTAAGCCATTTCAAAAGTGACCATGAATCTGATGACCTCTGTTGATTAAATAAACCTTGCAAAAAATCGTTATGGAAGAGGTTAGGCATGAGAAAAAGGAAAAGCAGTTGTTCTTGTGTGCATCATCTTTATGCTTCTATTGGTCTGAATGAGCAGCATTGCGCAGGATTGAGGCGAGTATTATGAAAATAAATCATTCTGATACCCAGGCAGAGCAGTTGTGTGAATCTAGATGAGAGCCAGAAAACACTAATGGTGAGTGTGGGTATTGTTCTCGCAGGATTCATGTAGAGGATGTGATTTAGCTGGAGCATCTAATGTTCATCATACTCCAGACTAAGGGTGAACTGACAGCCCTCCTCTTTAGGACAGAGGGGCATGCTGTTGTATGCTGCACACTCATCAGGCATGTGGTGTACTGAAATACATAATTGTTTGGGCTAGAGCACCACAGTAAGAGATGGGCTCGTTGTTTGAGTAGTTTGCAACATTCTCCCACCCTCTTTTTTTACTTATGTCTGGAAAAAATACAGCCCTGAGTAAAAATCATTGTCTGGGATGATTAAGATAATGGCTGAATAGAAGAGTCTTGATCCCTTTGCCTACTCAAAAGCTGACCTCCAAATGCACTTAAACAAGTTTGAGAAAGTCTGTCTTATTGTTAGCCTGGGAAAAACCTGACTAACTTCCAGCAAATTTGACATTTGCTCTGCAAGTCAGTCTGGCACAAGAGCCCATTCAAGCCCATTTCCAATTTTGATGGTTTTTTTAGATGTGAAGGAAAGGCAAAGTTTGAACTCACCTGCTCAGAAACTACCATACTAGTCAACCTCATCCTGGAACACCTCTGATCAATCCTTACAATTATATTATAGGACCCAAGATAAATACAACACCTTATGGTTTCCATTCGTGACTATAGTGATACTGTAGCCTAATATGAAGAAAAAAAACAGTGGTATTTTGTATTCAACAATATTTTACCTCTATAAAAATACTGCATCTGTTTGGTATTGACAGCAGCACTTTCGGCATTTTGTAAGGACTGTAGGTAGGAGGGAAGTTTGAGCTAAATGACTTTGATTGTCATTTCTTAAAATGCTTTCTCTGGCTATAACCTAAATAGTATTACTGCAGTGAAGATCAGAACATATGAACATATGAGGCCCCGCTGAGAAATTAAGGAGAGGGAATATTACCATAAATGTACTTAAAAATGTACATATCGTTTCGCTTGTGCAATTATTTTGGCAGAAGATGATTTAAAAGTGTTTTTGTCAATGAGAACCAAGCTAAAGTTGCATAAAAAAGCAGTTGTGCACATAATCGTTTTGCTTCATACTAATAGATTGTTTTGTTTTTTCATATCAGAAAGGGTAAAGTTACCAATGTTAAACCATTTATCCCATTTCTTTCTGAGGCTACTGTAGAAATGTAGGATATTAATGATGAACCAATGCCACTAACAATGTTTGAAAAACAAAAGTATTTAATACCAATTTTGACTGGTAGGTTTAGATATTACAGTGACATGTTGACCTATCCCATGTGAAAAAGGTCATGTAATCTGTCTGTGGGAGAAGAAAGAGACCTGCAGCACTGGAGCACAGCTACTTCAATACCTGTTAATGTATTGGACTCCAAATGAATCGAAAACTCATTTTCTCCTTGCTTTACTATATGGATGAGACAGATAGGATCCATTAAATCAGTATCAATAAAGAAGCCAAAATGAAAACGGAAAACGGACTTTCTTAAGTTATAATAACCAAGCAATTTACATAAAGTAACACTTTTATATAAGCTTCACAGCAGAGATCTGAGGAGACTGGATCATAGAGTAATGAGTCCCCTTGTGGACACCACTGTCTACTGTCTTCAACTAAAGGGCTCCCTTATGATTCACAAAACATGAGATCTTCTGCGTGAGGCCTTCTGCTTTGTTGCTGGCAAGTAATAAACAGTAATAAAGCACATTAATAGACCATGCCTTTAATGTGCAGTCTTCAAATTCCATTGTTTATATTTATAAGATCACTCTTTGTTGTACTACAGATACTACTGGATGCTAAAGCTGGGAGAAATATCTGCCTCTGATAGGGTCTTGACTGAGGCTCCAGACAGCACCTCAGTCAGAATTTCTCTACTCCCACTCTCCCATTCTGGCTGCCATTTCTACTGTAAGGCCTGCCAAAAAACTGGGTCTCTTTTTCATACAAGCATCCTATTTTACCAGTAATATTTAGCTGGCAGTGGTGGACCTGTATTGTTTGCTGCTGTGCAGCTGCAGCCATTCAAGTTACCCTCATTTAAAGTTGTATGTATTTATATATACATGTAAGTGTGTAACTCCACTTCTGCAGTTAATTGCAACAAAAGGGTCCACAAGTAAGTGTGCGTCTTTTACTAAAAACAGAGAGTAACTTATGAAATAGGCATTTCATTTAAAACACTAAAGGCCTAATTGCTCAAGTTACATCAGAAAGACATGTTATAGCAGCCAGTGTTGCATCACCCTATGTCCATGGTAGTTCTCCAGTTTTCATAGGGAAATAAAAAGCAGCAGGGTTATGGTATTTATTACGTTATTTATTTATTAAGGACTGTGAAATTGGCATAAAAATGTGTTAAAGGACTTTGTGTGGGTGAACTCATTTTATTGGGCTTTTTGTTGTTGACAGTTAGAAATGTTATGTTTAATGGAAGGATTTATCTTTTTTATGTTGTGTTACCAGATATATAGTCAGCTGTTACCTTGGTCAGCAGAGTAACCACTGAGTTTGACTGAGAGTGTATTTATTTATTTAAGCTACTATAAATGTGGTTGGATGATATGACAATAAATACTGGGAGATTATAAAATGTGTCTACCATCAGACATTTTTACCATAGCATTAACATTGTGGTATATATCATTTCACAGTAATACCTTTGGTTGTATATATGTAAATAATGTTACTACATTTAAACTTAATTATATCTGAATTGTCATACACTGTGATACGTGCTCATCCCCACTGTTAAGTCAGATAACTCTTATGGTAGCTGCGGTAGTTGTGTTACAGTAAAACATAGCTTGATTTTAGACCTATTTTATTTTACTGTAATCACAACAAATGTTATGTGCATATTTATTTGTTGATTGTAGTTCACATAGATGTTATGCTGACTCCATTTTCAAACATATTTCTATCAGTTGATCCTGACGACGTACCTCTGCGAATATGAAAACTGTGAGCCAGTCTGATGTGCAGTGTATTGTAATGTAATGTGTTATAACTGTGGGTAATTCCAACCTCATCTTTCACTGGCTTAAAACACAAAACTCTTCTACGCTTGTTCCTGCAAAACAGATTTAACAGCTTTCTCAACTTTCAAGAGTCTTTTGAAATATTAAACGAGGAGACAACAGTTACAGCAACAGCATAGGGTCAAGGCTATCTGAATAATATTTTCGGTAGAAAGCAAAACAAGATGAATATTGCTACAGCTGCTGCAGTACAGTGCTGACTCACTGCAGAGTGGAAAGAAACGAGCCAAGCAGTTCACTAAAAGGTTGATTATGTTATTCAAAAATTTCATTTTTTTTTAAACATAATTTGCTCTCACAAGTTCAATTACACCTATTGTCAGATGAATGACCAAAAAGGTTCAGAGAAAGAAATTATTGTGTTAGGTGCCATCACTGAGCAACAGTTTCCACCATATCTATTATTGCCATTAATGAAATAGTTTCTCTGTGAAGAAATGTATGCATTTTACAGCAATACATTAACAATAACATGTTATTACATAAAATGTTATTCAGTAATGAGCACACAGCTTCAGCAATAGGCTTCTCAATACAGGTGCTCCCCTGTGTTCAGATCCAATTTGTACTGCGGAGATGTCAAAATGATTCTGTACTATTGAGGTAAATCTAATATGTTGCATATTGTCAGCAGGTTGTGTTGTGGCAGGACAGTCCCTGGCTATAGGGCACGAGCTGCCATGCCATTTGGTTGTCTGACACTCGGGGAGAAGAAGGATTACACCAATCCCTCAGAGGTGGCCGATAAATATGACCTCGGACAAATTGTTAAATCGTGAGTACATCTTTGTTGTAAAGTGTGTAAAGACTTTTAAGAAATCTGCCCAAAATATGATTGTATGTTTCCTCTTTTAACAGAGAGGAGTTTTGTGAGATATTCCGGGCGAAGGATAGGAACACCTTGAAAATGTACACCTGTAAAAAGTTCCACAAAAAGGATGGAAGGAAAGTGAGGAAAGCTGCCAAGAATGAGATAATGATCTTGAAGATGTAAGTGAAGTCATAAGCTCCTCATAATAGAGCCTACATTTCTGGGGCACTGTCCTGGCACCGACTAAGGCAAAGTGTGATGACAAATGATCTGCAAAATTCTTTCTTCAGGTCGAGCCAAAGACAAAGCAAAGTCCGTTGCAAAACCAACATCCTGAAGTTTTGCTTTTGCAAAATATCTGGTGTAGTTATCAGTTTTACCCTAACAGTCCTGAATGTTTGACATGAGACCGTATAGCTCTGTAGCTTGTACTACTCATTCATTCTATTTATTGCTCATCTTAACCCCACTTGCATCCCTCCATTCTCCTCCCCTCCTTTTACTCTCTCCCTCCTTTCCCCCCTTTTTCCTGCTTTTCAAAGGATAAAACATCATAACATCCTCCAGATGGTTGACACTTTTGAAACTAAGAAAGAGTACTTCCTTTTTCTGGAGCTGTGAGTATTATTAGAGGCACTTGAGAGAAATGTTGGCACCGACCGACTGTTGTGCACTGTGCTTCCTCAACTCGTATAAAACTGATGTTTTATTCAAAATGTGTTGTTATTCGATAAGTCACATGCATTCAATCTGGATGTCCCATCTCTTCAGCGCTACGGGCAGAGAGGTGTTTGACTGGATCTTAGATCAAGGATACTACTCTGAGAGGGACACCAGCAATGTTATGAGGCAGGTGTTGGAAGCTGTAGCTTACCTTCACTCTCTGAAAATTGTCCACAGAAATATTAAGGTATATTACACTGCTGACACCTACTGAAAAATAGTTGCATTTCATCACAGGTCAAACAAGATACATATGAATAACTGCTCTTTGTGAATGCTTTCTATTTTGATAAACCTTTATTTGTTCACTCATACAGCTGGAGAACTTGGTGTACTTTTTAATTTTTTTTTTTTTTTTAGAATATCTTGGTAAGTGACATAAAACCAGATTAATTAAATTACATTTTAACTAATGTAATGTGATTGGTGTGTAGTCGTAGAATGAAAACGTTTCTATATGTGTTGCTCAGCTCCTGAGGTGGTTGGGAGGCAGAGATATGGAAGACCTGTGGACTGTTGGGCCATAGGTGTCACCATGTATATACTGTAAGTGCTCACAAATATAGGCTACTACATTCATTTTCTTAAGTTTATTTTACTGACTTTATCAAAATGTGTGTTGTCCTATAATGCTCTAGCCTGACAAGCCTGACCCACATCAAGATGTTCAGTCTGGGAACTCACCATTGGCAGGGCTCAATCCGAGGGGCGGGATAAACGGTTGTCTTTCAAATTCTCTCTGCACTCATAGCCAACCAGAGCAACGCTAGTTGATAGATTAAACTTTTTCCGTATCCGGTCGGCAAAACTCATCTCAGCTCACAAGCCAACGGAGAGTTGCTAGACTGACCCTGGCTGCAAATTATATTTGCTGCCGATAGGGTGCGTCTAGATTTCTAGGCTAATAATAATAACGCTCTTATTCTGCCAACACAATAGTTTGTCTGGAAACCCTCCTTTCTATGATGATGCTGATGAAGATGATGATCGTGATAAAAATCTTTTCCTAAAGATTTTGTCAGGCGACTATGAATTTGATTCACCATATTGGGATGACATTTCAGATTCTGGTAAGAGATAATACGTTTATTAAAAATCATAGTAATGTAATTGTATGTTGCATGTTACAGATGATTTGTTTCAGGTCTGAATTTTTGAGAAGCAAGTTCACTGTTGTTTTTTTGTTTTTTTTTTACAGCCAAACACTTAGTGGCATCTTTGATGGAAGTGGACCAAGATCAGCGATTGACTGCACAGGAAGCTATTGCCCATGAATGGTAAAAAATAAAGTTAATCAAATATGATTATTGAGACTAACAAAACTTTTTTTATCCAGCATGTTATTATATTTGTGTTATTGAGATAATTCTCTTATTCTTTCTCTCAGGATTTCTGGAAATGCTGCCTCAGACAAGAACATCAAGGATGGCGTTTGTGCACAGATAGAAAAGAACTTTGCCAAAGCCAAGTGGAAGGTACCACTTTTTTTATATCTCATACTGTATATCAATACAATTTTTCTCATAGATCATTAGTTATTACATGTGTTAGACAAAGTTGTTGTTATATCCTTGATCTCCAAGTCTCCAAGTAGGAGGACTGTACTTCAGTGGGTTTACGTTCTTCCACTTATTTCCCTCAAACATAGGAACTTCTCATGTCTAATTTTTCACAAAAAAATTTCATATATTCCTACACTTGCAACAGTTCAACTTGCAAAACTGGAAAAAAACACTTTTATAAACAAGTTTATTTTACATTGTTTGTATGCTATTGGTGATTTTTTTCCCCTGCTGAAGCCTGCTATTTTGTTTTAGTTTTTTTACAAAAAAAGACAGCAAGTGTGAGAGAGAGATTTTATAAATTGTAACTTGTTCTTTTTAATCTAATTATTGCTTGATGCTTTGGCAATATTGTCTTTGTTACACTCATGCCAATTAAGTATATTGATTTAAAATTGAGAGAGAGAGAGTGTGAGAGAGAGAGAGAGAGAGAGAGAGAAAGACATATAAAAAAAATATATCCAAAAAAACGTTAAAACGTCAGCAGAAGGTGGCATACCACCAAAGCAGACGACATATGTATACCTTCATGTTTTTAATAAAAAATCGTGTCAGTCTGATGCTTTCCCCAGAGCATGCATCAGGATCAATATGTAATATTTGTTGTATGCTATCACTTAATTTGAATTTTTAATTACTCACAGAAAGCTGTTAGAGTGACCACCCTCATGAAGAGACTTCGAGGGTCTGAGCAGGGGGATTGTGGGGCCTCCGGTCTTGCTGCAGGGGCTGCAGCTGATCCCAACACGCCCAGCGGTGCTCCTGCTCCTCCAGGTGGCAGCAGCGCAAGTGTTGCTGCTCTAAGTGAAAAGGCTTCTGACACACAGACTGCCCCCATCTCTGCACTCTCCATGCCAAGTGCAGCCAGACAGGAAGAGCAGCCACAGGCCCGGTGCAATGGCGATGTTCCCCAAATGTTGCCAGAAAGAAAGGGAGACTAGGGGTCAAACAAATATGAGAAGCGGACCCTTGGCAACCGACAAGCACATGTGCAGTAAAGCCAATACATTTGGCATGATGATACCATGTCTATGCTGTTCGACTACCCCCCAGTTTGCAGAGTTATTTCACAACACCATGCATTTCATCATTTTTGCCTTCTGTATTGATTAGTCTTAGTCTTGAATAGTGTTCTCCTCTCTCCCTTGTTATTTTGTGTATGAGTCCCTTTAAAGCTAGTTGCAAAGTAGCTCTTCTTGTTTCCTTTTCCCTTAAAACTATAAAAACTCATAGTGCAATTTGGTGAATCTTCAGCTCATCTTTATTCATTAGATCATTGTATATAGGTGTATTTGTCTGTTTCAACAAATTGCTAGTTTTCAGCTTCAGAACTTACAATCCAGAGTTCATGTCTTGTGACTTAACATTCTAGGTTGAAAGATTTGGTTAATTGATCATATCAAGATTTGAAATTATGTAAATTTATTGAAAATACTTTCCTGCATGCATATTTTAGTTAACTCTTCAGAAACCATGCTGCTAACTGGAATATTTTCAGTTACATATATTAAATTAATTTTAAAAAGGTAAAATACCAATGACACACTGATTATTGTCTTTAAAATATTCTTACAAGTTATTACGTAACAATCAGACACAATCATACATTAGTGGATTCAACTTAACACCCATACTAGATATTTATGTTTATCTTCAGTGCAGTACAACTTCAGTCAAATTACAATCTTAAGGCAGCAAGAAAGCATATTTTTAAGTTGAAGTGCCTTAATATTTGTTGCAGTAATATAATGAAATGTTTCAAAAGAAACAACTTGATAAAAATGACTTACTGATTTCTTTTCAAATGTTTTAGCTGTTTTAATTTTACGCTGATGTATTGATACTTGTGTTCCGTCCTCTTTCACACTTCAATTAAAACAGAAAACTAAATTTAGAGTGTTGTATGTGGAGTGATGTTTTATTGTTGTGTTGCCACTTGTAATAAGTCAATTTCAGAGTTTATAGCTGACTCCATATACTGTACCACTATGTATTTTTGCATTGTATACATGTGTATTTTTTTATTTACGTGTGTATTTAGCAACATTTAGCTGAGCTAACGGGTTGCTACAACGCTTGTGAATTAATAAAATGAGCAATACTGATATTGCTGAAACTGTGACATTTTTCTTAAGTTTTCCCTCACCAACAGTATTAGTATTTGACAACACAGACCACTCCACCAACCCGATCCAACTTTTTATTGCAATAAATGCAAACAATCTTGGTCATTTTAAGAAATAGTGTTAGAGAATATATTTTAGGCTATATACTTTTTTTGTCAGTGTTTAAAAAAAAACTTTTCAGAACGAATATTGGTCAATAGATGCTTCAAGAGGTGATATTTAACACAGGGTATTTTTGAGAATAATGGAGGATAATGAATAATAGGCCTACATGTGACATATGTATATATATATATATATATATATATATATATATATATATATATATATATATATATATATATATATATATATATATATATATATATATATGCATTTTTCACTTAACAGCCATAGAAAACTTTAGTCTTTGATATATTGTTTTTGCCAAATTAAACAAATGAAGCAGTGGTAAATTAGATAGCAAAATAAATTTGGACTCCATTTAAAAAAACAATGGTAGACAGTAGTTTTATGAATGTCAAGTCAAGGCCGTTTACTGATTTTGCCACTGAGATTTGTTTAGTCAAACCCGAAATGTATGCCATATGGTAGTATCGCTATGGCTCCTGTTCTGGGATATACTCATATACTGTATAAAAAAAATAAATACAAAAATAAAAACATTGCAGTGGTTGCATGTAATAACCGCTGGAAGGTAGCGCCCTACAGCGTCTGGTTTGTATGCCGGGAATACAACGAAGAAGAAGAGCTTCGTCTCCGCTGCAGCCAGCAACAGAAGAAGAAGAAGAAGGACTTCGTCGTCTGCGTTTGCCTACCAGTTCGTTGAAGCCATCGACGACAACGCTTTGCATTATCGACACTAGGCTTGAAGAACAAGCAAGGTGGGTCCTAAAGAAACAATATCTACGCGATAATAGTGAAATATAAAGTCAGTGAAATGTTCTGTCTTTCAGAGGATGCTGCTCAGCTGCAAGCTAACGCAGAGAATAAGGCGTCCAAACGAAAATGTTAGCTACGTTAGCTCCGATAGCGTCACCCTGTAAATGGTCTTGCGATGGTCCAGCGTTCGTTATAACGTTCATGTTCTTTTGCTGGCTAATTTAATCACGCTAAAATTAATTAATTCAAATTAATTAAATTAATTTGTTTATTGCTGTACAGTAATTTCATCCCTAATGCTATCCGTTTATGTTATGGCGTAGATTTGAAAGGCCTAACGTTAGATAACGTTAGCCATAAGTAGCAGGCCACTCTTCTGTGGGCCAACATTAGCAATCACACCACCCAGTGTCGTTACTAGCCCCAGCTTTGACAGCGTATGCAGCCATCTTTTAAGTATCGTCACTGTTGCATAAAAACACACTCGCCAACAGAGAAACGATCACTTCTTAATATATGTTTATGGTATGTTTATAATTTGTCACCCTGATTGTCCTTTCTGGGATTTTACGTTGGTCTATTCTGTACACACATCTAACTTACGTTATTGCATGTCTGCCCGGCCTGGCAGAGAGATCCCTTCTCTGTTGCTCTTCCTGATGTTTCTTCCATTTTCCTCCGTCAAAGGCTTTTTTTGGGTGGGGGGGGTTCCATATTCCATAACGTTAGAGGTATCGTATGCTTTAACGTTACGGATTGTAAAGCACAGATTTGGTGACTTGTGATATTTGGCTAACGTTATATAAATAACAATGGACTTTTATGTGGCTATGCGCTCAACGATTTCTAACCACTCTAATTTCCGGTTGTGCAGTTAAAGTCTATTTATTATCACTTGTATTATGATGGATATACCTGCCACTGCCAAGTCAAAAGTGGTGCATCATCCTTTCTTCATAAAATGATGAAAACCTTTGCTTCCAGATAAGATACTGACTTACAAACATGTGGGATGGACCAGGACCAGGGCCAGGGCAAGGACCACGGGGAGGACGACCCTTTCGGTAAACAAGCATCATTCAATTGATTTTAAAGAATTCTAACTAGTTATAGTAAGGCAAAAGATTTGTTCTAGTAACTGCACTTTTGGGTTTGCCTACAATGCTGTTTGCTAGGGTTGGGTAATGTGGTTATTATCTGGTATCATAGTAGACCTGTATGTATGTACATACCATATATGGTGATGTGGTATATTTTATGGAATTCCTATTGTGATAACTGTTTATTAAACTTTTTTAGTAGCGTAATTTGTTCACATTTAGCATATACAGTTTTCTCTCAATTCTGCATTTGACGGCTCCCCTAATTTTTTCTATTTATGTCAAAATTTCTAACTTTAGACAAAATTCTTTAGGCTTACATTATTTATTACCAGGTAGCCCACCCCTTCTGTATGCCTTTTATGGTAATTGGTTGGGCAATTTTGAAAAAGATCTTAATATTTGTCTACTCCATATTAATTTGTTGTAAGCTTTGTTCTTTTGTTATGTTTATGTATGGGCTAAATGTTGTCATGCCTCTTAATACTGCAATATGTTTTATACACAGATTTGTTTTCAATAAGGAGTCAGTGGGGTGGGCGAGACGGGATGAGGGAGAGCTTTAGCGAGTGTAATTGCACATGTGCTGAATTGTCTTTGTCTTGTGTCTCGAGGACCCCCTCAAACGAGATTCTTCCATCTCAAGGGGTTATCCTCCTAACAATAAAAATTTAAAATTTCAAACAAATCATCACCCTAATACGTTGATGTATATATTCCAGTGGTGATCATCGTGGAGACATGTTTGGTGGCAGAGATCGTCCCATGCCTGATTATAGAGGTAGAGATGGGATGAACATTGGTCAAATGGGCCCAAGACCTCTAGATCTGCCACCCATGGACATGAGAAGAATGGATGGGCCACCGATGAGGGGGCGTGATTTGGACCCATGTGATATGCGTGGTAGAGAGCCAAACAGAGATTTGTGCCGACCTGGAGAAGAGACAGACTTTAGTCTTAGAAGGCACTATGAAATTGCCATCAGAGACAAACTGATGAATTCATCTGCTTTCCCGGTACAAGGCAGGAACTCGGTAGACATGGGAGGGAGGGGTATGCCACCACGGGAACCAAACAACAGGTTTATGGACATGAGAGAGAGAGAGTCATTTCATTATGATGTGCCACCGTTCAACAATCCCAATATTGATGGAAGAAGAGGGTTTCCCATAGGGCGAAATGATGGATTTAGGGACATATGTGACAGGCCCCCAATGCGCATTGGTGATACTGATGGCTATGATATGGACTTACCGCCACATGAAAGGAGAGTGATGGATACTGACCGAAGAGGAGGTCCGCCTTTCAATTCCAGAGGTGGATTTGATTCTGATATGGATTTCAGAAATCGTCTCGGTCCATCAACTGAATTCAGAGGTAGGGATCGATCTCCATTAAGATTTGGAAACAGTGATGTCCCTCCAGTGGACAGGGCAAGATCAGACATGCCTTCAGATGTTGCTGGCCCTCAAATATCAGAGTTTATGGGTGCGAAAGACGCACCCAGAGAAAGAGAATATCCAGATTCAAGTGGCAGTCCCCTTATGGATTATCGAAGCGGTGAAGAGATGACTCTCGCAGAGGAATGGAAGAACCGTCGAAAGGACAAGAGACCTTTCGTAGAAGTGGGTAAAGGTATGGGAGGTGTACCTGAACCTAGCTTTCCTGCAGGTTTTGGCAGAGATGTGAATGTTCGAGATCCACCACCATTTCAGGAAAGGGATAGGACATCTGTTGAATTTCAAGCAAAAGATGTTGTTTTTCCACGTGGTGACCACTTTTCTGCTTTGAATCTACCAACAATTACCAGCAAAGCTCCACAAGACGTTCCACGCCAGGAAATAAGTCCCCTTGCTGGCCCTCTTGGGAGAGACAATGAGAGTAAACATTGGCTTGGTGAAAGGAACCCAAAGCATAAATCAAATCGTGACGAAAGGCCTCCGTACCATCAAGAGAAGAATCAGCCCTCTCCTATGATTCAGGAGCCAAATGATTGTTTTAAAGGGCTGAAAGATATCCCACACAATCAAGGACCTGCCAGGGGTAAGATGGGGGCAGAATCTGATTTCCAAAGCAGCACCACTGTACAGGCAAGAGACCAAGACTACAGGGACATCGATTACAGAACAGGGTCCGGGAGGGCTTTTGAATACAAGCATGAGGCGCTTCAAGCACCAGAGAAACTCATCAAAGAGTCTAAACCAATCCCACCTTCCAAATTTAGTGAGTCTGGTTCTCAGGTAAGTGCATTTTTATTTTTGTTGCTAGTATTTGCTTATATAATTATATTTGCATTTATTTAAATATGTTGGTGTTTCATAACCCACATTTTAATCAAAATGTCTGTGAAAGGATCAAGATTACAGGAATGCATCAGTGGAGGACAAAGTTTCCAATACAATATCCATAATTGGTATTCCAAAGACTGCCACAATGGAGCAGGTAATACTCAAACAGAAAAGCAAATGTGTTTATTATTATTATTATTATTATTATTATTATTACGGTTACCAGACTGTGGTTGTATTGGTCTGCATGGAAAGTCATGGCATAACTCACTCGTTTTGACACTTTCTTTTGCAGATTCTTGGTGCCTTTGCAGTCCGTGACGGTGTGCCAATGCAGGGGATGAAAATCAATAACGTTGTGCCAGGTAAGAATTAAGTTTCTTTGTGGAGCTGTTTGGGGCACTCGATCGCTAACATGTCCCTCTAATTTCGCTTTCACGACTTTCGAAACTCCGCATTCTTTTTTTTTATTTTTATTTTTTATGTTGTTGGTTGCTTTTGTTGTTGTTGTCTCTGTGAACTTGCTCAGTAAAGACGGAAAGTGGGAGGGGGGGTCTGTTATGCCATCCTTTTTCATGCCTGAGGATGTTGGGTCATTGTCACAATTAGAGGACTTATCAGGGATTCGATATAAGGAGCTTTGGAGAGTGTCAGTCACAAAAGATCTGTGACAAGTGACTCACTGAATGTGTCACTGTGACTCTAAGTTCTGAAAAAAACCTTCTGTCTCCATGGTGCACACTACGCAGTCGTTCACTGCCACTGGTTTGGAATATCTGCCAGGAAAGGCTTTGATAAAGCCAAGCCTTAACAGACAATGTCTGATATGACATCAGTCATCAGAAGACTGAATAGTTAAAAACATAAACAAAATGTGTTTTCCGGAAAAGGTATGTGTGTCAGTAAAGGTGTAAAAATTCGCTCACACTGATCTCGATGTATTCACGAACTGCTGTCTTTTATGTTTTAGTGGGTGACTGTCATTACTGGCATTGACTAACAAAAACCCATCTGTATTTCAAATGCTGTCCCCAGGTTACAGCTACGATACGGCCTATGTGGAGTTTTTAAACCTCGAGGATGCAGTCCGCTTCATGGAGTCCAACAAGGTGGCCCATCCTCGTCACTCTACGAAGGCCGTCTCTCCCATCAGGATTATGAGGGGTTGAGAGGGCATTTAGTAGATGGGGGAGGGAGAGAACCTGGGAAGGGGTTGCTTTTACTTTATTGTGAGCTTACTTTGGTTAAGTAGATGAAGATGTCAGTTGTTGACATTTTTTAGATGCTAATATTTTAAATCTCAACAGTTGGTCCTAGTTTTACATAATTTAAATTTATAAGTACTTTCCACAAAGCCATGGTAGTACTTCAGCTTACTTGTTTAGCATTTAAAAATATTTAGAAAATACATGTAATAATTTTCAGCTGTGTATGTGCACAGACAATTGTTTGCTTGCCCTACTAGTCCTACATTTTCAAATTTCAACCTCAAACTGCCTAACCCTGGAATGGTTATAACCAGAATATACAGATCTTTGGGGGGGGAAATGTGTTCTTCCGTGGGATTGTAACAGTTAAGAAGTTTTTATAATTTTAGGAAGTCTTAATGATGACAATGAAGGTACCGTACGAAGCCACCATGTCATGTGTTGGGATTTAGCCTTTGTAATGAAGAGAATCGAAGGAAATTGTTACCACTTGCAGCACTTTAAAGTCTGTGTGTCTTAGAAAATTTTGGTCTCTCTTTGCTTTTTGCAACCTTCTAACAAAGTTTTTGTTGACAAAGATGCAACTGCAGATTTGAACACTTTTGTTACCAATGCCTCAGCGGATGTCCAGAGGGGGGGCAGGGCAAGTATGTTATCTTCGCAATGTAAACAGCAGAAGGATGTTGCATTGTGGTCTGACAGAGGTTGAGCCAGGTTCAACTTTTTTCCAGACAACCCTGCGTTGTTGTTTTTTTTGCTGGAGGCTGCTGCGTTTGCTCCCCTGCTATGTTGCCGGACCGGCCTCATTCAAATGACTGAGAAGACTGCGTTTTTTCACACAGGGCGAAAGTCAGTCTGAATGTGACCGTATTAGTAAAAACCCAGCGGTTAGAGTTTAACTGTTAACATATAGTACACATTTTGTTAGTTTATTCGAAAATTAAAAAGTAACCTTGAAGAAGAATATGTTTTGTATATTTTAGGACAGGTAAAGCATTGTAGTGATCACAACTTTGGTGTACCAACTTTTGTTTGTTTTTTAAGCTATGCTAGTGGCGTGGCTCTATGAATGACCTTGCCACCGGTCTATTGCTGCATTCCACCGACCTCTGAAGTCTGGGTCACACCCAATTTGACTACTTTTCAGTTACAAGTTGGAAAAACAGGGTAGTGGGACTCTAGCCAGTTTAGCCATTGTTGGCGATACCAGTTGATAATGCATTATGCGGTATTTTGTGCGTGCGAACACTGTAGCAACATGTCCACAGATAGAAGATGGACAGTATGTGTACGACTGATTGAATGAGACACATGAGACGTGTTATAAACAGTATATTCATACAGCTTCTACTGCTGTTGATGCTCGAAACAGCCATGTTCGATTGTGATGTCGGGGTTGGTGAGGCTCTCTTGATTTTCTGTGTGGAAATTTTGACTTCAGGGGGGAGTTAAAGTTGACATTTCCGACTGGGAAATCCCGACTTCCCAGTTCAACTGGAACGTATCCTATTAGTGGATTGGTCCACCACTTAGGTGCAGACTGAAATATCTCTTCATTGGATGCATTGCAGTGAAATTTTGTAAAGATAATTGTTGTCCCCAAAGGATGAAGCCTACTGATTATGGCTAACACCTGATTTCTTCCTCTGGTGCTGTTATGAGGTCGACATTTTAGTTTTAAAGTGAAATGTCTCGACAACTATTGGATGGGTTTTCGTTATATTTGGTACAGATATTCATGGTGTCTGGTGACTGGTTATCCCCTTGACTTATCCAGTGAAGTATCTCTTCATCTACTTTATGGATTAGGACAACTTGTGATACAGATGTTCATGGTTCCCTGGATGAATCCTAAAAACATGGCGATCCCCTGACTTTTCCTCCAGAACCACCATGAGGTTGAATTTGTGGTCCAGAGTGAAATTTCTCAACAACTTTTGGGTAGATAATCCTGCATTTTGATGCAGACATTTGTGGACTTTGGTGTGTCACTTTGGTGATCCTCTGACTTGTCATCCAGCACCGTCATCAAGTCAAAATCTCAATTTGTCTAATACTTTGGTTTATCTATTTAACAGTGCATTTATTAACAGTTTGGTTTTCTTCACAATGAGCGTTACAGCCTCATAAAGCCGCTGGTGTGCCTGCAGACTCTGGTTGTCTTTAGGTGTCTGAGGCAGTCCTTCTGTGGCAAAATTCTTTTACAAGTTTAAGACATTTTCAGTCATGTGACTTTCCCGTGCATGTCTTCTTGATGCTATTCTCTTGAAATTATCATCTGTGAACTTTGGCCTCCAGGATTTCTACTTTCTTTGAATTGCTCTGAGCAAGTTGGTCACAACTTGACACAATGAGCAAAGTCTTCAACACTGGCCAGAATTGATGTGCTTTGATTATGTCTGTAAAATATGGAGTAGCCCATTAGCTTGGGGTAGTTGGGATCACTTGAATTGTTGCTGAAGTGTGCAGTTTGTTTGGCTTTGCTTTGTGGTTGCTTTTGGCCAATGTTCTACAGCATGTGATAGCTCAGGAGTAGTTGTGTGGTCAGTAATTTTAATGACAAAGATTCAAATTGCCACTTAGAAGCAAGTGGTAAAGGATGGCTTTTGCTTTGCTTTTGATGGTATGGCTTTATGTATGGTTTTAATGGTTAATTCAGTTTTTATGTTTAACATGGTACATACTACCAATTTGCAAAGTACATTTATTTTTGCCATGAGCTCCCCTTTTAAAACTTTCTCATACTAATGCAGTCTAGTCTTGGAAATGGGGTATTTATGATGGCATAGTTTTGTTTGTACACTTTACCTACTGAGAACATGGTTCTCATTTGGCACTACGGACTTCTGTTTTCCTTTGGACTATGCTGTGAACTATCGGCACCTATTTTGCTAATCAATTGATTGTTTTAGTTATTTTCAAGCAAAAATGCTAAATATTCCCTGGTTCCTGCTTTGTAAGTTGTGTGAATTTGCTGTTTTTGTTTGTATTTTTTGGTAGTAAGCTGCATATCTTTGGGTTTTGGTCGGACAAAACAAGAAGCTTTTACCTTCTTTTTGACATTTTCTGGACCAAATGATCACTCCGTCAATAATCGGCAGATTAGTCGATACTGAAAATAATTTAGCCCATCCCTAATTTGTAGTTCCCTTTTAAACTATTTAGCATAGTGTGGGGGCAAACTGCCTGTGGGAAGCATGACCCTCGATCTGGGCTTTGCTCACCACGATTGCCCGTTTTATCCTCAGCAGTGAAAAGGAGGGCTAAACCTGCCACAGTGCATGTTGGGTGTCATTGGTATTATTTAAAATAAAAGTCACCTATGTCGTATGATGCTGATTGGTCATTTCTGTTCTTTTTTCAGGGATCCCTAAAGGTTGGCACTAGAACAACAACCATGAAGTATATTCAGCCAGACGACCGTAAAAGAAGTGTTCATGTGAGTGCAGTGAGAGAAAATGATTATCTATTAATCTTTTTAGTTCTAGTTTAGCTGAAATTCTGAAACAAAAAACATTATTTTAAATAATGGGTGGGTCACAAGTAAAGGCACAATACATCTCTCGTGGTAAATTTGGCATAATTTCCTCAGTATTATTTCATTATGACAACATAGCCATACCATTATATAATTCTGTTGCCCCAAGTTTCTCTTTAACAGAAATAGTGGTTTAAGTCATTGATTCTTCTTATCCATTATTTTTTTAAATAAGAACACGTCCTGCAGATGTTTTACAAACCTTGGATTTGATCCCAGATAGAGTAATAGTTGTTTGTATAACCACAAACCGTGATTCCAGCTTCTTAAATATGACTAGTTTTTATTTTCTTCACTTGACAGTAAACGGAGTTGTGGACAAAACAATACATTTATTTTTTTCTCCATCATTTCCAGACATTTTATCGACCCAAAGAAATAATAAAAAAATCAAGAAAATTATCACCAGATTAATTGACAATGGGAAGAATGGGAACACCACTAAAGGCAGCAATAGGAATAAACTGTGATCTCAGTTTTCCTACAACCTTCCCACTAATGGTATATTATAGCCTTTCTTAAGTCGTGCTGCAGTTTAGTTTAAACCTTTAGTTTAAACATGAACTTTAACAGAAATGTTCTGGGCAGATCAGGTTCTTGGTTGGGCCCTCCATGTACAGTATCACTTCACTATATTGTTTACCGTACCACAGTTTAAAAGAAACTAAAAGTGTCCCTTCCTTCCGGTCTGTTATTAGGAATCAGATCACAAAGTATCTCAACTCCAGAAGCCCCAGTTGCCCAGACCAGATGAGCCTTTAGAGGAGTTGAAGACCAACCTGAATGGACCGAAACCAAAAGGCCCTACGGAGCCATTGTCCCACAGCCAGTGGCAGCGTAGCTCTGACCTGACTCCTGAAGCCTGGCAGCAGCAGGTGGACCAACAGCTCCAACAGCAAGAAACAGATCAGCAGGCTGAGTCTTGGGGCAACCGCAACCTTCCTCATCACAGTTCACACCAATCTGACTCCGTCTTTAAAGACAGCAAAAGTATGTTGATTCATGGGACTTCTCTACAGCTTGTAGCCATAAACACTAGTAATTCATGGTCATATTTGATATGTATTACTGTAATGCAAAACCATTTGGGTAAACAACACTTTTCCCTTTGGTCACTGTCCAGCCATGATAATAAAAAATGTGAAGCCCACAACCACAGTAGAGACTATCCTGAAAGCCTTGGATCCCTTTGCCTATCTGGATGAAAGAAATGTTCGCCTAGTCAAGGCCAAGCCACCAGGCGCCAAATGCTTCTGCTTTGTTGACATGGACTCCCACGAGGTACCTAAAATATGAATGTGCACAGTTCTCTGTAATTATTATTTCATGTTCTATTGACTTTGCGATTGCCGTCTTTGTCCAGTGTTTCCCTGTAATTTCCCAGCACTTAACATGGTGTCTTCTTTCGTAGCAAGTGACACGTCTGGTTGAACTCCTCACTAAACCCAGACCCCTTTATATTGATGGAGTCAGAGTTTATGCTGAGGTCGCGAAACCTCTGAAGAACCAAAAGTAAGTCACCGTTTTGCAAGGATTTTCTTATCAGCTACCGTATGTCTAGTAGGGAAATCCCATCTCATTTGTTCCTGACGATTTTCTTTCAGTTTCAGAAGAGACTTTGATAAACCAAACGGCTCCATCCTTGGGCATCCACCTGAGCCCAGCCTGATGGGGGTAAGTTGTGGTCTTAATTGTGTTGTTTCACAAAGTTATAAAAAAAAAGAAGTGGATGACCTGTGATTTTATTTGCCCCTGGCACTTCAGCAGCAGTACCCACCACCTCCGCTGTACTTTCAACCACTGCAGCCACCCGCTGGTGCCTCCACTGGAATGCAAGGTGGGACTCGGGCACACATTCTGTTATCTTGGTCCCTAGGCATTGATAATTATTATTAAACTGTGGTCTCACATGTTTGTCACCAGGTGATTTGACGACTGGCAGCACTATTGCTGCTCCGTCATCAGACCCCAGCATTGGACAGGTAGGTTACAAAGCGAAAAGCAAAGCTTTTTTAGATGGACATCTTGTCTCAAAGCTGGGCAGTACACCGTACATCTCCTTTAACCCCTCGTAGGGAATTGGCTACGGTGAGACTCCAGCTGTGGATCCGTCGTACCAGGCTGGTGGACCCCATGTGCCCACAGAATCAGCTGCCAAGACAGTCGCCGCAGACGGATCACAGCCCTACGTCTATGGTAAGAAACGAATCCAGTGTTCAAATCCAGAAAAGTATTAATCATCTTCTGTCTGTATTGTTTCAACATTGTAGTAAACTGGTGTAGCTGTGTTGTGATCAATCAATCGCAATCAATCTGACATTTTAGCAAAATAAGAATTCCAGTGAGATTTCCATAAGACAGTAAATGTGAAATTGAATGTTGAGGCACTTTTTCTCATAGACGTCTGCTTGGTCTACTCTGGCTTGGTGTGTTCCTCCATTTGTACATCGCTTTGGTCAAAAGCATCTACCAAATGAATAACTGTAATGTAATTGTCATATCTATTTGTCCCAATTCCTCCAGGCTCTGAGATTCCTGACATGACCAACTACTTGTACGATTCCACGTCAGGCTTCTACTACGATCCTGAGACGACACTGTACTACGACCCCAACTCTAGGGTGAGAAGAGTGGAGAAAACAGTGTTTGTAATGTTGTAAATCCAAAAGCAATGTATGTGCTGCAGTCAGTAACCTACCAGAGAATATAAAATGCTGTACAGCTACTACACATCTAACCAGAAGTAACTATCCTCTAACATGCACATTTGTTGAACATATAACTTTCTATGAATTTTGGAGATCTTATTTTAATTTGCAGGCTGACACACACACTGTACCTCACACTTGACAAAGCTACTAAAGATCTTTTCTTCCAGCAGTCTAAAGATTTACAAATGGCTCACAGTCTGGAGGAGTGACATATGTACTTAAAAACCTAAGTAGTTGTATGTTTTGTGAATGATTTCTTAATAAGAGGACACAGACTGCCATTTAAGCTGCATATGCACTAATCTGCCTGTAGCAACCATAAATGTGTCTTGAATTTGTTTTGGTTTTCATTAAGTTGTTATTTCTCTTTTTTTGTGTTCAGTATTTTTACAACGCTCAAACCCAAGAGTACTTGTACTGGGATGCTGCATCAAAGACCTACATCCCAGTTCCAGGAGGGAACCCTACAGTGACCCAACCTATGACCATGACTGCTGAAGACCAGGCCATTCTTTCCAACCCAGCAGCAGATGCTCCTCTGGAAATGAAGAAAGCATTGGTGCCTCCCGACACCGCAGCAGCCCCGGTACTAGTTTCCATTTCTGACGCCGGCTCTGCTCCGGCGCCTGTTCCAACTTCTTCAGCGGCTCCTGAGAGGAAAGACGACGACGACGACTCTAAGAAGGACAAAGAGAAGGATAACGAGAAGCCGAGAAGTCTCGCTGCTGTCAAGGTAGCACTTTGGTTACAATACTAGTGCACACAATGTGAAATACAGTTGTGTAAATCAGGGCTCGACGGTAACTGTTGCCCGGATGCCCCCCTTTTGTATATATAAAAACAAAAAAGAAGTCGGTGTTTAATTGGTTTAAAAACTACGTTTGTGCTCAACACAACATTTCAGCTATTGTGCAACCGCTTTCCACACGCGCGTTTGCTGTGAAAAGATACGGGCGACGCAATTTTCTGTTCACGTGAACGCCGCATGTTAAAATCAGGTGCTAATATGGCACCGGTGCCCGGTATCTACCGGACGGAATAGCAACGTGGATTTCGGTGCCTCATTACGGTGCCACCTACATGTCTGCGCTGCTCTCTGATGCTCCGAAACCCACGTTAGAGGCAACCGAAGCATCGCTGCGTGTCACTCTAGTAAACCCCAATAACACGTTACACAGCCGGTAACGTTAGCCTACCATTAGCTACAGTAGTAACTGGATTAAACACGGTTAAAATGCTGACAGCTAAATGGTGTAGTGTGATTGTATTTCACTGTAGAGGATTCCAACAGTACAACCGTCTGCTGCTAAAGCTATGAGCTAACAGACACAAACTAGCACTGGTCACTGCTGCTGTCGGGAAAACAACACAGATGGGACAAAATGTTGTTTACTGGTAAACATTGTGGTGCATTCAAAGTTATTGTAAAATACCCTTTTCTCATTGGTTTTTGTCTTTTAACAGCAATTTACTGGTGAAATAGTTAATTATTGTTAAAAGTTATAAAATTTTTAATAATCCTTTCAATTCCCCCCTTTTTCTTTTTTTTTTTTTTCTTTTTTTTGTGCTGATCCAAAAATTTATCCGATCCGTGACTCAAAACCGTGATCCGATCCATGAGTTTTGTGATCAGTTGCACCCCTATTTGAGAGGGATGGGAATATGCATATATTGCAAGCCATTATCTCATTGTTTAATTATTAAAATGTGTGGCATAGTTACATAAGAAATGAATTGCTCCAAATATAGGAAGTTTAAAACATGGCAACAGTATGGTCAATTTCAGCAACCAAAAGCTTGATGCCTGGTTGCCAAGCTGGCAACCAAGTTAAAAAGTTGGCATTGAGCTCTGGTAAAGGGGAGATAGTTCAGAAATTGTGTTGCTGTTTGCAGATCATGAAAGACATGGAGCGCTGGGCGAAGATCCAGAATCGTCAAAAGGAAAGTGTCCGTTCCGCATCTCCGCTGTTGAAGACTGGAATGGACGATGACAGGAGGCAATCCAAGACGGCTGACGCTGGCTTTGCTATCTTTGAGAGGAAGGTTAGCGACTCACCAGTCAGGGTATCTTTTAGTCAGTCCATTTTCCTTTCATAAAACGGGTATTCAAAAACAACAAACGAGTGGTTGTTTTGATTTTTGTTTTAAAATTACAAAAGGTGTTTTTTCCTTTTCATTGTCAAAAGGGGATGAGAGAAATATCAAACATACTTGGATTTTCATTTTCTGTTTCATATAATAAAAAATTGAAATCACTAGAAAACCAGCACCGCGGACCCAGGTTACAACCTATGGTCACAGCGGGCTGGCGGCTAGTTGCAGCGGCAGCAGCTAACATTAGAACATTAGACCCAGCACCGCAGGTTTGATCCCGAAGCGCCGGTGACTCTCTGCCAGATCAGCGAACTTAACGGCAGCAACAGAAAGTTTGCTCTGATCAGACATTGGCGCCGTGAACTGAAATTCTATTTCCTCAGATGGTTCAACTCTCTTCAGGCAAAGTTGTCTGCAACGGGTAGAGTCAGAGGGAGGCAGGGAGAGGGTAATAAATAAATGTGACATTATGAAATAAAAGTTATTTTTTGTTATAAATACCCATTCATGCAAGTAAAATCGAATGACCAAAAGATACACTGACCCTCACCTAACATCATCTATTCTGTACATTGATTATTTACAAGGAATGTTGATTTTAAGAAGTATTTATATCTTGCCATTGTTTTTGCCCGGTTCTTTATTTACATCCTTAGATATCAGGTGCAGATGATCTTTTTAAGAAGCCCTTTGCTCCGCCGAAGAAAGATGAAAAGTCAAAGGTAAGAATCCTCACTTTCAGCCAGTTTTGCTTACCCCGTGGTGTACCGAACACCTGACTCACTTTGTTTACCTCCTCCAGAGTGCCATTTAAAAAAATACAAAAGTGGATAGACAAGTATTTCTTTGTTTAAACACAAGATTTAGAAATTTGTCTGGTTTGCTTGCCCAGCGTCCAATGGGCTCCCTGGGTCTACTGGCATCAGACTATGCAGCTGGAAGTGATGAAGAAGTGGAAGAAGATAAGGATGAGGCAACTAAAGGTGGTCAGTGCGGCCAGTCTGAAGACAAGGACAATAAGCTGACAGACTGGAAGAAGATGGCCTGTCTGCTGTGTAGGAGACAGTTCCCCAACAAGGACGCTCTGATCCGCCACCAGCAGCTTTCTGACCTCCACAAAGTACTACTCTATTAACCTTTTGTATGAAGAATAGTAGAAATTGACTCCATAAACATTGCCCCTAATATTCAATGTATTCTCTCTCACCAGCAAAATATGGAGATCCACCTTAAGATCAAGAGGTCAAAGAAGGAGCTAGAGGCACTAGAGAACCAGGAAAAAGAAGTAAGTGGAAATAAATGCGGTGGGGAAAATATGCTGAGGAGAGTATCGGATTTTTTCGTTGATTACTTAAAGTGGAATGTGTCGTTGACAGCTAAATTCCAGAGAACCGACAAGGTCACCAGAACCGAAAAGAAGAAAACCGCATCCACAGCATCATAATACCTGGGCTGGAAGCTCCAGGTAGGTGTGTTTCAACTGACTGTCGTTGAAATGGAAAACAAAGCATTTAAGTGATTTTTATTTTTGTATTATTGATGTTGCTGCCTTAACTGTTCTCTATGCTTAGGGAAATGAATACAGTCAGCGATAGACCTGGTTTAGGAGCTGAACCTGTCCCGGTAGGTGTGAAGCTTTATTTGATTGCAAAATGTGCTGTTTCTTGTTAGTTTATTGAACTTTTCATTGCATGTTTCTCTCTAGCAGAGGAAAAAGAAGGAGCCTGTTGTTTGGGACCATGCCACCTACAAACAAGCAGTACGCAAGGCCATGTTTGCACGGTTCAAGGAACTTGAGTGATCTCATCTGAACACATCCTCATTTTGATATGTGAATTGTTAATATGACATGCTTGCCCACCTTAGCATGAGAAATCCTTTTACTGTTGTGACTGTTTCTCTGCCTTGGACATAATTACCATACAGAACCAGTTTTCTACACTGAAGCGAAAAAATGTGTAAATAAATCACAAGGGGGGGGGGAGAGAGTGTGACGTCCTCAACAATGGATGTTGTATAAAAGGTGTTTATTCATGCTGTTGATTTGAGTATTTTTGCCCATGTTTTATGTGTGGCCTCTATGTAGAATTGTGAAATATGTCCAGTTAGTTAGTTATTTTTTTTTTAAACATTTACTGTCTCACTGGCCACAGTTAAATTTTCTTTTAAAACAGCAATTTTTACATTTTCATTTTCATGGGTTGGAATTGCTATTGTATGTACACATTTTTTAGTAAAACAATATTATGGACTAACCGTTCTGCTTCTTGTTTTAATTGTGTCTAATATGTTTAGCACGATCCCGCTTCGTATGTGTGTGCACCTCATGTCCACTAGGTGGCAGCAAGAGACCATGTTCTGTTTATTTATTGATGTGAAGTATCGAAGCAAGAGCGTTGAATCAAATCATCAATATTAGTACTGAATATCAGTATTTACCAGGTTAAGAAAACTACTTGAACTTCAAGTTCAACTTGCCTTTTATGCATTTGCTGCTTTTGACACAATTTCAGTTTTTTTTTGTAGATGTAGCAGTAACGTTCCCCAGTTGTGCACCTCAGGAGATGGCACATGAAGCCTCCCCTCTGACCTTTACTGAGATGAAGGAACCAGCCCTCACCCTCCCCTATGGTTGTAGTTCAATGAATGTAGAGGATTGCGTGGGTTTAGTGTGCCGACATTGCTCCTCTGAGTGCTGTAACAGGAACACTGGGGAGCCTGAGGAGCTGCAGAGAACACGGAGCCAACACTTTTTCATCTGTGCAAGAGCAATCATGCCTCCTATTGTGCATTTACTTTTGGACAGTAACCAATGGGGAAGTTTAGGCTTGATATGTCAACCAACAGGTAGCCCACAGACACACAGAGTGACTGACAGTAAATGGAGTCTTTCTGTCTTTGAGGATACAGGGCAACAAGGTAACACAGCTTCACAATTAAGTGTAAACCTTGTTCTGGGGCTTGGCATCAAAACAAAGGGATGCACAAGAAACAAAACCCCAGTGATTATTTGCAAGTTCAGATGTGCAGTGAAACCCTGACACATCACCTTGCCATTGCTTTTGTATTTCAGTTGTAAAATCTGCTTTAGAAACCCATATTTGTATAAACAGAAATGGGTTTTACGCTCAACTGTGTCTAGCAGGGAACCGAAGTAAGAAGTAGAAAGCCGCTAGGGCAGAACTGGACAAACCTGATTGAAGGTGAACACTCCAGCCTGCTAATTGTCAAGGTGGTCTGGATTCATAAAGAACAACCCTCTTTATTTAAACTTTTATCTAAATCAAGTTTGCCAGCAAGCTTTTAAACTCTGCGTCACACCCTTCCCTTGGGAGTGGAAGCATTATGTTGTATTGAGTTTAAACTTGTTCTGTTCATCTTAGGTTTACATGTCTGTGCTCCTTTAAAAAAAAAAAAAAAAATTAATAGAATCATATCTTAATTCCTACTATTATACTATACAACTAGTCTAATGATAATCATCAAAGTTTCCCACAACCTTTCCCACTTACTAACTTTATAAAGTATTTGCTCAGTTATATGCTTCAAACCACACAGGTTATTTCAAATAAGCCAATGTTGCTGTTTAAATGCATACAAAAAAAAGAATATTTTGCAACAATATAAGAGGGACCACTGCCATTAAAAAAAAAGGAAAACCATTTGTTTTTCTCAGTGGTCACTGTTTTCCATGTTTCCCTGAAATAAATAATAAATAATATGCTGAAATCCAAAGTTTAATCACTTTTTTTAATTACTTCCATATTTGCAGTATTTTTGCAGGTTGAAATGATCATATATTTTGATATCATGTATGTCGGTATATCCTATGGCGACAATCAAATGAATACATTTTACAGAGCAACATATTTAGGTACACTGTGTATTTGCATATAAATAGAGTATTTATTACCAAGATTCACATGGACTTGGATGTCATGCAGTTTATTGACACAGCATTTCATGACCTCGGTATTAAGTTAAATGAATTGATCATAAAGAAGAATGAAATACACATTTCAGCATACTTGGGGAGAGCACAAAAAGCCTTTTCTGATCCCGAGGTAAGCTTACCATCCAGAACCTATAAAATATGACTATTGTAACACAGTGCCAACAATATTAGTAAATCTTAGCATATTGATTTCTCAAATAAAGTCACTGGGTTAGGGACTAGCTGGCATTTCCTTTTTTTCCACAAATTGCAGAATGGGGGGCATTTAGAAGAGAAATTTCTGCCTATTTTCTGTAGACTAATTTCCATTTCTCTTTTCTCCATTCTGTCACAAGACCCCAAAGACGCGCCCAGTGACAGATGTTGTCATTAGCCAGTCCTAACAGTCTATGGAATGAGAATTAATGTGCAGTTAGTCTATGAGGATGAGAGGCCAAAAAGAAAGGTAGGACATGGAGAGCTGCCATGTTAGTATCCCCTGCATGTGTGAAGGAGAGCTTTCAGGCAGCGTGAATGTCAAAAAAGGTGGACAGGGTGGCCAATTATCCCAGCTGGACGGCTCTTAGCAGCAGTCTGGGGACGAGACAGAAGAAGAACACAGTCAGCAGGCTCTCAGATGTTGAGATGTGCTGTCAGTCCACAGAGGCGAGAAGAGGAGGGAGAATCATTTGATTGATTTTAATGGAGGTCTGACACCAAGCTTCTGCAGATGGAAAAATATGTTCTAAATATTGAAAGCACATCAAAAATCATATTTGACTTGCATATATTTTTACATTTTTTTTTTTTTAACATCCCTCCACATCAACACCAATGGACAGGCAGTTCACCAGACACCATTTAGTTTTTCAAATGTTTTCCTTTTCCTTTCAAAGAAACCCCTTAAAAAAGCTTTCTGTATGAAATTAAATCCATGTAGTTATAAAGATGAAACGGATTATTTTACAATATGCTTACATGTTGGATGACTGTCTGGTTACCTCAAATCTGTTCTTTGTCCGTTATGACAAATGATCAAAAACATATCCCATGTAGAATGACTCCCTTAAGGCGTAGCATGTGTTTGTGGTCACCCCATGCAAACAAAATCGACTGTACCATCACAGGAAGATCATGCTTGTCTGAGCAAGTTTCACCATCTGGCTTATCCTTTCAAGTGTAAATTGAAAAATTATGTCTGTTATTGATTGCTAATCTATAAAATCATCTTGAAAATGTCCTTGTGATTGTCAAGCGTGGGACATACTTCAGACCACAGCTTATGTTGAGTTTGGACCATTGCTTGTAGCAGAACCAATTCCACTGGCAGACTGTCACTGAGAACATTATATACATTCAAAACATTTGGAAATGATGTCATGGTTCTGCACTCCAGCACTGACGGAGAAATGACAGCAGCGATAGTAATATAGTAATACTAATAACAGCTGGAACTTTATCTTCTATTCTTTTCTGATACTGAAAACTAAAGCGTGCTAAGCTTTGTATAATTTACAGTTGTCTTATTTAATTATGACTTAGATGACTTTGGCGTAATAATGATTCACAGCTAAGCAGTACTAGTGCACATTGCTACAGCTATGCAGTACCTTTGTAAACACGCTGTGGTAAAAAACACTCCCGATGAGGGCTGTCAAAGATTTGTGAAGCATAGCTGAACGTTTGAATAGTTCAGCTATGCTTCACTTTTGTCACTTAAAAAGATCTATCTCATTATACTGTTACCCTGCTGCCATAAAGTTATGCTGCAATGTCATCATGGCGCTTCACATGCTATAATTTGGAAAGTTAAAGAAATAATCCCATAATTCCCCATAATATTGAAAATATTGAATTAAAACTATAATGAGAACCTGGCTCGAAGACAAAATAATAATGTTTGTAAACTGTTTACACATATACCATAGTGGGATTGGGCGCCACTGCACATCTGTATATACTACTACTTGCACCTTGCAAAATAGCAGTTCTCATATTTACCCTTCCACCAGACACCAGTATTTTAGATACATGTGTATTTATGCTAATTGTTTTGGGGGTGGGGACCAAGAGGATTCTTTCACCAAATTCAAATGACTATAAGAAAACATTTTATTTGCCCGAAGGCAGCAGCATAACCCACGCCACAAAAAAACAGTAATTCTTCATTCTTTCTTCAATCACAAGACACAATTTACATGCCAGGATGGTGAAGGTGGCATCTACCAGGACGATGATGTGTTTAATTGTTGTGGTTATTTGATGTTGAGGGGAAACTTATGTACCTTACTTCACCAGTCAGCTAGGTGCTCAAGTAACCAAACAACTAAATAAAAAAATAACAACTTGCCAAACTAGTTGATTTGCTGGAGTGTGCAAGTTTTTTTGTCTGGCTAATACGATTTCTCATGGCCATGGAGTTCAAGCACTCATCCTTGTGTATTATTAATGGCCTGTTTAATTTTTAATGTAATATAAGGTTGAGTGAGCAAAGGGCTGAGGGACCATACGGTTGACAGAAGAAACAATACCATAAGTCAATATTAGCAGGAGGGAATGTCTATAATAACTAACATGGTCAGGTAGCATGTCTGTTTAGTCGGGGGTATATTGTATAATTATTTTTGGCTTTTTATTTGTACGTTTTTTTTTCTCATTTGGTGTGGAAATACCTGGCAGTAATGTTAACATTTCACAGTAATAATAATAACCCATGGGAATATGTCTGATGAATTTAACATGTGGCCATATGGATAAAACATCATCTCAGTTCAATTCACTGCCTCAGTTTATTATTGCAAGTCACATGAAGTGGAAATAACCCTCCTTGCAATCAGCCATTCCTGCTATATTGTGCATTACCTCTAATAGCCCACATTGATACCATATTAGCTGCTTTCAATGTATCATCTCCTTCTCACGCCTGCATGTGCATCAATTTGCATCACTTCAGCCTGCAACCTGGCGGCTCATACCTTTGTAGCATGATTACGTTTGTAGCTAAATTGTGTTTTATTGATGTTTTTTTTTTAAAGCATCCTGCCTTTATTTTGGTGTGGTTAGAGAACTGAAAACACAGGACTTTCACCCAGGAGGGCGGGGATCGTGTGCCGCGTGTGACGTTTCTTTTCCACGTTTGTTGTTTTCCTACACCCAACCCCATTCTTTTCCTAAACCCAACCAATTCTGGCGTGTGACATTTCCTTTCCACGTTTTTTCTTTTCCTAAACCTCGCGATAACACGTAGCCTCGCAATAACACGGCACGTGGCTTTAGAAAGTGGCGTGTATGTTTCCCCTGTGACGTTGCAGACTGCCATCCGCTGTATACAGCGTAGACATATACGCAGATAGCTCAAAATGTTTACAGATAACACGCCACTCGGCTTTAGGAAAGTGGCGTGTATGTTTACGCGTCATGATGTCATGTTGCAGATGTAATTGTGTGTGATTGCCAGACTGACAAACTGACTCTGATATATTGTGATGTCTTGCCACTTTGCGTTCAACATCTGGTAGGCCAGGAGTATAAAATGTAGACCCCCTCCCGCTCTATGTCCCACCTTTTGCAAACTATGTATGTGGTGGGGTGGGACATATTATGGTGGGAACACCTTGGGAGTTGAAGGTAAGACAGTGGAACAGCCTCACTCCTCTTCTGGTGCCATGTCTATCTACAACTTTCTTCGATATAGACTTTCCCTGTCGTGAAAACAAAGCCTCCCGAAAATACTTCTGGAAACTTGCAAGTGAGAAAGGTAATCTCCTGCTGCTGTGGTACCTGTATTTCTCAGGGTATCACAGACGTTATACATTGCAAGTATCCATTGTCACAGCTGGAACACAGATCCCGGTTATAGACCCCTGACGACAGAAACATGGCTGTGTTTTTCGACCTTCTTACAGGGCAATACCTGTGTAGTGGGGCCCTGTAAATGTGCACTGAATCAGGGGGTGCTGAAAGGTGCTCGCAACACAAGTTTTTTTACCCCAGAACAAAAGCTCTCCGCTACTCCGTCTTCCCTCTGTGGAAGGAACCGGAGAACACATGGCTAGTTTCATCAGCAGTAGGTTTACATTAGTTTTCTTCAGCTGATAAACCTATCAGCACAGTGTTGGGAAACAGATGAAGATGTAGTGTTGCTGCCTTTTCTCATTCACCCGACATTACAACTTGATCCACTCTAAGCTGGCTTCAGGATATTTTCATTCCTGCTCTTGGCTTTTCAATGTTCGATGCATTTTTTTTACAGAACAGTATTGTTGTAACACAATCACCTGCGTTGGAGCCAATTCCTGGAGTGAAAATGACTGTACAAATGACTCATTGTCCTGGAGGCACAAACCAGTACAGTGACAACATTAACAGCCATATCACGATTGTCAGCTTTGAGGGATTATAGCAATCTGTAATGTTGCCTGCACGGTTACACAAATGAGAATGGATAGGGCTGGTGGGGAACATGCAAATGTTATTGTCTCGTCTTGGTTTTCACTATATGTAAGTCCCCATTTGTGCTTATCTACTGTTTGTAATAGAGTTTGCAAATCAAATCAGTTAAATGTTAAATGTCTGTGCATGAAAAAAAGGACCATTTGAAGCATGTTACTGCTTGCAATTTTAATTTGACAAAGGAGAAAGTCAACTAAAAGAAACACCATTTATGTAACAAAGTCAGCCTGTACATGTGAAAGAAACAGAAGTCTATGTGTCTTGTTAATGTCGTTTGTCTTCAGATGAAGTGCTTGAGGCCCTACGGGTGACAAACGGAGGCCATAAATCATTGTGTCACTTTCAGACACACAGACCTCCAACTGCATTAAATCAAGGATGTAAAGCGCCAAATCATGTCAGATAAAATGCCTCCATTTGTAAAATAGTTTTTCGAAGTATATTTCAATTACATCCAAACAGCTTTATGTTTATAATGATTTACCTACCAGCCTTTCAGTTCCTCTCTCTCTCTCTCTCTCTCTCTCTCTCTCTCTCTCTCTCTCTCTCTCTCTCTCTCTCTCTGTGTCAAGTGCCTCATACAGCTGAGAAAGCCTCATCAACGTGAGACACTTTCACCTCCCAGGAGAGAGGGCTGACGACAACACAGCCATTTGGGGCAGTCGGTCCCTTAATGCATGCGTGGGTGTGAGAGCACAGAGAGCTGAGTGTGTGTGTTAATGGGAGCCTGTTAAACCTCAAGTGTGGCAGCGCATCTGCATGTTAGCAGAGGTCTTGTTTCTTGAGAATTTCTTAGGTCCAGGAGAGAAATGATTCTGGCAATTGGGCTTTCATGAAATGCATCCACGTTGGGATTGTAATGAACCAGCAATTCCCTGTTGGTTATTATGCTTTTGCTGAGAACTATGCATTTACCTGTTCATTTATGATTGTAATCCATAGGTTTCTGAGACCATCAGAAAGAGAGTAGAGTGACATTAGAGTAGTATAAGTATGGTGTACATTTTATGTTACTTTTGTCCCTCTAACTAAAACCTCTCCTAAACCTTCCAATAATTTGTAGTTGCGCAAATGTACAGTGATTATTATTCTTACAGCTTAAACTTTAACCAAATTTGTTTGACTTGCGAAAAATCTATAGCCTTATATAAAGTAGCAAATAAAATAAAAGGACTCTGATAATGTTACATAATATGAAAGCAGCAGTCTATCATATTTATACACTGTCTGACTGCTTTCTTGATCCTCATTTGAAACTATTTTCTTGGGTTATGTTCTGCCGTTGGGCTGTTAAAACAGCAAATAATAAATCACCATGACCAGTTCAGATTATTAATTGTGATCAGCACTCAATATAGTGATGCTCACTTCAGTCACTTCTGTTTAGCCCTCCTCTCTGTCTTTCAATATATTTGCGCAGAACAACTGCATTCTAATCTATAAGTGTGCTTAGAGCGTCTGTTTTTCCCGTTGCATCTGATCTCAGATTCTTACCCTTGAAATCCCATACTTTTTTGAAGTGTCTTTGCAGTTCTAAGTTCTTTCATTCCCTAATTAGTGTCAACATTGTGACTCTTGCCTCTTATCCCTCCATATGTTCTTTTAATCTCTCTTCTGCTCGTCACATTGGTGAATCTTTTCACTTTGAAATTTCGCAAAGCAGAAATTATAGACAGGACGTCTGTAGAGCTGATGCATTGAAGAACCAAGTCTACCAACTTTAATCCAAACAGGAGGAGCCACATGTCGCCATGACACAGCCCAACCTCAATCACAGATCAGATTGGGATGTCTTATCAGGGCCAACACCCACTCTACCTGTCCAAAGAGCCTCAACAGTGAATGATTACTGTTAGCAGGGCCTGACTGATTCACAGTGGACAGGCAAGGCAATCAGGACTGGAGGGGTAATGAGGACAGTCGTTTCCCCATGTCTCCTGCTCTGGTCTCTGTAAGCATAATCATGGGACAGTGATCACTGATGAAATTCCTCATATCAAATCTCTGGCGGGAGTAAAGATCTGGTGTCCAAGCAAGAATCTCAGTCATGACGGGGTCACAAAAGGCCTTTTGCATCAAGTGCGCTTTAATTGGGCTAAAACCGAAGCTGCATCATGCATGGGAATCTGTTATGAAAGTTCAAATCTGGGCCGCAATGATTGCAGTATGATTAGATTTAGATGTGGGATTACTCTTTATCTGTGCACATGTTAGGACATTGAAAGATTTATAGGATTGCCGTTATTTAACAGGATGCCTGTATCACATAGAAACCTTAAAATGACACATCTGGCCTGGCCTTGCATAAAAAACTGTAATGGAAATGTTGGTCTGTTGGTCAAAAAATAGTTTAACAACTATTGGATGGGTTGAAATGAAATGTTTTGCACAACATCCACGTGACAAGAGGATGAACCTTAATTCCTTTGGTTATCTTCTGACATTTCTGGTTTGGACTGAAATATCTCAACATCTATTGGATGGATTGCCATGAAGTTTTAGACATACATTCACATCTCCCTCAGGAGGAATTTTAATGACTTTTTATTTTATTTTAAGATTTTTTTTGGGGCTTTTCCCTTTATTTTTTGATAGTGACAGTGGATAGACAGGAAAGGTGGGAGAGAGATGGGGGATGAAATGCAGCAAAGGGCCGCAGGTCAGATTCGAACCCCGGCCGCTGCAAGGACTCAGCCTACATCGGGCGCACACTCTACTGGGTGAGTTAGAGGTCGCCCCTTATCCAAAGACTTTTAATCTAGCGTCATCCTGGGGTCAAAATTTCGATTTGCCCATTATGACCAAATACATGGAAAACTAATGCCATCAGCCTCAACTTTGTATTTAGTGCTAGTTAGCAAATGTTAGCGTGCTGACACATTTAAACTAACATGGTGAAAATAGTCAACATTACTATTATACATCAAAATGTTAACATTGTCATTGTGAGTATGTTAGCATGTTGAGGTTAGTACAGCCTCTGCTAGCGTAGACTCTTTTCGTCTTAACAAAAGGACTTAAAATAAGACTGAAGACCTTTCTTTAAGGTAGGAGGTTTTTAGTTTCTCTTCTGAAATGGATGAAATGCTCATTGTTGCGAGATAAAACCAATGGTACTCAAGTGTACTGCTACATGCATTAGGTTATAGCAAAATCTGTATGAGGGCATTCAATGACTTTCTCTCTCAGACTCAAATATTTTTCCCACGTGACCTGTACACGTGTCTAATATTGTCTTCCAGTTTACATTAGGGTCACATCACATGTGATCTGTCTTCCTTTTCATGGATTTGTTCGATTCTGTTCAGCCATTAGGTTTCTCTGACCATTGATCAAAACAGTATGATAGTCATGGTGTGCTGTTAGCCAGCTAATGGGGCTCATGATCCAGGAACACAGAGATCATCAGTTGTCTGTACCATGCTTGGATCGCCTCCAACAAGCTAAGAGTCCCAGTGCCTTGCATGTCTTCCCTTTGACGTGAACCTAGTCACCTTCATAGGTCAAAAAAACTGTATCTGTTCACAAGTGTGGCAGGGGATAGAGGAGATTGTGTTACAGACGCACCTTTATGTTGCATTTGTGTCCAGCCTGGCTGGTGTGCGTGCCACCCTTGCAGCTGTTCAGGCATAAATCAAACAAAAAAAAGCGTATGGGCATATTTGACTAATCAGTGACCATGAATGCCTTTAAACTGGATTGTGTCGATTCCACCGAGTGTTCACAGTCCACAGTCAAAGGAAGGCAACATTGTTTATTTTCAATTATTTTCAAATCTAAATAAATATTGTTTCTCTTTATACATCTGTCAAAAGACCTGCTTCCACCATGTGAACTTCCCCACAAGAGCATAATGATGTGAGTCTTTTCTAAGAGCTTGTTTTGTGCTACACTTCGTTCTTCTGAAATCCTAGAAGGTGTTTGATCTGCTGTTCTGCATGTGGCCCAGGCCATTATATGTCCTTGGCATATCAAATGGTTCAACAATGGCATGTTATCCTTCTGGCCTCGACTCCCATTTGAATATCATCTGTCAGGCACCACAAGAGGAGACCTGCTCCAACAGAAAACGCCCATAGCATCTGAAATTACACAGCAATTTATATGTCATCTGTAATAGTTCTGCATCTACTCCGTATCCTGTGACAGCCATTAATTATCAGTGCTTTTTGTCTCTCTCCTCCTCTGCTTTACCTGGATTCTCTGGGTGTTAAATCACAACACAAGCTTTGATATTGGAGACAGTGCTGATGAAGGTGGACTACATTATACTATACTGTAGGTGCTGATATGATTTCAGAGCCTCTGACTGAGAAGCGAAAATTATCTGACCTTCTTTGAGGTGTAGGGTAATAAGGTATGTTATGGATATAATAGCTGTAGTTAAATGAACTGTTCCCTTAACTTTAGCTGCTGCAAGCTGTTTATACAATGGCTCATACAATTTGTTTAGCCCTGAAGGAAACAGGTAATTTTCTTTTTCTCAGGTCAAATAAAAGAGAAACACAGGATTAAGTTTCTGTGGCTCTGTGCATCGGGTGCCAAATCCAACAATGTAGGGCCAAAGAAGTGTCACTACACACATGCAGCTAGAAAAGGGACTATATGTGCCATGAATTAACCAAAGAACAGCCTCATTTAACATTTTATAAACTGAATGCTTCACACAACAGAAAACATATGTTTACCAGGCTGCTTGTACTTAATGACTACATAAATCTGTGTCATTGTTGTTTTTAAAACCCACTCATTTAACTTTTAATTTTGTTTTTTTTAATTAAAGGCCAAGTGGGTTAGGGTTAGGATTAGGGTTGTATTCATAATATAATTTAAACAAATGCTGTTTTAATCTCGCTCTAGGTCTAATCACCAAACATCTCCAGATAATGTTTTGTAGTTTGTCACATTTGTTTGAGTCACATAGATTCTTGTTTATCTTTACATTTGACTTCACTTTACTTGTATTTTTTTTTTTTAACAGTGTTGTTGGTTGTAATTATAGACTGTATAAAAAACAGGTTGTAATAGGCTAACTGAGAGTTTTTGTTTAGGATATTTCTGTGCACAAAATAAAATCCCTCAACTGTGTGCGTGAGCTAAGCTTGGGCATACTATAAGGAGACAATTAAGATTAGTTTAGGACAGCATTTATAATCTCCCTGTGAAGGCAAAATACATGATTATGTACCCTACAATTTAATATGAAACAACAGCTTACCTTGATGCCCATACATTCATGTGGACATTTTTTAAAGTTAAACACTTATTAATATTTGGTTCATTGCTTTCACTCTAAACACAAGTAGAAGGAGCAAATGCCTGAATATGTAATGCCTCTTAATCATCCCTCTCACCAAATGCAAGGTAACTGTCCATCACTGGGATAGAAACCAAAATAAATCTTTCAAAATACTGCTAGCTTGCTCCGTCTACTCCTTCACAGTCTTGCTAATTATTTTGTGCTTGGTCAGCTTTTTCAACTCTAGACTCAAAACTAATTTTCACATCGAACACAAGACAGAGAGTATCTTGACAAATGTAGGCATTTAAGTGTCATGTGATCTCCTTGGCCAAAAATCTGTTTTTGAATGTGTGCTTGTGGGCCAGTGAGGAAGCTTCTCCAACATGGTTCACTGGCCACAATCCCTCTCCAACATCAATGAACTGCTGACTAGAAGTGACACTGAAAGCACTTTGTTTAACACAGGCTCATGAAATACACATATTTTGCTTTTTGAGATGATCGTCACACTTTAACATGCTAACATTTCAAAAATACAAATTATATTAGTTATAATGGATTAAAAAACTTTTTTTTAACGTAACCACAGCAGAGGTAGTTTTCATTGGGAATTTTTCTGTAGCTGTAGTGCTAAAAGACACTAGTGAGAAAATGTGTAATTTTGACATTCAAATGACTCGACTCTTTATGTGTTTTTACATTTTCCTGCAAAGACCAAAATAAAAAAAACTGTTAGTCTTTTTGTCCCACTGTTGAGGATTATGATAAATATATCAACAAAGAGAAGATAATTGCATAAATCAGGCTGCATTTCTCCCTGCAGCATTGGATAATCCTCAGGTCTGTAAAATGTTTTTGTGATGGGATTCATCTCGCTGATGCAATAGCTTGAGTCACGTATAATCAGTGCACAGGAATTGTGGGCAATTGGGCATATCTACAGGTCTCTAATCCTGTTCAATAGACTGTCCAAAGACACATGATTATTTCCTGTAAAGATTTACTGACCGATAAGAACCATAACAAATGTCCCAGGTTGTTAATGAGGCAAATAAAAACCTTTGCCAAACACATTGTGTAAATTAATTCCATATAAATAACTCATGTATTGTCTGAAACTGCGAACAGTGCTTCCATACATATATATTCTCTAAACCTTTTTTTTTCAATTTGCTTTTTCATCCTTTATCTTCCTATCAAGCTTTAAAAATGGAAGCACCTAAATTATATTGTTGTCCTGCCGCACACTCGCATAACATTTCTGATTTCTCTGTAGACTGCAAGCTTAATCTCTTGCTCACCACATCTGTCCAATCTCTGCTCAACATCTGACATCATGCAGCTGTTGCAAATGGGGAGCCCTTTCTTAAGCTTTGCTTGCACAGTACCATAGTCACAGTTTACACATGCTAACATCGTAACCAGTCCTCCTAACACACACACACACACACACACACACACACACACACACACACACACACACACACACACACACACACACACACACACACACACACACACACACTCACACACACTTTCTCCCCATCATTGCATGAAGTGTCAGACACCAAGCGTAACACTTACTTGATTTATTACATGAATTAAATGGCAAAACATCCTTCTTGGGTTTACTGCCGTCTGTGTCTGAGTAGCTGAAAGCTAACATTACTATAAACACACAAGCAGCCTGACATGCTGCACTTACATAAGACCCATTGTTTCTTTCAAATGAAATCTGTCTAATTACTAATAAAAACAAATTCCAAATCAGTACCAATATTATTGAGGTATTATGAAAAATGAATGAATAAGCGTCACAGTGATTCATTCGAAAAATGGTTCTGTCATTATAGACCATAAATCTATCACTCCATGGCCGGAAAACTTTTGAAAATGTTGTATCTAATTTGAGTAATTGCATGATTCATTTTGGTACTGTAGCAACAAACTGAAGCATTAATCATCACATTTCTGTCCGAGCATGTGCAGAAAGAGTAGAGATATCCAAAGTGCGTGATCAGAGAGAGCATTTACAGTACATGTCCATTTTATGAAATGAATGGATTATTGAAAAAGGTTTCAAATTAAATATAAAAGGTTTGTATGACCCTTTTCGTACAGAAAATGCCAAGTAAATTATGTATTAGTGTATCATGTATGGTGCACAACCAAACAAGCCCTTTTTACGTAAATACATAAAAGCACTGAATCTATGGTAGAACATGCACCTCCATGTCAGACATCAATCTGAGCAGAACAGCAGTTTGATGAGCCCCCGGAGTCTACAGCTCCTCTCAGGTCTGTGCATCAGACAGGGGCCTCATCTGGACCACATCTGGACCTCATCAGGCCTCCAACCAGCAGAGGGGGAGGTGTGAAAGAGCCTCACACAGAGCACAAGGCAGCTCTGCAGAGGAAATTAAGGAAACAAAGGTGTGACACCTGGGTGAGCCAGCCTCACCTTAGGTCTCACTTCATTTTCTAGATAAGTTCGTCCAGGTGAGTTCAGACTCATCTCAAAGTCAAAGACATAGCTTTGAAATAAAAGCAGTGTACACATTAATAAAAGAGGGATCTGGAGTACATTAAAGTTACAGCATTATGCGTTGAGATAGGACAGACTTTTATTCATCGCCGGTCTTCATTGTATTTAATGAATTTAGACTCCAAAAGACTGATTCAGACCAGCCCCTATCATTTGACATCAATGCATATCCATTTTGACAAATTCCACAGCTTCTTTGAGTTAGTTTTAGGTCATATAATACTTCCCGTATTTCAGAGTAAGAGTCTCGTCTCCAGAGAAAGGTAAACCAGTGCAAGATGGACGGACAGCATCATGATTACTGAGTATACTTAATACATTATCGGACAGCTGTTTTCTTCTTTCATGTAGTGATATCATCCATGCCACATTGCAAATGGTCTTTGGATCCAGTGACTGCTAATCCAAAAATTGCATGGTGAAACCATGATCAGAGACTGCTGGTACATTACCTTACAGAGATGCACCATAAATACTACCATTCACTCAGTAGTGAGGTAAGGATATGTTATAGCCACAGCTAAGTTCTACTACTGGTGAGTTGGGTCCTCATTCAGTTAGTTCCATGGTGTTATCAAATAAAAGTTGAAGCTTGGAACTAAGACATTTTCTTGCAGACAGGAGACAGGAGTTTTTATTTTAAAGAAGGTATTTCACTTCCTGCAGTATTTAGCAAACTTTTCTCTCCCCAGCAGGACTCTTGACTGCCACTTGGCTGTGACCAAGCTGTTCCTGTTTAGCGCGTTGACAGTATATTTGACACAAGTCTTGCTTCAACTTCCTCTCAGCCATAACAGACCTCAGGGCAAAGCAAGAGGCAGCGGTACGTTTTGAAGGTTAACTCTGTTAATGAAGCCAGGCTGGCCAGCAGGACCCCTTGGGTTTTTGTGGCAGAGTCATCCACATGCCACTCTGCTGGAGAGCTGGACATAGGAGGGTCCTCATGCTTGTTACCAAGCTCCTGCAGGCAGCAGCACGGACAGCCCCAGAGCAAAACCAAAACCACTGTTAGAAATGAGAAATGTGAGAAATAAACCCACTCAGTTCTTACTTTCGAGACTGATTGTGATCAAAACAACAGAGGTTTCCACTAGTGTCTTTGGAAATGTTTGGATCTCCACTAGAACTTAAAATACAAATCGGTAGGTTTAAACAATATTTGTCTGCACAGCTTGAGTTTGTACTGACTGACCCACTGGCGTTCTGCTGACGTTTAAACAAACAGAAGAGATTACAATGTGACCAACTTATATTTAGGCACGCCATGTAAAAGAAAATCATATATTTCATTATATTACCATCTTAAACTTGTTATCAAGGACGTAGATAATCGCATCTGATGTGAGAAACACATGCCTCATCTATGTCAGAGTTCAGTGTTTTATATCACTTTCTGGTCCGTTAGCATGCACTACAGAAAAAAAGTGAGAGAATGTGAGGGATGCATGACCTGGATTCAAAGGGTCAGAGCAGGAGTGGTTTTGCTCCCAAAACTGGCCTCATTGAGGTACGGCCAATGCAGTGTGACTGGAAGTTTATTGTGATGAGGTGTTACAGGACAAGACTTAATACTGATTTAGTAACTAATTGAGCTGATAATAGAATATGATTACAGCATAGGAGGTTTATGTAAGATTAATGGCAACTCTATGAAGTTACATTAGGTACTCTCATGTATTTCAACATGCTAAAATGCTTTGAAATGTCTATGCCTTTTTGGTATTGTAGAAATATCAATGCTGCTAACATGCGGTCAGATGACTCGTTGAGTGTACTGATTCTCTGTCATGTACAGATGCTACAGAGACAGATGGTAATGAGGTGTCTGTCTAGAGCCTGAGCTGGAACTTTCCCTCGGCTGGGATAACTCTCCCGCTTTGGTCCTTTCCTGTTATGATTTCCCCTGATACAAACACCCATTTTGTTCTGTGCATGCGTGAGGAGATGGAGAGTGAGGCTACTCTGAGTGACTGATTTGTGTTCACATCTGGAAGTACACTTGCTGATGAGAAGCTCATGGCTTATGTACAGCTGTCTACTTAAAACACTTCCCTTACGAGAAATGCTCTGTACGCTGTAAGTCTGTCTGCACATTAAGGCAGGTGTGTGCTTGTGTGTGTATATTCTCTAATGTTTGCAATGTCTGTGCATCTTTTGGCATGTGCATAAACATGCTTGTTTACCTGTGTATATACTGTGTGGGAGACAAAAAGTGCATTGATGAAAGAGAAGAGAGGAATGTAGGTGGTCTTCTGAGTATTGTTACCAGTATGCAGGCAATGAAGGCTTAGCATCTTCTACTCGTTTATTCAACATTTCAGCACAACACTGCGATTTACAATCCTGTTTTTGTTCCATTTCAAACAATTGGATTAGAGTCTGTTTTTGCCTAACCCAACATAATGTATGCCCCAAAAGCAAACTTCTGTCACATTGCTTTTAAACCCATGACAAAAGATGAAAAAGCCTTTCTGAGGATTTAACCTTAGTTCATGTCTCCGATATAGGAGGTGGGGGTTGGGCTGGGGCTTGAAAACGAAACTAATCCAGTGTGAAATGGGCCTTGAGGCCAATCGGTCGGACCTGTCCAAAAGGAAAACATATCACACGCAGAGAAGTCTGATGTCATCAGGATCTGGGGGAGAGAAACCTGACATGTTGTTCACTCAAGTGGCTGATGACAGCACTTCAATTTATTGTCCCCTCATTATTTTTGTTCCATGATGAGGTATCAACAAACTCAATAAGGGAGTCAGAATAACAGCCGCAACACTCATAAATAATGCAACTGCTTGACTGGATACAGGCTGAATGGAGACTCTATGGGCATCAAACCCAAAGTGAGCTCCCAAAGAGACCTCACAGAATGAGCTTAGGGAGGTTAAAAGGCCTGTCAACAATATAAACAACATCCAGAGTGAGGAAAGAGGGGCCCTCTGGTGTTTTAATCTCTCTTTTTACCTCTTGCTCTGCTTTTTTCCTGCTTTTGCAGAAATATGTGGTCGTTTTCCATTTCCTCGCTCGCTGAAACAAACAAAGCTGTCTCCTGTTGCTGAATTCTTCTTTCCCGTCCTAATCCTCATCTAAAGTGACTCTCCAAAGAGCTTAAGGCATCTCGCAGGTCACAGGCAGGATTGTTCAAGCTGACACTGACACAACAACCAGAGGCCTATGCAGCCTATAGCAATGTGTTTGCTTTTGCACAATTGGAAGAAAACCACTTCAAATGTTATGGCACATCAGACGAGTTCATTTACAGCCTGTTTACTCATAGGATTCTTCTAAAAACTATTATTTCCGCTGCTTGTTTACAACTTTTAATTAAACTTCAACTACAGTTAAATCGGTGTAAGCACAGAAAAACATGTCTTCCACATACATCAGGTCTCTGTTATTCATACCTTTTTGTATGTAGAGACAGGAATTGCTGTTGTGTTGCACATCTGGATTCATTTCAGGATGAAGCCATGTATTGCTTCTCTGCAGAGGCTGGGGCTATGTGCGATTTTAGGGCTAACAAATATACCCCAGCTCAGCTGTTTCTGCGAGAATTGCATTGTTTGGCAATTGAATGGCAATCATTTATGTTCCCCACACACCTCCTTAATATCAATATACCTAAATTCATACATCATCTGAATGCCCTACGTCTCTAGTTTGTGGTTGTAAAGTTTCATAAGGCCAAGATTATTCTGGAGGTCACTATACATCATGTTATACAGTGAGGTCAAGTTTACAATGAAATGGCTACTATGGTGACTAACATCATCACACATGAATAAAATTGGGCTTGTTGAATCCGCAGGAGTCTCGGCTTTCCAGTCATATCATAAAAATCGCAAAAATAACACATTTATACTTAATGCAAAAAATGACATGGTTCGTGCCCATGCAACCTGCATGGGATAATCATAGAGTGTGCATGTCTTTAAAGGGGAGACTCGTAGGTAACCATAAAACCTTTTTTCATTCAGATATCTTGAGGTGAGAGGTCAAGGGACCCCTCTGAAAATGCCCATGCCAACTTTGGAACGTTTAGTCATTTAGCTAGCATGACTTAGTTGGTACCAATGGATTTCTTAGATCGTCCAGTGTGCTACCAATATCTTCACTGTAGCCTTAAATTGGCCTCTTAAAGGCAGTCTAGTTTGGGGGGCCAGAGGAGGCCCCAGGCTTAATATTAGTAGGGCACTGGCCCCCTCTTGTCCCCCTTAGAACTGCCATTGTTCCTCTGTTCCCACTTCATACTCAGGGTCTCATGTACTAACGCTTTTGGGCCCACTTCAGGCGTATTTGTTTCAACGTGTGCGTAAAAGCATGGCGAGGTATGTACAAAGATGCCGCACTGAGGTAAAAGTGCAGACTGCCTGTCGCGGGAACTGAAAATGGCTAATTGCGCTTTTCCGTGTCATGCATATGCATTCAAGGGGGGTCAAAGGGAAAGTGGGAGTTTTCCATAAAGAGATGGGAGGGGAAGTGTAAAGTGCGCTTAATTATGTATTCCGTGCTATGTACAAAAACCTCCCGTGACAGCGCGCCTCTTTTTTGTGGTGAAAATTGTCCGCCTCTTAAAAGCAGGTGTAAACCAGCCGTAAGTGGGTTTCCTCGCATATGCCTCCTGGTGAAATGGCAGCAGTAATCCGAGCAAGATGAAGACAAAGGTCAAGGACACGAGCTGAAAGGATTTTTGCCACAAGGATCACACTTTTTCAGTTGAAATCATTAAGCGTTACAGATTAAGCAGCCATGCAATATTAAAGTTAGGCTACTGGAAGAAATCAAAGATGACATTCAATCTCCAACTCACGTTCACATTCCATTCCAGCAGTTGTTAAACTCCTTGCTACATTACAAATATTGGCATCAGAATCATTTCAAACAGTCATAGCATCAGCAGTGGGAATATCGCAGTCTGCACTCAGCCGTATCATAGCACAAGTACTTAACGCTTTGCAACAGCACAATTTACGGTATAGTGGGCGGAGAAAAGCGCTGATTACCTGATGAACTGCAGGTTTGGTAAATACAACGTAAGCTGAAGTATCACAGCGTGCGCTTTCTGCAGGTTGGCCATGGCGCTGATAACACTACTTTTGTAAATGTACGTACATGAGGGCCTCAATCTCTTCTCCCTGGTCCATCCCTCCGAGCTAACAACACTCAGTTAACCATTTGCATTAGCTTGATCTTCACAGAAGTATGTGATATTGACCGCTAGATTTCTGTTATGCTAAATTTATGTCAGACTGTGGACATCGCTCAGAGGCTGCCAGCTCATCAGGTCTCTGAAGTAAGAAGAGTAGAAAACTCATATCCTGCTCAAGTTAAATAATTGATGCCTGTAGCACTGATTACTCCATTCAGGGCTCTTTCAACTGCCAACCTTGAGTTGTTTATTGATGTAATGGTGGTCAAGGTTTTTAATGGCTTTGGTTAATTCAGCTGCTTGTTTGCACTGGTGTCATATATACTGTATGTTTGCAAGATGATAAAGATAACCTCCACCATTCACTGTTTTTATGAATAACAGTTGTCACATTATTATAGTAACATGCCAAACTACCATGGTGCACATCAATCAGTGTAAGTTTATTGTTTATTGTTATTTATAAAGATTACCTTACAAGGTGGGTGTTTTCTATTGTGGAAGCCATAATTCAAACACAAAGTGATCAGATAGCATTAGTGCAACTCTATTGAAAAATACCATAATGCAATGAATGAATGATACAATTTGAATGTATTGATGTAAATAGAGAAATATGCATTTTAAATTAAACATTACCACATATGTAGAAGTATGAGTGTCATGCGAACACCTCAAAGGGGTACTCCAGTGATTTAGAATTGCGCTTGCATAAGTTGGGGGACTTGCAAGATACAGATCCAGCAGATGCTGAGCTATCCTGACTTTACTCCTTAGTATGGGTCAAGCTCCAAAAACTCTAGATTCTACATTTGCCATAACACAATGAGATTTGATAGCATCTTTCATTCGACTCTTTCAAAATTTGTATCGCAAACATGTAACACAGGCTTTTTGTTCAAAAGTAGTCTTCAATAACCCTAATGAGATAACCCTAATCATCAGGGCTTTTTTCAGACTTTGAGCCTCTTCCTGCAGAGCCTCTGAAAACACTACATAACTGTTGTCACATAATGAGTAGTACTCCCCATGAAGAGTAAACTGATCTTCATGTGTAAAATTGGTGGACTGGCCCTTTAAATCTCCATTTCAGCGCAACACTCAACTTCTGTGATTGTGTGTGGGCCTGTCTAACATGATATCATATCTCGGCTCACATTGGAGTGTTTTGGCAGGCAGATGGACAGCTGTCACACATCAGGGACTCATTAAAGTTGAGGAGGGAGGTTCCCTTAGTAGTTAAAGGGAACTCCCTGGTCCCACAGTGTCCCTTTAGTGATGGCAGACTGTCCCTTGAGCGCCTCATTAGCAGAGCAGTGATGACTGAGTGAGAGCTGTGTGGTGATTGTGAAGGTCCACTTGTGGCCCCAGTGAGGGTGACCATGCCAGTGGGTTGGTCTGGGCTAGAGGAGGTGGCCAGTGGACTTGAAAGAGCAGGGGACACGATGGGTGCAAAGAAGCTCTCCAGCGGCTCTTTTAGTCCAGATCAGGTGTCAAGACCGCATGCCAGAGTTTATATAGCATTGGGCAACAAGTTGTGAGGAAATCTGATCCTCTTAGAGGCCGCGGGTTGGCTTTCCTCACACTCATGCAGCCCTGTGGCTAGCCACCAAACCACGGTTTCCCTACTACTTGAGGTGTGCATTACCTCTTCAACGGTACTAACCCATCTCTCCCTCACCTCTTGCCCCCCAGTGTGAAGCCTGTCCAGCAACTCTCAGGTTTCACAGACACCGCTGGTAAAGCCCTCTGACGACAGCTCTGTCGGCGGTGTATGAAGCAGAAAGATGATCGTCTAACGTGGGCCGCTCCCTGGATCTGGTGTGTGTGGAATGCCCTGGAGAAAGAGAGGAGGACATCGCCACTTCTAAGAGGAGGACACTTCTGTTGCTTACCTCATCTATGCATGTAAAACCGTCTCTCCTCGTGTACTATGGCAGTGTAGTATAGGCTCTTTTATTCAGATTGAAATTGTATCTCCTCCCTCTAACACCCATCTGACTCAATCCTATTAATGGCTCTCATGTCAGAGCAAGCTTGGTTCATCTCTTCAGATGAATGGTGATGATAAAACGTATCTGCATATTGTGGCTGGATAAAAATGGCAGGCGAATATAATAGAAAACAATCCCTGAATGATACTTTCACTCCAACTCAGCTTCGACCTACTGTATAACCCTCAATGAGGGAGAGACAAGAGGCATCTGGCACTGGCATCTGGCACTGGCACAAGAGGTGTCCTAAAGAGTCATATCTCCGTGGGCGACTTGGTATAATCAAATAAAAGCACTAACTATGTTTACAGTGGCCTTATAAAAATAAGATAAATGCAAAAGGAAACAGAGATTGCTCATGTCAGGGCACATAAAAAAATAAAGGAGGTAAGATTTAAAATCTCAAAAGCAATTTATGGGAATCCTCCTCATGGGAATACATTAGTTTTATTAGCAATGCATGTGTTGAGTGTGATGACTTCTCCATGAAGCTCATTTGTGGCCCAAAGAAGGAAAAGCTGGCAAGACACTCTGCCCGATCCACACTCTCGGAGACTGGTTTTGTTTTGAAATAAGTATTCCCATGATGCTTCACAGTATATGAGCTCATTCTGGATGGCTACGAACTGTTTTGTTTTTGCTCCTCAGCGAGGCATGTCCTGATAGCAGCAGATGGATGAGCTCTGTTTTATGTGTGAGGATAAGTCTTCTCCACTTTGAGAAATGACCCTCATGGTCTCCTCAGGGAAAGTTGGAATAGATATGGGCATTCCTTGAACCAGACCTAAACCAGAGATAAAGTGTATTCTGACATTTCTTTTAAGACACGTCTTGTTTTATTAGGGTGCATTACCTTATCAGTTGTACCAGGCACCCAAAGGACCACTACTCATTTTAACAAGAGGATAAGGAAGCTGTAATAATGCGGTCTATTAATAGTTTTATCTGAAGACAAATGCTTTCACAGATGCCCTATATAGCTCTGAAGAGGCTACTTTGCTCTTGTAAACAAACTTCTCATGTATGACAGCATCTCTGACAGGAAGCCTGGGTAACACTGTTTAAAGTAATCCAAAATAAATGATCCTCATTTGGAGATATCGTTGGATGTGTAAATATTGCTTTAAAAAGGTTTACACGTGGAGGTGAGAATTATTGGTTTACGCAATTTGAGGCTGATGATTCAGGCCTCTTAATACAGCAGATACAAGAACCTCAAACTGTCACTGTCCAGGTGATGTATTATCCTACCAAAGTATTTGTTTCTGCCTCCTGTGCCGACCATCTCCTTGCGTTTACTTTCGATTCACATGGCTTACACATGGACAGGTTAAAAACCTGTCCATGATTTACCAAAACTTTAACAAACACAGAGTTGCCTTTACTTCATCTGTCTCCTTTGACAAGAACTACAACTTGGCATTTTTAAACTTTGATTTTTGGATTTAACGTGTTAAGTGTGTTGACAGTAGGCAGATTTTGTTACCTTTGGACAGGCCCAGGCTAGCTGTTTCCAGTTTTTTATGTTAAAGGTCCCATATAATGCTCATTTTCAGGTTCATACTTGTATTTTGGGTTTCTACTATAAGGTGTTTACATGATTTAATGTTAAAAAAATGCATTATTTTTCTCATAAGGTCTGTTTGACTATACCTGTATTCACCCTCTGTCTGAAACGCATTGTTTTAGCACCTGTCCCTTTAAGTCCTCCTCTGGAAAAAGCCCAGTCTGCTCTGATTAGTCAGCATTTCTGGGTCTTGCACATCTGCCCTCTCTGCATCTCTGCACCCTCACTGCAGAATGACTGTAACGGCACTGTAGCAGCACTCTATCTATCTATCTATCTATCTATCTATCTATCTATCTATCTATCTATCTATATATCTATATCTATATATATATATATACAGTACAGGCCAAAAGTTTGGAAACACCTTCTCATTCAATGCGTTTCCTTTATTTTCAAGACTATTTACATTGTAGATTCTCACTGAAGGCATCAAAACTATGAATGAACACATATGGAATAATGTACTTAAAAAGAAGTGTGAAATAACTGAAAATATGTCTTATATTTTAGATTCCTCAAAGTAGCCACCCTTTGCTTTTTTGATAGCGCTGCAAACCCTTGGCATTCTCTCAATGAGCTTCATGAGGTAGTCACCTGAAATGGTTTTCACTTCACAGGTGTGCCTTGTCAGGGTTAATTAGTGGAATTGTTTCCCTTATTAATGGGGTTTGGACCATCAGTTGTGTTGTGCAGAAGTCAGGTTGATACACAGCCGACAGCCCTATTGGACAACTGTTAGAATTCATATTATGGCAAGAACCAATCAGCTAAGTAAAGAGAAACAAGTGGCCATCATTACTTTAACAAATGAAGGTCAGTCAGTCCGGAAAATTGTGAAAACTTTTAATGTGTCCCCAAGTGCAGTCGCAAAAACCATCAAGCGCTACAACGAAACTGGCTCAATGAGGACCACCCCAGGAAAGGAAGACCAAGAGTCACCTCTGCTGCTGAGGATAAGTTAATCCGAGTCACCAAACTCAGAAATCGCAAGTTAACAGCAGCTCAGATTAGAGACCAGATGAATGCCACACAGAGTTCTAGCAGCAGACACATCTCTAGAACAACTGTTAAGAGGAGACTGCGCGAATCAGGCCTTCATGGTCAAGTAGCTGCTAGGAAACCACTGCTAAGGAGAGGCAACAAGCAGAAGAGATTTGTTTGGGCCAAGAAACACAAGGAATGGACATTAGACCAGTGGGAATCTGTGCTTTGGTCTGATTGAGTCCAAATTTAATTTTGGTTCCAACCCCGGGGGGTTTTTTGGGGGAGAAAAGGTGAACGGATGGATTCTACATGCCTGGTTCCCACCGTGAAGCATGGAGGAGGAGGTGTGATGGTGTGGGGGTGCTTTGCTGGTGACACTGTTGGGCATACTGAACCAGCATGGCTACCACAGCATCCTGCAGCGACATGCCATCCCATCCGGTTTGCATTTAGTTGGACCATCATTTATTTTTCAACAGGACAATGACCCCAAACACACTTCCAGGCTGTGTAAGGGCTATTTGACCAAGAAGGAGAGTGATGGAGTGCTGCGCCAGATGACCTGGCCTCCACAGTCACTGGACCTGAACCCAATCGAGATGGTTTGGGGTGAGCTGGACTGCAGAGTGAAGGCAAAAGGGCCAACAAGTGCTAAGCATCTCTGGGAACTCCTTCAAGACTGTTGGAAAACCATTTCAGGTGACTACCTCTTGAAGCTCATCAAGAGAATGACAAGAGTGTGCAAAGCAGTAATCAGAGCAAAGGGTGGTTACTTTGAAGAAACTTTTCAGTTATTTCACACTTTAGTACATAATTCCACGTGTTCATTCATAGTTTTGATGCCTCCAGTGAGAATCTACAATGTAAATAGTCATGAAAATAAAGGAAACGCATTGAATGAGAAGGTGTGTCCAAACTTTTGGCCTCTACTGTATGTGTATATATATATATATATATATATATATATATATATATATATATATATATATATATATATATATACAGTATAGTTGTGACATTACAATTATACGGAAGTACTGACCGCTCGTTTAAAGGCACCATTTCTGAATACAGGCTGTGTGCATTTCTTGGCGGATTGAACGTTTTGATGAATTCACATTATTTATATAGCACCTCATGCTTTATAATAAAAAAGACATGAAAATCTCACTTTTTACAGTATGGGATATGTAAGCTAAGCTTACTGGCTGCTGGCTGTAGCTGTATATTTACTCTACAAACATGAGAGTGGTATGGATCTTCTCATCTAATTCTCAGCAAGAAAGTGAAGAAGAGTATTTTCCAAAATGCCAAACTATTCCTTTGAATGGTCGACTGAGAACTATGTGCTGATAAGGAATCAAGACTAAATGGAAAGGCAGTTATAACCAAGCCTTAGCATGCAAACAGTTTGGAGAGGTAACCACGACAACAGATGCAAGAGTTTGTGCCAAGGTGGGTCGCGCGTGTCTGAGCAGACATGTTACCTGTAGCCATTGCGTGTCGTCTTCTCTCTGGACGTTACGTCTGCGGCTGGATTCCAACCAACTCACTTGGAGATAAGAAGTCTGAGGAGATCAAAACAAAACAACAGATCAGATCGCCCCCCTTTAGTCTGTCAGCATTGCCAGAATGGCCACTGATAAGGCCAGTCCATCATGCCATGAAAAGCAACATCACTGAGCTGCCTGTCTGCAGGAGTCTGCTTTCCTAGTTTCTCTTCAAGTGCAGAATCTCAGCAAACACATGTGAAGGCAGACAGCTTTGGAGCCTGAAAAAGAGAAAACATAAACTACATTCACACATTCGTTTTGTCATCCAATTGCAAGCTTTCCTTTTACCTAAGAGTAACACATTGATGTTGATGAGTTCGAGGTTTCATTCTAAATGTTCCCAAAAATAATGATAACCATATCAGCATCCCAGTATGAGCAACTCTGTCAGCATGAAAGAACCTTGCGTGAAATGAAATCTGGGTGCTCCGAATGTTATCCAGGAGATCTAACTCAAATACCCCCATGCAACAACAAAGGGATGCTCTGCTGATAATCCGTATTTCGTGCATTGACAGTAAAAGGGAGGGGGGAAGCTACAAGTGAGTTGAAAGCAGAAGGAGCCTCTTTAGCGGCTGTTAGATAATTTTGTTTTTTGGGGGTGGGGAGTGACTTTTGTTTGAAGTGGGAGATAAGAAAGGCACATAAGAAAGAAAAAGGATGAGAGTCCAGCAATACCCATGAAGCAAATAGCGTGCAAAGCAATAACAAAGCGGCAATGGCATGGTCATCATAACACACGGAGGTTGAATTCAAACATTACATGAGACAGAGCCATTATCAAAATCTAAATACAATAAGAGCAGCTAGAATAGGGCACTAAAGGCGTACAAGCCTGTGTTTACTACTACTGTGAGGAAACTTGGGTCACTGACAACCAACACTAACATGTATTATCAGTGTAGCATAGTATTTGTATTTAGGGCTGTACGGAGAGCTGGAAGGTTAAGGGCTGACATGTTAATTATACCTCTTTCCCAATGGTCAAAAAACCCACTAACATCTGGCATTTGTCTTCAGTGGGAAAGGTTACAATTGGCATTTATTCCCAGGAAAAATGACTTTGCAGTAGTCATAGGTATTCTTGGCTCCAGCTCCGATCGGCTATGATGGATTTTCCTGGCGTGATGATATGACGTGCACGTCATCTCAGCCACAAATTCCGTCAATCTCTGTCCAAGCAGCGCTCGGACATTGTTACAAATTAGTTGACGCTGAATTTGAAAGAAAGACTGATTGTAACAGATATTTAAAAAAAATAAAATAAAAGCAACTAGCATGACATTTTCACTGGCCTCCATGCTGATTTCTACTGTTTACTAACCTTACGTTGTAAGATACACCTGTCAAACTCAAGGCCCGCAGGCTGGATGTGGTGAAGTCATTTGATATGGCCCCCCAGAGTAAGAGCTTGGAATATTGGTATATCTAGTAGTGAAGGTATCAAGTGAATGTACAGCAGGGTTTGCAGTTGTGTGCACTGTATCAGAAAGCTGTAGCAGGAAAAGTTAACACCTGTTTTTCAGCGTGTTCGTGATGTTGAACGTGACACACCAGAAAAAAAAAACAGAAAGGCACACTCGTCCACTGGCAGTAGGAAAGGATTGCTTATTTTTAGTTGGTCTTTGTGTTTACCCGTACATATACGCTAAGTTTGGTGGGAAAACGGTGTTAGTGATATGTTTAGGGAACTGGTGTCTGCATGGTATATATGAAAATAGAGCCAGCCGCTGGTTAGCTTAGCTCAGCATGCAACCAGGTGAGACTAAATGAGAGGAAGTCACGGCTCCAGGCCAAGAAATAGTCCAGCACATCACGCCCCCCCCCCCAAACAGGAACTCATTCTGAAAACATAGCTACATATGATTAGAGCAGTCGTTCACATCTTTGCTGTACAAAGATGTATGCAAATCAGGAGTCCATCACTTGTTTTGTATTGTTACCGCAGCAGCTGAGTACTATGTTCCAATAGTAAGACATGAGTGCCAGTAAATGTGCTCCAAATGACATTATAGTTTTCCACAATGTTATCCAGTTCTCAAGATCCCCATTAAAACTGAACAACTGCTGCCAGAGACAAGAAAGAGCTAACGCCAAGATTAAAAAAAAAGCTCTAAAATGAAGGAAGGAGGACCTGCAGCGAGGAGAAAGAGGAAGAGAGTATCTGAAGAATGGATGCAGGGTTGTGGGAAATTTCTGTCATCATAGCAGATACTTTAGAACTTGAAAGTTGTCATGAGAAATTATAGCTGTTACATTGTGCAGATGCAGAAACAGAAATGTTCAAGGGCTTACAGAGAAATATTCTCAGTCTTGAGTACTATTTTTCTATGAAACTTTCCCTATGTCACTGTTTTGATGAGAAACATTCTGACTTCATTTAAAAGAACTTTTGACATATGGAATCCATATTATTTATATCATTATCCCATGGCAGGGATGCACAACTCTGACTGTATGGTATATTTCCAACTTGCAAGACATTTGCAAAGCTCTTTATTTTATGCTGTCATTGTAAGGTTTTGGTGAAACAGTAAAATCCAGCTCAGTATTCTGAGAATCACATCCATATTGGACGATTCTGCACCTCATAATTTACGTTGAATGTTTAAATGCCAATGCAGGAAGTAGTGTGCCCATTGTGTATAGAAGCAAGAATTAAGGGTGTAAAAATAAATTAACCGTAACCACAATCTCTACAAACATTACCTAGGTGTTTTAGTTGGCTAACCCTAGCAGACCTAGTTAATTTGTCATATCCATGATCTTTCTCTAATACTGTGGTTGCCACGAACATAGAATTTTAAAAACATTGACATTGAATGTAAAAAATCTTTGATTTTATTAGAGGTTTTACAACATGGTCCAATATCAACATTTTTGTCTGGCGACAGGGTAGTACAGTCCTAAATTGCCAAGGATACTAAATTGTTCTTAATTCAGTATCGCGTTGTGTTGAGAAGTTTCACCATTGCATAGTCAGCCACAGATTCAAGAGGGAAAAAGATGACAAGATTTAGATATTTTATTGCCTAAAAATGCAATTTTTCTAAAACTTTTACATGGCATTTTCATCACTGAAAACATTGGGCACAGTGAAAAAAACTTACCACAGTCATATTGCAACATACCATGTATACCTGAATTGGACAGTTAAGAAATGAACTTCTTGTAATCCATCAAGATTCTACTTTGAATTATTTGTTCTCACATGAAGAAAGAAAAAAATGTATGCATAAGAATTATGCAAATCAGTGCATGATGGATTACACTAACAGTGGTGATCCCTTATTTGTAAAATATTATGCAGATGTGGAAATAGCTTATCAACATTTAGAGAGAAATGCCCCACCCACACTAGAAGTAATAAAAGAGATTGTATTAGACTCCACAGTTGTTGGAGTCTGACAAACATTTTAAAAAAAATCCATTTGTAAATGTCGCTGGATGGGAAATTAAATTAGAGGCAGGCACAATGTTTGCCCCTGAACAATTATTACATGTAATTTATGTGTAGAGGCTCGGCCCACTTACTCTGAGTGACAAGCATCCCTGCAGACAGTGAACTGGTAGAGCCAATACAACACAACACACACTCAGAGGATACAAAGAGGATGTTGTAATGGAAGTATTGTTCATTCTTCATAAACAGTAAACCAGTGTGGCTGCGTTTAAAAACAGGTCACAAAGTGAAATTTCGGGTCATTTAAAAATAAGGGTCATTGTATCTTTCCCGCTATAAATGGACAAAGTAACTTTTAAGTGAAGCATAATGTTTTTTTATGCGGCCATTGTGCTGGTGTTGTTTTGTGCTGTGAGCTCTCATTGAGTTTAACAAATGGGGCCTAAGACAATTGTGGCACTCGGTCAGCCTTGGCCCAGTTTTGCGGCTGCTCAGTATATAATACCACATGATGTGATGTCAAAACACCCAGCCATAAAATGGTCGACCACCAGTTTAGTCAGTATTTGTTGGATCTATAAATTCTGGGCTCCATATAAAAGCTTGGTGAAACGCATAAAAAAGACCGAGGCTGACAAGATGCTGGAGCCGAATTCACAGCCAATTTTTAATTAAATTGTTATTTTCTTTCACAGGGAATTTTTAATCCTTCAGTGTGAAATGGAACACACAATGACACACAAAAGCAACAAAATGAGCTGTGTGTGTGTGTGTGTGTGTGTGTGTGTGTGTGTGTGTGTGTGTGTGTGTGTGTGTGTGTGTGTGTGTGTGTGTGTGTGTGTCTGTGTGTGTGTGTGTGTGTGTTTTATGTGGATCATTCTCTCACTCGGTGTCTTTGCATTGCATGCCTGGCACTCCAACTATCTGTCTGCTTTGGCTGTGGCCCGGCTGTTGTTTCTCTCCTGGCTCACGCTCTAGAGATAAGGACAGAAGAGGAATCGAGATAACGCAGAGAGCCAGACATACCCTCCTTAATCCTGGAGAGCCAACACTGTGATAGCCTCATTCCAACCCTGATTTAGTGACTCTGACACTACATAATTACCCTGTACGCATAGATAATCACAATCTGTATCAATGAGCAATTAGTGTAGACATGGGCTGAAGGCTCCCCTGGGGATGCCAAGTCGGAAGAGCAGAAGGATGGTGAGGAAGGACTGGTGCTATGGAGCTCTAAAAAACCTTATGACAAAATGTTGAGCCACAATTGAGGAACTCAATATTATACTAAATGGTAAATGGTCTGCCATTCACACACACATTGATACACCGATAGTGGCGGAGCTGCCATGCAAGGCACTAGCCTGCCATCAGGAGCAACTTGGGGTTCAGTGTCTTGCTCAAGGACTCTTCGACATAGGACAGGAGGATCTGGGGATCGAACCGTCAACCTTGTGGTTAGAGGACGACCCCCCCCTCCACCTCCTGAGTCACAGCCGCATTGTAGTTATAAACTAAACTAAATAACTACAATAGCAACTAAATATTTGGCCGTCACATTAGCTGCAGCATCACCTTGATCCGTCTTTTGATATCTGGAAGCGAAATGTAATCCAATCCTACTGTTTTGATGATCCAATTAGTCCAGCTGTATACTCAAAACAAAAGTGAATTTGGCAGGTCTGTCAAGGCTAATAAACTGCTGTTGACTGTGCTCCTGCAAACAAATGCCTCTCCACTCGCTGTGGAGCGGGGTCTGTTTGTTTAATGGCAGCCACGTCATCTGGAGGAGCATGCAACATCAATGGGGAGCAGACCCCACTCGCAAGCCCCTCAAAATACTCAGAGACACACTTGTGCAAAATGTGAAACAATCGCATGACATTGCTGACTGTCCAAATTTGGCTACCGAGCTTGTGGTCGCTAAAGTGGTCCAAGCACAATACAATGCTTCTCTTTGGTTGACTGGCACATTTGCTAGTGTGGAAATGTATGAATTTTTATTATGTACTGCCAGTTGAAAACCACGTCTAAGATAAGGTATTTTTAACGATGAGGGATCCATCTGTTTATTACCACAGATGACTGTATTTTTTCTTAAATCCAATCTCAGTCAAAAACCGTATCTCTCCGGTTGTTAGTACCTCCCACCCCCACAGTCCCCTCCTGACCCCTTTCCGTCTAGCCAGTGGCGTCCATAGAATGTAAGACCTCTTTACATGTTGGAGGAACAGACATATCTCAATAAGTCTGTTTACAGCAGGGATCACAGTTCAGACACGTACACACACATGATCAGCTCCTGCTCTGGAAACTGGAGATAGCTCGGAATTTGTGCAAGTGAGCACAACATGAAGATCACCGCTGATGTAGTGAAGACCATGTGATTTTGTTGCAAGAGGTATAAACATTTTTTCCACAACAGGAGAGCCATGGTTTTAAGTTAGAAGTCTCTAAAGATTTTAACATTTAAAAAGTCATTACTTCTGTCGTGGACCTTTGTAGACCAAAGTTTCCATTACAAATATGTAGTTTCTTTAAATTAATGGAGGTGTTGTGTCATTTTACATCAATTATCAACAGCAAATTATTGGTTTTAAATGTGTTAAATATCGCATCGATACACATGTGATGTGATGATTCCCAAAATAATAAGGAATGTTTTTTGTTTTTTTGAATGTTTTAAGAAAGCTGAATTCCTGTCCTCACCTCTGTGTCAACTTGCTAAAAATATTTGAACATGTATCTAACTGAGGGAACACCCAGCCATTTCTATGAAGCTGACATTTCATGTGGATTGGCCCAAGGCAGGATCTTATCCCTGCAGCCTCGTAATTGAATAGTTAAAAGGCTGCACTATTGGCTTTATTGTTCTAATCTAATTGCCCTAATTTTATTTTCCAAGGGAATGCGTCAGGGTTCTACCAGACATTTTCCTTTCATTTGCATTCTGCGAAGCACTATAGTTTTGCAAAAACAATCTGATGTCATAAAGCTCTCTCAGATTACAAATTCTGACCCAGAGACGGCTGCAGTACATTATCATGAACACTCTTGTTTTGGTGTTATGCCATAACAGACCTAAGTGCAATGGTTAAAAAGGGAGCTGCAAAAGAGATTTTCTCCTGAGATTTAACATTCCCTCACTTCATCACCTCTTCCCCAGCATGTGTGTCTGAACAGAAAGTGGAGGCCTGTTAAAATCAAGGGCCTTATGTAATCATACTCCAACAGGGGCAAAACAATCACAACTCAACCTAGCAGAGAGTCAAAGTTCAAGAGAGACATGTTTTTCATTATGAGAGAATACTCCAGGGTCTTCAGAGCAACTTTGTTGCACAGACTTTTTGTCAGGAATGCATGACCCGGCATCAATGATGATCTGTCGAATCGGCCGTGTTTTTCCTCCTGACTCCCCCAGAGAGAGGTTATCACTTCACCCAACCAATCACACATACCTGACTACTTAGAATATCTTTGTGGCTACATAGTTTCTTTACATATTCACTGGGTTATTCACTATCCTCTAAAAGATGAGTGTGGTGATATTCTATTTTTATTTGTTTTAAATCCCATTAATTGATTTTGATCTTAACAAAGCCAAAGTAGTGTGTAGCCAAAGCCTAATACAGCATATTTGTCTTTGCCATAGACCTCAATCTTTGTCCAAAAACTGTTAAAAAAATGGGGTGGGGGTTTTTTTTTTTTTTTTTTAAGGGGGGGGAAAAAAAAAAAAAAAGAGAAAAAAAAAAAAAAAAAAAAAATATTTTCCCCTTTTTTTATAGTTTTAAAAAAAAAACGAAAAAATTAAAAAATCAACAAATGGGTGCCACAGACAGGGTCAGAAGGTACTGAGATGGACTAACGCATTGTTGTTTTTGCTTTTCATGGGATTTGTTGGCAGTAACAAAAATATAGAATATTGCCAACATGATCCTTTATCTCAATATTCTATAAATAGTGAACCATCATGTTATTGTGCGTTATGGCGACAAAGCCTACACTACATGGCCTAGTATGACTCGTACTGTAGTTGGCGTTTAAATTTATTGTAAGGTGTTGGATGGGGTTGAGCTCAGTGCTCAGTTAAAATTGTCAAGTTGCAACAGAAAAAAGGGCTTCCTCAAACTCATTATGTGTTGCTTTGGTTATTAAATATTGCTCAAACATTATCTTTCCCCTTGTATAATGTGCATCTGAATATCTGGCATGTCCACATAAACATGAACTCAGCTGTATTTGACCTTTGACATCATGCTGCTGGATGAGCCTCTGATGACAGTGCAACAGCTGTGGCTGCTATTCTTTCAGCTCACAGACACTGTGTGCATGGAGCATCATGTTTGAGGCGTGAGGGGTAAGCATGGACAGTATGCGAATGACTCTGAAATTAGAGCCCCTCAGTGCGCAGGGGGAGAAGTCAGGAAGCTGTAAACACTTCCGAAGAATATCCCTCTCCTTTAGACTCCTGCCAGTGCATTAAAAGTGCGACAGTAAACATTGCTGCCCCTCTGGTAGAGCTGGTTTAAAAACATGCTTTCAATAAACTTTCACATTTAAATGCACATAAGCTACTGTATGTGTTTGCTATCCTGGCAGTTTTCTCATTTTGAATTCCTGTTGTCTTACATTAAACAAAATAGGTCCAATACAAGGAGCTCCATCAACACTGAGTGAAAAGGTATTTGTTTGGAGTTCATGCATGTGCAGATTTATGTGTGTAGGTGCCTTGGTCTGTGTCACTGAGGTTGATTAATTCTGACACAGGTTGACAGTTCTCTTGCAGCAGTGATGTATTTTACCACACATGTGCAGGGGATTGGAGAGCATTTAAACTGGTCACCTTTCCCCTGTGAAAGTATCCTTTTAGCTTGATAGCTGTGAAGCAGGTCTGTCTCTCCTAATCCGTCAGAACGGTACTGAAACGTTTCGTTTGGTTGTAGTCAGGAGCTTGAATAATAATCACAGGCTAAACTGAGAATACTGAGAATAGTTATATAGTTAATCTGACTAACTATGGTACAGTCAGATTAAACCACTAGTCTGGGTAGTCCTTGTTCATTGTAGAGTATTCAATCAGTAACTGTGCAAGAATCTTGATTGATCAACCCAAACATGACACTGTGGAACTATAGGCACAATGCAAATATCAATGCAAAAGTCATTATCTGAATAATATGTTAATATTTCAAGGCGTACTAGACTTTAAACAACACCCAGAGTCTGTTCATTAGCCAGGTCTTACACCTAAACATTTTTGACTAGTTATGGTTGTTATTCTTTGGATTAAGTAATATTTAAAACTGCACTAAAGGTCATAAAGAGCTGTAGGAAAAAGCCCAAACTGCTCTGCATTGTAGAAGATATTCAAAAGGCTTACAGACGTCAACAGCCAGCCGATTACAAGCGCCAAACCTCCAGGTGGAGTTTGTATAGAGTGGACAGGCCATTTTGTTCTCAAAGGCACACAGGGAGACAGACTCTGGGTAATCCCATTAATCTTTTGTTCTGTGACACCCAGACCAAAGAGAGTAAATAGTGCAACAATGCCATTGGTGAACTCCTTAAATGCATGAGGCAGCTCATCAGGCTTTGATTTATGGTGTTACTCTCTTTGGGACAGAGGAAGAAGAGAGTAGCAGATCTACAGTGACAGCGGTTTGAACTAGTCACCGTTCCCACTTGTATCACAACAACCTGAATACAATATAGATGTGACATAATGTGAATTATATGGATTTTAGTGTTTCAAGTCATCATGAGAGGGACAGGTCATGTTCCAGATAGGATATAACTATTAATAACTAAGATATAATTAATATCATTTTGTCACATTTGATAGCTCTGAAGTAAGTGATACTGAACATATTATAGTATTGAATGTACAGTAAATGAACACTGACAAGCTCCAGTATGCCAACACCACCTCCCTTGCTACTCTTCCACTATACCAGGCTGTGTGTTGAACAATCCAGGGGGATTATGGGATGCTAGGAGGACCAAATAAAATGCCATCATGTTGACAGACACGTTAAGATGCCTACATCTCCTGTGTGGCTGTAGCTTGGCATATGTATCCCATGTGAAACAATAATTGCTAACACTTGTTCCCTGCAGGCTGCTGTGCAGTAAACGGCGGAAGTATCTACAAACATAAATAAAAGAAATCGAAGAAAGTGTGAAAGAAAATAAGAAATTGTGATAACCTGTACAGTAGCTACATTGCTGCAGCTGTTAAATATGATAGAAACTGTGAACTGTAGTAAATAAAACATTTATAATGTATGAACATTTCAAACAATATAAGAATTATGGGACTTTTTATTGTTACATTTTATTTTTTTTAAATAGAGTCTAAAGTAGTTTAACAGATGTGGATGAGGTCAATCATTTTCCACAGCTGTTGCTTGCTCCCCTCAAAGTTTTATGACCTTTACCTGAAGCTTCTTGTTGCAGCGCCTCAGACATTAATTACAGGCAATGCTAAACATGTCACAGAGCCTGAGTGGATCTGGAAAGGAAGAACGTGCCGCTTAGGAAGTGGAAATCTCTGCACAGTCATCAGTGGTGAACCGTACAGTACGCACGCATCTCACAAGCAGCCTGGAGGCTGCTCAACACTCTCCAGAGCGGATGGACTTCCTTTAAGGTGCAAAGGGCAGAGAGTGTATTGAGCACAAATCCTATGGGTGTCTGACTGACTGAAAAAGGGATAGCTCATTCTCCACACACACACACACACACACACACACACACAAACACACACACACACACACACACACACACACACACACACACACACACACACACGTTCGCAGGATGGTAGCCTGTCAGCCTGTCAGTTCCCCAAGATGTCTCCTGGTAGCCAATTTTATTTATTATTTTAGTTAAGAAATTTCAAACCCACCACTGACACACACACACACACACACACACAGTACAGTGAATTTTAGAAGAGATATGGTTTTTAGTGTTGTGGCCATTGCACCTGAGGTCTGTCATCTTAGTCTGGATGAGGGCCTCCATTTCACAGATGGCAAATCTGGGCCGTGGGCTGTCTGCACAGGGTTTTTGATTACATGACCTGGTTTCAGGGCTTGAGGAAGGTGTGGCAAAACAGTCTTACAATGTGCAGCTGTTTTAAAAAACAGGAGAACTAATTTCTCTACACAATTAATTCAATATTAAGACAGTAAATGGAAGAGGTGATTCAATGAAGATGAAACTGGCTTCTTTAAGCATTTTTTGACTACGTTGCCTGCAGCATTATCTGCCTAGGTGTCAGTAAATAATGACCTGTTCATCATTCTCTAAAGTAAAGGACTTTTTATATCAGAGATGCCTCACCAGTGTTTCTTTCTGCAAGGTCAGATCGTATGAACCGACAACAGTGAGACGCTAAGACCCGATTTCTAACTTTGTCGTCGACCTATCGCGCTGTTCTCTTACAACTCTGGAGGACACTAGATTCACGTGTTGCCTTATTCCATTGATCCACTCCACTAATCCACTCCCACATGTCAATGTCAACACCTCTAGGTGATAAACTCCTGCCCTCGTCAGAGCATGAATACAAACACATATCATTGAGGGATTTAAAAGGCACACAATATAAACTCTTACATAATTATTATCATTGTTAATGTGCCGTTTATGTATATGTTTCTATGACATCATTTGCATTCTTATTCATAGACATTTCCTGCTGTGACCAATCAAAAGTTTGGGGTGTTTGCTTGTTGACAAGGCAGCGAGTCTTCAAGGTCATGAAAATCCTGTTTTAGCAGCCAAACGAGCCATCTGCTTTTTTTTCCACTGTTAATTGGCTGCAGTTTCCTTCCTTTATCCCGCCTCTCTGGACATATGGATTTATGATTCATTAGGTCTGCTGTCACAAATGGAAGTAAGGAATATTCTGTTTAGGAATATCTTACTGTAAAAGTTCACCTTTTTGTGAACTCACAGATAGGTATATGCAATATTTTGGTGTAGTAATTATTTTACTTTTTTTTGTGTCCTCTCTGCTACAGAGAGTGTTCCTGTCAGGCCGAACTCAGCTGTAATAACCCAAGCTGCTTCCCATCACCTGCCCCTACCTAATGACACTAGCCCTCCCTTGTATGTAAACACACACACACACACACACACACACACACACACGCACACACACAAACTCGAATTCACAGACAGAAACACACACCCTACCTCATTAGTGTGCTAGGTCTCCATGGAAACACTAAACAGGTGACAGTATTCCGAAGGGGGAAGGTTTGGGGAACTGACAGGCTACCATCCTGCGAACGTGTGTGTGTGTGTGTGTGTGTGTGTGTGTGTGTGTGTGCGTGCGTGCGTGCGTGCGTGCGTGCGTGTTAGCTGTGCATCCGGTGTTGGCTGTGAAGTGCAGGACTTTGGCTGCGATTGGGTTTAGCTGTGTCTGGAAAGGCAGGACAGTGCCAGGTCACAGTGACAGGACATGTCAGCTGCCTCCAGCCAGTGACATCCTCGTGCTTCAGACTCGTGCTGGAGGTAGCTCAGTCTCTTCACAGAACCAAATCAACACACACCTCTGAATAAATTCAACACACAAGAACTTGGCTGCATTATCTATCTTCTTGTACAGCTGTTTCCTAGGAAATGATACCGCCGGAGATGCCAGAGGAGAACGAAATTATCTATGTTTGAACTAGAATATGATGAGCTTCTGATAATAATCTCCTAATTCTGTTATTATTCTAAATATATATTCAAGTCAAGTCAGTTTATGTATAGAGCACATTTAAAAACAGCAAATGTTAAAGTGCTTTACAGAGATATAACAAACAAAACATACAGAATTATGAAAATCAATAAATGAATTATTTAAAAGCGTAAGAATCAATCATTTTGAATCAAATAATAAAAACACAAATGGCGTGACCAGTCATGTCTTCATGGGGACTATGATGTAAAGAAAAGAGATGGTTCTTATTATGGTTATATAGATATAGTTTTACTTCATTCATTTTATATGCAAAAAATAAGTATACATGGCTATATACACCACATGCATCGGGATTTCTGCAGTTAATTCAGTATTTGGGTTAAATTACAACAGGATCATCATTATATCATGATAAGCCCACACGCACCCATGAGGTGGACTGGTGACATTAGCTAATGCCGGAGAGTGAAAGTCAAGGAAGTAACAGTTAGTTTAATCAGTCAAGAATATACTCAGATGTAAAGAAATGTTTGGATAACCAGTTGAAAGTGTGGCATTTCCTCTTCATGCCATAACAGCAGGGATGAATCCACAGTGGATTAGCCGACCCCTTTGTAAATAACCTTGTTACCACAGCAGATAGGATTGTTTGTGCACATAAGGAGAAACAACCAGAGGGTTGTCTGCTGGAGTGGGTGCAGGGATAACCCCAATTCAGAGCATGACCAGTTTAATATGTAGGGCAGCCTGACTGTCATGCCCGTGGGTTGGAGGTAAAAAGGCATGGCGTGCAGGGTCGGAGTTCATCATGCTGGTTAGGTTAGAAAAAAACATTCACTTGGTGCAAAAGTGCAGCATAGGTTAGAGATATCAACTGAAACGCTGGGCTAATGTGAGACTGTCCTCCCAAGGAAAATACAGAATCATTTGTTTTAGCAAATGCCTCAAAAAAACATATAAGTTCAAGTGACAATTGCTCTCTAATGGCCATAGGAATATGACTCGGGAGAATGGAGGAAGTAAGGTGATGACAGTCCACAGAGGGAGGAGTTTGGAGTGGATGGATGAATCAACAAAATGACAGACCATTGGTTTGTTCCCCATCTCCTTCCCACAGTCAACTTAGTTTTCTCTTAACCGTGACCACGATCATTTCCTAACCTTACCATATGGTTATTATTGTAACCACTGCTTCAAGCCTTAATGAAGTAGTAATTTTAACCCAAACCACAATGTTTCCCTAACATTAACAAAGTATTTATTCTAATCCAAACCATGACCTTTATCTGATGTTAACCAAGTCATGTTTTTGCCTAAACCTTACCAAACATTAACCATAGCATTGTAACATCTTACAATGGTGTAATAAATAATGTGTTGTTTTAAATGGCACATCATTATTTGTTGTTTAATTTAAAGGACTTGCTGGGTAACTTTTTAATAGCAGACCTTTTGACATGTCATAGTAAGAAAGGCACAGGTGTTACTAATAACATTAACGATGGCTCTGTTCTATTCAAGCGTCCCAGTTAGCAATGACAGTGAGCCAATACCAGCTGAAGCAGCTAAATGGAATTCAGCCATTATTATGTCAAAATGTCTTCAGTAACAAAAGCCTGTAGGAAACGTTTCTGCAGCTAGCTATTTTGAATCCACTTAAGAGACATGCTTTCTCAGTATTGCCCTGAAGCCCATGCATTCTGTGCAGTCCCGCTGTGCCTGTAGACTTGTTGCAAGAGATGCATCCCAAAGAGTGTTGTACAGTTTACGTCGCCATGGTAGCAGAACTCAGTTGGGACTGGGGGGAGGAGGAAAAAAAATGGTCAGGCATGTACAGTAGGTGAACACACCCCAGATGGGCTCTTATGCTCTGACATGCAGGGGCTTTATGCTACTGCACCAAGGGAGGATGGGGGAAGAGACTTAAAACGTCAGTTTATCAGCAGCTCTCTCTCCACGGTGGGCTGTCAGACATGAGCGAGGCCTGCCTCCCTTCGTCTCGCTCCCACAGTACGCTGCACTGCAGGTGAGTGTCAGGCTCGAATCTACTGAAGTTTCATTAATATTAAAAGTTAAACCCAACAGCAGGCAGCAGAAACAGTTGAGCCTGAGAGCGCAATGTGGGTGAGGCGGAGAGCTCCTCCTGATGTGTGAATGGAGACAAAGATCTGCAAAGAGCTGTGAGAGCTGGGGATAGCAAGGGGGCAGTGAAGGTGCAGGAAGTGTCAAGAAAACTGTCCAATTACAGAACAGCCAAAGGCACCAACTGTCACATCTAGGACATCACCTTTTTTTTAAATGCCATGCAACAGGAAATAACCATAACTGCAGGTTTTTTTTGATTGAATTAGAGAAATTCACTGTCAGAGGTTTAGCCAGGTCCATGTGGATATACAGTAAATGAGTGTCGTTCTCTCTTACCTGACTTTCTATGTTAATGAGAAGTGACACTAAAGATGTGGCTGATTTCCTACATGGCCCTGGCAGTCGCTTTGCATGAGCAGGGATGACAGGTGATTAAAGGGGGAGACAGAAAGTGGTATCTCGCTGAGTGACAGTCAAATGAGGAAAACGCGAGTAAGGCAACAACCTGCGAGAGGCAGGAGCTTGATTACATGATCGCTCACTCTCTGTGGCTGCTGTGAATACATGCAGGCTCCCCAGCCATTTTTAATGAGAAAAAGATGCAGATACAGATAATCCAGCTGAGTATCTATTAGCGCGGGGAAAAAGATTTACACATTGAATAAATTTGGCATTATCATGCTGTTTAATTCACTGCTATACCTAAAACGGTGTTATTATCTATGCAATGAAGAAAACAACACTTAACACCTCAGAGGAATGAGAAGACTGCCATTTATAGACTTGCAGCTTTTTTGTTGTTGGCATTTCATTATTTGCATCTGACATTTAACTATGGCATATCTTATAAAAATGAAAAATAAACCGCAGTAACTCAAACTGCTTAATGCTTTTATGTAATGTATCATCATTGTCTAAATTACTGATGTTGGGGGCGACCTCTAGCTTACCAAGTAAGAGCGTGTGCCCCATGTAGGCTGAGTCCTTTGCAGCAGCCCGAGTTGAAGTCCGACCTGCGGCCCTTTGCTGCGTGTCATCTCCCATCTCTCTCCCACCTTTCCTGTCTATCCACTATCACTAATAAATAACTAATAAAGGGAAAAGCCCCCAAAAAATAATCTTTAAATTGCTGATGTTGTTTGCCTATTTCTTTAAGGGTACCACCACAGCGTAATCTTCCTAATTTTCTCGCATTAAATTCCCACAGTTGCCTTCCTATATGGTGTCTATGCAAACCTGCAGAACAATGTATTGATTAAACTCACACTCCTAAACTGAATGCAGTGTGAGGTTGGCTACTTTGTTGGTTCACTAAAAGCATCCCACCATCCCCCTTCCCTCTTTTAGTCTGTCAAAAAGTTATTTCCTGACATTTACAGGATGATGGTCATTGTTTGGATAATAAGTAAATCATTTCCACCACCTCCCTCCATCCCCTCTCCAAACCTTATTGCTGGCATGTCAGCAGAGGGGACCAAATAAATGTGGCTGCTGATAGTCTTGGTGCCTCAGGGAGAGTTGCATGTGGGGTTTTCCCCTACTGTTTTCAGGAAGGGATTAGTGAATGTATTGAGATTACTGCTGCATTGTGTTCAACCTCGCCTCAATATTTCTTGTTGTACACATGCACCAAGGTCTGCCATTCCTCAGGCATCTTAGCCCCTGAAGCCTCTCATTTGAATTTAATCCACATTATACTAATAACCTCAACTAATTAAGTACCATGTTCTACACAAATTAACATGGCTCACCCAATCTTCGAGACATTTCAAAGGAAAACAACAAATCATGCACACCGCTTAACATTTCCCATACATATCAGTTTACATAACATTGGTTAGGCAAGTGAGTACTGGAGAGGTGAGGGGTCGTGTCAGAGCCCATGACCCAGGTCCTGGGTATCTCAGGAGGGAAGTCCCAGCATGGCGTTCTGAGGTAGCTCATATTGCAAAAACGTCTAAAAGTCACAATCCTTTAGGACAAGAAGGCAAATATCACATCCACTCCTGAGCCCCTTTGACCCCCTCAGTCAATTTGACAAAGACTTCAAGGCCTTTATTTTTCCCCAGTGACCTCTTAATGCATGCGAAAAACATATCTGCTGATTCTCATAAAAAGAAACAACAAGCAGTCATCCATAGTTGTAATTTGGACAGTCATAAATCCATTGAAATGTTCATGCTAGTGCCGGGAAGTTTGACAGTTATGTATCCCCCTCCACCTCCCCCGAAATTTTTTTTTGAGTTTTGAGGATTTTCGAGTATTAGGCTTTGCACACCTGAGCTGCAAGAGTACAGGGCACACTAACATGATGTGCTGGTATTGAGTGGAAGTAAAGCAATTTATGCTTCATTATCCCTCCAAAATATGACATTGTAGACAGCCTAAAGCTGATAACTTATGAAATTAAGTATTTTTTTCTTAACTTACTGTGATAATTATGTTGATGCTATTAGTGCATTATTTGTCTAGGAATTGACAAAAACTTGTATGTGGATTACCTGAAGACAATTTTTAACACTAACGGGTACTAAAAGAAGTCTCGTCAAACTCCGCTGGCTGCCAGGAATAGTAACCACATGAGTCAATTATACGAGTTTGTAATGCTGAACGAGAGTGAGATTGCAACACTTTTAAGGTTGTCATGCTTACATTTTGATCACTGGCAATTAGATTGGTAATATATAAAAGCAGAGTAGACACAAGATTACCTTTTGTCATGTTAGACTCAGATTGTGAGGCTGTGGCTACTTCCTGTGCACTACCAGTGCAGAACTTGAAAATGTTTCAGTAGAGAAGATTTCTTCGTTCACTTTTGCCTGCACTAGTTCATGCTCAAAAGTGGAGCTCAGAAGCTAGAGAAGCTGCTGGACATAGAGCACACAGATGACATTGCCTCATATCGCGCTTGACTACCTTTGGCCTTTATCACCATGGATGCATCGAGCATGACACACTGCATACCAATCAGACTCCAGCATGGATTAAATGTGGGATACTTCATATATCTCTGTGGGTTGTCACAAATCAAAATGCTGATGGGAGTTATTAAACACTGACACATTTCCTAGCACCCATCCTCAGCTCTGTAAATAGCCCAAATTATTTCAATCTTTTGCCAAAACTATTTCTCAATTTTACCAGCCCCAGATTTAGATGTAATTCAAATGGACTTCGTATTACGTCAGCCAGCGTGTCAGAGATTTCTGGGAGTCCTGATCTGCTTTGAGTGAAGCTAGCACAGCCTTGACTGCATGCTTGTCAAAGTGATCCACCCATGGCCCCTGTCCTGGGCATCATGCCACAGGTCTATTGCTGGAGACATTAACTCTTGGAGATGTTGGGATAAACATTAAGACACTGTATGATTACAGTGCACATTATTATTTCTCCAAGATAACAAGACTGAAAAGAGGAAGACTGGACAAAATATAAAGTATACTGCTAGTTAATAGCATTCGCATCAAATGTATTTAGTATATTTCAATCATTCAGTGTTTGCCTGAAATCCGTTCATTTTCCTGTGAAGCAAAAATACATAGCTTACAAAACAGGTTATGAGGAAAACATGTTCGTTAGAGCAAGTTTTAATTCAAATAATCCCAGCAGTGATTTGCATATTCACGGTTATATTGCTTTGAATCTGCAAGTGCTGATTGCATTCCAGACCTCTTTAAAGGAATAGTTCGACATTTTGGGAAATGTGCCTAAGTGCTTTCTTGCCAAGAGTTAGATGAGAAGATTGAAAGCACTCTCAGCCAGCTAGCTTAGCATAATGAATGGAAGTGAGGAAACAGCTATCCGGGCTTTGTTCCCAGGTAACACAATGTCAAGTCTAAAACTTACTATTTGTCACATTTGTTTAATCCTTACAAAAGGGGCATTATATGCTGAGTTGTAAAAACATTTTGTGGTTTTACCAGTGGTTATGTTATGTTTCTTGGCCAGGCGCACTGACTTAGAGTCCTTGGGCCCTATCATGCACCATCAGTGTCTTTGCTAGTTAAAGACTGACACAGTTTTCAATTTACCGTCCAGCGCCCACGTCGTTTAAATAGCAAATGCACCTGCGTCCATCTTTGAGCCCATGGGTGTGCGGGTCTTACAGGGAGGTGTGTTCAGGTGAATTTTTGGCGTATTTCTATCTTGAGGGAGTGGGAATTGAACGTGCCATTGACCAACAAAAACCTGGTCTAAAGTCAATAGCGCAGCATTTCATTGTTATTATAACAGTGAATTAGTAAAATGTGCCTAGGCTCTTGCACAGCACATGCACACTATGCTTGTTACACACACACACAGGGAAGCGCAGCAAAGATTACAAATACAAATATTATGGTGGAAATCCGCCATCGTAAAAGCAATGCGCTAAGGTACAAACGTGCCTGGCTTTTAAAGGGAATAGTAGATGACACTCCGATTGATTTACTGCATGTTACGCCCAAAACACACCTATGAATTAATGAAGACACTAAGTACAACCCTTTTGAACCATGCGCCTGGCGCACAGACCCTTTTTTACGCCGTCAAACTAGCAAAAGTGGATTTTGACACACCTTAAACACACCTGCGCCACGCGCTTCATGCGCTTAGATCGTTAAAATAGGGCCCCTTAGTCTTGTTGTCTCCGTGAATAAGTGGATTCAGTAGAGACTCCAGGAATTCATTGCGCTTGGCCAAGAAACATAACATAACCCATCATAAAACAACAAATTGTTGTTTTAATAATTAAATGTAGTAGTGCAAAGCAAAGCTAGCTCTTTCACTGTTTCCAGTCTTTATGCTACAGTATGCTAAGATAAGCTAACTGGCTACTGGCTCCAACTACAAGTATTGACGTTATGGAAAAATATGGGTTGCAGTTGGAGTTGATCTTTCCGCCATGTTTTTCATGTTTAATGTACAGAGTTCTTGTTTTATCTGTTCTAAATGAACCACTGTTTCCAGAAATGTAAAATGTAAGTTGAATAGGTTGTACTTTATTTCAGTGATAGAGAGTACCAAACAAACTGACTGTACACAAACATGTTGCAGGTCACAGCATTACATCAATTCAGTGAACCTTAGGAAAGGAAAGTTTGAGATTTCAGTAGTGCAGTATGTGAATTATGATATCAGGCATTTGACAAAAGCATTTTCAACTCTCAGCAGTATTTGGATTGTACAGGTTCTTTTTCATACAAATATAGCAGTAGGGAGCAGAGAATACTTGGGCTTTGAGACTGCAGAACAACCTGATACACCAGGGAAAAGGTGGAAAAGAAAAGGTCTGCTTCCACCTACCTTTTGACACAGCAAGTGGGTTTATTTCTGTCGGATTTGAGGTGGATGTGTTCGTCTTTTTCTGTGATTGGCAAGCCAGAGGTGAGAGGTTTGACGGAGGCTGCGGGGCACACATAAGAGTCTGCTTAGACCACTTGGTATGCTGTGGGCTCTCAAGGGGCAGAGAGGAAGGACGGGGGGCTTCTGTCCCTCCTAATCTAGTTGGCAGAAGACTGACGTCTCCCTGTCCATCAAAGTATGACCTGGGGCACACTTTTAATGAGATCCATTCCACATGACAGGCGCCACCTCTCCCTGGGCTGCCTGTCTGATCGCCTCCTCTGGCCCAATCAGATTGCTGACTACATGTGTTGCTGCTTTATGTACAGACTGTGACTGTGTGTCTATGTGTAAAATGTGTGTTAGCTGCTTAGTATGCCAGGTAAAATGTCTCAAAAAGGAAGTGATGTTGAAACCAACAAAAACTGAATGAACATGTCAAACTCCACACAGGCCTGTCAACTGCTTCCGTCAGCCACCAGCCTTTGAGTACAATATGTTTTCAGTTACAGCTTATTTTACTTTGAAAATTAACTTGTCAGCTTTGTATAACACCACATGTTCATTTCCTTACAGCCCGTACAAAAACTCACACACAGACTAGAGATGCTGAACAGTTTACATTGTGTAACAGCAAAAAATGTGCCCCACGTTTTTGGAGCCGATGGTATTTATTCAACAGTTGAATCTGTCAACCTCGTTTTAGAGTGCGTGTGCTAATGTGGAATTCATGTGCACAGGCCAACATCCATCATACGCCCAGAAGAAAACTGCTGGAGCATCTAAGTCTTGGCTGATCTGACTTAGCCTGTTGGTTTGTATCAGAAACACATCTTGTCACACTTTTTTTTTTTATTCCTCAGTTTTAGAGAGACTGAGACAGAAACAATAAAATACTACTGCAGGAGAGGAGAGACTCATGGGATATGGGATCCAGGCTCCTCCAGCATTGTCCAATGTTTTTCAGTAATTATTACACAACTTGAAAGCTGGTATCCATGGGGTCTAAGACAATAAAATATATGTCTGCTCTGTGTGAGTTACAAACAACAAAGTGAAGAAACCCCCATTCCAAAAATTACAAATGTGTACAAACTGCACATAAATACAGTCTCAGTCCACATCATTACAGTGGACAGCAGCAGCAGGTCTGAAAATACAGATGCATATTAGCTCACTGTCAACTTCACACAGAGAACAAGATGAGGTTAGCTTACTTTGGCTGGCGATTGCTGGGGCAACTGGTTCAACGGAAGGCTCTGCTTGCTTCTTAATACAAAATTAGGAGCCAGATGTGCCATTTACTGGCAGCTGTTTGAGGCAGGACACTGTACCCAGTGATTGACCATTAAACTGTCAACGCGTTGTTTAATGGGTGTAATGTTAGTGAAGCAACTAGTATAATATTTTAAAAGTTTGGGCATTTTTCACTTCAGTTTCCCACAACTGACACAACTGACCATTTTATTCACAAATTGGGACATTGTTTTCTGTTTTGCTGCAAATCTAAATGAACCACAGCTGACATAAAAACAAAACCATAATTCGAACATTACTGACTAACAATACAACAATCATGCAAACAGAATTTTTGCAAATGTGTGAGACTGATCGGTAACCCGAGTGTTGGGAGGAGGGAGTGCTGATGGGAAAGCAGACGGTGATAAGACTGAGGGACTTTCTTCTGGGATTGACTGAGGAGCCACTGACAGTTGTGACATCCCCCCTACAACATTACACAGTTAATTAAATTGAGAACTAAGCCACAGAGTAAGACATAGTTTAGAATATGCGCTTGATGTGCCATACTGTCTCCAGACAACTTACTACAGGATCTTTTACAACACAACTGCTGCTGGAAATTCTGGGAACAGATGTCCAGGGAGATATGCTCTCTTTCTGCAAAGCTGCGAAAACTTTTTTCCAGGCCATTGTTAGATTTTTCTTGTTAAATAGAAAGTGCTCTACTTAACATAAAGTCACTATATCTGTTTCATCTGAACTGTACAGTACCACAGTCATGAATGCTTTTGTCTTGTATAAACCGTCCAATCTGTCACTGTTCCAGCTCTTCATCTGTGTTACTTTAGAGTCCAGCGTTTGAATAAAGATGGATTACATTAACTTTTTAATTTAGGTGTGTTCTGGCAAAAGGCTGACAGTCTAGGTAGAGAGAGGAATCTAATAGAACTCTAAAAGAGAGAACTAAACTAAATGTGGTTGCAGGCTCTGCAAGGATTATCAGCAAAAACACCAAGTAACCAACTTTGTATCTTGTTTGTTATTACTATTGTTGGGTAGCCTCTTCCTTTCTCCCTCTCTCTTTCATGAAGACATACAGACACAAAATCTTTCTCTGTTTCTCTCTCTCTCTCTCTCTCTCTCTCACACACACACACACACACACACACACACACACACACACACACACACACACACACACACACACACAACTATTTGGTCTCCATCCCTCCGTCATTTTGAATTCTCAAGCCACCTGTTTCACGGCCTCATCAGAGCAAGTGATGACAGGAGGATGAGATGGGGAGAGAGGGAAAGGGTGAAGGACAAGGGACTCGGCATAGTCCAGCTAGAGTTGTTAAAAAGCAAAGGGAGGTTAAATTAAAGACAGGCATTGTAAATATATATTTATAAAACACTATATACTACAGCCTTCAACCCCGTATGAGCACACACAATCCTGTCCTTGTCGGAGGTAGATTGAAAACAAGACGAAAGTTCTGCAGCCATGCCATAGTTCTGTGAGGCTGTACTTAGGCACAGCAGTGCTTTGAGCTAACTGCCAACATCAGCATGCTACCATGCGCACATTGAAAATGTTATCATGCTGATGCAGGTCTAATGTCATGAGGTGTGTCTCAATTCGGATACTTCCGTGAGTACACTTACTGTACATGTCGTACACTGTGTACACTATACAGTCTCTTGTGTAGTGCGTACATTTTGACAGGGTAGTGTTGTCTCAAACTGCACACGACCATTATGCACTGACCGGAAATTCTTCTTCTTCTTCTTCTTAAATTGCAGCCGGGCGGCGCATTACCGTTTCCGCTACATAGCAAAGATGGCCACCAGGGCTGCTCGATTATGGAAAAAAATATTATCAGGATTATTTCGATCAATATTGAAATCACGATAATTTAACATGATTACTCGTTGACTTCTGGAAATATGTTGCAATTGTTGAATTTAAAAAACTGTGGAAAAAGTTAAATAAATCAACTGTTAAAAAATCACATACAACTGTGAAATTTGCCTTAATACTTTTCCTATTTAAACTTTATTTTTTCAGTTTATTTGCAAAACGTAATGAGCTAAATAATTGTTTTTCTTCTGTTTTTGTGATCATTGGGAGCCAAAATCATAATCACGATTACATTTCGATTAATTTCACAGCCCTAATGGCCACTGCTGAGGGCCAGTAGTGTCCAGCATTCCTCACTCAATGTTGTGCAGCATCTGGGTACTTGTACCATTTTTGGCCATACTTCATGAGTGTGAACACACTATGTACCTAAAATAGCAAGTGTAAGTACAGAAGTGCCTGATGATACAGCATTAGTTTAGTCTGTTAGCATGCTGTTTGCTGATTATCAATAAACAAAAAACATTGAAATGTTGACCTGATGATGACACCAGATGAAAAGTCAGAGATCACCAAAGTTATTATAATTCCTCCTGAAGGGAACATGAATGTGTGTACCAAATTCCATGGCAATCCAATATGTGTTGAGACATTTCACTCAAAACCACAAATGTGGACCTCATGAGGAAAAGTCAGGGGATCATTAAAGTTATTAGGATTCATCCTCTGGGAACCATGAATGTCAATCCATCCAGCAGTTGTTGCGATATTTTAGTTTTTTAGGCCAAAGTGGTGGATCGACTGACCGACAGAACAACACTGCCATACCTAGAGCCATGATAATAAGGAGTGACAACATACTGAAAACATACTGAAAAAAATGAAGGATAAAGAAGAAGCAGAAGAAGGGAAAGGAGAAGGCTCTGTGATGCAGTGTAGCAAACAGCAAAGTGCTGTCTTGTAAGCCAACACTTTTCTCAGTCTTTCAGTAGCTGAAATGAAACAGAATGCAGGAAAATAAGCAAGAAACTATTGAGGTTTTCAACATAGACTGTAAAGAATATGGCAAAAACACAAAAGTCCCATGTATTCCCCTATCAGACCACAGACTATATTAGATTGAGTTCAACTACAAAAGTTGACCACTTTTGAGTGGAGCGTAGAACAAAAAGACCAGTCATTTCCTCTTGCTGTCTTTAGTCTCTCCCGCTGGCCAGAGACCTGCGGCTGGATGCCGATGAAGAATGACACCGACAGCCCGGACCCTCATGAGGCCCACGCCAACAACGCTGCATGGGAAAACTACAGTATTACGCAAACCCCTCTCAACCAACCACAGGTAGCATGGCCAGGGCACCTTCAACCACAGAGTCATGCTAAATATAAAACCTTTGTTATTGTTTGCAGTTGTGAAGAACAAAAAGAAGAGGGGGGAAGAGCTGATGTAATGTAATACATGCGCTCCTCTGGTTGATAATGGTGGAGAGAATCCACCAGACAAGTATGGGAGAGGATCAGACCCTGTGGAGCCTGTTAGGAAACAGCTTTAATTCATACCAAATCATCCCACCACAGCTGCCCTCCTCCCTCGGTTTCCCATTCCCAGGCAAGAGACATGTGAGCCAGATACAATGAGACAAACTTGTGACATTTAAAAAAGAAAGGCAGCTGTCCCATTTTTAGCCCTGCAAAGCTCCAGCTGAGTCACAGTCAGCTTCTGTGACAAATGACTGAGAGACAAATACGAGCAGAAAAATGACAATCAAGCCAAACACAGTGAGATCTGGATGAAAAAAAATATATGTGAAGAAAAGAGTGCCATTAATCTTAAGAGTGCTGCTCAAAAGGCACGTCATGTGCAAGCAATCAAAGGAAGAAAAGTATGCGCTAAACTGCATGTATGTTTGGCTAATTACAGATTCATTAGCAAGCAATAACATTGTCCTTTACATTACATAGAGGCTATTGTTTTTTTTTAGGTTTGCAGTTTCTTGACTATTTAATTGTTAAAGTCAACATTGCCAGCATCACGGCAGGCCAACAAAAGTTGCACAAATCTAGTTTGGGGTATCAATGGGAATCTCCAAACAGTATGAATGTCTCTCCTGCAGGCAAGCATGTACTTCAAGAAAAATAGACAAATGTTGCTGTATTCTTTAAGAGAAAACACAGAATTGTGGCTCTAATGTAACAGTATCAAGACAAGATCCCTGGAACTGCTCCAACACTAAGAGACTGACCACAGAGTCAGCATTTCTATTTCTGTTTTTACATTCAATTAACTGTGTATTGTTTTGCTACAGAGTACATAAAGAAAACTGTCCTCTAATCCCGAATAAATCACTGTTGATAAGTGTCACGGGAAAATTTGAAGTGGGATGAAAATTTCACTTTATGAGGTTTTTTAACATTAATATGCATTCCCCCAGCCTGTCTATGGTCCCCCAGTGGCTAGAAATGGCAATAGGTGTAAACCGAGCCCTGGGTATCCTGCTCTGCCTTTGAGAAAATGAAAGATCAGATGAGCCGATCTGGAATCTTTCTCCTTATGAGGTCATAAGGAGCAAGGTTACCTCCCCTTTCTCTGCTTTGCCCACCCAGAGAATTTGGCCCACCCATGAGAGAGAGACATCATGGCTTTCAAACGAGCAAAGTGGCAGTTGGTCAAGGCCACACCCCCACCCTCCTCAATAGCTACAGACACAGAAATGGCACATACTAAGGAAAGCTGATTGTGGGACTGGCTCTAGTGGCTGTAATTCTGCACCAAGGCTGAATTATGGGGAATAGACTTCAGATACAGTATTGGGGGACCACTAAGGTCTATATAAAAGCATCCAAAGAGCACCATGTCATGGGACCTTTAAAGCTTCTCCAGCGCTGATGATTTAGGCTTCCTTTAAAAACAAACTGAAATGTATGTCTAAAGTTAGATATACTGACAGATATATTACAAATTAGGTATAAAAGCTATTAAAAAAAAAGACAATGACACAACGTTAGTAATTAGATCATGTAACTATTTCCATTCTCGGGTGTTAAAGACAACCAAAGTTTTCAGGGCCTGATTCAAGTTTTCTTCTGTTTGCCAGCTTTGGGATGGAGGTATGACTCTGCGAAGTGCAGCGTTATCTTTTTCCCATTTAAATGCTAATGAGCATGCTGCCGTACTAGTCAAAGCGCTGCAGAAACAGTGTGAATTTTTAATATCTTATCACACCAAAAGGTAACAGCTCTCCCGGTGAGGTAGAGGGATGAGTACATCTTCCCTCATTATATTCTACACAAACGATGTGTCCCTCAGAGAGCGCTGAGGGCCATTCTGTGTCACGGCATTCCTTAGCTGTGTGTGTGTTGCTGGTGTAATGTGCATGGTCAATTGTGTGCACTCACATCTGCCTGTGTCATTTAGATGTGTGCATACATGCAGATGTGCGCCGCAGTGTGCGGGTGCACTTCTTTCTTCACCTCATCAGTAATGAACAGCTGTTAATTGCCTTCCCATCATGTGGTGGAGTTAGCAGACAGAGGTTAAGGTTGTCACAACCTGTTTAAAATGACTTGCCGTGGCTGGTGGAGTCACTGATGGCAAAAGGTTAGAGGAAAATTCATTGAATGTAATGAAACTCCTAGATTTGTATTCCCCTCTGGCATCTGTTTCCATGAAAACCACCAGTGTCTTCTACAGTAAGTAAATGTTAATGCAGTGAGTAAATGCTAATGCAGTGCATTGTTGCCTTGTTAGAGTTACAGTGGATACATAAATGTAAAGTGCTTCTCATGAGCAATCCTCAGAGAACGAATGAGAACAATAATCTATGCAGCGTTGCGTTCATGTCCTCCAGGAAAAAAATACAACATTTTTAAATATCTTCAACTTGAAGTCAAACTTGTGTTGTTAAAACTGGCAGGTTTAGTTTGTCTGATAAAAGTGAAGCACTCTAAGTGAAGTGACGTAATATCTGTAACAAACATAAATCCTCAAGAGAAAGAAGGATAAAGTATCCCACCAGCAGTGTTCAAACTCAGATTTATAAACCTGGCATCTTCTCTGGAGAACAAAAAGACCTTAACGTCACTTTTTCGCAGAATGTGTTGCCTCTGTGGTCTGGCACCCAATGATGATCTTTAGTTTCAACATTATCTTTCACATTGTACTCCACAGATATATTGCTAGAGAAAGCAACACTAGAGGAAAAACTGGAAAGCATGAGAGACTTTTATGAAGGCGGGAGCTCCTCAAAGCCAGGATTCAATAATTGCTTTCCTCTTGTCTCACGCAAGTGACAGATGGTGAAGCCACCAGAGGCCTGAAGATGGGAATAATATTGTTGATTAAAAAGAAATATAGGAAACAACATGCAGCTGTTGGCTACAAGACAGAGGAGGGAAGACAAAAAAGAAAGAGAGAAATAAGAATAGATAGAGCTGGGAAACAAAGAGAATATTGGTAATGAAACAATTTAACTTGGCTGGCCCACACACATCTTGATTGGAGATTGTTTAAACTGCTGATATGTGAAGTTTAGGGAAAGAGATTTTATGTGACTGATTTATTCTTGGTGTGTCCTGAGGGATTGGGAGATGTGTTCCAGATTTTTATGAAAGTTGTTATTTATTTGGCTCTGTACTGTCTGGTGCTCGGACCACATTTTAAACAAGCCCACCTGCATACGTTGAAAGAGTCTAATGATTTTTCAAGATCGTCCGAGATTCAGATGGACTAAAACATATCAATATCGTCCACCTTGTGTGTGTGAACTCGTCAGCGTGGGGGGATAATTGTTTCCCAGAGTTTTTTTTTTTGCCAGTATCAAGGGAAATTCAACACTTTTAATGACAAATGCTGATGCTGAGCTCTCTTGCTTTCTCGGCTATGAGCATCAAAGCCTGGAGTCACACTGCGAAGCCCCTTTTGCATAGACTAATGTAATGATTATCTTTCCAAGACATCTTTCAAAGGACAGAAAACTCAAAGTCACAGCCAGGGATCTGGTATCTTTTTGTTCCCATTTAGATAAATGTGCTTAACATGCCTTTTTGTCATGAATCCAATTTTTTCTACATAACACAAACGCATAAAAAAAAAGAAGCAAAGTATTCGCATGTTTGACAAAATAAATGATAAAATAAACATGCAAAGTCATTCATCCTCAAATTGGTTACTTTAAATGCAGCACCCAAGTAAGTTTCAGAGAAATAACCACCCAGTCAGTTTTGCAGGTTCTGTTTTTTTTCACTGTAACATTACGCTTCCTGTGAACGGACACAAAGGAAACAGTAAATCAGCTCCAAAGCCATAAGTCAATGAAAGACAGTGATTGTATTCTCCAAATTCCTATATGATTGTATACATTCCTGCAATAGTAACATCCCAATAACATGCATGAAACCTATGCTACTGTAGTTATCATTTATGCAATAATAAGCATGCATACATGGGTGTCAGCTGCCTTGTGCATTGACTGGATAAGAAGCTAAATAAGCCAGTGTGATCAGGGGAGGGATCGAGTGAGATTAAAAGATTTAAGGCTCCATTTTCTCCATGAATATCTGATGCCTATCTGAGGCGAGAGCCAGTGATCCTCTGTCAGGTCGTCGAGGTGTCGGAATAAATCTACCTTATCTCCACCTGGCCACTTTTCAACAGTTTCTTATGTGAACACGCGGCCAGATTCCTCTTGTGCTGAAGAGTCATGCAGCAGCTGTTTGCATCAAATATAAAATGTTCCTTCTCATCTGAAACTATTGTCGGCTTGGATATTCTTCCTTCTCCTCCTGAGGCAAAATACAGTAAGTGATTCATGTTTCATTCAAAAAACAAACACTGTTCCATACTACGAGACTGCCAATACCAGCAGATACTGAGCAATTGTTTGGCTCCGCCCTGGCATCTGAGAGCTTCTCAAGCACAACTTGATGTTGGCACCAGTCAGCAAATAAAAATCTGTACCTGACAGTCACAGGACATTCAAAAACACATCTCACCCTCTTAAAAAAGCATCACCGATAAAACTGAAACATCTTATTGACCTTAAAGACCTTATTGTTGCATGCAGTTTGGACACAGGTTGCTGTGACTTTGTCACAGCTAAATATTGCTTTTCTCAGGAAAAATAAAGCCTAGGCCTACTTCACATTAACCCAAGTTACCATGTGTTACAGTGATTTTGCATATTTTGATTGGAAACGTTACACTGTTTGAGAGCTCCAATAAAATGCATTTCTTTGCTTGTTTTATCTTAATCTAGCTTCATATCAATCTTGATATTTTTACCTTTTGGTGACAAAGATGAATGCTAATGGAAATGAAAACAAACTGCATAATTATATCATAAAGGCTTTAGGTTTTGTTATCAACTTCAGGGGAACAGATCGCACTGACATATAAGTATATAGCCTAAATGCAAATGTGTGCCCACACTTTATAGGAAAAAATAAAAACCCAAATTCCAAATCTGAATATATGGGAAATATGATATGATGATGGTCAGAGGGAAATACTAAGACACTGAGGACGAATGCATGAATATTTGTTGCCAAATGCTTGTAAAGTCATTAAAAATAGATTTAAACTAGAAGAGCAGGACAGAGAGCACAGACCTTCGCCAAAGCCAATAGGCCAGTCTTCTATGATATGGAAATATGAAACTGCAACCATATACTTCCAAAACTATTGGAACCAGTTTTTCCTTTGCCAATTTATTTAGCCCCCTTCCTGACAAGCTAGCATGACATGATACCGATACCTTCACTCTAGCTTTAAAACTGAGCCAGCCTGCTACAACATCTAAAAGACATGTAGTCTAATGTCGGCAGAGATACTGGCCTATAAATATAACATGATAATTAATCACACAAACTAAAACTCGACCATCTAAACGTTGCCGCTGAGTGTCTGTCTGTAGCATCCCAGTTCGCAGCTGCAAACATAACGAAGATGGGAAAAATACGCAGAGCTACCTAGTGGAAAAGTCACGCCACTAATGCGCATGAAAAATAATTTGTGTATCCGCTCCATAAATCGGGTCCACTCCAAAATGTAATGAATATTAATGAGTTCTCGGTCCTTGGCCCATGCTACACCTTTCCAGCAAGTTTCATGAAAATCGGGAGAGTAGTTTTACTGTAATCCTGCTGACAGACAAACAAACAAACAAACAAACAAACACAGATGGACTGGCAGAGGTAAAAATAAATGTTTTCATTTTTTTTTAAGGGAAACATAGATTTTTTGATTGTAGCAGAACCCCCCCCCTCACCGCCTAATGTTGAAGGGAACGTGACATCTCCTCCTGCCATTTACCCCAGGTCTAGCCTATAGTGTGTTCTTCGTCATTTACCAGTTTACCTCTGTAGCCTTTCTTGAGTGTACGAAAATGCGGAGCAGCCTTGTTTCGTGCTAAATGTTGGGGCGGGACAGAGCGCAGGGATGCTAAGGTAGGTTCCCTCCCCCATGGGTGTGTCCACTGCCGGGAGACCTCAGTGAGTGTATCCACCTGCACAAGACGCTTTCCTGCACACGCACACTTGAGCGTCGCTGCGCTCCTCTCTGCCACTCTTCTCCAGGAACAAGTCTTTGTTTCTAACCTCCTTAAGTGGGGGAAAAAAAGAAGAAAAAGAATCTGTTGATGCGATTTAGAGATCACTTCAAGTTAATGCGGCCCCGTCAAGTTAATTTAAATCCAAGCTTTTGTTTGGCTCTGGGGATAATCGTGCAGGATCTGCGGCGGATACACCGATACTCCTGCGTGCGGACAGAGGAGCTCAAAGGATCTGGGGTGGATGGTTTTAAATGTTGACCAGCTTGATCACAATATTTACTGGACGGAACTACAAGGTAGGTTATAAATGCAAGTGCTGTTTTGACACATGACAAGTCGAATTAATTATTTGTATTGATACAGATGTGCTTATAAATCTGTAGGAAGCCACATTCGGTGGAGTCGAGCATGATTAGGGCTCTAATATTCAAAATATATTTTTAAAAGTTTTGTCAAATAATGTAGTCCTAAATATTTGTAATAGGCTTATTTAAGTATTATTTTAAGTAACATGGGCTATGTCATTTCGCCTATAGATATTTTGTGTGTGTGTGTGTGTGTGTGTGTGTGTGTGTGTGTGTGTGTGTGTGTGTGTGTGTGTGTGTGTGTGTGTGTGTGTGTGCGCGCGCACTGAAAGTTTTTTGTGGTATTGTATCTTCATAATCTGATGTCCAGTGATCGAGTCGAGTGTATGTAACTGCTCCTCAGCGCTACTTTTCACAATGATAAAATCCTCTTATAAATGACACGAGGTTCATGTTCATGTCCTCATAACTCAAAGCCCAGTCACGCTTTATTTTGGTTTACGGTCTGCTTTGGAGTTGTGCCTTCAGGGCTCAATGTGGAACTTGATCTTAAACCCTAACTGACAGTTTGACCTCAGACTCAGAACCACGTTTACGAGTAGATCAGTGCCGTGCATGGATAATTACAGCAAAACACGCTCGCTAAAATTGTTTTATTGTCTCCAAACGTGGCACAGTCAATTCATTGTACATGCCTACACGTTTTTTTTGTTTTTTTTTGTACGCACGCTGATAACTTGGAGCGTCTTCAGATCCTTTTTGTGGTGGATATTATTAACTTCAGCTCCCTTTGTGGCTCAAAACAGCATGTTGATGCGCTTTATGATTTGAGCACTCCCAGTGCTCACCAGGCTTAACGAGCAACTCCCTGTAGGCTACTGCTGGTGAAATTCAGCTCTTGATGTGTTATAGTGATAATATTTCTTGACCAGGTATTTGCCGCATTCACAAACACGTTTTAAGTGAGGATCGGCATTGAGTGGCGAGGTGCGGCGGGCTCCTTGTGGCTCTCCCAGCTGAGAGGAGACGTCCATTCACACTGTTGCCCTTACAGCACACAGAAGCAAACGCAGGCAAGAATAACTGTGGGCGGTTAGGAAAGGCACATTACAATGAGAGATTCATCAGAGCTGAACCAGCAGAGTTTTCTTCCCAGACTCTTACAACCCTCAGGTTTTATGGTTTGAGTTAAGTTACTTGGTCCATATTGCACACCCTGTTAAAATTACCGGGCCAGGATTTTAAGCATCCTTAATAAGATGTCCAACCAACAGCCAATGCACAGCAGATTTACAAGGCTACATAACAGATCCGTATGTGGAAGGCTACATAACAGATGTGTCTCAGCCCCTGCTTGACGTTCTGTGTTGTCAGTGTCTGACTTCAGTATAGCAAAAAGGCTACACTATGCAGCTCAGTGACTGAGAATTGGTTGCTGCAGTTTGTTTGTGAGATGGAAGTGCAGGCTTATTGTCTGACGCTCATCCCTCTCTGTCCCTCAGCTCCTGGACTCTCCCTTTCCTCTGTTAACAAACAGAGGGACAATGTTGTGGGACAAACTGTGCTGGCTACTGGCCCTGCTGGCCTTATCGTCCGGGGCGCTGCCCGCCTCCAACGAGCCCCTCTCTGCTCCCAGGATCTTCCTGTCCTTCAAAGGTAAGGCACTCAAAATACTTGCTGTGTCTGTGACCCACTGTTTAGTTCTGTGTTTCTCTACAGACATGTACATCACCACTTCTGGTCGCTTCTGTCGTCAGTCTTTTATGTCTTGGTTTTGTTGTGGGTAAACTATTGGCACTAGCTGAATTCAGGGCTTGGCAGGCCTGTGTATTCCTTTACTGCCTAACAGAGAGTTTGATTGTGTGTCGGTGTGAGAGAGGCGTGATGAGAGGGATGAGGAGATGTGCTGCTGATTATCCTGACTATTCAGGACCAAAGAATATGTCTTAATTTAACCGCCTGGCTGCCATTAGTTCCCCAAACAGGCCTTTGTGCGACCTCGACTCCCTTCTTAAATCAAGTCAGATTTAACACTTGGCTGGGCACACACTCAGGGCGCAGATCCAGCATGTTATGAATGTTTGCCAGTGCCACATGAGACCCTGTGTGTGTTGAACTGTCCTGTTAAAATAGGTCTCAGCGGTGCAGTCTCTTGTGCTTTGTCATTCCAGCACTGGCGTAGCCATCATGTCCATGTAAAGCTCTCAAGGTTTTATAGTACCTCTGCCTCTGAAGAAGACTTTGATAAGCATCTGTCATGAGGTCACCACATTTCAGATCTTCACTCTGTGCCCAGTTTGAACAGTTAGGAACACTAAATGGGAACTGAAGGTTTCTCTGCAAACCATGGCATTGAACTGTGGAGTTGTGGAAAATCATGTTTTTTTTTTTTTAATCTATGATCTGTCATTTGTTTCTAGTCAAATCTAGCTTGTCCTGGAATAGCAGAAATAATGTTTAATATGTTTGTTATAACTTCATGTCGTGGTCTTTTGCTAAACTAATTAAAAAAAAGATTTACCCGTTTCCAGTTTCTCTCTGTCAGATATTTTGCTTACCTGTTTGTTTCCTCTCTCACCACCCCAAGTCTATTTCTCTGTCTCTAATCAAGTTGGATTTCACCCTCCGCTGGTGAACTCGAGTTCATTTATTTTCTACTTCTTTTAATTGAGTTCCTTTTTGTTTTTAATTAGTTTTGGAGGTTACTTTATGCTTCACAGAGCAACGTCAGATAGCTGGAGACTGGAAATGCCCCCTTAGCTGTTCATTCCCTAATTGTATTGGTTTTGCACCATACTGCTGGGAATAGCTCCGTAATGTGTTTTTCTTCATTTTTTATGTGCCAGTGTACTTAACCAAATAATTGGCTTTAGGTTTCATGATATGCGTCTAGTGTTGGCATACAGATCTGTTGTAATAAGCGCCTTCTGATAACATAAATCCGAGCTCATTTTTAATAAGCATTTCAATTTTGATTATTAAACAAAACAAGAGATGAGCTACACATGTAGTATTAATGTAGGTATTAACTGTAGCAGCTAATATAACCTTTTTTCCCCCACTGTTGAGTTTGCTTCTGTCTGGGACCTAGCTTCACATGTTTATCCACAAAGGTTACACAGTATCACTTCCCACTGATTATTTACATTTTATACTGTTGGTAGAGAAGATGTTGCTGCTTTTGGCTGCAGTCCAAAACACTTTGTCTTTGCTTTTCAAATTGTTGCACTCTGTCAAAGCAACAGACAACGGGTTATACACACACATAAAATACACACACATTTCTCTGAAGAAAAATTAGAATATCTTGTATGAAATATAGAGTATACAGTATTAGTTCTGCATTTCAGTGTGACCATCTGTTATAAACATCTTGAACTAAACACTTTCCTTGAATTTCCATTCTACATACACTGTCTTTTATTAATCACTACGTTTCAGTTGTGTCTGTTTTGTACTCTTTGTACAGTTTTCCTGGAACTCTGCATAACTGAAAGCTAAAGGATTTTCCTGCATAAAAGCCTGAACAAATCAGATCACATGTAACATCACAGTGACATAGCAGCTTAAGTTTAATTGCTGAAGAAAATCCTGCCCACTTGTTTTTGGCTCCAACTTTATTACTTGAACTAGTCATTATTTTTCAATTTATGTACATATGTTTCTATTAATATGAATTGTTTAATCATGGAATATTCTAGTGAATGTTATTAACTTGTAGTATGTTCATTCTTGTTCAACATTTAAGCTCCATGTCTGCAGGATCCCAAAATTAAAAAAACAAGATACCACCACATTACCAGCAGATTACTTAAAACTAAGGTTTACAAAGTAAACAACCTTAAGCAACCTACGCTGATAATTTTGTCAGTTGAGGTTCCCAAAGTAGCTACTGAGTGTATGTTGTGCAAGCTGAGTTTATTAACTGTGGTAAGGACCAAGGGAGCAAACAGACGCTAACAGCATAGGAATGTCCATTCAATGCACGTAGGATAGATCACCAACCCTGACTTACACACACATACATACATACATACAACACACACACACAAAACACAGGGCTGCAATGCATCACTCAAATTAAACATTGTGTTTTCCAAAAAAGTACAATTGAACAACATGCTATAGTTTGCTCTGTAACTTTTTAAAATAAATTATTAGATTAATTAAAAAGTGTAGTTCAAATAACCTAGTTGTTAGATGTACGGATGATATCCCATAAACAAGAGGTCACAGGTGTATTATCACTCATAAAAGACTGAACGAGGCTGGCTTAGATCAGCTGCTGAGAACTCCTATATTTACTTTTAAACAAGGTCTATAATCACGTGCTATTTTAGTGCGTGGAGCTTTGCGAGGTTGTGACCCTTCAAACAGAAGCCAGTCACACCAGAGGTTAACTGCCCTCAAACTGTGGGAGAATGGCACCATATTAACAAGTAATAGCTTGTTACGCTAATCCTCTGGCCCATTTGAAAGTGTTTAACTTTGTTTGTCTTTGGCCTCTTTAGTCCTTGTGGAACACCTGGGTGCAAGGTTAGCTCTGGGAAGAAAGCCAGACAAAGCCAGGCAGTCCTGTAATTCTCAGGGACAATCTTAAGGTTACTCCTTCCTCTGCACTTTCCCCGACAGTCTTTTTGTCCCACGTAATGCGTCGATGATTGTTACGCCTGAACAAAGACTTCACTATCGGCTCATCTCCCTCGACTGTTTTCAGGGTTAAGATCAGAAATTGCGAGATGTCCTCCACCTCTCTGAATAATTAGGAGCTGCTACTGAGTTTGAACTTTACAGCTTGATCCATACAACAATAGACTTCATCTAGATTATGTTCTATAGGCAGATTTATGTGTGTATATATAGTACATGAGAAAAGCCCTTTGTCTTCCTCAAGTTATATCCATGTGACATGTCTCTATGTAGGTGGTCTGTACTGCTGGTGTCCTTTTGCCTTCACTGGTGAAAGAGAAAGTATTTTAGTCATAACCACCTATGTCTTGCAATGAGATATTACACCTTTCTTCAGATTGTATGAAGGATACCAAAGCAACGTGTATCTCCTTGTACCTCGCCCAGCCTCCTCACTCCTTATTATATGTATAATTGTGACACTGGAGACAGAGCAAAGTGCCTCAGCCAGGCTTTGCTGCAATCATGTCTCAGCAATCAATGGGCTGCTGAAAGCTTATCCACATCTAACCTGTCTGCTAGCACATGACCCCTGGCTAGCCTGGATGGATCTTTAGTCTGAAGTTCAGACAAACCTGACAGACAAGGTGTTTGCCTGCAACAATCCCTCAGACATTAAAAAAAGAAGCAAACCTTAAGTCATTTAGACACACATCTCCTAGCTGCTTTGATAGCCTTGATCTATCTCCTTCAAACAAAGGCAAACAGGCTGTATGTAACCAGCTACTGTGATTGGCTAATCATTAGGAATTGCTTGTTATCATAACCCAGAAACCCTCTTGCTGTTTAGCTACAAAAGTAATGTCATTAATTAAGTCACATTACAGTGCATTATCTTACAATCATCATCAGAGATGTTAAACATTATGTGACATGCATTGCACAGCGGAACATCCTCAGCAGATTGCCTCAATGTAATCTTTAACTTATTGGTAATATACAATGATAATAATAATTATTCACAGCGTGAGGTGCTCATGGTTTTGCTTTTCCTAATTAATATTTATGTAGAATATAGAGGTGGTCAACATGCCCAAACGAGGAGGGAACAGAGACAGATTGTTTGTGGATTTATCTCCCACATAATGGTTTAAATGAGGATTGTTTTTGTAAATGGACTTTTATTTTATTTTTTTACTGTTCAGGATTTTTGAAAATAAAGAGAAAAGCAACAACAAGCAATGTCGGGGCCATGAAAGACAAGTAGTGTAATAAATTAAAGGTCCCATGGCATGTTGCTTTTTGGATGCCTTTATATAGGCCTTAGTGGTCCCTTAATATTGTATCTGAAGTCTCTTTCCCGATATTCAGCCTTGATGCAGAATTACAGCCACTAGAGCCAGTCCCACAATCAGCTTTCCTTAGTATGTGCCATTTCTGTGTCTGTAGCTATTGAGGAGGAGAGAGGGAGGGGGGGGCAAGGTGGAGGGTGGGGGTGTGGCCTTGACCAGCTGCCACTTTGCTTGTTTGAAAGCCATGATGTCTCTCTCTCATGGGTGGGCCAAATTCTCTGGGCGGGCAAAGCAGAGAAAGGGGAGGTAACCTTGCTCCCTATGACCTCATAAGGAGAAGATTCCAGATCGGCCCATCTGAGCTTTCATTTTCTCAAAGGCAGAGCAGGATACCCAGGGCTCGGTTTACACCTATTGCCATTTCTAGCCACTGGAGGACCATAGGCAGGCTGGGGGAATGCATATTAATGTTTAAACAACTTCATAACGTGACATTTACATGCCATGGGACCTTTTTAAAGCTTTAGAAAATAAATGACATACAGATGCAACATTTCTTCTAAACTGAATAATAAATAATGTGTTTATTTTTGAGAAACGAGCAGACCACAACAGCAATGCTGGTTTGCTAGCTTTTCCACCAAAGCAAATAAGCTTTTAGCCCTGGTTTAAGTCCATTGTGCTCCATTTGAACCACACACTCTCAGCATTAACTAATTCACATCCTACCAGCTGTGGTTGTTTACTTCTTTCCTAGCAGATAATCATCATCGGTACATGACGGTAACAAGTTTGTCACAGCCTTTTACTGTCCCTGTCCTATACGTGCATTAAAATTCTTAGAAATTATGGATGGCAGTCTTTTGGTCACATTGCTGCTCATGCGTACATACAGTACTTGGGTGCAGTTTGCTCTCTTGGTAAGCATCACATATGCAACATTGTACCTGTTGGCAAAGTAGTCCTAAGCTGCCTCCCTTCCCTATTATCTCCATTAGAGAATGTCAGGGCACTGCAAAATGTTTCCACAGAGTAATGTGTGGTGGCTGTTGCACGCAAGCCCGCAGCAATTATTACAATACTTTGCTACTTTCTCTCCAGAGATGCTGCTGGTGGGGGACGAAGAGGGGAGGGGGGTAGTGCATCCCAGCAACCTCTGCTCTGCAGGATACATGCTGTCAAACTATGATTATTCAGGAGAGAAAAACAGAAGGTGACAGCTCCAGTGCTAAATATAGTGTCCTTTCTGAGTCTGTTTCTTTCTCTTTTTATCTCCCTCTGCCTCGTCCTCCTCCTCCTCTGCCTTTACTCTACACTCACACCCTCTCTATTTGCTTGTTGATAAGAGGTTGGCAGTGTGAGGTAAGGAAAGAGAGCACCCAGTATGCCGCCCACCGCAGGAGCAAACTGTTTTATTACACTCAAAAGGCGGTGGGGTCTCTAAAGTGCCCAGACCTTCCTTGAGATGAAGGCACAACAGCGAGAGGGCAGGGGAATGCATAAAGGAGGAGTGGGTGGATACAGTATATGTGCAGAAAGGTTTTGCATACAAGCTAGGCTAATGTGAAGTAAGTGCAGTGCTAACTACGATTGCAGGCTTAAAAGGAAAAAATGTGTCAATATTGTGTAGCTCTTTTGAGTAATTTTCACTCAATTGCTGGCTCCCCACCCTGTAATGGTGTCACAGAGAGAATTACAAATACACATCACTACTCCCAGTGAAAAGCTCTAGATTGAAAACAGTTTGCTGAGATTTGAATATTTCTTCTGAGCTGACAAGCAGAGCCCGTGCCTAAGCACTTATTAATGCTAGAATCTCCCCCTGTGGTGATAAAAATGCACAACATCCAAATGAAACCGTAATCACTCTGCTATTTATTATTCCAGTCTTTAGGCATTTTAATCATAGATTTAATTATTTGTACTGGGGAGGAGCAGATCCACTCATCCAGCCTCCTCAGAATATGCTTGTCTTCTTCGGTGAGATGCGCTGAAGCACAATGCCGGAATATTTTTAATGCTCAAGGTAGTTTGACAACAGTGTAGAAGTTTGGTTCAGGACTGGAGCTGAAACTTTAACCTTTTATTTCGCAACAGTGTGGTGAAGACAATGGCATACTGTAATTAGCGCTGCACAATTAATCGCAATTTTATCGAAATCGCAATATGGACTAGTGCGATATCCAAATCTGCAGAGACGTCCCGGTCTACAAAACCTTTTCCTCATATCGTGCAATGTAATATTAGGGAGCTGCCAACAGATGACATGAGGTTTACTGTTGGTGCGAGTAACTCCCTAAGTTCTCTACATTCACATATTTCACTGTTTGCATTTTCATTTTTTTTCCTCTAATAACATCATCAGTGTTCCTCTAGTAGAAGCACAGAAGTCTGGAAAATGTACCAAACTAAAGGTTTATCATACAGTATGGCTTTCAATTTAAATTGTTTTCAACTTTGTTTATCAGAAATAATACTGCTACAGTACCCATGAGCATGAGTCAGTGTTGTTACAGAGAATAAAACACTTTGCCATAGTTGCTGATTATATCTGACATTGACGCAGAATCTAAAAATAAACTGATTTAAACTGCTGAATGTTTCATCAGGTTTCTGCAGACTATAATTGTTAGCTTTTACTTGCTATTAGTGTCTCGCATAACCAAATTTTGAACTTGCTCATAGCATGGTTCTAACTGAAACACTGGACCTAGTCCTTATCATGTACGCAGAGTTGCACCTTAAACTTTTTATCAAAGAACCAGACATTTTGGAATGTCCATCCAAGCCTTGAAATTGCTCCAACTAAACTCATTCCCCTAACAATGTCAATTGGGCCATTTACTTTAAAAACATTCACGTTGATAGTTTTCTGTTTTCTGTTTTTTTGGTAAATGATAGTTACTGTACATAGGGGATGCTTTGGCAGGTTCGATAAATAGCCCTTCCAGTTTGGTTGGGGGGGGAAAAGAAGAAAAAAAAACCAGGAGAAAAAAAAAACTTTTTCACACTATTTTGTTGTGTGTGTGTGTGTGTGTGTGTGTGTGTGTGTGTGTGTGTGTGTATTGTGTGTTGTGTGTGTGTGTGTGTGTGTGTGTGTGTGTGTGTGTGTGTGTGTGTGTGTGTGTGTGTGTGTGTATGTGTGTGCACATCCTGGTGGGTGTTTGTGAACATTGTGGTGTGTTTGTGTCTCTTGGTTTCCTGCTGCAGCCAATTTTTTTAGATCGAAATGTGGCAGACAGGATAAAAATAGTCAAAAGCAACAGTGGTACATCAGACCGATGTCATTTATTTGTCATGTTTGAGGAACTTGATTTGCTTGTGTAGTTAAAGTGATTAGTGGAGTCTTTGTAATTGTTTTATTTCTGGCTTTAGAGCACTTTACAGAGCCCATGATTCTAAAGGTGTCATTTTAATCATTATTAGAGGCAGATTATTATGCAGGCTGTGTTCATCCTCGCCACCTGCAGAAGAAGAGCACGAGGGCGACGAGGGGGGTGGAACAGGACGACAGTTGTGGTTAAAGCCAGAGTTAGAGAGCGAGCAATGGCTTTTACAAGATTCAAAGTGACAGAGAGGGATGGGAGAGAGTCTTAAAATTCATGTCAAGTCCATGTGGTTATGTCTGCATTGTTTGTGTGCATGCATGCGCTCACATGCTTGCAGAGCTTCTGTAAGGAGCTTTATGTGACACTGCTTTGGTTCGGTTGCCATAGCAGCGCCTACCTGTCACTCTTCACAAACCAAAGCGGGTTCAAATGATGTTTTCCACAGAGGAGAGGCGGGATGTAATCACAGCATTGTGCTTATTTCCCCTGATGTCTGCTGTCTCGTCTGCTCTCAGAAAATCCTGAAGTAAAGCATCGTGGAGGCTCCAAGGCTTGGTTAAGACAAACGAGAAAATAAATTTGCCAAAACAATAGACTTATAAGGCTGCAGTCTGGTCTTGTCAGAGTGTTGGGGAGGGTTGTGAGCGATTTAGTGAGCGAATAACTGAAGGATTGGTTTGTCTGTGCGGAGGCCTCACCCGACTGGCCGTGCTCTCCAGATGTGACCGAGGTGTGGGAGCAATCTGTGAGCAGCCCGGACTGGAATTAAGGAGACAGCGGGTCAAGGGCACCTCTCCACTTGTTTACTCAGACAGCTATCATTCATTATCATTTGTCTGTCAGTGGTGGGATCAGGTTACTGCAGTGCCATTGACCTCGTTTATATGGTGACTATTGTAAACAAAAACGTCTTGTGTTTTGTGAGTTTATATTCAGTGTTGCTTTAACACATATGAGGACCTCAGATCAACTTGTAAAGCTACGTTTGTTTGAGCTTAGGTGATTCTAATATCAATCAAAGTAAAACGTAGAAATGATTGTTGTTCTGTCTATATACAATAGTATAGTATACAGGGGAAGAAATCGAGTTCCTTCAGTGCTATGGTGTACACAAAAGATACAATAACAGATGTACAAAGACCGTTAAAGTGCAAATAATATCTGCAAGTACAGGTAATCCTTTAACTAACGAATCATTAAAATGATTATTCAGCATATCCTTTTACTGATAAATCAAAAATATTGACTAGAATCATTAATAATCATTAGTTGCAACCTTAATACATTTATAGTATAGTAGTGTTCTCATAGAGCACTGCATAATTGGCGGTTTTCGCAAAAACAATAAGTTGATAAGTTGCTTAGTTGGTCAATATTTTTGATAGTGTATTCATTGTTTCTCAAAGTGGTTTATCAAGCAAAACTCCAAGACATTTGCTGGTTCCAGCGCCTGCGATGTGATAACTAATTTGGATGTCATTGTGATTCAACAAAACCAGCTATTTTACGCTTTGAAGCATTTTTCATTCTTTTTTGACATTTTATAGACTGATGAATTGATTTATTTAAGAAATAATCAACAAATGAATCTATGATGACAATAAGTTTCAGTCCTGCTGGACAGGGAGTAGTCTCGCATTGCCAGACCTTCCTCCACAGCGCTGTGGAGCTTGTTGTGGTGGAACATGTGTACGTTCAAAGGTTGTTTTAGTCGTGCAGTCTCAAGCTGTCTCGATTTGCCCTGCAGATATCTGAGGAGCAGTTAACCATAGTCCTAATAAATCCAGCGGAGTTTAAAATTCCAACACATAGAAAATGTAAGGCAACGGACATCCAGCCAAAAAGAAGGACGTACGGAGGAATTTCCGGGGGCAGCGGAGCAATCCCGGAAGTGGAAGGTCGTGGATATAGACTAGACAGGGAGTAACTGTTGGAGGTAGAGAGGAAAAGGCAACTGTTTGGCCATCCTATTAGTGATAACACGTGTGTCTGACGTTACATTAGAGGAGAAAGGCTGGAGGAGAATTATCTGTGCAGCTATTGTGTCTAAGGAGATTTTCGGCAGCCCCATCTCATTAATGTTATCTGAATTTGACATGAGCGACTGCGTTCTTGTTCTCCTCCATGTGGACGCAAACTGACATGTTGAACTCGAGGAGCACATATTGTTCCAGCTCAGACATCATCCAGGAGGACGGGTAAGAGACAGAGAGGCAGAAGGACAGAGAGAGGCAGATAAGGAGTGCAAGTCTGTCAGGAAGATAGGGTGAGTGGAGGAAAATGGGAAGGGAGCAATAGAGCAGACTGCGACGTGGCTCTCTGAGAGTGCTAATGGACTACAGGGCATCAGTGTCAGGTTTGCTATCTCAGCCAGAGCGTGGATAGATGGAGGGATGTGAGAATGAGAAGGAGAAGAGGAGTGTGGGTGCGCAAAGGCATACTCAGGACAAATTGTGTGTCTGCTTCCCATTAGCGGTGTATGAGTGTCGGTTGAGATGGTTTACCTCAGCTGGAGACTGCATCGGACCACTCAGCTCCGTGCCAATGCCCCGGCAACAACCTCGCCCTCGCCTTGCAAGGTGCGATGTTAGAGTCAATGAAAAGTGCTGACTTTATTCACACTTACATATTGTCATACAGATTGTCGTAGAATAAGTGTTTTTTGGCACCTGGGAACATTTGGACTAAAGCCCAAAGTGCATTCTTAACCATACATCTATTCATCAACATTACAAAGTGATGTGGAGCCAAAGTACAAATATTTCTTTTTGCAGAGTGTTTATATGATCAAAGTAGCTTGCTCTGTGCCAGTTTGGCAATGTTTTACGGGAAGTGCTTCCTTTCAAAAATTAAAGGTTAAAGTTCTTTTTAGGCAGAAGCTGGGCAACCTCAAACACCCGCAACCTCATGAAATGTTTCAGATTTGGGAGATTTAGACTAATAGGCTATCAAGCCTCTCTGTGTGTACAATGTATGTTGGATGAAGACCAAGTAGCTGTCTATGTGATTATGGAAGAAATTAGGCCTGTGGTTGAGCCTGACCATGATCCTGTGGGCGGCTGCGTTAGTGGTGTCTCACTATTGGATTTAAAAAGCCAGAGCATTCCTCTTTCTCATCCTGCTCCTGTCAGAGTTGTATTTCATCTCTTAGCTTTAGCCCTCTCCGGCTTTCACACACTCTACATACCTTCTCTCTGCAGGATGCATAATTTGCGAAAACTGAGCACTCAGTCAGACGCTAACATCATTACAAAGCCCACGTTCAAGGTTTGAGATGTAAATGCTTTGTAAATAGCAAAGCCTCGCTTTTCAGATTGATCTCGCTTCAATCGGATTTATGTTCCCCATGTTCCATTAGCTGCTGTGGCTTCGGGCAAGTAATGCCTGAGTTTGAAGGTCGGGCCTCTGAGTGAGATCACCCCTGTGTGGGCAAGAACCCCCTGAACCCATCCCAGAGAAGAGCTCAGCTGAGGAGGAAAGGGCAGAATGTGGTGGAACATGAGGTTTCCGGGCCTTATTTTCTGGGTTCATGCACTGATGGGCTTCCTGATAATGTGCTGATTGTGGAAGGGAGGGGATGGCCTCTCATCCCTGATCATTGTGGTGGTTGCATTGACGTGATGCCAAGATTTTTTCCAGGCCTGCCCCGTTCACTCCTCTTTGCCTTCACGCTTTGTTAGTCAGCCCTGTTCTCAGGAACTCTTTCTAGGTGTCCCTAATGGTATGTTGGCAGTGTTGTCAATGGTATCTGTGCCATATGTGTGTGTCTGTGTGACTGCATACATATGTATGGATGAGAAATGGGAGCAAGGGCCTCCTATGTTGCTGTTGTTATTGTTGTTGTTGGTGTCGACGCCTCACTCATCCCCGTGAATGGACTGCTTGGTCTCAATAGAAGAGGGGCGTTTGTGTGGGCTGGGTCCATCATTCATTTACTTCATTCATGTCCCTGGGGAAGCGGAGGGGGAGTGGCATACAACACTGGCGCGGCCTTAACACTCAAAGCATCGCTTTCCGTCCTCTTCCTCCCTCTGCTCGCCCTCTCTGTCTGTCTCTCATCTTTCTCGTCTCTCACTTTTCCTCCTCTTGGCACAAATGCTGAAACAGTCATCGCTCAAAGCTTGGCTGTGATCCTGGGCTTTCATGTTCTGTAGGATTTCATGTTAGATGAATTGATGTTCTCCTCTGGACCATGTGCTCCGCTGCACTACAATGATGGAAAACCACAGACAGCCCCTCCGAGAGCTTATAGGAAGCAGCACCTCCTGGCACAAACACAGAGACACAAACTTTTTCCACGGCTGACAGATTGAGTTTTAATGTGGTCGACTCAGCTGAGAATCACATAGAGGAAACAAAAAGTGTCTTTTGGCATTGGGAAGATCTCCAACCTAAATGATGCTTTGTTCAAGTGTAATCGCATTTAGAAAGAATAAAAAGCCTTGAATTCATTAGTCTGTGGCTTTTGATTATACCGATGTCACTCGCATAAAAAATGGTTCACAGCGTGAAATGTAACTTTTCACCACCGTGGCCAGATTACTCTGTCCTATTAAACCATCCATGCATGATTAATTAGTAACAAACCATTGCAGTGAATTTTGAGCAAATTAGATCATGAAAACAACGGGAACTACACCGCTCTGCATTCTGTGGTGTTTAACAGGATTTGTCTGTGTCACTAAAAGCCATATTGTTTCTGTAGTTGCAAAGATATTTTTTATATGCAGAGTGCAATTGCTGTTGTAGTTTAACAAACTACCAATATATTCATTTCCCCGGCATCACTGCGCATCATTTGCAGTTAACTGGGTTTTGTTGCTAGTAGAGTTAAAGCTGTATCTCTAAACTAAGGTTGGGTGATATGTTAACGTTGTCCTGCCACCGTATGCCCAAACAACGAGTGATTACCGAGACTCGTGCAGGTGTGTGCAATTCTTAACTCAAAATATGCTGGCTCTTCACGCTGCTTTTCCCACACTGGCTCTCTTAAATTAAATAAGCAAAATAAAGTGACAAATTCCGCCCCCAAAAAACTGATGTACTCAGCCGATATATTTGTCCAATCACCCAACCCTACATGTAACTGCTCATAAAAACTTAATGTTTCATTGTTATATATAGGTACAACAAATGAATAGTGTGGAGTTGTTGGGAAGCTAGTTAGCTCTTTTATGTTACATCCAGTTTTGTGTCAAGGTCCCACATTGCTGTGTGTGATTCATTCTTTGATAATTCCACTCTGGGTAAGATAGACAATATGTTTCTCCAAAAGATGCATTGTTCCTTTAAAACTATTAAAAGGAGCAGTGGTTTGAAAAGGTTATCTCGCTCAATATCATACATTTTCTAATAAACAGAGATATATTTTCATCATTAATCCACAAAACTTTACCATAAACTATAAAGATAAGGGAGCAGCTGTGGAGATAACTTCTGGGTTTGTCTACCATAAAAATGCCATCATCAGACCACTGTTTTGTATCATGAGATGGACGGTCCTTGACACTTTCCTGTTGCAGTAAGATCCACCTGGCTCCTTCAGTTGAAATAAAAGCCATTCCACTGGATATCTTCTTTTTTTCTTGAAGGACATGATTGTGTGACGACCAAAAGACAATTTGTCAGCACTCCAAACTCTTTCTTGTGTGAATGTTGGGGATGATTCACTAGTTCTTCAGATGATCATAACCAGACTGCTGGAAAAGCTACAAGAGAAAATATGGCAAACTGCAAACAAACAAGCCCCAAGCAGAAAAAAAACGTGTCTTCTGTTCACATTTGATGAATGAAAAACAGATAACGAAGATAGAAGAAGGGTGTGTGACAGAGAGAGCGAGAAAGGCCACTCATAAAAGAAAAAAACATGTCTCTCTCTCCATTCCTGGTGTGGATCAGTTTGTTTTTGGTTGCCTTATCAGTGCAGAGCGGATGGCTAAGCACTGATTTATGACAAGGTATGACGGTGTAAGATAAGAGGGTTTTTAGCCTCCATGTGTCCGTGCAATCACTGGCCTCCTTCAACACTCCATGTGAGGATGGAAGGAGGGACTGTGACTAAGATTTCCCTCTGTCACGCATGTTACCTCCTAACGGATAAGACTCTTGCCTTACTCTGTGTTTTCTCTCATATCTTTTCATCTCTCTCTCATTCTCTAATCAAAACAGGTACTTGTCGAAATTGTCTGCATCTTCCACTTGGAAGTACAGACTTGTTGCTTTCAGTACAAGTGTGAGCCTAAAGTCAAATAGCCATGAATTGCTGGATCCTACTGTAAAAAATGGTTATGAGACACTACCACTATGGTTTTGAATGTGTTGCATCATGACTGTTCAACTGTTGGAATGGTAATTTCAACATTTCTCTGTCTATCTCCATTCGTGCACATACTCAATCTCACTGGGCAGAACTGCCAACAATAACATGCCAGAGATATCACAGCCATTTTCTGATTTAATGTTGGTATTTAGGTGCATAGCCTGTAATTTGAACAGGGGACAATATTATTTGCCCATTTCATGCCTGGTGTGAAGTAATTGCTGAGTAGTATTGACATTAATGGTTTACTAGAACCAGAGGCCTTGATTTGATTTGTTCAGGGCAGAAATGTTATCTTGCATTTTTTTTTTTTACTCTTTTTCTGCCTTTTCTTCAAGCCTTCTCAGTTTTGCAACTATAATTTGACTCCTTTGACTGAAAAACCTCACCATTCAACCCCACAATTCAAACTGGGAAACTTATCCTTATATGTATATATTAACTTCTTGCTAACTAGAACCATTCAAATATCCTCTCCCCACTGCCCCTAAGCAGCCACACTCTGCACACCGACCCCTATGGTCACGGGTGAGAAGAAGGTGGCAGGGTCACGGGGTAGGATGTCCCATCTGTCCATCAAACATGAAAGCAGCCAACTCAACAGGCGCTGGTGTTTTAAATGGGAGGGGTGAGAGCGTCACTCAGCCAAGGGAGTAAAAAGGCCATGGATTACACAGACAGACAGTAATCTATAGGTCTGTCAGCCTGTCAGTCAGCCTGACCTTTGGTGGCTTTGCTTTAATTGCAGGCTGGGATGAGAGAGTGGGGCCCGCGTTTAGCAGACAATTCACATTATCCATTTAAGTTGTAATGGCTGCCAACATGTTTCATCTTGAATGACTTTTTTTTTTTTGCTTTCAAAGCACATATTTAACCTATTGGAATGTAAATTGAAGTTTTAGCCTGTAATTGTTTTTCTGTGAAGCCCCCTCATTTTTGAGTGATGCAGGCCGTTCCTGCTGGTAAAGACCATGATATGCAAACATTCCTCTGGTCACATACTGAAGTCAGTGGTTCCTTTTTGGAGGATACTTGAACAAACTCCTATGCTGATGGTGGTCTAAGTTGACTGCTGCCCTGTGAGATTGGACTTTAATACCGCACCTGTTTGCTGTTTTCTGCAACTGTGTAATATACGTCTACCTTCACACCCCGGATAAGCCAAGCTATTACCTTGTCAAATTATCACAGAGCCCATCTGACCTAGAAACAAGACAGGTGGCATATGATGATGAATTGCAAAAGTAAAAACAACCCATGAAATATTTGGCATCTTGCAAAAGCTTGAAAATCAATGCAACAAGAATTCCAACTGCAGTCATTACGGGGGAGGAGGGTACTCTCTACCACCACCAATGTGTCGCACCCACCTGGATGATGCAGCCTTACGACGCCAGCCGCTAACCACACATCAGCCCAGTAGAGAGAGGGGAAACCAGAGCACCCGGAGAAAACCCACGCTGACCAGGGTTCAAACACGGTACCTTCTTGCTGTGAGGCCACAGTGCTAACCATTGGGCCACCGTGCTGCAATAGAATATGTTCCCAAACCCAACTATTTCCATGACAATGTTCAATAGCATTCCCACTGTCTGCATTCCTTTGTGCCATGTCTTCCCCCACTTCAGCCCCTTCTCATTTTGCTCCAACTCCCTCCATTCCCACTACCATCATCTCGCATCATACAGCCACTTTTCCACTTAGAAAAGATGAATGCCCTTGACTGACGGCCATCATGCCCACTTTGTTTTCTCCACTCCTCTGCTCCCATTTATGCCAAACAGACAGACAGACAGACAGACAGACAGACACACTACCAATGAACAAGTTAACATGGACTCTGTGTCACTCACAGCATCCAGTCAGCTTATTCTCACCAGTTGGTCTCCCTACGTTCTTTTATTTCCCACAACCCTCACCCAACTTTCCTGCTGTGTTTCATTGAGTGTTTAGATCAAATCTCTCTGTGTGTGTGCATGGGTCTTTTTTTGTGAGTGTATTGGTGTCAAATGTCATGCCTATGAAATATAATCCATTACTGTTAAAGGAGGCACATACAAAAGAGAGTTTTGATGAAAAGAGGCAGAGATGCAGTTCTTGAACACTTGACCATGAAACTCATTATGCCACTAAGAAATTACTAAAGGACCAACTCAAACACATACATATAAAGCTGCTGCTTTTCCTTTTGAAGGATTAAGTGATAGACGATACTTAGTATGAACAGAGCCAGTGTTGGGCCCAAGAAGTGAAACACTAACAAATAACATCTCACATTTGTGGGGCTCAAGCTGCTCTTACCCAGGCCAAAGAAAAAAAAACATAATATTATTTCTGGGCTTTTCCCAAGTAATAACAGCTCAGGAGTTACCTGTGATAACCTTTCAGGGAATATCTGTTTGTTTTATTGAGAATATATTTAAGAATTGTCCGAGTATGTTGCTGTTAAATTTATTTTTCTTACTGTAGGCAAGCTTGTGGTTGCAGAGCTTAAGAGACTGGAAAGGCAGAGTTTGTGCTCTGGGTGTGATTACCTTCAGAATTATTGCTGAGGTCAATGCTATATTGATCTGTTGGTTCACCGGTGCACAGTTGGACACTAATGGTATGGATTACTAGATGAATGTTATGTTTGATTTGTTTGAAAAGAACTTCTCTTTAGGGAGTGTGTTTTGACGAATATTGACCTTCTACGTTCATGTAAGTGTAAGAGACCGAACTAAATATTTATATTTTATTACCCTCATGTCATAAGCAAAATAATAAAAAATTTTACCTGATAATGGTGCTAGAAGGATAAACAGTTATTACAATTCTTCCTGAAGGGAACATGAATGTCTGAATGAAATTTGGGGGTAATCCATCCGATAGTTCTTGGGCCATTTCTCTAAAACCCACAAATGTGAACCTCATGTTGTGTTCATTTGTGAACCATAACTGTCTGCACAAAATGCTGTACCAATCCATCTAGTAGATCTTTAGATATATCACGGGGTAAGTGAAAGCTTTGACCTGGAGGTGGTATCAACCAAAGTTACTACGATTCATCCTCTGGTGACCATGAATGTCAGGACCAAATTTCATGGGAATCCATCTAATTGTCGTTGATATATCAAATTCAAAAAACTTTATTTTTCCTGTGAGGGAACTTCAACTTTATATCTCAGTCTTGATTAAAGTGGTGGACTAACCAACATACAGCCGGTCTTATGCATGCCTGTCTAAGTCTTTGTGGCAAAACTCCCACTCTCTGTTAACTGAGCACAAAGCCTGTCAGACAAATAAGCAGGTCTTCACTGCAGGCCCAGACTCCAACACCCCATCTGAGGATCTTGCCACGCTGCTCAACAACCAGCCGCCTGATTGTTGAACATTATTTGGTTGTCTCCTGCCTGTCATTTGGCATTAGTGCACGAGGCTCGGCCCGGGATCTGCACTGACGCGTACCTGGTTTGGGGTGACCCTGCCTTTGTCCCGCAGCCACGTTGGGTCAAGTGGATGTATGCAGCAGCAGAGCATGCAGTATTATGTCAACCGTGCAGAGGCAGATGGGCTTCTGGCACTCGCCCATTAGTAGCTTGTAGTATGATAACTCCACAGATGCTGGTGACCCCGGAGCTCAACTGGCTGACCTGGCTGGCCATTTGGGATCGAGGGCAGGTTTATATTCACATCACAAACCTCTAATTGTTCTCAAAAGTGCTCATTTCACAGCCAATATTGAATAAATGCACAGCATGCCTTGAGCTATGCAGCGCATTTAACAAAGGATACCACATTTTCCATCAGCACACTTAATCCAAATGCTCCAGCTGAGTTTATTGAATACATTTCTATCCAACTGTTTTAATGCATGTTTGCAAAAAAAAACATTTGGTCCTTTGGCTAAGGAAAAAAAAATTGTCTCTCTCTCCCGACTCTCCATGTGTCCTGTTAGTTGAAGACACGTACTACCAAACATCCTAAGTTCAGCTGTAGCCAGTGGCCTTTGTTGCTTGTCATCTTGTCGCTGTCTCCAGGGTAGCACAAAACTGCCACATGGTGTGTGTGGACAGAGGAGACAAAGTCATTCATTAAAATAACATAAATGCCATCTTAGCTGGGAAGCGGCAATGAAAGGCCAGACGTATTGCTCCTTGTTTGAATATGTCATTATGTCACATCCTCTTGAGTCATTTTGCACAACACTAGCTGATGGAACCACATGCATTTTATTTAGTCAACTTTTGAGAAATTTGCTTAAAACTTGCACAACATGTCGATGGAAGCATAACTGTTGAATCTCATTAGATGTGACTCTAAACAATTCATGTCTAACTCTTTCTTCATGCTGGAGCTAAATACTTTTAATGTGTGAAGCACAAGCCTGACAGTCATAGGAAAATACATCATCACCGAACACATTATGCACGCATTTCCCCTTTCACCCTGCTTCTTCCACCTGCAGCATGCTGGGTATTAAAGAAAGAAATGTGTGTTATCTCAATAGGTTGGTATGCAGACAGGGGCTAGTGGATGCTGGCAGGACCAGACAAGCTGAGGAAAAGAAAAGGTGTCAGAGGAAGCTGGGCGATTAAAAAAACGCAGTGTCTATTTGCACCCCCGGTACGAATAGCCTCGGCCACACAGCTGAGCTATTTACACCCTGTGACGTAACAACAAAAAAACGTTGCTCGCGTGCACCAAAATCATGGCGGACGTTCATCTTCCATGACCGCAGAAACTGGCATATTAGGGAAGTTTTGTCTCTAAAGTTTATAACAATTGAATTTCTAGCGGAAAATGGATACTACAGTTGCGCTTTCTGTCTTCAGTGAAAGCATACAACTGTTAGTTTGTTAGTTAGTACCTATTTTTTTGTATACAGTATGGTTACCTAGCAACCGAGGCTTGAAGAAACCAAGTGGTAAAAAGTTGTTCAACTTCCTGAAAGAACTGCTAGGTTGCCTTTGTACCAGGGGTGCAAATAGCCTCACCCTAAAAAAAATGGCATTAACCAGGCATAGAGAGGGAGATTTAAGATAGATGGGGATGTTATATATTTTTTGGAAGAGCTGCATGCGTGACAACATCTTAAAATAATCCGTACAATGTTCTGGATGGTGTGCAAGGCTGGCGGAAATGCTCAAACAATCTGAAGAGGTTGATGCAGGACCGGAAAGTGATGAATGATTGTTGAGGTATTTGTTTCCTCTTCACTCCTCACTAAGAGATAATTCTGTTTTATTTTGTAAAATAGAGGAAGCAGCATTTTGGTTATCTGACATTGGCCATCGCCTGCTGTAAATTGAAAATCATCCAAATAAATGGTTGATTGAAAAAGGGAAAAAAATATTGTTTAATAAAATAGAGCTTTGGTCTTAACTGCAGTCACAACTCCATATCAGACCTTATCTGGACTGCTTGGAGGATTGAACCCTTACACATAAAAGCACAGTGGTGTCTCTACTTATCTACAGTTTCCTCCACTCTATCGTCACCCTTATTGGGACCTGCATCACTGTCTGGAATAGGAAGTGCAATGCCTCAGACTGCAACTCATTAAAAAAAATAAGCTTTTGTTGCATGGCCTCCAGAACGGCACATACGTGCTTCTTGATTGGGACAGCATTTATCGGTGTCTTCCAAATTACTGTTGGGAAAATCAAACAGTTTTCTTACCTGAGACTGCCATGGTTAAGGTTAGGTAAGGTTTAGGCACAAAAAAAGACGTGCTTAGGCTAAGATAAAATTCTTGGTCATGGTTTAAATACATTGACTGTCGAAAGGAAACGATAATGAACAGCATTCTCTTGTGTCAAAGTCCAACATTTTGTTCATCCACCTCGACTGCCTCCCTCTGCATACTTTGTAGCTTTATAACAACATCTCATAACTGTCTTTACTTAGGGTCATAATTCCCATGGCTGGTTTTGTGGCATTTGCTGGTAAGATATTCTGTCCAGGGTGTCTACCATAAATGCTATATCAGCATTTCACTAGCACAACTATCACAGCTAACATCCCTCCCACCAAGCATTTGCCCACATTCAGGAAAAAGATTTTCAGAGCATCTTGAACCATTACCACCAGGTCACAGTTCTTTCCGAAAGCCAAAGAGTCCTCAACATTCCCCTTCATTATCATTTGAATTTGACTCTTAACAGGCTGGAGCTGAACAATTTCTTCTCCCCTACTAGCACCAAACTCTGCTGCTGTCTGTTGTATTTACAAAAATATAGAGCCAATAGTGAGCATTTTGCGTGTCTTATAGAATAGTGCTATTTGCTCATTTGACCTATAATACGTGTGGTGAAAATGTAGCACGTAGCTTTTTAAATGATGGTATGTGCAGTTTTTACATGTATATACGTGCCTTACTCCACTGTCTGGCCTTATTCCTCTTATGTTGGCAAAATGCACCTTCTCTAGGTGTATATATGACTTTTTTTTTACCAAAGCTCGCAGCGAAGCTCTGAACTCATTGTTTTGTCCGCTCGGGACATCTACTCAGTTATTAAACATTCCTGTGTGCAATCGCTCCAGCGTGCAGTGGGGATGTTCTGGGTTTCCCATGGCTTTTCCTGAACCGCTAAATGGGCTTGCTTTCAGGTTGCCTTCAGGGCTCCTCTCCGGGACTTTGCTCTCCAGTTTTCTAATGCTCTCTCCTCCCTCTTATTTTTCTCAAAGAATATAGCGGAGTCTCAGTCCTGGACTGGAGAGTGGAACACCCAAAGAGGGTGGGGGGGGCCGGCTGTTGAACCAAGCGGACTGTACAATGGACACTCTGCTAAATGTCTCTCAAAACCCCTCCAACCCCCCCTTCCCCCCAAAATGACCCTTAATTACCAGAAGCGAGGGCATAAACTTATGTTTGTTCACCTATTATTCTGAGATTAAAAATCAGTGGGATGAGAACTGATATATCGACGTCTTTGGCTCAAGAGCTATGCAAATTTTAACTCTTCCAATTGAATAGAGGATTAGGAGAAATCCATATATAAGAATGAACAGACTCATGTGAGAGCATTGTGCATCTGGGTGTGTGTGTGTTGGTGCAGCTGAAAAAGAGGGAGAGTATTTGTTCTGAGTGCCAGGTCAGAGGTCAGCCAGGGAGGGAAGGGTTTTTCACTCATTCACACCAGCGCTGTCCCATTATTCAGCCCTTTCCATAATCCCTCTAACCCGAGTTGTCACCGCTGACCACTGCTGCTGCCCCGACCAGCCTGCTGCAAGCGACAGCACAGCTACAACAACAAACACAGCTTCATCATCATTACAGCGGCTTGCAGCATCTGCGTCACCCCAATCCCACACTCACAAACACTTGTGCATACAACGGCCAGCCTCGGGCCAGACAGAGCCTTGGGATGGAGCATTTTATAAACAAAAGTAAGAAGCCAACCAGTGTTTCATCATCTCCAAAATCCAGAGATTAGTGTTGTAAGGGAAGACAGTCAGACAGTCAGACCTGCACACTGATTTTCTGAAAGGCTTGGCTTTATAGTATTTACTGATCAGCATCAATATGGATTTGTAATTTTTCTTGCCACCTCGAGTTTTTTTCTGTGAAATGTAAAGGTTTCATGCTGCTTGAATGTATCCCACTATACTTATGTCTGTGTAACCAAGCAGAAAACATGAATATAAAAACTAGATAAAAGGTGTTTTGTCACTTTGTGAAGCAGCAACAGTATAGCACCATATCTCAATTTAATTGTACTTGCTATTTTTTAAAACAGCTACAACAGTGTTCTTCCCCCCTATAAAACATTACTTAAGAGGTGCATTTTTCCAATGTCATCCTCTCCTCAAACCATCCCACCCCAGTATCCCCAGTATCATGACCACCCTCCTCTCTCCTGACCCATGATGCAGCAGGCACCCTGCCTGACCCCCCCAGAGATAATCCGGATTATGCTGAAGTGTGTAAGGAGGCCAGAGAAGAGCTTTCACCCCAAACCCCTCCTGTCCTTTAACCTTTCACCTGCAGCCCTGCAGGGCTGTGGGGGGCAGCTGTCTGTGGCAGTTTGTGTTAGGGGAGAAGAAATGGTAGTTATTATATGAGACACCTCAGGCTTTTAGTAGTCACAATGCATTGGTTTGGTTAGGTCTTTACTGAATGTATATCTAAAGAAACTATAAAAAAAAATATGAGTTTTTCATCATTTTTCACTAACCGTTATATATGTTTCTTGACTGGAAAATGAAGAATAATTATTTATTATAGTCCATCCTTTTGTGTAATAGGTGTCAGATTTGGAATTACATGCATAGTATTACCTCTCTCTGCATGTAATCCCACTGTATTCACTTTTGATGACTACATATACAGTATAACATACATTTAATGATTGGTTTTGCAGACCAGACACAGTCAGAAAGGGAAACTAAATGACCTTTCATGTCAGTTGATGTATTCCTGCTTTACTCCCTCATGCTTTAATTAACCTTTCCTGTCATGTAAAACAGCAGAAATAGATTTGTTATAATCTCTCATTGCCACTTGGGAAGCAAACTCACAAATCAATCTTTCTCTGCTCTTGATTTGTGCTGTGGAAGACAGGTGTCCCTGATTTGATGTGAGGATCAGAGAGCTCTACTTCTATTTCTATGTAAACACACACACACACACACACAGTGTGTCAGTGGCAAATGAGCGTGAAGAGCATCTGAGTGACAGCATCCGGAAGCTTAGAGATAAGACTTAATCTGGTGCCAATTATTTGTCCTTGACAGGCACAGGTAAGCAGCAATCAGCTCCCGTGACATGTGTTCTCAGTCAATAGTCCTGGCCCCAGTGGGTGGTGAGATGCTGATTATGAGGTGCTGAACGGAGGCAAACACAAAGCTGTGACAGGTTGGGCTGATAAGGCTTCCCACTGCTTTTCAGCCTCTCTGATATCAGCAATGACCTCTCCGTCCTGTGCGCTTACACTTACAAAGATACACTAGCATCAGACACTCAGTATGCACTTGGGATTTGCACTGAACACACCCATACTTTCAATCTTTGATTGTATTCACAATACACTGATGGATCCAAAAGTCCTCATACCTAAAAAACCAAGGTAAGGTCTGCTTGGGTTTAGACAACTTTACCTTCTTGGATATGGTATAGAGAAGTATTGTGATTATGGTTAAAGTAATACTTTCATATTTTGGGAAAATATGCTTATTGACTTTCTTGCCAAGAGTTAGATGAGAAGATCAATACCACTCTGTCTGTGCGTTGTGGCATGGAGATAGTCCGGAAGCCTATTGGCTTAGCTTAGTATAACAGGAGCCAGAAACGGCTAGTCTGCCTCTGTCCAAAGTTAAAAATACGCCTACTAACACCTCTAAAGCACACACGTACAGATTACACAAATGATACAGTATATAATATTTAACAATGAGTTAATTAGTGAGCTTTAGAGGTGCTTGTAGGTGTATTTTTTAACTTTTGAAGAGATCCAGGCTCATCTGTTTCCCCCTGCTTCCAATCATTAAGTTAATTTAGCTCCATACTTAATGTACAGACATGAGAGTGGTATTGATCTTCTAGTCTAAGTCTTAGCAAAAACAAGTGAAATAAGCATGTTTACCAAAATGTTGAACTATTTCTTCAAGATTTAGAAAACATTGCCATCATGGTTAAAAGAAACCAGGTTTGACTGATAGTAGGAGATCAAATGAAAACGTAGTCAACTATGTCAAAGTAATAATATAATGTTACCTGTGCATTTGCCTATGGACAAATAATAGTCATTACTTGAACCATGAGGTTAATTGTTGAGGTAATTTAATTCTTTATTCTGTTGAGGACAGTGCTGGTATGTAAGCTGTGTGCGTCCTTCACTTGACGAAGAAAATCCACATAGGGACATATCCCTGCACGCATGGCTGCAGACAAGTTGCAGCAAGGTGGGGCCACACCTCTACTTTATGAGAATGTGAACATGAGTAGATTGTGGAATTCAGACAACATGCCGGGGATGCCTGGGCAGGTATGTGGGTTTTTCTGCAGCCTGTTTCCTCAGAACCCCCTTCTCTTTTACCCGTAACACACACACACACACACACACACACACACACACACACACACACACACACACACACACACACTCTGACGGAAAAGAAGGAGATCTGTAAGGCTGATAGTGGCATGAAAAGAAGTGGCAGCGGTGTCTGAGCACTGCGTCTTTCGACATCTCCTTACAGATTCAATACAGTGGTCGCTTATGTTCCTCTGAGGGCGACCCATGTAAACACCGCCAAGGTACAACTCTTGGCCGAAAGGCTACATACCTTGGCTGCAGAACAAAGCAGAGAGTGACCACAGTGCAGAGGGATCACATCAACAGGTGGACAGACTACAGGCTCAGATTTCCAGCAGATGTCGTTCATATGGGCAGTGGAAGGAACAGATTGGGTTTTACCCAACAAAAAAGAACTTCAACAAAACAAAGGCAATTCCACACGCACATAAAAAGACAGAGAAGATAATTTAGCTCTGTCGGTCTGGTAGTAATTACAAAGACCTTGCTGGGAAACCCGTTGCTATACATCAGATCATGTGGTCTTTGGAGACAGACACTTGTAGCCTATCATTGCTGAATTCACCAGCTGGTTATAAATTCAACCGTTTAACACCGTGTCAAGGCTGTGTTTCATTTTATAACATTTTTCTTGGCTTCAGAGGCATGCCCAATTTAGGCTGAGCTGTAACACACAGGAATGCTTCTGAGAACATCAATTTGTGCTGACAATAGAGCATATGAGCGCTTTGAGGTGGACTGTTATGCCTTACTCCTTATCTCGCCACAGGCATTATTTCAAAGAAAATGTGTTTTAGCATGTCTCGTCTCACAAAGATGTGGCATTTCCCCTGAGTGCAAGTTTGCCACTATATCATCACAGATTAAAATGGTAAAATGAATAGAGTTAATGTACAGTATAACTATAATAGACTCATTGTATTTTAGCTGAAGGGACATGTCTTTTATGTAGGCTTTTAATGCGCTTTGGAATGAGTCCCATGCGCTTCCCCCCATTATGTCCCATGCATTATCCTCTCATACAATGCAATTTTATAAAGTATGGTGCTGCATATAAAAAAGGGTGCTGTGATGAAGCTAAGCATGCGTATACACGCATCACCCACTGAATGTTTTTACGCTTTGGCCAGTCTTTGCTCTTTAGATTAACAGTACATTACAATTAGTTATCATGAGAGATAAGCAGACGTCTATGAAAGGATTTCTTTCCTTTTGATGTTGGCCTAATTTTCGTCAAACCCAGCCAAACATTTTTTCCATTGTGTCCGTGGTCTATCAATAGCAGTTAGATTTGGACAAATTAGGCAAGAATAGTGTGTTTTAATGTGGTTGTTGAATGATTAACAGTTGGAAAAACCACAAGTATATAATTATAATATATAATTGTCATGCAAATTTACAGAAACAAGATCATTATTTTATTTTAAAAGTTTCACATAGTTTAAATTACAATAGTATTTTATTATTTTTTGTTTAATTTTGTTGCCAAGAGAGTTTTTATCAGGTAATATCATTACTACAGTATCATTTCCCAAATTAAAAAATTTGTTAGCATTAGAGTATAAAGAATTGAGTTTGGACCTGCTGTGGTTTTTGTTTTTTTCATGAAATGTGGATCATTCAAGTCATCTTTGCCAGACTGAAATTAGGTCTGCTCCAAAAGTGATAGATATGGATCCAGTGATCCTGAACGGACGACCGAGACTAGAGGAGAGAGAGAAAGCTGACAGGCTGTCAGACACTCAAAGTCAGTCACTGCTAACTGCTAATGTGATTTTTATTTGTAACGTAGTAGGTTATCTGTCTGCCTGTCTAGCCTGTCTCGTCTGTCTGTCTCTGCACTCTCATTGAACTTTTCGGTGACCTAACCACTGTCAGACTTGTGACAGCCAGCAGGCTCCCATTCAGATGCCCCTGAGTGTGATTCTGAGTGCAGAGGTGATAAATGTGGGATGTCAGCTGGTGACATCTGGTGTCCCTGAAGCTCCAGTATCGTTGGACCGCTGGGCCTGCCAGAGCAGCTAGCTGAGTGTGTGTAGTTGACAAGCAGACAAGGAAATGTACTGTTTTAGGTGTGTGTGTGTGTGTGTGTGTGTGTGTGTGTGTGTGTGTGTGTGTGTGTGTGTGTGTGTGTGTGTGTGTGTGTGTGTGTGTGTGTGTGTGTGTGTGTGTGTGTGTGTGCTTTTTTTGCATGAGTATAGATGTTTAAAGTAGGACATCCAGTGGGGCTGTGATTCATCATGATGTTGCTGTCACCGCCTGCACCCATGTCCTACTTTACTGTACTTAATGCATGTGCTCCTCTGATCTCTGAAATTCACGCAACACAAACATCAGTAACTAATTTCATTTCAAATTGGCTTTGAATCTAGCCTGGGAAAACTACGGTGGCCGGGAAGTGCAATGCAACATTACAAAGAATGAAACACTTTTACATTTTGGAAAACAAATTTACATTTTGGAAAACAAAATAACATTTTAGAAAACAAATTTACATTTTGGAAAACAAAATAACATTTTAGAAAACAAATTTACATTTTAGAAAACAAATTTACATTTTGGAAAACAAATTTACATTTTGGAAAACAAAATAACATTTTGGAAAACAAAATAACATTTTAGAAAACAAATTTACATTTTGGAAAACAAAATAACATTTTAGAAAACAAATTTACATTTTGGAAAACAAAATAACATTTTCGAAAACAAATTTACATTTTAGAAAACAAATTTACATTTTGGAAAACAAAATAACATTTTAGAAAACAAATTTACATTTTCGAAAACAAATTAACAAGATGCAAAACACTTTTACCAGTCCCGAAACAAATTTACAAATGACAGATTCTTCACGGAAAGGGAATGTACCACATACCGGAAGTGATGAGGTTTTGTATACATGTCGCCTTGACTACGGCAGTTATGGATCGAATGCGTCAATAGAGCCGCCATCTTGGAACAGGGGAGGCACTGCCTTATATACTGTCTATGGGCCGTCCTTAATGCATCAGCGTCAATGTAGGCAAAGGTCTAACGGAAATAAAATCACTATAAATCGTCAAAATCTCATGCGATGTTCTTGTTTTTTAAACAAAAAGACAAAGAGACTAATTAATGTGTTAATACAAAGAATATTTATTATAATCAGTTCACAGATATGAGTACAAACGGAAACTTCACCCTTCTGAACTAAGAGGTTCTGCTTCAAAGTGAAGTTTAAACAGACTGAAATGTCCAGGCTCACTCCCCACTAATGATTCATTTATTTCTGCATGTATTTATTTATTTAACGAGACTTTAAGTCGGTTTCGTCGTCCACAGTCCGAGTCCCGCCAGACTCCCTTTAGGAAACCTGTGATTTAAACTTCCGCAGGCTGTGACAGTCCGCTGCCCGTTTAGTCCTGGATCTGATTCTCCCGGGCTTCCCTTCCCTCCAGCGGGCCCAGCAATACGGCCTGGGTCTCCAGCTGCGTGGTGTCGGTTTTGGCTCCCCGGAATGGGCAGTGAGCTCCAGGTCCTGCAGCTGCAGACGGACTCAGCTGCCCCCTGCTGTAGCTCCGATCCGCCGCGGCTGTCGATACGTTCCCCTGTTTTTCCAATGTTTCCGTCAGGTCGCGTGTCATATAAAAACTCCAAACACCGACCACACGTAAAGTCACCATAAACTTCATTCACGCCATATACTCACTCACAACAACACAAATTGACTGCGCGCCACCAACACCTCATCACTTCCGGTATGTGGTACATTCCCTTTCCGTGAAGAATCTGTCATTTGTAAATTTGTTTCGGACTGGTAAAAGTGTTTTGCATCTTGTTAATTTGTTTTCTAAAATGTAAATTTGTTTTCGAAAATGTAAATTTGTTTTCGAAAATGTAAATTTGTTTTCTAAAATGTTATTTTGTTTTCCAAAATGTAAATTTGTTTTCTAAAACGTAAATTTGTTTTCGAAAATGTTATTTTGTTTTCCAAAATGTTATTTTGTTTTCCAAAATGTAAATTTGTTTTCTAAAACGTAAATTTGTTTTCGAAAATGTTATTTTGTTTTCCAAAATGTAAATTTGTTTTCTAAAACGTAAATTTGTTTTCGAAAATGTTATTTTGTTTTCCAAAATGTAAATTTGTTTTCTAAAATGTTATTTTGTTTTCCAAAATGTAAATTTGTTTTCTAAAATGTTATTTTGTTTTCCAAAATGTAAATTTGTTTTCCAAAATGTAAATTTGTTTTCCAAAATGTAAATTTGTCTCGAGCTTTGTAAAAGTGTTTCATTCTTTGTAATGTTGCATTGCACTTCCCGGCCACCGTAGAAAACCCTGACGAACTTCCGGCAAATTTGAGATTTGCTCTGCAAGTCACTCTGGCCAAGAGCCCATTCAATCCCATTTCCAATTTTTCCAAATCGAGGCACCAATCACAACCGTTGAGGCAGGCTTTACACGATGACGATAGCGCAGCGACGGCGAGCAGCTTTTTGTTTACATTCAACATGACGGCCACCGAAGCGCAGCAACCTGTTGATGCCGCTGTAGCTGCTACGTCACCCGGATCGTTGGTCTGATTGGTTGAAGGACTATCCAGTTGCGCCCAGAGGCATTTGAGCGGCATCCTTTGGAAATGGGCTGTGAATGAATTTTGCCCAGACCCACTATCAGTTACAACTGAGAAGGGTCTGGTGTCAACCAGGCTACTTTGAATCATTCATTTGTATAGATTGTACAAAATTCTCAAAAACAATACCCTGATATATTCATATCACCACATGTGATTCCACTGAATGTCCATAAACACCCAGGCCTCCTATAATTCAGTGTCCATGAGAGGGGAAGTGAGAATGAAAGCATGTGTGTGTGTTTGGAGGCATCTTACGACAATTACACGGGTGACAGCCATGTCTATTCCTATTTACTACCTTATCCAACCCACTGCGTGCCGTGATGCTGCAGCGTGACTACAGCATTTCACAGTTCCTGAAAGAGCTCAGAACACCAGCAGCTGAGAAGCTTTCTGGCAAAGGATTCATGTCAGTATTTCAAAATGTCTTGTGCAGGTGGAAAACATCATGTTGCCTTTTATTCCCAGTAAAGTAACAAGACGTTCTGCTTCCTCTTAGTCAAGAAAAGCTGTTTTAGGGAGTCTTTCTCAGCATCAGAGAGTCTCTCTACGTTTACACGTGGCCGGCTATTTTCATAAATGGACATTTCAACCTCTTCGTTTTCAAAAATAACCTTGTGCACAGCTGTCAGTTTTCAGAAAAGTGTTCGTTTACATGTACCCGTGTATATATGCCATCAATGCCGTCAAGAGCAAGCCAAACCTGTAGGTGGCAGCGTAATGAGAAGCTCAAGCCCACGTTAGCCAATCACAATCCCGAAAATAGCAACAACGGCAACAAATCACTTCCTCTCTCTTCTCTTCCTCACTTTCTCGGCTGCCTAAACCTCCGTTTGTCTCAGTTTACATGCAAACGTGCAAATGAAGTTTTCCAAAATCTCCACTCTGGCCGGAGTTTTTAGAAAGAATCGTTTTCAGAGGCAAATTCTCCGTTTGCGTGTAAACGAAGGAAAATGTCTTTGTTTTTCAAAATAACCATGTACGTGTAAACGGGGTATCAGACTTGGCTGAGGAGAACAGTAGGGGCGTTTGTCTGATCTCATTAAAATGGAACATGAACAGGTCCTCTATCTGGTCCTCTAGTTGTCTCTGCAAATAGAACAGCACGAGTGCAGGCTCCACTTTCCCAAGCTTAGTTTTGAAAAAGAGCAAGAGAAACAGAGAGACCTCCTATCAGATTCTCTAACAGCTCGGGAGGTAATGGGAGGACCGGGAGAAAAAGCTGCTTTCCATACACCAGATCTCCACTTATCTCCCCTCACACCCCGAGTGTAACTTAAACTCACACTCCAGCGATCTGCCCTGAGCAGTATGTAAGCCGTTTGAGAAAAGTTTCACGTTAGAATAGTTTTAACAGTGATATGGAAGAAAGGATGCGTCAATGTTATGTATGATATGGTGTGAGACTAAGCCCTGGAGTGGTCAGCATCTTCTCTGCTGACGCTGAAAATGAGAATTAACAAGAGGAGATTATAGTGAAGGCCATCATCTCCACTTAAAAAAGGTGAAGGAAAGCCAGGGTCAGACTGCCAGGTCCTGAACATGATCTGTCATTTGGCTTTTTCTAATGGAAGCCATGTTATGTGATGCATCTCAGGATACCAATAGCAATGAAGCATAGAGTGAAAAAAGAAAGAGAAAAAAAAACAGCACAGGCCAAAATGAATGGTCATGTTTTCTTGACACCTTAATGCTGCCATAAATCAGTGTATTGTTTGTCTGTTACCATTCAGTTCTGACTCTTGTGAGAGTTACTGTATGCCTCTTGCTTTTGTCAAAACTGCCATAACCAGATTTAGCCTGTCCATCACCCCATAATGGCAGGATGTAATTGTAGTACTGGATGGGAAAAAAAGAACAAACAGCTTCTGGAAACTAATTTAGGAAAGTCTAAGGGAAGATTCGGCGCACCATTTGCATACTTTAATGACATCAGCATTTGCATACCGTTTGTGTGTGCGCGTGTGGTTTAGATTTGTAAAGTAAATAGAGAGAAGATCACCTCTTAAGTACAGAAAGAATGAAATGACTTTGGCAAACCAAAGGGCATCTCTGTGCCAAAAATGAGCAGCCTACACACTTCTCTTGTGACTATGTCTGTGGTTTGTGTTTCCCAATTGTATTTTATGTTTTTCTGCTACAGTATAATAGGCACACCTTAAAGAAAAAAAACATTTATTTCTCAATTTTTTTGCCTCTTATAGAGTTAAAGTCTACCGGCACCGCTCACCACTTCTCCTTTTTGCTGAACTCGACTGACTATCGGATCCTTCGCATGGATGAGGACCACGACCGCATGTATGTGGGCAGCAAAGATTATATCCTCTCTCTGGACCTGCACGACATCAACAAGGAGCCGCTCATAGTAAGAAATGTCCCACAAACAACAATCCTCGCTGAGCTCTCTCAGGTTTACATCTAACCAACTAGTTGATGTCTCCCTGTCAGATCCACTGGCCTGTTGCCCTCCAGAGGAAGACTGAATGTGTCCTGTCAGGGAAAGACACCAATGTAAGTATTCAAATAGCGTGATATTAAATTAAAAGGAGTGCTGTTCATTAGTTTTTTAATTAATCAGTCCATTACCAACAATTTTGATAATGTTTATTAAGCAAAAATGGCAAACATTTCGCTCAAAGGTGTTTTAAGCCTCCAATGTCGCCTTCCAAGCAGCTAACCCTAACCTTAACCTTAAACATAACCATTGCCGCGCTGCCTGGAAGGCGACGTTGGGGGCTTAAAACCCCAAACATTTCCTGGTTCCTGCTTCTTTAAATATAATGATTTACTGCTTCTATTTTCTTTAAAATTATTGTAAATCATTTATATTTGAGATTTTAGACTGCTGGTCAGATAAAATGAACATTTTAAAAATGTCACATGGGGCTCTAGGAGATTGTGCTCACTTTTTTACTAAACTTACATTTTACGGACTAAATGATTCATCAACAAAAACAAAAAAACATTGGACAGATTAATGAATAAAAAAAAAAAGCAATCATGAGTTGCAGCTCTAATTTGCCGATCATGCACACAGCTCTAAACCGTCTTCACTTTTGAGCTGCTGCACATTTAAACAGTCATCACTAAACATCATTTTATCTGGTGATACATCTGTGTAAAAATCACGAGTGTGTTTTCAACGTGTCTTTTTGGCGCCACTTAAGATTTGGATGTGGCACCGGGGTCAGTGGAGGACGCGTCCCGCTCCGTCCAGCGTGTGACTGTCTCTGCATCCCTGATTGCTGATTGCATACAGCTGCCACCAATTAAGCTCCAGCAGGAACTTGGAACGTGCGACATTCAGTCGCTTCCGTTGAGAGCTGAAAACCTATCTCGTACATATTACAGATATTTCAAATTCATTTTTTTTCACATCTAATTTAATCGAATTTTCTTTTTTGCACAATAATTACCCTGTACCCTGTGTTGTCCAGGCAGGCAGACTAAATGAATCAGCCACTGGAAGCTACAGGCCTGTCTGAAGTGTTAACACGATTTACACGTTCAAACACAGCCACCGCCGGTGCAGCCCCCATAAGGAAAGTCATCATTGAAATTCATATAAAAACCAGATCCTTCTCTTTTGATTTTGTTCTCACTGGGACCCCCCCACCCCGCCCCGCCCCGAAAACACACACGTACACACACTCGTCTCAACCATGTTAGGGGTGAGCGCTGGCAGGGTGATGAAGCTCTGGCTAATAACCCTGCTCTCCCCTGCTGGTAGAGAGCACAGGCTGATGTTTATCCAACTGGAATGTTCATTTATGCGTGTTTGGTGACCCATGCCTCTCACTGCCTCTGGCTACATTGTGTGTGTGTGTGTGTGTGTGTGTGTGTGTGTGTCTCAGTGGTGGATTTGAAAATTTCATAACTAACATAAGAAATAAAATTGGCTACCAGGAGACATCTTGGCAATCCTGGCCCGCTCTTTAGGGAATGACAGATGATGACAATTCAAAAGCAATTCAGAGGGGATGTCGGTTCAGGCAGGAGGTCAAAGGCAATCATCCCCACTGTGCTGTCTGTGGGGGAGCACAACTGTGCGCTGAATAATACACACAGGCCCACATGCGTGAACACACACACAAACACATCCTCTCAAACCTCTGACTTGTGCATCTGTCGTGTTGCTAAGATCTGCCAAAATGGCTCATCCCCCATCCTGCATACAATCTTTTTTTACGCTTGGTAACTCCTTTCTTTTCCGCCAGCTGTCACTAGCAGCAGACATGACGGACAAATCTGAACAGATATCACCGGCTTCTACATTTCTGTAGTTGGGAGTTTTGATTTGGGTGGATTGAGACCAGAAAGGCAGGCAGCTGGTTGGACAAATAGAGACTGGAAAGCTGCAGACCTCAAAAGCACAGAGCTGTTTTCACCAGCAGCACCTCTTTGTCTCCAAAAAAAAGTGTTATCCTTGTCTAGATTCTTACCACTTAGATAATTAAAATAAGAAATAAACCACATCCGTGTTGAGATTTTATAAAGCTCACAAGTCTCTTCTGAAAAAAAAAAACCTTATTGGATTTTAGAATCCCAGTCTTGTTTAGACAAACCAAAAGGTTTATCAGTTCAAGTCCGACAGAACATTGAATTGTATCTACCCTCAATCCCCATAGCAAACACTCTTCACAGCTGAGAGGCACTGCTTTTCTTGGTTTCTGTCACACAGTTATATGGTGTTTGGAAACAATTCCCTACGATAGTGTGGTCTGATGTGAAGCCTGGGCCAGGCCGACACACAGAGCCAGGGAACAGAGCTGCCAAACACAAGCCAGCCAACAGCGAAAATGATAGATGCAATGGTTTTAAGCCAGGCAGAGGGGTTATTAAACATCAGTGGGACATTGTGTATTATGTAACACTTTTTTTCAATTGCACTTTCATGATTTGAATCCGTTTTTTTTTTTAGTCTCTAATCCTAGTGGGTTTTGTTTTTGCTCTCCCACAGGGAGAATGTGGGAACTTCATCCGTCTGATTGAGCCGTGGAACCGGACCCACCTGTATGTGTGTGGTACGGGCGCGTACAACCCCATCTGCACCTATGTGGACCGAGGACGCAGGTCACAGGTAACCAAAGACGCATCCGGGCAGCCGTGGAGACATTTTGACCTTTACTCTCTGCTTCTTTTAAGAAATGTATCTGTCAATCCATCTCGGGTCAGAGAATCTCCTTCTGCTCTTGCTCCTCGGTTTCATGGGTCCTGCTTCTCTTCCATCATTTTCTGCCTCTTACTTTTCATCGATTTGTGCTGTTTCACGGTCTGAGAGACTCAAAGGAAAAAAAAAACTCACGGCCAGTCCTATCTAGATCTCTGTTATTATTGCAAAATTGCTGTTGGTAAGGTACCTAACTGCCAACCCTTAGAAAATGCTGAGGCACCAATCTTCTCTTACCGCTGGGAATAGCATGTTGACAGTATATCTAGCAAATACCCTTTCTATCCATCCGTAGTACCCCCCTCACCTGTTTATACACAGCAGAGCCTGTGGCCTGTCTTTCTATCTGGCTGAGAGCCTCTGAAAGGCCATCATTACTGATGGAGCCTCTCATCCATCATCAGCCTTGTAGCTCACCCCTTCCTCCCTCCGTCCATCCCTCCATCCCTCCCTCGCTCCAGCACGAGGGCCACGCAGAGCTGCAGCAGCTGCCAGCCCGGCTACAGTCCGCACACTTACATTCACCACTCTGCCTGTTTAGTCTCACTGTTCAAAGGGAAGGTTCAGATTTCAATGTAAAGGTCAGTCCAGGCTCTTGTCATTCAACTTCTCCCCGAAGGCCCAAATGCTATGTGACTTCACACTGTAAAGATTTTCTCCAGCAAGAGTAGATGTAAACAGAAACCAATTGTTCCGAAATTCTTCCGCTTTGCACATGGAGGGCTTCACACATTTACGGTCCTCCATTAACTCTCAACTTGTTCCCTTAACTACAAACTTTTTTTTCCTTTTTAACTGCATCACTCTTTTTCAGAGCTCCTTTCAGAGTATTTCAGAGTTTGTGTCAACCTGTCGAGTTCTGCATGAAAAACCTATAAATTTTGAGAAAAGAAAAAAAATCCAAACTACACTTAGTTTTGTGATTCAATCATGTATGTTAAAAGTTGCTAATAACAATCTTGTTCCATCCTTTCCACTGTATTTGATACTGCTAGATGTAATTTTTTTTTTTTTTTTCAAATGTTGGTGTCTCATTTTGTTGCATTTCCTTTTCCTTTTCTTTCCTGGCACTGCATGGTTTATGCATGGAGTTTGCAGCTAAGTTTGCTTGACACTGAGTCTAATCTAACATGGTTACTAAATGATGAATGTCACCCACCAGGCTCTCTTCACTCTACTTTGACCTCCACTTTGACATTTTTCTTTCCATTTTTTTATTTTTTTAGAATTGTTCGTCTTCGTCAAGTCAACTTGTTTTTTCCGGTCCTTCGCTTTTGCACAATTTTCCTCTTCTGTTTATGTCATGGTAATCATCAAGATAAATTCACTTTGTTCTGAGCTGTCCAATGTCGTAATGAGATGGCCCACTGTGCCATGTCTCTGTTTTAGGGGTCCCACTACCTACAGGCACCCCAATCTGGAGGGAGAACAAGTCGGGCAGCAGACTACAGCACCACATCAGAGCCTTTGGAGGCGAAGGTGGGCTGAAGGGAGTTTTGTAAAGGCTTAAGTTTGGAGCCCACCTGGAATACTTTTTTAGCCTGAGTTGGAGTAGTAGAGATATCACAGGTTTTCCCAGATCTTGGAGCAACAGAAACAGCTCGCCAAACTGCTGAATCTGAAAAACCATACCAAAATATTAGTTTGAATATATTGATTTGCAAATGTAGAAAACCTGCTTCCCTCCAACAGCACTCAAGACAAAATAATGCTTTGTAAATGTACCGTTCTCATGCCACTGGAGCCTTTAAAGGCCCTGAAAACATCATCCGATTCTTACTATGAGCGATTGGCTCCAACATGAACGCAACATTTTTCTCCACATTTTTTTTTTTTTTTCTGCACACATATTTTTAAATCATGCTTTATCTTGTTACTTAAAAACATATCCAAGAACGGCTATAAACAACTTGCAGCTTTGGCATTATTTCTGCTTTCCCTTACATATTTCCTACCTGTCAGACATCATTAGCCAGCTTTTGAAATACCCGACAAATAATCCATGTAGACACATACCCAGTGTTGACACAGATGTTCAAGATGTCCTCTTGCACTGTGGAATAATGAATTCTTGTTTGAGCCACTAACATCAGAAGCATGGTGGATGAGTTTTGGATTGCTCTCAGCATTTTCCTCCACCTCTTCATCTCATAGATAACTGGCTGTGTATGCTTTTTGTTCCCCTCAGCAGATCCAATAGTGCTGTGAGAGACTCTGAGACCTCGTCATTGTCACTGTGTCTGTACACTGATCACATTATTAGATTGATGCTATTAAAAACTTCTTTTAACATCTAATTATACTTCAAGGTGCCTTGCACATGCTGCATTTAAAGAATACCCACACACACACACACACACACACACACACACACACACACACACACACAAATGATTCCTTAACACAATAAATCTGTTATCAAATGAGAAAGGAAAACGAGAAAATTATTGATGATGTTTTTCCTGATTCTTTACCATTTATAGGAATACATTTTCCGACTTGAACCTGGTAAAGTGGATTCTGGGAAAGGAAAATGCCCTTATGACCCCAAACTGAACAGCGTCTCTGCTTTGATCAGTAAGTGCCTGCTTGTTTTTTTTTCCTTCATCCAACGTGTACAGGCAGCTTTAAATAGCTATCTGTGGAAAACAAAGTAGTTCTGCAATATTTCTAGCAGTATAGTCTTTGGTTTTAGTCTGTGCATGCCTCAAAAGGATTGCATGAATTCTGTGAAACTCTACATTATGGAATTCAATATTTTCTTTCAGTTTTTGATTATTCTTCTCTTAGTCTGTTCGAAGGTAATAAGCGCTTCTGATTATGGGAGACTTTAAATTTTCTTATTGTGCATTAGATTGCACCAATGTACAGTTTGTGGCTGCAACTTTATTTCATTATACATAATTAATCTGCCAATTTTCTCCATTAATCATTTAATCATTTTGTGTATTTTTGCTTAGCAGTCCAAAAACCCAAAGACAACCACTTTACAATCATATGAGGCATAAGAAATCAGCAAATCCTCACATTTAGGAATCTGCAACCAGATGATTTTTGGCATTTCAGCTCTAGAACAGTTATAGTTTTTCATCAGAATGTTCACTTGTTTTGTCAGACTGATGTGTGTGCTCTCATATCGGTGGGTGGTCTTTTGTTGTGAGCAGCTTACATGTGGTCAGACGTTGCTGTTGATCAGTGACCACCTGCCCTGTGTGTGTGTGTGTGTGTGTGTGTGTGTGTGTGTGTGTGTGTGTGTGTGTGTGTGTGTGTGTGTGTGTGTGTGTGTGTGTGTGTGTGTGTGTGTGTGTGTGTGTGTGTGTATGTGTGTGAGATATAGGAATGACTGCAATATAACTGTGAGGTCAACATTTTTAACCCAGACGTGACATTTCTAGTACTGCTGGACCAGGTTTGATGAGGTTTCCAAAGTATGATGTATTTTGGCACTGTCCTGTGGTTTTTAAAGGCATTATAATCATGATTCAGAGTAAATACTTATAAATGTGAATGGCCACAGCTGCTGTACTGTACGTGCCACTATTCTGATTTTGATGAAACCAGGAGGGATGAGGCTACTTTATTGATGAAGTTTCAATCAGACGTGGTAGATAGAATTGTGTTCTACACATGAACCTGAACATTTTTCATCTGTCATGATTTCACCTCTGCACACACCCTTGCTTCTTTCTCTGTGACTGACAGATGGAGAGCTGTATTCGGGAGTCTACATTGATTTCATGGGAACAGACTCCGCTATCTTCCGTACACTGGGGAAGCAGACAGCCATGAGGACGGATCAGTACAACTCCAGATGGTTAAACGGTAATGTCTCAACTCATGGCTTGTTCTGCAGCCATCATTATTTCTTTCACTCATCTCTTTCCAACACCGCCCTGCACATCGTCTGTTCCTAGAGCTGCGCCGTCTAGGAATGAGATTGTTGATCTTTCCAGCCTGCTCCACATGACCACATGATCGTTTGACTCGAAGCATAAAATGCACTACGCTAATTGTTGACGGCGTGCCTGTAGAGCCTGACCGCAAGCCAGGTCAGTAATGTAGTAGCAGGGAGAAATTACTGAATGTCAATAATGAGTCACAGTAGCCTCCGCTCTCTAATGAACCATGATTGTCACAGCGTTATAAATGCTGGTCAGGAGCATTCAGTTGATGTTGCCAAATCAATCACGGTCTCCCCCAGCGTAACTGGCTCTGAGATTTTGCTCTGACCCTGTTTCCCTGACAACAGTCCCATGGTAGTGGCACACTGAATCGGGACACCTGTGTCCTGCTAATCAGCCATGTGGAATCCCTCGAATATTTCCCCTCCCCCCATTACATGGTTCCTGGTTACCCTCCCTCCTCTTGGTTTTGGTTTGTCCTCATTTGGGACCCTGGTCAGTCACAGTGGGGAGGGGCACCCAGCGCTGACCCAGTAAGTCAGCCAGTGGGACCGCGCTGTGATGCCATATTAAGCATTGTTACTAGGAAGAAATAAAGGGGTGGGTTTAGGACAGTAAAAGTGCTATTCTGGGCTCCGGGCTACTATTATTTAGGTTACAGCAGCAATCATTCTCTATAGACATCCGCCTCATCCAGTTTCTCTGTGAGGCCTTCATACATACTGTGACATCTTCACTGTCATCAGGTTAGTGAGGGTAAGGCTAAAATGCGCTCCGAAACAGTACTTAGGCCTCACGTGTGTCCATGTATGCCTATATAACCATTTCAAAGTATTTTTCTTCAGAATCTACTGCTCTCAGGGACAGTTAAATGATAGGTTCACTTTCTTACTTAAAACAATAGTAATTGAATATGCTATATTATAATGCAATAATAATTTCTCCTGTTCATACAGGTCATAATGTTAGTTATAGGGGACACAATCAACAGGCCTTATTCTGTGTGAAATGAACAAATGTACTTTCTAGTGAAAACACAAATTATGTGTGAATATCAAACTAAAAAGACTAACTTTGGAGGGCATACATTTCATATGTCTGAGTCTGACTGCCTCATATTAGCTTCAGCTGAACTTTAGAGTGCTTTTTTGCAATGAAAGGATTTCATACTCTATAATCAACATTGGAAGAATGTAACGAAGGGATCTCTAAATGGCCAGTATGTGCAGGAGGAATTATTGTAGCTACAAAAAAATTTGTTAGTGTGCATATGGTCATGTAAGTATTGTTTTTAGACAGATTTGAAAAAATATGAACTTATCCGGATAGATAAAATAGGACAGAGGTTGATGTTGATATGCAATTTTGATTACTTTAATAGACACATATTATATTCACACCAAAGCCTTAGCTGAGGATCATCACATTAAAGCTGGTCTGATTTTCTACAGATCCCACATTTGTCCATGCACACCTCATCCCAGACAGCGCTGAGAAGAATGATGACAAGCTCTACTTCTTCTTCCGCGAGAAAGCCTCTGAGATGGGCCAGAGTCCCATGACCCAGTCCAGGATAGGGCGGATCTGCCTGGTGAGTTATCACACCAGTCAGCAAACCTCATGTTGGTCATCACAACTGAAAGGTTTATATGTCTCTGTAATGGTTAGTTATAGCCTGTTGCCTGTTTCCTAGTCTTTTAGAGGCCCATAAAGAAAGTTCCCCATGATCATCAGTAATTGCTGAGCACGAAACCGTAACACACTCCAATTAACAGTCAGAAAACAAAATCTTTGCTGTTTGCCTCAACAGCTAAGTTTTGGAAAGCAAAGTTATTTTGGTTCTCTGCACGAAATGTTTGAGCAGCAGAGTTTACTTTAGTCCACATCTGTATACATGCATATACATCCATACAAAGCCAGAGCTGTGCTTTCTCAGTAATGTAGTGCTCCGGCCTGGAGGTTTGATTTTCACTGAAGACAAACAAATAATGGCACAGCGTCCAAAACTTCCAAACCATGTGTACATGGACATGACAGAAAAATGTATCTCAAGACGCTCCAGTGTTTGCCGGATGCATCCCTAAAGAATGCAATTTACAATAAATATATTAAACAAGAATCTACAGCCATGCTAGGGACTCTAGACTCTGGCTTCATCAGCATGCTAACATGCTCACAATGACAATGCTAGAGGAGGGATCTTTTGGAGATATAATGTTTACCATGTTTACCGTTGTAGTTTAGCATGTTAGCAAGCTTAAAAAATAATAATAATAATTAGGTACTAAACACAAAGTATTACTAAGGCTGATCAGTTTTGCAGGCCATAAACCAGTGTTTGGCAAACAGACATTTTTGACCTGATGATGGCACTACATGAAAGATAAGGGGATTTAAGATTTTTACAACTCTTCATTTGGGGACCATGAATTTCTATACCAAATTGTACAACAGTCCATCAGACTTGTTGAGTTATTTCAATAAAAGACCAAAATGTCAACCTAATGCCGACACTAGAGGAAACCAAAGTTTCTTCACAATTACTAGTGGCTCACCAAAGCCATTAGGTCTCATCGTGTGAGAACCAAGAATATATGTACATAATTTGGTGCCAATCCATCAAGTAGATGTTGAGATATTTCACTGACAAAGTGAAAGTGACGAAGTGACTAGGTTGGCAGTGAAAGGGTAGATAGGAAACAGGAGAGTGACCTGCAACAAAGATGCCGGGCTGGAGTCAAACCGGCTACGTTGCGGTTACGTGACATGCGCTATAACCACTCGGCTACCAAGGCACTCCAGTCTAACAAAAGTTTGACTTGCTTATGGCTGTAGAGGATCACCAAACATTGCCATCCTTATTAGCATGGTTGGTAATAACAATGTCAAACATTTCTATTTGTTTCTGGAAAATATTAAAACATGATACCCTTTTTTTACCACACAAAACTTCAGAAGGACTTCTTTCCTAGAGTAGATTTGTTTTAAAAGACACCAAATGTACATCTTCTAGCTCTGCAAATCATTTGGACTCTGTAAAATGTGTTGAGTTCCAGCCCATGAATCATTTCCCCAAGGCTTTGAATCTGTACCTCAGTAATAGAAGTTGGCCGACCTCCTGTGCAGATGGGCCAATCTTGAAACACAGGGCTGATCTTTATTCATACAGGCTCAATAACAACAGACCTAGTGCAGTTAGTTTGGACGGTTGTTTCAAACAGCTGTTAGTCAGACGCTGGTCAGACTCTTTCCGTAGAGGTGGCTGGATGACTACTGTCTTTTCCCTACAGAATGATGACGGCGGACACTGCTGTCTGGTCAACAAGTGGAGCACGTTCCTGAAAGCTCGACTCATCTGCTCAGTGCCTGGAGCTGACGGCATCGAGACACACTTTGATGAACTAAGTGAGTTTAAATTGTTATTTGCCTGTTTAATTATCTGCCCCCATTTCTGACCCTTTCAGAGCATCTCTTTCATCACATGTATACACCCCGGCCCCTCACCACCAGGTGTGTCCTGTGTCCACCACCTGTTGATCATTTAGTCAGTGTTTGTGACCTAAAAGTTAACTGCAAAACCAAATATCAAAAATGCTTTTTTACAGATCATATTCCACAACTCAGGGAACATTTAACGCATCAGCTTAGAGTTGATGTGAAGCACGTAATGAATATGTGGCAGATGGAAAGTGAGAAATCTTACTTGACCGTGTAAATACAACTTAAAACAATGGTCACCAGTTGGACCTCTCGTTGACAGATTCAGTATCAACAAATGGCCTCATTTGTAGAATTCTCTTCATATTTTGCCCTCCATTTGCTTTGCATACTTTCACCATGTTGTTACGGTTTTAAGGCCTTCAGCATTAGCGTCTACTCAGATTTTTGCTGCAGTGTGTGAGCCAAAAGCTCACTGCGCTGGAGAAACACATACCCGGCAAGCCAGCATTTACAGCAGCATGTGTCTGCTTATGTACAGCAATGCTGGGAAGAATCCCAGGGAGGCTGCAGCTTTAGATTAAGGTATCACTGACTCACATGTTAAGCTTGACATTTCTATTCCTTTGAACATCAACACGGCAACATCCTGAAAGGTAACACCGTTACTGTAGGACTGTGACTGTTCTGCTTTTGAGCACCATCACCATGTTGTGCAGAGAATTTGTACTTAATATAAAAAAAAAAGAGATTGAAAAGCAAATACACACACGCATACAGAGTAATCAAAGTAATGAGCAGCTGTACTTGTAGTTCGACCCCCGTGGATCATCCCGGCCTGTCCGTCATTCACATGACTGACAGGATTAACGAGGGATTTGTAGTATCCTTGAAATTATAATGACTGGTGGTATGAGCAGCAAATCTTTCACTACTTTTTTTCACATTTCTTTCGCAGTTTTAGCGGAAAAATGTGCTCTCGCGGGGAATAAAACACGCGCACTTCAGTGATAGAAAGACATTACAATTCATGGTGACTTCAACTGCAAGTTAAAATTTGTCCAGCTGACAAAATGGATTTAAGTTGAACTCAAATGGATAATGCTCAATCAAGTTTCTGTTTGGTAGCTTATATATATTTAGAATAACTACAATGTAATGCACTTTTCTAAATAAAAGAAAAAAAAAGAGAATTAATTATTTTTGCACAAAATGTAATTGTTTTATGCATGTAATGTTATTTTCTGGCTCAAAACTTTAAAACTGATTTTTTTTTAAAGCTATAGAGCGGTTACACCTACTCAGGATGCTAAAAATATTTGATTGTGATTGAATGCCAAGCTCTTCCAATATTTTCACTGTTTCTAACTATTGTCTTATTTCTAATTTATGTTGATTGTGGTGAAGCCAAAGACAATGTTCCACATCGGGAACAATAAAGTTTCGAATTAACTAACTAACTAAAATGCATCTTAATCAAAGTGTTAGAAATTATATATGTGGATAGATAGATAGATAGATAGATAGATAGATAGATAGATAGATAGATAGATAGATAGATAGATAGATAGATAGATAGATAGATAGATAGATAGATACACGTTTCTCAGTCATACTTTCTTTCATTCAGATTTTGCCCACATATTGTGACAGTATTAAATAATTCACCCGTAACATCAAGCACAGTTATGAGCTAAATGTAGAGTAGCATCTCTTATTCCTGCTGTGATGAGGCTTTGCGAGTTCCAAATGCATGTTATGCATTAAGAGCACTCAGTGTCAGTGGCAGAAAAGCGCTCTTCTGTCAACGTTGCTGTACTTTTTAGTCCTCTCTCCACAGCACAGCAGGTCAGTTGTAGTCTCAGTTGTGGTGAGGTCATTGTGAGTCCTGAGGTACAGTGTAACATCCCACAGCTCTGTGGTCAGTCTTCCCACAACCACAGACAGTCTGGTAGAAGTGTATTCTGTCTCCAGTCCTTCTGGTCCTGATGGAGCCCAGCAGAGGCATTGGAGTGGTTGTATGAGGACTCAGGGGAGAGAGTGGAGTAGATTCAGATGGCGAGGCTCAGTCAGGGCTAACAGAAGAGAAAGCATTCAGTGTTGTACCGAGGGAGAGGAGGAATATAAAGACGGAGGGAAAGAGACACATAGACGCAAGAGAGATGAATATGTCTGCCAGACAAAAATGAGAATGAATGAGTGGGCGATAAAGTTTTATTGCCTTTTCTGAGATGTAATTATGGAGGGGATCATTGTTTTTTCATTGAGTTATTTTTTTATGTTACTGTAGTTCACAAATCCTCAAAACTCTTAACTGTTTGTGAAAACAGAGGTCCTTTTTTGTTGTTGCTTTTTGTTTGTTTTTCAGTTTTCTCTGTAATTATTCTAAGTGAACATTTCAACAACATATTTTAGCTGCACATCCTTTAGAGTGGGTATCAAGGAGCTAATGATATATTATCTGTAGTCATTTGACAGTCCCTCCTCCATCCAGTGACTATTCACTGAGTGAAACACAGGCTTTCTCTTATTTTTACTTTAAAGAAACGTATGTTTCCCCTCTCTTTGTGTTCTTTCTATGCTTACAGCAACTCAGAGATGTTTCTCTGCTAATGTGACACTAAGAGCGCCTCAAAGACTCTTTCTGATCTAACACATCAGAAACAAAAGTTTCACTGACGCAACTTGTTCTAGTTCTCTGCTGATTTATTTCTTTTCTCTTTCACCATTTCACATTTGTTCTGCAGCCAGGAGGTCTGTCAAACTGGCGTCAGATGGGTTATGAATTTCTACTTTGTCTGCCAAAAGTTAATTTTTGCTTTAGTTGTGCAGCCATTACCTGCCATTTTCCTACCTTGGCATGTAAGATATTACATTACTCAAACTTGTGATCAAAGGAGTATGTTTATTTTGCAACATTGCAGAGTCATAGATGATGTTTTTACACAAGCCATGTGAATTTAAGCTTCCTCGTGTTTATTTTGTGCACACTAGATAATGCCAAAGGCACAAGGATCAAATCATGTGTTGTTATACACTTCACCCTCAATTCCACATGCATAATTGTGGCTTAACATTTTGCTCTTTCACGTGCTGCTTCTCACATTCATCCAGGTGATATTTGATAGATAAATCGGAGTGGACATCTCTACATTGTTTTACTGTGGAGTGGCAGATTAATGTCTTGCTTCTAGCGTCACGGATAGCAATGGAAAGATCTGAGGTTATAAAAAAGAGAGGATAGGATGTCATGCGTCTTTATTGTAATTGGTGTTTTCTAAAGACTTTTGACTACAGGTAATTGCTGTCCTTGTCTTTTCAAGAACATTTAAAACAAGCAATCTAAGCTCTTTTCACTAGTTTCCTGTTGATGCACAGCATTAATTGGACCCTATGTTTTCAACTGCGGGTGAAGTGTTATTCTACTCAACCTGTCTACTTTATATTTATTCCAGTTTTCTTCCTTATTGTTTTTCCTTGCACTTTTCTCTCATTAAGCCATCAAGAGGATATGCAGGGTTCACAAATGCCTCACCCCCACAGTCATTGGATGCATATGGCTCCCATTAAAGTCATGTTTCACCAGAGATCTCTATTTCACTTATATTCCCTGCTGAGACTAAGGAACTGTAGTTTCAGCATTGGAAGAGTTTGGATTCAGGATCTCAATGAGGCTCTGGTAACCGCAATTCATGAGGAAGTCTGCCTTAACGCCCCCTCCAAGGAAGCAAAAAGTCTCCATATGTCACAATTACAATTACTTTGGGTTGGAACCAGGTGGAATCTGGGAACTAATAAAGCCTTGAAAGGATTTGATACGAGACACGGACACTAATATTTACTTACACCATGTTTTCTTTGTGTGACCATCATGGCAGTTATCACGCTTTTGTGGAAAGGCTGCCTTTATTCATCAGTGGCGAAATTTAACTGATAATATTCACCAGATTACGGGATTTTGAGCAAGGGCGGAAGATATTGTAGCTTAACATTAGATCAGTGGCTCCCAATCTATCTGGCTTTGGCTCATTGCCACATTTCAGGCATGTATAAGAGAGTGATTTCCCCTCTAAACTTTACAGGTCATTTGAATAATTGTTTGAAGCCCAACGAGGTCAAATAACCAATATTTCCCAAAACCAAAAAAGATTAGACCAAAGAGTCCATTGAATGCAGAGCTTGTAGGCCTACTTGTAATGGAGTATTTTCAGATTTTTGTTTCTGATTGAACGTACTTAAGGATATGAGTACCTTCTTCCACGACTGCTTATTATGGTTTATGACTGTGACTAATTACTATAATTGATGTCTTTATCTTTTAGGGGATGTGTATATCCAGCCAACTCAAGACACAAAGAATCCTGTCATCTATGGAGTCTTCTCAGTTTCAGGGTGAGCGACTGACTCAAACTTTCTAACTTTCATGGAGGGTGTATTTTGGTTTTCCTCCTGCAGTTTCTTGTTCATTTTCAGTCAGCCTGAAAGTGTCATTCTCTCTCTCTGTTATTAAAATGCTGTGTTGCATAGGGCCTGTCAGAATCAGGCTACAAAGACAACACGGGCTGTGAATCTGGAGCCCAGAGGGGGAGCGCACTCCTCTGAGAGACTGACGGAGCCTATAGTTCCTCATAGGTCTGATAGCAAGCTGTCATTCAACACACAGAATTCAAATTCAAGGGAACCAACCAAACATAAAAAGACTGAGATTCTGACTGCGCACAAGCAGGGAGAGGTGTGCGCCGAGTCATAATAAACATGTCTTGATTAATGTATTTGAGAAACAAATACTTACAATTGTTGTTATTGTTCCGGTCCTGTCCTTAGACATCAGGCATGTTTAAACCCAGCTGATAAAAACACATGGGGTGCTAATGATAGAGGTCCATGACAGGAGTTATAAACATAGTACACCCACCACACAGCAGCGAGAGCCTGGGCTCTGGCGATTCTCTGCCGAACGTGGGTGTTTGTATGTCAGTGTGTCAGACAGCTTGACTCTAGTTGAGTCGGTTTGAGGGTGTGTTTGTGCGCCATAATGTTTCAGTGTGTTCCTGTAAGAGGCCGACTGAGTACGTGGGAAGGAAGTAGATTCTACCAGCCGCAAAGATCGCCCGTAGTAATTATCTCAGGGAGTGAGTTTATCTGAGTCCTCTAGCTGCTGTCTCTGTGTGTTCACCTTTTTTCTCCTGCCCTCTTCCAGAGCTGTGTTTAAAGGCTCAGCAGTGTGCATCTACTCCATGGCTGACATCCGTATGGTCTTCAATGGGCCTTTTGCCCACAAGGAGGGGCCCAACTACCAGTGGGTGGCGTACACTGGGAAGATTCCCTACCCACGACCTGGCACTGTGAGTTATAAACAATAAACAATCCTGAATACACGCCTCCTCCCATTACAAACGAAATTGTCTGTCATCCTTTTTTTTTTTCTTTTTTTTTTTATAAGAACATGTTTTTACTGCAAAAGGAATTTGGTAAATTGCCGGTTTCACAGTTAGATCTATTTTTTTGTCAACAGTGTCCTGGAGGCACTTTCACCCCCAACATGAAATCCACAAAGGATTACCCAGATGAGGTTATCAACTTCATGAGAAACCACCCCACCATGTACAATGCTGTATACCCAGTGCACAAGCGCCCCCTGGTGGTCAGAACCAACGTGGACTATGAGTTCACCACCATCGCTGTGGACCAAGTGGCAGCTGCTGACGGGAGCTACGAGGTGCTCTTCCTGGGCACAGGTCAGTCCCCGAAAGCCTTAGTTGACATTATGTGATGATTGTCCAGTGATCTAATAGTCAAGTTTGAAGTTTATTGTGAAGTTTAAGTCCTCTAGCCTTGGCTCTGTCTGGCAGCTTTACACACAAGTAGAGGATCTGCTTTGCCTCTTAATTTTGGAAGTTCTCAAAGCAGTTTTCTGTTAAAGAAAACAGATATTCAAGTGGACGGATGAAATGAGTTCAGCCGAAGCTTAGGTCCGTGGCTCAAAACTTAAACTTGCTTCTCTCTTGTGTTTTGCAGATCGGGGGACCGTCCAGAAAGTAATTGTCCTGCCTAGAGACGACTTGCAGACAGAGGAGCTGGTCTTAGAGGAAGTGGAGGTCTTCAAGGTCAGTTTTCTGACCTAATTCTATTTACTCCTTCTCTCTCTGTCCTCTGTCTCTGTGTGTGTGTGTGTGTGTGTGTGTGTGTGTGTGTGTGTGTGTGTGTGTGTGTGTGTGTGTGTGTGTCTGCTCATTTTGAAGCTTTTGTTAACTGTGTCACTGCAGGTTCCCACGGCAATTACCACAATGAAGATTTCATCAAAACGGGTAAGTGGCTCAGACCAAATAGTTAAAGAAAAAAGTAGCACAGCAATCAGACATCTGAAAAAACACACAACGCTTAACTTTACAGTTCCCATAGTTGTCATACAATTTCATAGAAAGGAATTGATAACTATAAACCGTAGGGGTCCTGAAAAGTACTATGTAATTTGATGCTTATTTTATGGAAAATGGTGTTCAAATGGTAGATTGCAGTAGGGCAGGAGTTTTTAAAGGTCCAATATGTAACGTGTTTAGTTGTTCATTATCAAAATCTGTGTTGCCCGTTCACAAACGTGTCCTTTTTCATGAATATTTACCTCCAACTTCAATTCCAAGTATTCCTTTTGGCTTGAAATTTTACATTTGCATTCGCATGAACTGGGGTAGACGCTCCATATTCATGCGCCATCTTGAAATACGTTAGCCGGTAAGGGACATACAGAACATACTGCTCCGCCTTTCACGTTTTCGCTGTCACATGATAAACTCGCAGGTGCTGCTTGGACCACACGTATTCAAAATCCAAATTTCAGGAACAGGAGTCTTCTTCTTTGCCCAGAAAAAGAAAAAAGGATATTGAAAAGAGCAAGAGACCGGCTTTTTGAAGCGTGAAGGCTACCGTAGCTATAATACGTACTTTGAGCTGCGTGGTGCGAGAGAGTTGATTGCGATATATGATCTCAACGCTAGATGGGAGAAATTCCTACACATTGGACCTTTAAGTCAGTGCACAGCCAAATATGCAAAAATTTTGAAAATGATCTAAAGACAGGCATACTGCACAAAATGTTTCCAATGATACAATAAATGAACAATTTCTGAGTTCTTTCAAGGAAATGTAATATCTCAAAATCATTAAGAAATTACAGAACTGCATAATAAAGTAGTATCCAAAATCTTTATATTTGATTATTTTTTTCTGATCTTCATCTCTGTTTTTTTTTTTAAATAGCAACAACTGTATGTAGGATCAGTTTTGGGGGTGACCCACCTGGCTCTCCATCGCTGTGATGTGTATGGGGAGGTCTGCGCTGACTGCTGTCTGGCCAGAGACCCGTACTGTGCCTGGGACGGCAAATCCTGCTCCAGATACTCATCCTCACAGAAGAGGTGAGGATTAAGTATATTTAGTATACAGTATACACAGGCATGTGATGGGTACAGTAGCTACTAGTTTATGTGTGTTCAGAACATTTTCTTTCTTACTTTAGCATGTCATGTTTTCAAAAATATGTTGAAGTTAAGCTTTTTATTTTCGATTGTTGATCTGAACCCTCTAGACGGAGCCGTCGGCAGGATGTAAAGTACGGCAACCCGATCCGCCAATGCAGAGGTTATAACTCTAACAGTGAGTATCAGGACAACTTTTGTATTAAGCCCATACAGTACCGAGCATACAGACAATTTGGGAACCAAAGATGCCACTCAAATGGAAATAGGAATAATATTGAACTACTATTGTGCCTCTTGCTGGTTATTACAATGTATTTCTTGCCTACCTCCTTGAGTGCTATCCATCTATCTTTTTCATATATTTTATATCTTTATTTAGGAATAATGCATCAAATATATATATTGTTTTATAGCCAATAAGAATACTCTGGAGTCGGTTCATTATGGGGTGGAGGGCAGCACTACATTCCTGGAGTGTCAGGCCAGGTCTCCTCATGTGTCTCTCAAGTGGCACCTGCAGAAGGAAAACAGTGACAGGAGAAAAGAGGTGAGCAAAGCTTTCGCTGTAAAGCAGTTGCAGTTATGTTTTAAATGAATGAATGAATAAAGTCTTTACATTTCACATGTAACATCTTAAAAATGTTTCCTAATTGTCCTCTTTGCTGTCCGTCCTTCCAGATTCGCTCAGAGGGCCGCATCCTAAAAACAGAACAAGGTCTTCTGATCCGCTCGCTGCAGTCCTCCGACAGCGGCATCTACCAGTGCACATCCACCGAGAAAAATTTCAAACACACGCTCGTCAAACTGCAGCTTGTAGTCCTTTCCAGTCGCACGGTCAACAACGTGTTGGTGGAAACGGGCAGCCCGGCCCTCCCTCCTCTGCAGTCCAGCGCCTGGACTCCCAGTGCCGGTCAGTATAAGGACCTGCTGACCATCCTTAGCCAGCCGGAGATGGGCCTGATCAACCAGTACTGCCAGGATTACTGGCAGCTTGGAGACGGCATCCTCGGGGACAACAAAGCCAAAAGCCTGAAGGAGCTGAAAGAACAGAAGAAGCCTCGCAACCGTAGGCATCACGATGAGCAAACAACTCCAGCTGAGACATGAGGAGCTGGATATACACCTCATCATATTCCCCCAGTCTACCTTTTCACACCACCTCCTCAACACTGCAACCCCTCCATTTAGGGGAATGACTCCAGTTAGAAAAATCAAATTATCATAACAGACAAGACCGATACTGCAACCAAAAGCAACAGCATCAAACCGTTTCTATGTGACTGTTGGAAAAAAAAATACACAATATTTATTGTAGGTTGTAAAAAGTAATTCTTTGTACCTATCTAGAAAACATGTATTTTTTTTTTTTTTTTTTTGTGAATAGGTAAATTTGTGCAAACATTGTTGTTATAATTATTATATTATTGTTAGTGTTATTGTTTATTACAATGTGTTATTATGTTGAAAATATCTCTATGTATGTTGGGTGTTTTTGTGAAACAGCAACAACAACCCAGGACTTTGGGAGTATCCACACATGGAAGAGGACCGATGAACATGTATTTAACTGTCACAGGCGACCATGTTGGATCCCGTGACTGCTGGCAGTATTCAGTGTCCAAGCTGGAAGTCGAGTCGCTGCTTCAGTGAAATTCTCGAACTTTCCTAAACGTCTTCACCAGAACTCAGCACCAAAACAGTTTTTTTTTTTTTTTTACTGAAAGATACAAGCTGTTGACAGAATGATGATCGCATTTCTTGGGACACGCAAGGATGAAAGAAATGCCCACAGACTGCGGCTGTGACAACATGTTGCATGTTAATGAAAGGCCCTTTGGCAGGTGAAACGTCTCTCCTTTCATGTTAGTGGTCCAGCCTGGCCTCAAGCAATGATGCTACATCACCCACCCAAATTCTTCCAAAATCTGTTGCTGCCAAGTGTTTGTTTTTGTTTATATGTGAATATATCACATCTCAATGTTGTATCCTTAACAAACGTTTGTGATAAGCTGTTTTTTGCTGGGGGAAAGGGTCCTTTAACGACAAAAAAGCTGAAAATATAACATTGCCTTCTCTTTTCTCTTTTGAGATATGAAATTCCAGCAGGCAGCTATATGTGAGTTTGTGACAGTTTGTGATATCAAAATATTAGAGAAAAAGCACCTTCTGTTGCCAAATCGGTAATCTTGATAAAACAGTAAATACTTCACAAGTATCTGTGGCATATGCAGTATATTCATTTAAGGTTTTTTTTTTTTTTTTTTTTTTAGCTCTCAATGAATCCATTCCTGCCAGTTTCATGCTAAATATTGGTTTCACTAAGTAAATATTAATCATGTAATAGGTCTACACTTTTATTAGATTACAACGATAAAGTTGCTGATTGCAGTGCTTTGGAATTGACTACTTTGATTGGTTCTGAATTTTTTTGTATCAACTTCCATAGCTACAGTGCTTTTTGTCATCCTGCTATGTGTGCCACAGACTTAATATAAAACTTCCGTACAGTGGAAAAAAAATGTCACAATGTCACAAGTACAACCACTAACAAGCTGATCACCACCAAACCTGAAGAGAACATGTACCAAACTCTTCAGAAGGTGGCTTTTCATTGTGCATGGCATGTACAGTTTAATGTTTATGGTATTTGTCTAAAATGCTACGTTGCTGTGGATGTCAGTGAATGTCTTTCTCGTTGTGGGAATATGGAAATACTATCAGTGCAAGAAAGAAAGATGCTGAAAGTATAGAAAGGTCAGATTGTGATTTTAAATCCTCTCTCTCTATCTCTCTCTCTCTCTCTCTATCTCTCTCTCTCTGTATGTCTCTTAGTCTCTATTTTTCTCTCTTCTCAAAAATGTGCATATATTTCAAACATGCATCTGTTTTATTTTCTCTGTTTGGCAGATTTTGCTCTGGGTCTTTGAGGTAAAGTAATGTATGATATAATGCACAGTTGATGTTGTTGTAATGACTTGTACAAAAATTACTATCTTTTCTTCCTCATCAATGTTGCTGACTAATAAATTAAAGCTCTATATTTTATAATAACAGAGGTTCTGTTCTGTTTGCCATTGGTGAGCACATAGTCTGCAGGCTCTGTTGTGTAATATGTATATGATCTGTAGCATACACATTCTGGTAGGGGAAGTATGCAGATCCTTTACTTAAGTAAAAGTAGCAAAACCACACTGTAAAATACTCCCTCACAAGTAAAATTTCTGCATTGAAAATGTTACTTACTGCACATACAAGTTTGCAAGTATTACCAGCTAAATGTACTTAATTATCAAAGGGAAAAGTACACCATGCAGAATAATGTCCATTTTGAGTGATCTACTATTGCACATATTAGATTATAATGTATGTAATAATATGAACTATTGTAGTTGATTAAGGTGGAGTATTTGTTTTAATACTTGTATACATTGTTTGGTTGTTTAATCTATACCATTTTATCATATTTTATAAGCTTATCATCTGTTTTCTATTTGTAAAGTCAGGGGTAACAAATAAATGCAGTGGAGTAAAATGGACAATATTTACCTTTGAAATGTAGCGGAGTACAAAGTGACATAAAATGGAAATATTCAAGAAAGTTACAAGTACTTTGAGTTAGTGTACTTAGGTTCCACCACCACTGATCTGCAGCAGTTTTTTCATTCGCAGTAGTGACTCAGGAGCCCAAGCAATGTTGACTCCACAAAAGAGCTCTGTAAAGTTAAAGTGATAATTATTAACTTTATTCACAAAAGTGCTTTACAACAGACAAACAGAAAAAAAGAGACAACCACTTAGGAAAATTCTGTGCAATGCTCATACACACGCATAATAATGTACATGCATGCACACATAATTGAAAGTGAGTAGATTAGGATTCTTAACCAGCTTCAGATTGAGGTCAATGAGATCTGTCAGGTGAAACTGCAAAGCTCTTTAAGCACTTCGGAGCTCACCCTTCAGTCTGCAGTATCCTATAAGAAATGTTTGCCTTTCTTTATGTTTGGACTGGGCGGGGGGGGTTATTTATTTCAGTCACCCTATTTGCTTATTGTTGTAGGCCTCCTGTGTGGAGTAGAGTTGTTTTAATCCCTCTATTGGACTTCTTTGCAAACAGCATACATTCAAGACAGTCAGGTTTCATTTTTATTTTGGTCCAGATGCAGGGGCGTCGGACTGGGGGGGGAAAGGGGACTGAGTACCAGGGCCCTCATGTGAGGAGGGCCCAAAAAGATGCTAGAATGAATAGGTGTGGATGTGGGGAGGGGCCCATAGAAAATGCCTTTCTACAGGGCCCAGAATTGTGTGCTACGCCCCTGTCCTGATGTGAGATGAATCTGGTTTCCATAGACACACTCAACACTACAGCACCAAGTTATTGAGCTTTACATACTTCTCTTTTAAAGGCACCCAAGAACAGCATAGAGAGATAAGCACTTGAGCCGATCGCCATCTTCCGCTGAGCACAGCAAAGTCCCCCTAAAGGTTAGATCACTCCTACGCTGATGTATGTCTGCCTCTCCTCACACCCTTGGCTCAGCCCTAAAACACTCCTGTCCTTGTGCTCCATTGGCCCTCCTCTGTCAGATGGGCAGAGGATGCGAAATCCTCTGCTAAGACAGGAACGTTCTCAAACATTCTCCAGTTGTTTCCGCAGGCAGGTGATGCATCAGCTCCATAATTAACGGCACCGGTTAGAAAGTAGGCGATCAGCTAGGACCATCTCGGATTTTTTCCTGAAACTTGGCTTTTGAGCAGAGGGGCACAAACCGGGAAAAGTAGAATGGGGGCTGGAGCGAGCGCCGAGGAGAAACACTCCAGAGGGCTGGAGAAGAAGCTGAAGGAGGATGCCGACAGGGATGCAAGAACTGTTAAGCTGCTGCTGCTAGGTAAAGACAGTCAAGTTGGATGCTACAGTGTAATAGGAAACTTCATCATCATGGTAACACATATTTAAGGGCTCCATAAGGCCACATGGTGGAAATATTTTTACCCCTTGATCCTACAAGAGTAATAGTTAATAGTTATTTGTCTATGGGGCACAATTGTAGCTGGGGCATTACTTTGTCTCCTGTAAAAAGTTTGGTTTAATCTTCCATACACTTGATGTTATAACACAGACATATCTTGTTGACTTAAGTGCGTTATGGATAGACCATATTGATCTGAATAGCCTTTAAATGTTTACTGCGTAATTTTGAAGGCCTGTTTGTTTTTAACTGTGAGAAAACAAGGAAAGTAAAGAGTAAAGAAAAGGCTTAATAACCAGTGTCAGTGAATTGCTTAGACACTTTAATAATCTCCCAACCCAATCCCTTGTTAATCCTGAAACAGGTCCTCCAAAACAAAGGGCTTAACCCTGAAGGACACAGATACACTACCACCCAACCCAAACAGGGCCTGTGGCTGCAGCATTCAAATACAATAACCCAAATACATCACAGGCATTTTGTAAATTGTTGATTGAGGGGGCAATTTAGTATTATTAGGTTAGCTTTTTAATTCAAGGAACAACAAGTTCCGTACACCAAAATATCTGTAGTCTATATTGTACATAACACTGTTGGATTTAAAAGAAAAATCATTTGCAAGATTGATCGAGTCTGGCATATATTGTTCTGAATATTTGTCAGCTTCTTACAGATTTAGTTTTGCACTCAGCTTAATCATCTCCTCATGACAATGCAGGTCAGCAGCAGGAAGAGTTCTGCCTTACCTAAGCATTGAACGAGATAAGACCTGAAGTAAGAAGTATTATGACTTGCTGGGATCCTCTGTCTGATGAATGCCATTACCTGCAGTTAATATCATTCTCCTCTCACATTAATATAATCCAAAACATAAATAAAAGCACAAAAACTATGGTTAAGAAGAATTCACATTTCTTCAAAATCCTCATAAATGTTGAGATCAAGTTTGGAATAAAAGCATAGTTTTATTATTTGATGTGAATAATTAATATAATTTAACATGTTTTTCTACCTTCATATAGGTGCTGGAGAATCTGGCAAAAGCACTATCGTCAAACAGATGAAGTAAGATATTTGACTCATGCACCATGGAAATGTCAAATTCTTTCTCTAACCGACTGTAAATCACATACTAATGCTGTATTTTGTTATCAGAATTATCCACCAAGATGGCTACTCACTTGAAGAATCCATGGAGTTCATTGTCATCATCTACAGCAACACCCTGCAGTCCATCATGGCCATTGTGAAGGCCATGAGCACATTAAATATGAACTATGGCCACCCTGATCAGCAGGTAACAGCTGAGATACACTTTAATGGGCTTTGGATGAATTGATTTTAAGATTTCTAGCAGACTACTAAACATAAATTGTATGTGTCCCTGTCCTCTTCCATCCGCCCTGCAGGATGATGCCAGGAAACTCATGCATCTTGCAGACACCATTGAGGAAGGAACCATGCCTAAAGAGATGGCAGACATAATTTTGCGCCTATGGAAGGACTCTGGCATTCAGGCGTGCTTTGAAAGGGCCTCAGAGTACCAACTCAATGACTCAGCTGGATAGTAAGAAATCACCCAAGCTGAAATATAAAATTGCCACGTTAGTGTTTGTTGTTGAAGGAATTTGATTCTCCCTCAGCTACCTGAGTGACTTGGAGCGTCTGATCCAACCAGGCTACGTGCCCACTGAGCAGGATGTGCTGCGATCAAGAGTGAAGACCACTGGTATCATCGAGACCACATTTGGCTTGAAAGATCTCAATTTCAGGTTAGTCAGTGCAGTATTTCTAAAGAGGATGGCACCAATAAGTGCTCCCACTTTGCTGGATTGCAATCATAAAGATAACATTCTTCTGTTTCCATGCAGAATGTTTGATGTGGGTGGCCAGAGGTCAGAGAGGAAGAAGTGGATTCATTGTTTTGAAGGTGTGACCTGTATCATCTTCATTGCTGCTTTGAGCGCCTACGACATGGTGCTGGTGGAGGATGATGAAGTGGTATGATGGAAGTAATATTTCGCACTTCATATTCTATATTTTGTGTGTATTTTCTTTTTTTGGACAATCAACGGCTGGTTAATTTTCAAGGCTCTTTATTGGGACTTGGTAAAAAAACAAATCCCTTCTTTCAGAATCGAATGCACGAGAGTCTGCACTTGTTCAACAGTATCTGCAACCACCGCTACTTCGCCACCACCTCCATTGTACTCTTCCTCAACAAGAAAGATGTGTTCACTGAGAAGATCAAGAAAGCTCATCTCAGCATGTGCTTCCCTGAATACGATGGTGAGGTTTATCAAAACACAAATTGCAGCATATTGAAGGACTTTAAAAAGTGACAAACTGATTAAATGTGCCTGTTTATCTTGATATATTTCCATTAAGGCCCCAATACATATGAGGATGCTGGTAACTACATCAAATTACAGTTCTTAGACCTGAACCTGCGCCGAGACATCAAAGAAATCTACTCTCACATGACCTGTGCCACAGACACAGAGAATGTCAAGTTTGTGTTTGACGCTGTAACCGACATCATAATCAAAGAAAACCTGAAAGACTGTGGTCTCTTCTAAAAGTCATGCTGAGAAACCCAATGAAGGTGAGAAAAAGTTTGCACAGTATCGTAATGACACTAATAAGCAGATAATAAGCAGTGTCACTTTCTTTCTTTTTTTACAGGGTGATGTTGTAGCCCTGTCACATTCCACAAATCCTCTCAATTCAAACTGAGGACTGAAGACGAAAACTAAACCCCTCCCCATCCTCAAAACTGGCGAACGCAAAAAATTCAAATCAATTTGTTGTGTTCCAATGAAGTTGTAGCTTTAACAAGACTTTTGATCAAGTCCAGAAGACAGTTCTTCAGTCAGAAAATCCTGTGCAGATTTCAGATGAGTTGAATTTTAGTCTAGCTACCTTTTCTCTTGAGTCTTTTGAAATCATCTATTGGAGAGCTATGCTATCTGTAGTTAAGACATCAAAAGCTTCTGTCAGCATTACGTGTTTTCTTCTCACATCCACTAATGTGAATAGATGTCAGGCTAATGCATCTTTTCTCCAGTAACTGGTCAGTAGCCTATACAGCCAGAAAGCAAACAAGAGGGCCTCACCACCTGCAGACACAATTCAACAGGAACTTGTCACTAGAAATGGCTTTTATGTACAGGTCTACAGCTCACTTTGAGACCAAATTTAAACAGATGAGATACTTATTTTTTAAGTGTTAGAACATGTAACTTTTTGAAATAGTTATAGTTAGAAGGACCAGTTTAATTAAGTCTACAATTAAACATTTTTCTATTCGACAGTTCATGAAGGGTGGCGATACCATATGGATCTGTAACAGTTAACTGGTAGATGTAATATACTTCAATTTAAAAAGTACTTGTCTAAAGGTTAACAATCTACAGGCCTGTGAGCCAACTATCACTGTACAGAAACCAATAATTGCAAACCTTGACTAAACCTATTAAAGCTTATAGAAAACAGAGTACTTTCCCACTTTCACAAATAAAAACTAACACAGCAATGTCTTGTTTATAATCTGTCGTTTATTCAATTTCACAGAATATTTCAGGTTTCTTTTCTAGCATTATGAATCAAAACCCACTCCTTTAAAATGTAAACATCCTTTACCTTTAATTAAAAGGTAAATTCAGGTAGATTAGAAGAATAGTTTTTGGGACATACGCTTATTTGCTTTCTTGCCGAAGGTTAGATGACTAGATCAATACTAGTTTCATGTCTGTACAGTCCATTTTAAGCTACAGCTAGCAGCTGGTGACAGCTGTAGCTTAGCTTAGCACAAAAACTGGAAACAGAGGTAAAAAGCTAGACTGCCTCTGTCCAAGTACCAAAAGCCACCTAGTTGCATCTCTTGAGCTCACTAACACGCTACATCTTGTACGTATTTAAGCTAGCTGCTTCTCCATTTCCTGTCCTTGTGCTAAGATAACCTAACCAGCTACTGGGGTTAGCTTCATATTTACCATACAGGAGCCCATTTCACCAAATTTGCCATTAGAGGTCAATTACTATCCAATTATTTTGGATGTGTTGTGCTAATCAAACCTAACCTAAACTATACTTCTCACCAGTGCATTAGCATGCCAGAGTCCTGCAGGACTTGCTTTTTTATCTGCAATTTCTGAGCGAGAAACATTTGTGATCTGCATGAAAGCTGTGCTCGCAAATCACATTTGTGAAACGGGTCCCCAAAATGGCATCAACCTTTTTGTCTAACTCGCAGCAAGACGGTAAATAAGCAAAATTCTTAAATATCACTATTTCTTTGAAGATAATTTAAGACAAAATGGTTGAGGTGACGTCAGCTATGGCCTGGAGCAGTTAAAAAACACTTGAGAATATGAACAGCTGTGTCCCAAAGCCAAAGAAGATGCCGATGCTGTGACATTATCGAGCCATGCAGCCTGAAGCTCTCTGCTGTGTTACAGACACTCAGGCTGTTTGGTATTAGATGAACCAAACCAGTAGAGATATCTCAGCAGAGCTGTACATGAATCAAACATCACAGTTAAGGGGACATCACATGTTCTGTTTGTGTGGAGAAATAATGAATATTCACAGTATGACTGTACTTTAGTTCAGTGCAGTTATTCTTTTACCTCAGATAACCAAGTTGGAAGATTTGCAATATAAGTAACTAAGACTACCCTAAGACATTTCAGGCAACAACATTTCAAGGATGTTTTATTTTTTTATGAAAGCATTAATTGATTTTTCTTTTTTTCTTTCAACCCTGAGTTCTCCCCACATGACAATGAATAAGTAATGATGATGTGCAAATATGTGACAGAGAAACAGAAAAGGAAACACAAATGGCTACTTCCATCTACTCTGAACAAGAGTCTGTGTACTAAATACGTCTGACAGAACGTTTTTGCTCATTAACATTAAAAAAATAAATTTTATGGCTTGTCATGTCTAAAAACAAAAAGGATCTTAATGTCATTATCAGCATAAACTGTACATACACATGGAATGACATCTATTGTGCAAATATCGACAGTTGCCTCAAACAAATTCTTGAGAAAAACTTCAACACATCCAGATAGACCAAGAAAAATAAAAAAGGCACTTTAAAACAGCGAGTCCTCCTGAGCCTCTCTCTCACTGTCGGTATGTTAATGTGCAGCCCTTCTTTAAAAGCACTGATCTAATCAAGTGAATCAACTGGAAAGAGGCACTAATCATTATGTTTAGAGAGATAGTTTAAGAGGTGAGTGTTTTTATAGGCTATACATTGTACATGTGTGGCTAGATGGCACTGTTCCCAAAAAAACAATATGATTCACAGCTCAGCTGTAATTGTCAATTATGCATACATACACACGCAAACAATGTATACACACTCACACCTGAACCAACACCTAAACGGACAAAAACACACCAGCAATTCTAAAAATCCCCTTAGCCAGTCTCAATTCGTCACTAGGCAAAAATGAAGCATGACTCTTCATTTTCCAAAACATAAAGTTCTTCACCTTTGTCTTTTGAGTAATACACCAAGTGATCAATCTGCTTTCTCAGGTTTCCTTTAGTGTCAGTTCCCCGTCTGGATCCTCAGCAGCAGAACCGAGGGGACGAGGATATTGACCAACAATGATCCTTTTTAACCTCACGGCATCTGCACCTGAGGGGGGTGTACAGAAGGCCTGTCCATCTCAATGTCACCACATGCATCCTCTTGCTCAGAAAAGTCCCACCATGTTATCGATCTGCCTCATGTAGACACTCTTTAATGGCAGCGTGTACCGCCGCTCCTCTGGGATCCTGTTGCACTGTTCGAGGGAGAAAAGGAAGAAATTTGAATGTTATCACAATATAACTTACGCATGACACTAAAAATGGTGAAAAGTGAGATGGGCTTGGCAAGGAGGACGGTCTAACATTGCTGGTGTTGCTCGGTGGTGGCCGCTTGTTTGGCTCTTGCTCTGCCAGCACTCCCTCTTCACAAGGAAACAAGTCGTTCCACTGTTTCTCCCTGAAGCGCTTGTCTATAGGCACAACATGGCCCTCTGTCGTGAAGATGTACTTGTTGTCGGATTTGTGAAGTGGGTTGTCCTCATCGAACAGCTGCAATGCAAGGGAAACATTTTTGGTTTTTGTGACAGCTGAGCCAAAAGTTGGGCTAAGTTGTATTCTGACAATGGCTGGGTGACACCAACAAAATCAGATAAGATGATATTTTTAATAAATATCCTGATAACCTTTAATGTATTTCAATAGCTTTTATTACAGTTATAAAAACTAGACAACATATCTAGCATCATAGTATGCTCTCATGTCATTCTATATCCATAAATACCAGCTCCATCTCTGGCATACTCAGACTGTAACTTACCAGGTAAAGGTATTTGCATGTCTCACTGAGGAAGAAGCTCTCCATGCGATCCTCTTTGGATTTGTCCACGACATGGTGGAGAGTGGCATACCCACATCTGCAAACAACACAGCTCAGCTCAGCTTCAAGTATCAAAGCATAGAAGAAAATAAAAAATAAAATAAAACAAGGTATATATTAGAGCTGGGCAATATATCGATATTATATAGATATCGTGATATGAGACTAGATATCATCTTAGATTTTGGATATAATATGGTGTAAGTGTTGTCTTTTCCTGGTTTTAAAGGCTGCATTACAGTAAAGTTATGTCATGTTCTGAACTTAACAGACTGTTGTAACTGTTATATTATTTGCCTTTACCCACTTAGTCATTATATCCACATTACAGATGATTATTTATCAGAAATCTCATTGTGTAAATATTTAGTGAAAGCACCAATAGTCCAAACTACAATATTGTTGCGGTATCGATAGAGGTATTTGGTCAAAAATATCGTGATATTTGATTTTCTCCATATCGCCCAGCCCTAGTATATATTACATGATCCACACCTGACTTTGGCATTTTTCTCAAGGCTCTGAAGAATATCCATTCCAACATGCAAATAGAAAGGATTTTTGGTCGCCTGTGGGAAGTGAAGAAAAACAACTTTTGAGTAAAAGATAATAAACCACCACCACCACCAGTGCTGTGTTACAACAGGTCAGTACCTGGTACAGCAGATAGGTTGACTCCACCAGCTCTGGTCTTAAGGGGTAGAAGAGCACATCAGGAGCCTGCAGCTGCCAGTTGTATCTCTCTGGCAAAGCCCCAAAGCGCTTCCAGATGGCATAGTAGAAGGCGTGCAGGCAAATTGCATTATCTACATCACCATTCAGCACCTTGTACACAGAGTGGCAACACTTTACTTTAGCTGAACACAACAACACATATTTTACTAGAGATAGGCCGATTATCGGCCTGTTTTTTGGCAGTTTGCAGATTATCTGTATCAGCGTTTTATTTGCCCGATAACCGACAAAGTTAATTAATTAAAAAGTGCGCTACTTTGGCTCCACTACAGCTGTGTCTGTCCCTCTGCTTCAGTTTCACTCACCACTGAGTCTGACTTAAAGTCCCGCCCACGATATCTGACTATCCTTTAATATGTGTATTACGTTGAAAGTTTCCAATTTATTCAATAATTGCATAAAGCATTTAAACAAAGTTGTTTTTTTTTGTATAACATTCCAAAATCTTAATTTTGACTTAAAGGGTTTCATTTTCACTGTAAATGCATATCAGTTCCAAATATCGGTTATCGGTTTCATTAACTACTAATTGGTATCAGTTATCGGTCGATCCCTATATTTTACACTTAAATATAAGACCTGTCATAGCTGAAAGTGCATAAACTAACCTGCAGCCCAGGAAAGAAGGCCTGAAGGGAGTCGATCCACGTGTTCATTATTTCACCACTGAACATGTTCACATTAACATACAGAGGTGGGTCACCCTCTCCTTCATTACATGACTCTCTCCTGGAAAAACACAGAGGCAGAAGAGGGTTCACAATATGTCATAGTATGTGTATCAACATCCTAATATAATGTTTGTATATTCAAATACTAATGCAACCACAGTGCCCCTGTCATTCTTCTGCTGTTGACCAGCTAAACTCAGCTAGAGTTAAGGCTGTGTCACTTACTCAAGGGCTAATTATCAGTGACTTCTAAGGAAGAGGAAAGTGTTACGTTTCTGTGTGACTGTGTGAATGCTAGGGTTGGGTACAGAAACCCGGTTCCACTATGGAACACATGTGTGAGAAAAGCGCAGACACGCGCTTCACACCGCGGAAAAGTTGAGAAAAAGGAAAAAGAGACTGTGCTTTCGCGTCCGTGTGTGTGTGTGTGTGTGTGTGTGTGTGTGTGTGTGTGTGTGTGTGTGTGTGTGTGTGTGTGTGTGTGTGTGTGTGTGTGTGTGTGTGTGTGTGTGTGTGTGTGTGTGTGTCCTTGAGAACTGTAACTCGTATAACTTATGTTGTCAGTTAATTGTAGCGTTGACCGGCATGAAATTGGCATATGTCAGACTGACCTGCCGGTCACCGGTCATGGACGAGCACATGAAAACCGGCCAATTCCGGTCACCGGCCAGTCTATTAGTGCATCTCTAGTTGTTACATGTTAAGAGTGTAACAGTTATTTGTTAAATTATTGTAGTTGTGTGTTAGGTGACTTAGGTTTACTTATTATAGATTTAAGTACTTTAAAACATTAGTATATTGTTCAATTTAAATAATTCTCAATAAAAAAAAATAAAAAACTCCATGAAAAAGCCTTTCTTTTATGTCATTTTTCAGTTTTTCAAGAATCGGTATCGGAATCGTTTTAAAAGTACCGGTTCGGCATCGGAATTGTAAAAATCCAAACGGTACCAAAGCCTAGTGAATGCAGATGTCCCATCAGACACCTCATGACATCCTAAAGTCTCAGAATTCATATTTCACATTAGCCTAGAAATCTAGACGCACCCTAGCGGCAGCAAATGTAATTTGCAGCCAGGGTCAGTCTAGCAACTCTCCGTTGGCTTGCGAGCTAGAAAAACCAAATTCTGGTCATGCCAATCACATCGTGTATAGAGTCGGTGGGCGGGCTTAACATAAGGACGGCAGAGTTGCGGCGGTTCCGCGTGAATTTCCTGCTACTTGAAAACAAAGAAGATAGCTGCTGCTGCTGGCGAACAGCAGTCTTTCGAATCGGCTTTGGCCGCGAATCTGGAAGACTTGGAGTTAAGCACTGAAGTCATTCTTAAAAAATGAAGATGTGTGAGATGAGTTTTGCCGACCGGATACAGCAAAATGTTTAATGTTTATCAAACTAGCGTTGCTCTGGTTGGCTATGAGTGCAGAGGGAATTTGAAAGACAACCGTTTATCCCGCCCCTCGGATTGAGCCCTGCCAATGGTGAGTTCCCAGACCCAACATCTTGATGTGGGTCCGTCTTGTCAGGCTAATTCCACATCTCTCAGAAGAAGAAAAAAAATTCTGTAAACCCGTAAGCAGTTTTATTAATTTTGCTTGTTTTGGCCAATCCTAGACAGAGATTAATTCACACAGCAGAGAAAGTTTCTCATTTCAGATGCAACCTGATGCGAAGCCCCCAGTCCCACCCACTTTTACCCAAATGCACACAGTGTCACATTTTTTCAGTATGAGACTCACCCTCTCCTCATGTGGTTGTGAATGCTCTCATAAGCAGCTTGGAACATCCTGTAGTCCTCTTTTTCGCCAAAAAGTAAGTACGATTTCAGCAAATACTCATAGAAGGAATCCATACCGGCTCCCAGACCACTCTGCTTGCTAACCCACTGGCCTGTTTGGATATTCACTACATTCCCTAAGGAATTACAGATAGAAATCACATAAAAATGCTAAAAGTTATTTGATATTGTAGGCATCACATTTACATGTTGTAGACTTAATTAACCATGCTGGGTAGAAGCTTAAAAAAAGAACCAAATAGAAGATAATTGTATTAACGTGACTACATACACAGCTGTACTTACCTAACAGACCGGTTTCGTTGCTCCTCAGGTTCCACAGGGCTCTGACGGCTCGCCTGGCTACCCACTCAAATGTGGAATCTCCAATCAAGCGGCTCAAAATCCCAAACTCCACCAGCAGGGACCCAGCTCCTGCAGTACAAGTCTCGTTGATGCTATCAGGAGGAACGCCAGTCTTCAGATTCACCTGCATTTTACAAACCAATGAAGACGCCACGTGACATTTCAGTCTTTACAGTATGGTATGTATGAGGTCATGCAACTTCCCTCACATGATAACTACTTAAGGTATTGCTACGACTCTTTTGAGGAAGTTGTCTATGAGCAGGTATCTTGTAAACATAGCAATAATAACAGTAGCTCTAGTTTTTAACAGTCTCACTCACCCGGGGGTAAGGAATGCCTGTGCTGGTATTCTCAAAGGCTGGCAGTAAGCGGACAGCCAAGTCATGAGCCATGTGAAGCAGCTCATTATCGTAATCGTCAAAGCCGACCTTGCCAAATGGATGTTTCGGGTCCGTCAGCAGGATGTGAGATGAGATAAGGCTGCCCAGGATCCTTCAAAGGAAAGAGAAATATGATACTGGGGTTCCACACAGAAGCATATTGTGAACAGCTCGTTACAATAAGCTTTTTCTGGTATTGATATCATGAAATCTGTGCACATATCATGTCACATTATGGTTCTCACGGTAACAGCCAGACAACTTAAAACGATCATAAATGAAATAATTGCTGAAATGATTTAAAAGTCCAATAAGGTGGATACAGAAGTAATCCTACAATGATCACATGCAAGATTATTGCTTTCACAATTGCTGTGCATGCTTTTGGTTGAAAAATATGCATCTTCAGCAAGCAGGTCAGTTTTTTTCTTATGTATGACTATAGCAGAATGAAAATACTAGCGACATTTGTACCTGATGTTTGCCTCAAACACTTGCACAGTTGAGTCCTTGTCAAAAGATACAGTATCTATAACCAGCTTGACAGCTTTGTGGAATTCCGTCACATTGCCGAGCACCTGTAGAGAAACACCACATTATGTAACCACAGTCTTAACAACCTTATTTGGGCGCATAACTACTAAATGGCTTCCAGGTATTTTGCTAAAATTCTATTCTTATCATTACAGATGGCAGCTATTGTAAAGAAGCTCTGATTAATAATTTGAGCCATCAAGTCACAACTGCATAAAAGAGGCTAGTGCATGTGAAATTGATTTAGGAGACACCCTGATCCATCCGGTTTAGGGCTAACACAGTAACAAGTTGAGTTTAGAAACTCGGCTGCGCCTGATTCCATGTCAACAGATGTTTTGACTGTGGCAGAAAAACAGACAACTACTCAGGAAGTGCTAACCACTGTGCCGCTTAACGTTGTACAAAACCCTATTTGTTGCAAAACAGAAGATGTTAAACTCACATTTTCCACCTCACAGACTGGACTAAGCTGCTTTCAAGCTCATATTTAAAAAGTTAATATAATGCAAAATGTCAATACTAATTACTGATTAGCATGAAAGAAAAACTCTTGCTGATTTTGCAGGACATGGTATAACATAAATACACAGTACGACTTACCAGTAGGGTGTCTAAGGTGTCGATCAGTGTAAGCGAGTAGTTCCCCAAGACGTCGTTTATGTTGATGTTTGACCTGAAATGAAAGCAGTGAAACAGACACAGTGGTGTCATTGCAAAAGAGGGAGAAATAACGAACAGGGCACAAAAACACACACACAAACACAGAGCATCTTTTAAATCCAACAACAACGTGGAGTTCAGATGTGAGTGCAAAGTCTTATCTCAAGCAGATGGGATGGAGAGAACAACAGAAACACCATATTAAAAAAAACAAACGTGAATTATAAATAACATCTCCCCACTAACTAGAGGGTTTCCTTCTTTAATTGTCTGACATTGCACCGCACAGTTCAGGACTCCTGAGAAAATTAAAGCCAAAGCTGATCTGAAGACAACGGGTGGCTGTTTTCCCTCATTACATAGTTATTATCAGTTCTGGATAGGACTGCAAATTATTTCCATTGTTGATTAATCTGTCGATTTTTTTTTTTTTTTTCGAGTAATCAATTAGTTGTTTGGTCTGTGAAATATCAGAAAATCGTGAAAAAAAAAAGTCCCAAAAAGCCAAAGATGAGACTTTCAAATGTCTTGTTTTGTCCACAACTCAAAGTTATTTAGTTTACTGTCATAGGGGAGTAAGGAAACTAAAAAATATTCACATTTAAAAATCTGGAATCAGAGAATTTTTTATTTGTTTCATAAAAAGAAAAGAAAATGACAAACTGATTAATCGATTATCAAAATAGTTGCCGATTAATTTACCAGTTGACAACTAATCGATAAATCATAGCAGCTGTAGCTAGGACGGCAACTAACAACTATTTTCATTATCAATTAATCTGACAATTATTTTCTCTTTTAATTGATTAATCATTTGGTCTATAAAATAGTAAAAAAATTTCACAATTTCCTAACGCTCAAGATTACTTATTTTGCTTGACCAACAGTTAAAACCCAAATATCTCTCAAGATTTATTTTTTTTAAAGATTTTTTTCCATCTTTATTTTGATAGGTCAGCTAGGTGAGAAAGGGGAGAGAGAGGGGGGGTAGACATGCAGGAAATTGTCACAGGTCGGTTTTTCAAACCCTGGACCTCTGCGTCGAGGCATAATCCTCTCAGTATATGTGCGCCTGCTCTACCACTGAACCAACCTGGACACCTCAAGCTATTATTAAAAATGAGAAGAATTTTTAGAATTTGTTTGAAAAGTGAATCATCAAAATAGTTAATGCTACATTTTCTAATGATTTACTTATCATTTTCGCTCAAGTCCCGTCAGGCACCATTATTTTTGATGCAACTGCATGCCTTTTTCCAATTTCATTCAAACTGAAGACAAAACCTGTTACAGGTTATGGGACTGAGAGGAATGTTGGTGGATAACACTGTTGACTCTGCAGCTGCAGATAGTAAGACATTTTGTTTTGTTCATTTGTCAATGAACAACTGAACATTTATTCTAGTAAACCCCAAAACCCTCACAACTTCTGTACTCTGCTGCATCTAAAGAAGATTTTGGTTAATTGCCTACATCCTGCATGGCCAGCTACCATGATGGCTGAGCAGAACATGTTTTTCTGTAATTTGAGTGAACCGGCCTCTAGAAACATACCGACCTGCTTTTTTTATATGACATGTCAAATTTGTGTCTGTTAAACCGCTAGCCTATTTTACATATCTTAACCTCAGATGTCTTTTATTTTGTGTTTATTACAGACACTGTGTAATGACTGCATTCATATTACATTTGTATACAAACTGGACAGTTTACAGTTTACCCTGAAAGTCTAAGATAACAGTATGGGGAGTGAAACTTTTCATTAGATGGCTTATTGTAGTGTAATCCTAGTCTTTCTGTTTTAATGTTCAGCACAGGAAAATAACATGCAGGTGTTTCAGTTAGCCTGTGCTTTTGCACACTGAAGAAGGTATAGACTGTCTGTGCATTTTACTCCCCTTAATTAATTAATTAATCAATTTTAAGACTTATTTTTTTTAAACAAAAACATCATGGTTTCCTGCTTTTCAAATTTCAATACTTGCTGATTTTCTTAGACATTTGTGATAATAAACAGATTATCCTTTGTGATAATAAACAGATTATCCTTAGGTTTTGGTCTTTTGGTTGTACCAAACAAGCAATTTGAAGATGTCACCTAGTGCTCTTTCATAGACTAAACAATGAACTGATTAAATATTCAGCAGAATTATTGATACTAAAATAATCGTTAGTTGCCTCCCCTTTTCTCTACCTTCATTAATTTCATATTTCTGTAAGGTCTAATCCCAATTTCAAATGAATTAAGCGATGAAGACGATAAACAGTTCCTTAATTTGATAGGAACCCCATCAAGACCTACGAATACTGTACTGTTCAATGCAAAAGGTGTCTGAAACATAACCTGTTCATTACTGAGCAGCAGTAGGAGGCACTGAGATCAGTAGGATTACACTACAGCTACTATTGCAAAGTACATGCAAATAGTAACAGTCTGCAGAGGACAGATGTTCAAATGTTAACGGTCTGTCACTGCCAGGTCAGGGTGCCACTCGGCTGAAACCACCACCATTGACAGCACAAACATTAATACACTTTTATTAAAGAAAACATTAACCTGTCGGTGCAGACAGTCAGGACAGCTTATGACTCACGGGTTTAGCACGTCTGGTCCCCTCCCTTTACAGTCAATGGGATTCAGCTCGTCCTCGGGAAAGGCATATTTCATGTAATTGTCATACCCGAAATAAAACATGTCTTTGGCCATGTCCTTCATTTTTGCTTTCAGTGTGTCTGGGAAGGAGCTGTATCTCCGGACGTACTCGTCCTTGTTGCCATCGAAGAAGCTCAGGTAGGATCTCTTGGTTGACTCCTCTCCAACATTTGCGCAGGTGGTCGCCGCCTCTTCATGTATGTGACCGTGTATTCGTTGAGACCACGAGCTGCCCTTCGGATCGATCCCTTTTTCTTCCCTGAATAACAAGTCTAATTTGTGCAAACTGAAACCGAGTGGGAAGTTGAACCCCCAGCTAACGTTAGGTCCGAGTCCGAAAGCTAGCCACAGCACACAGCTGAGGGAGAGTCTCAATACAACCAGACCAACTACTATTGACCTCCATTGCATCTTTGCCCCGGGTCGATCTTAAAACGCATACTTTTAAGTCCACATACGTCCGAGGAATGAATGTGAAATCATGTTTGTCAGGCTAAACTACAAGCACAGAGGTAGTGGTGATTCCGCCCTACACGCTTCCTGTCAACAGACCAGCCCCTACCAGATTCTGTGCTGTGATTGGGTTTACTCTTGTGTTGTCATGCAAAAGACCGAAGTGGGCTCGTCTTACGATTGGTCGCAGAGCTGTCAATCTCCTGGTTGCGTTTTCGTGGCAGTCCTGACGTGTCATTCTGATTTAACTTCTGCACCAATAGAAAACAGCCACAGGAGTGAGACGTTCATGGGTACAGCGCTATTATTATTATTATTATTATTATTATTATTATTATTATTATTATTATTATTATTATTATTATTATTATTATTATTAGTATTAGTTATATACTGTGTATGGTACAGAGCTATAAAGCGTTGGTTGGGTCAGGTGTAAAGATCCCCCAATTATAGTTCTGCGTTGATGTCATGAACTTCTGAACTTCTGAAAGTGTGGTATTCCTAAACCACCAAAGCAATATTCTTTAGTTTTTTATGCAATCAATTTCGGTGCCGTAATGCATAAGCTCAGTATTAATGTGGATTTACTTTACTACTGGGTCCTGTTGTTCCTGGTGTTGGTCAGACCTGTTTCTCCTGTAAAAAGATAATTAATAATCGTGATATATGTGCTTTATTTAAAAAAGAAATGGTCTCTGCTCTAAATGCTGTTTCTTATACTGGAATAACCTTACTTCAGAGCTGGAATGGAAGTAAATCTGGTGCTTACACAGTTCTTACCTTCTGAACATCTGATTTTAAATAAGGTTAAGAAAGTCAAAATATTTATCATTTTTATCCCTCCAAGATAGTTCTACAAACATATGAAAAGGACATTGAGTGGCCTGCTCATGGTTCCAGATAATTTATGTCTATTAAATCAATATCTATGTCATGTCATCGATTTAATTTTTTTACTTGCAAAATCTCATATTCATGAATCTAAATTTTCTAATCATAAAAAAAACAAATCAACTTTACATTACATCAATCCTGTATTCTTAAAATAAGAAAGCTATTAAGCCCTGAATCTGTGTACCCTACAGTAGAACATTTTTGTGAACTGATTTATGCTCTGATCCCCTGGCACTTTCTGTTTTTGTATGTTTATATGTGTGTACCTTGTTATTTGTCAATAAATGTAAATAAAAAAATAAAAAAAACTAATAAAAGTCATTTTTGTGCTATTTTAACTATAATTAAATGTAATTCAAATTTTAATTAATTCATCATTGCATTTTTTTTTACATTGTAACTTTTTATTAAAACTATTCCTGATATTCATAATGTAATTTGGAATATCCAAAAATACATTTTGACTAGTAAAATTACAAATATCCACAATTTCATTAAGACTACTAAAGGTGCAGTTTCAGATATCGACAATAAGAATTATGACTAGTAACAATGCAGTTGCAGAGATCCACAAATGTATTGCGTATATCTGTTTTTCATTTTGGATATCTGTAATTAAAATAATGACTAGTAACAATTGGATTTTAGATATCTGAAATTGGAATTTTTCCTAATAAGAATTATTTTGCAGATATCCAGAACAATGACGTTGTGGATATTGGAAATTGAAAGCCCAATGAATGCCAAAAGTGATGCAATTTGTTCTAGGAAGAATGTCATTGTGGATATCTGAAATGAAATTTTGACTGGGAAGAATGGAATTACAGATATCTGCAATAAATATCCAGTCTAGCTATTAAAAAACGACAGCTTGCCACAGAAGCGACGATGAACCGGAAATTAGACAATATATCACGTCAGCACGTATCATCATCTGGTAAGATCTTCTGATTGGCCCTTTTGAGAACACCCATCTGATTATTTAGAATGGATATCAGCAGATTGTGATCGGTAACCAATCAATCGGATCACCCTTAATAGTAGCCTATAACAGTAAAACACACACCATTTTTCTGCAGAATGAGTACTTTTATTTTTGATACTTAAAAAAAAAATGCTGATAATACTTAGATACTTTTACTTAAGTAATGTTATTTTATGCAGGACTTTGAGTATTTTTACAATATGGTATTAGTACTTTTAATTAGGATCTGAGTACTTCTTTCACAACTCCCTGTAGGGTAAAAAAGCAGACACGTTGTTTCACACATCAAATCTACTGACTAAATAAATCTTACTGCCTCAGATGAGCACTATAGACCCTTTTCACAGGAGGCATTTTGACTTGTCATAGCAGATGGCTCCCTTCCATTAAGTGTCACCATAAGCCATGCCAGTGAGCCAGCATGCACAATACCAGGATCCTGGAACTAGCTTTCACTGCTGTGAAAAGTCCTCCAAACTCCACATGCTAACTTACAGAAGAGTCAATCGAGCAGTCTGTACACCCACACGGTCCTGACAAGAGGTCTAATCAGGCCAATTGAAAAGGCCTGTGTTGATGTACCATGGGCTTTTAAAAATCCCATTTAGGATTCTGAACATTACAGTAAAAGTATATAAGTTTGACATTGAAATGCACTTTGCTAGACTGCATTACTTTAGTGACTTAATCCTAACCCTACTGTTGGATTTTAATCATACGTCGCATTTATCTGATGGTATTGCTATGTATCACTGTGCAGATTGGAGTTATAAAGGCACAACACCATATGTTAAGTCATTAGATCTCATGCACACTTGTCACCATGTCTATAGACAGGGCTAAAATGGACCTTTCTGCAGAATGAGTAATTAAATTTTTTGTAAGAAGTGCAGTTGAAAATATTTTCTTTTACTTCAGGATTAATGGGATTTTTAAAGAGCCATGGTACCACCTGCACAGGTGTTTTCACTTTGGCTGATTAGACCTCGTCAGGACTGTGCAGGTGTAAAACCTGGATTCGACTCATGACTTTCCCGTAAGCTCTGTTGCACCAGTTATTAATAGGTAAAGTTAGGTAATCCTGCATAGATCCAACCTACCCACCAACTTCAACATGACTCTGTAAATCTGACCACATGGATCAATTCAAATTGTTCTTACACTGATTAGAATCAAGCGGTTTGCTGTTCTCAAAAGTCATGCAGCGACAAGAAAGAATAGCTTCGCAGCACCACGCCAATCCTTTCATCATACGCCTATACACCTTGTGATACAAAATTGGGTGTACAAATAACAGGACAATGTCAAAATTAAAAAGCATGCCTTTTTTATTCTTGAATATATTGAAGTTGTGCTGTTTTACTCTTCCCAGGTAGGCACCCCTTGCATGCTGCTTTGCTTCAGAGGTGAGAGACATTGCACAAGGCACTTTGTATTCTGCCGCTCTCTCAGCTTCAAGGCAGCACGCACATAATTCCACTGAGGCTACTTACAAACAAGAAGCCAATATGAACCACACAACCCCGTACAGCTTTACTTTTAGCACATTCAGACTTTAAATAGAATCATATATTCATACACGCACATCTCACATCCGTAAAAATCATACTAGCTTGATATTTGTACAGACCTGCATCAATTGACTTGCTTAAATGCAGAGTTTTCAAAAAACATAGACATGTCCTTGAAAGAAGAAAACCTTATCAAGCGGAGGGTGACAGTCATCAAAAACATGTCCACATCAGTAATCTCCTGGCATCATGTCCGACTGTATAAAGAACATTGCTCGTTATATGAGGCCTGTTTGACAGAATCAACCCTCCTTCAAGAGGGTGTTGTTGTATACCCAAGATTAGCGTTGTAAACCACTGGGTATGATCAACCGGGTAATGCCTAAATGTAGATCCAAAATTTGATTCTGACTCCAAGTTTAAGTACAGCTTTACAGGACGAATAATGCCAATAAAATTCATTACATTTGGTATCAGAATCACATTTTTAGTAGTGCATTATCAGGGTTTGTGAAAGAACCACGACGTGAAAAGGGGGGAAAACGTGTCAGAAGCAGAACAGAGCAGCATGTGAGTTGAAGATACAACTTGACATCCTCGCAGAGTGATGGGGGGGTGGCATGACAGTAACGTGGCAAACACCGCTGGAAAACAACTCCTATATTTTTAGCTCCTCCTGGATTTTGAGTGCTGGATGAGCCACTGAAGTGTGATGTCTGGAATCAAAGAAACATGCTGCGTCAGTCTGAGAATCAGTTAATGATTCAGGCATTTCTAAGTCAGTAGCAACACACGATATGATTTGCGTACAATTTTTGTACAGTTTTAGCCCCTTTTAGTCCATAGAGTCATGCAACTCACCAATGTTGTCTTTCTCTTTGCAGGAAATCGAGTAGCAGCATATCTCTCTGTCCTGAATAGCTGCCAGATTCCTTTGAAAAGGGAAAAAGGTGCATGTACAAATAAATATGAGAAGAACGCATTAAGGCTGGTCATCAATCTCACCCATCTGCAGCTTGTGCGGCATAGTTTAAGGAAAGAGCACAACTCTCAGCGCATGTTTCTAACTTGACAGCAGAGGGAGCCAGTTCCCTGTGGAGCTAGAACAGTGACATTGAAAAAAGAAACATTGGCAATGAAAAATAAAACACAAGCATACAATTTTGTTTGCATTCTGATGTGTTTTTTAATGACAACCTTCTGATTTTTTTCTTCATGTCACGCTGTTAATCAGTTTTTTTTATTTTTATTTTTTACACCGACAGTTCTTTTTCAAGAACGGCAAGGAAAGCATTATTTAATTAATTTAATGAATCTGCATACTAAGGAGAGAACCTCAGTCTTATGGAGCCACAACCCGCTACAAAGCCTGGCATCAGGGTTAGGGGTGACGCTAAAAATATATTAATCAAAATATCAAAATAAAATAAAATATTTCTTGCCTGTGTTTTATTTTTCAGTGGAACTTTTTCTAATTGTTACACATCGTGACACAATTGGGCTTCCTTTTTCAATGCCAAATTTTATTTTCTATGCCAAAACTTACCGTCACTGTTCTAGTTTCACAGTTCCTTACAGTAAACTACAACTCGACACAGGTCCAGTTTTAACAAAAAAAAATAAAAATAAAAAAATGAAAGGCATGCTTTTTTTTTAAACCGTTTAGCATAAAGGTGGTTAAACTGATCTAGGATTATAAAAAAAATTATATAGGAATAAAGTTTTATTATGTACAGACAATACATAGTTTAAAATAATAATACTCTAATATTAAATCCTAAATTATTTCTCCATACCTCTGAACAAGATATAATAAATAGGGAAATTTTCATGACAAAAAAAAAAAAAAAGAGTGCAGTGCACTGCTGTACATGACAGAACTGGGCATTCAGCTGTAATTAAATTAAATAAGTTAAGGACTTTGCACCATTTTTCATACTTACATTTTCTCAATGAGCTGCTTTTCATCTAGAGCACTAGGGAGATCCCTTTTGTTGCCGAGAACCAAAACCTAAAAAAAAAAAAAAAAAAAACTCAACAGCAGTTGAAATCTGCAACTGCAGAAAGTAATCATTGGCAGAACCCACACATAGTTTTGCATGACTAGCACAGAAATGACACAAATCTTAAAATTGGTTTCAGGAGAACACTTACAGGAATTCCTTGCAACTGAGGTTTGTCTAATAAATTATGAAGCTCATTTCTGGATGCCTCCACCTTTTCTTGATCTGCTGCGTCAACCATGTACCTAAAAATGAGCAACACCGAAAGTATTACTTAGATGTGTTTTAACATACATTTCCAGTGTGTCCAGTTCATCACCAAGTGCTTGTTAAATTTCCTCCCATTTGTTTTTCGGACAAACTTGAAAATCGAAACGGAGATACTCACACGATTGAATTAACTCCCCGACAGTACCGCTCCCACATGCTCCTGAACCTTGGCTGCCCTCCTATATCCCAGATCTGCAGAATTATATGATATTCCTGTTTCAATTATTGTTGCCTTCTTGTAAAACCTGTGTGCTGCTTTCATTTCATTAATTACAGTTAGAGTGTGATAACAGCAGAAGTATTAAAATACCTTGATAGTGACGTTTCCTTTGGTGACCTTTCTCATGTTGAACCCGACTGTAGGAATCATGTCTTCACTGAAATGCCCAGACTGAAAAGAAGTATACAACAAGTATAAGAAATTTCTTATGAAACTGTATGAGTTTTGATTGTTGAAAATGTCCCTACAATTTACTGCAGAAAACGTGTGGGGGTGGGATGTGCATATATACAGTATCTCACAAAAGTGAATACACCCCTCACATTTTAGTAAATATTTCATTATATCTTTTAATGGGACAACACTGAAGAAATTACACTTTGCTACAATGTAAAGTATTACATGTATAGCTTGTATAACAGTGTAAATGTCCTGTCCCCTCAAAATAACTCAACACACAGCCATTAATGTCTAAACCGCTGGCAACAAAAGTGAGTACACCCCTATGTTAAATTCCCATAGAGGCAGGCAGATTTTTATTTTTAAAGGCCAGTTATTTCATGGATCCAGGATACTATGCATCCTGATAAATAATAATAAATATATATATATATAAAAAAAATAGCCCCACATCATCACATACCTTTCACCATACCTAGAGATTGGCATGGTTTTATGTCGGTTAGCCTAATAGCTGGTTTGATTTGCATTGAGAGATGATTTTATGGAAAGTACCCCATGCCAACTTTATCAGGATACATAATATCCTGGATCCATGAAATAACTGGTCTTTAAAAATAAAAATCTGCCTGTCTCTATGGGAATTTAACATAGGGGTGTACTCACTTTTTTGCCAGCCGTTTAAACATTAATGGCTGTATGTTGAGTTATTTTGAGGGGACTGCACATTTACACAGTTATACAAGCTGTAAACTTAATACTTTACATTGTAGCAAAGTGTAATTTCTTCAGTGTTGTCCCATTAAAAGATATAATGAAATATTTACTAAAATGTGAGGGGTGTACTCACTTTTGTGAGATACTGTATGTGCACAATGAATAATAATAATAATAATAATAATAATAATAATAATAATAATAATAGGAAATACGAAACTATTAGGAAAATAAGGGCAGCTGTGTGTGATTATGTGATCAACTGTATTATAAATATGACATGCTGCATGGGATCTCTTATACTTTTACATCCTTTTTGTAGCTTGGATTTAAGTCTAATACACACACACATACACACACAAATATATACCTATATACACAGTAGGGCTGAGCGATAAATCGATTTTATCGATTAACTCGAATGTGTAGTCAACGTGGATTTGTTTAAATGAAAAATCGATTTTCTCCTTAACATCCGCCGACGATCCCCTCTGGGCTCCCGTAGCTCCGAACGGGCTCATCCCTCCCCCCGCGCGTTTGCCATAGAGATACACAAACAACATGGCAGCGACTGGGACTAACATTAATTATTTTCTTAACGAGTCGTTTCATTACTTACTTATCTGTTATCTCCGCCGAAATGACCGGCCGCTCGCGGTGCACTGTCCCCGGCTGAGAGTCACCTATTCTCGGTAACTGAACCACCAGCTACAGCTGACCTGAAGGAGCACCATGCGGGGCACCAGAGGCCGTGTTGAGGAATTCTTTTGCGGCTCAACACATCTACTAAATGCTGCTGATACAACCGAGCTGTGACGGAGGTCAGTAGCGGCTTAAACAACTTGCAATCGCCGCTGTGTAGCACGGAGCTCCGCTTCGACGTTTGTTTTTATCGCTAGGAAGGAGCTTGCAACAGGTATGCTACATTCAAGAGACCATGGGAGGTTAACGTACGTTACTCAGCAACAGGTGAAAATAGGGGCAAGGCTGCGCAATAACGTTAAAATGATTTGAACTTTTAGCGAGGAACGAGTTACCACCTGTGTGAAAACAGCTTTATCTCACGCATCCGTTTTGTTGTTGAATATATAGCCCCCCCCCCCCCAAAAAAAAAACAACCTCAAACCAATTTATATTTCCACAAAATTGGCATGAATAATCATAATGGTACATGCCCCGTGTGTGTATGAGTCAAAACAAAATAAAACTTGTTTTGAACAATTTCTTTGTCATCTGCAGATTGATTTTAAGTAGAGGGAGAAAAAAATCGATTTAAATCTTAAATCGGATTTGTTTTGAAAAAATCGGGGATTTTATTTTTAGGCCATATCACCCAGCCCTAATACACAGACACATTATTTGAGATTTAAAGGGACTACAAAAAACGAACACAGAATTAATCATTTTAAACCAAAATTATTAACAAGCCAAACACTATATCTCCACACGTTCTGGCTTTTGTGAGTGTTCAATATTGCAAACTGAAGTGGGAAGGAAAATCAACTTCAGCATTCAGAATCAGCAGCATTCCCCTTTAACATTAAAGCTGTGTCTATTCCTTCTGCCTGCGCTCTTTGCAAGCCTGCGATTTCATGGCACATGACTTGCCGGAGTCACCTGATGAAATTAAGTGGAAATGAGTGCAGCGGTCTTATGACTGAGGAAGGAGGAACCACCCCCACAACAACTATTCACTCACTCTTTTGCGTCACTGGCTGGCAGGGCTTTTTTTTTTCATCTCTTCAGTGTGTGAAGGATCTGGGTTATGTTCCAACCCCAAACCCAACTTCCTCCTCAGACACCAGCCCTCTTACCTGATGCCAACAGCACACTCCAATCCACTCTGACAAACTCTGAACTTGATAGTAAAGACATTGTCTTCTTTTAAATGTGAAGGCACAATAAATAGTGCACTGGTGATTTGCTTTCTCCTTAACAACACTTTCTTACATCAACATGGGTAGTAATAGCTCCTGCCTGGTAAAAGTTAACACCAGTTTCTGGGCAGATTGTGCTATTGAGATTTTTATTGGAATTGTGTGTTTCTTAACAATTACTTTTCATTACTGATTAATCTACCAATTATTATTTGATTAGGTTTGTTCTTTTAAATGTAAAAAAAAATTGTGAAAAAGCCTGGCAGTTTCCTTAAGCCCAAGGCAACCTCTTTAAATGGCTTGTTTAGTCCGCTTTAGTATTATATGAAACAGAAAAGCAGAAAATCCTCACAAATGAGAGGCTGGAACCATTGAATGTTTGCCTTATTTTATAGAAAACACAATTGATTAACAAAATTGTTGGGAGTATTTCTTTTTCTATCAATTGGCTAATCAATTAAGTGTTTCTAGTGGAGATATGTATCACATTAAACCAAAACCTAAAATCCTTTCAATCCAGTTAAAAGGGGTTTTTAAAAGAAACACTTCATCACACATGTGAATAAAAGAGAAATTGCACAGATTAAAATAACAGGACAAAACAGGTCAGGATGCCACAGTCTCAAGAGAAATCTGATTGGTCGTCAGCCGTGTGCAAACTGTCTTGAGAGCCATCAGTCATCACAACCACAAACTGATAAACTACTCCAAAGAAAGCCACAAAAGTTGCTTTTCACAGTATGCTGCTAAAAACTCAGTTGCTGTCTAGTGATTAGCCAATGAAAAATTGCTCCACCAGAAACTGCCCATTTTAAGTAATCCCTACAAAGTTACACAAAATTGCACAAGAGAAATGGCTTGCAAAAAAAACAACCTCCAGCCACAGGAGGTCACAGCAAAGATACAATCTGTATGTGTAACTTTATCACAATTTGCATCTGAAGCTGAAGGTTACAACAAAATGCATCAACTGCCGTTTATTTTAATTTATATGCTACAGTTTTATGCCACTGGCCACCTGGGTATATCAACACCAACTTTTTTTGTAAATATGTCAAAACATTTCATGCAAGTTTAAAACAAAATAATTGACCCCGTCTGCATTCATTTCCAGAGAGCCAGCTCCAGTTTTACCTCTTTTGTGGCTCCTAAAATCTTAACAATTCGTATCTGGAGTGGTCAGTTTCCACCTGTTGCAGGACACCTGTACAAAAGTTACACACTGTGTTGTTGTAATGGTCAACATGTTTTTACGTTAACGTCCTGGTGGCTGCAGCCATTGTCATGACAGCTTTCAGTGTAAAATGACCCCACAGTTTAGAAGCGATCAGATTTAAGTGAAGCAAATAAATGTATGCTACGTCTGGGTTTAGCATGCTAAACAGTCATAACACAGTACGCCACGAGTGCCGACGAGGACCACCTCTTTATATAGCCGACAGTCTATAGGACCTACCAGCAGCAAACTAGTTAGCTAGCTCAGCTGACTTTTTGTCCAACAACCTGACTCAGTTTCAGGGTTGTTTTTATGGATGCTGTGGTCCAAACTGAGTAACATCACATCGTTTTTGGACCCGAAAACCAGACTGTGTAGAAAAAGACCTAGTTAGCTTGGTAACTCTTATCCCATCATTAGCGCTAATAGTATTAGCACTACCCCAACAAGGTGGCTAGCAGCTGAAGACTTACAGCGATCACGTTTACAAATGTTGTTTTCCCCGAGTACTGGAGGCCGACCAGCGTCAACTCCATCTCCTCCTTCCAAAACAGAGACTTGAACCAGTCCAGAAGCCGGTTCATTAGTGCCAACATCTTTACGTCGGTGTTCTCACTCCCCTGTGTGGTTGTGTTTTTCTCCCTCCCTGGTCAGATGTGGCGTTTTTCCAGTGAGGAAGGGAAGTGGGACGCAGCCAGCTGTCATGTGAGCAGTCTGCCGAAAGGCGCCCGGCAGCGCCCCCACTGGCAGATAGAGTTTCCCAGTTTTCATACCCCTACCTAAAGACTGTTTAGGTTTTGTTTCTATAATAAAATATAAAAAATGTATACAGAAACACACATTTAACAACAACAAAAACCTGCTCTTGCTGAATATTATACCAGGACTACAGAACATGTCAGGAGAGCAACATACACATAGTGTATGTTCATGCATGCACCGCTTTCTTATACTGCTGTCCCAGCATGAATACATACGTATACATACATACATACATACATACATACATACATACATACATACATACATAACAGAACAAGGGGAGAAATACATAATGCAGTTTAATTTTAAGCATTATGTAATAATACACATAAATAATTTTAAATCCTGCCAGAATTATCATCTGTGACCACAAACTGTGTGGTGCGGTGTATGGTCTTATATAACAATGTTTGTTTGTTTTTGTTTTTTTGGTGTGGCTGGGTAAAAAATGGGTTTAGAATTATTTATTAAAATTATAGATTAAGAGGTTAATACAATTAACTGTATAATACACCCTGTATAATACATTGTTTACTTGTACTTGTAAAATAATAGTTGTAATAATAATAATAATGCATTTTATTTATACAGTGCATTTTACAACACTCAAAGACACTTTACAGAGGTTTTTTTTAGAAAAGAAATCCATATACAAAAAATACACACATTAAAAGGACATACTTTGACCATGGTTTCAAACTTTTGTCATCATACCTTTCATCTGTTCATCAGACAAATGCTGGTCTTTTACTTTTCTTGCTGGAGATCCAATCAGGGACCTTTAGATAGATAGATAGCTTTCAAGGTCCATTTAAAAACATACAACACAATTAAAAGGACAGACACAAATTAATTCAGAAGTGTTCACCTCTAACCTCCTAAGCAAGGTGCTTCATACCATTACATCAATATTATTAAAGTTTGTTTATGTCATTATAGACTTGTTATTATGGAGACTTTTTCCAGATGCAGGAGGTCAACACTGTTGCTGTTCTTGTATTCATCCTGCATGATGAGATTGTGCCCACTCTCCTCCTTCGACAGGTGAAAGTCACTGGCGTTGGTGGACACTGCTAATATTTCAGTAGGAATATTATCTGGAGTAGAGGAAAATAGACAAGTTTAACTTTGAAATCAGTAGAATCATCAAATACTCACTGCGGTCATGTCATATTCTTATAACTCAGTATCCATCACCTGCACTCAACTACACTACACTTTTCATGTGTTTCAAGGAGTAAAAAACAAATAATACAGGGATCTGAGTGAAAATCTGATGATAAAAATGCAACAGCCAGTGCAAACACTTCAAAAATGAGTAATACTGTAAATAGAATTTTTAAAATGTCTTTCAGAAACAACTCTCCAACTCTCTCTCTCAACTCGCCATAGTAAGCATTTTGTTTTCTCCCTGTTTTTCTTTTTCATTTTGCAAAGAAGAACGGGGAAATTGCAGTGTCCAGATGTGCAACGCTTCTGAATTGTCATTGGTGACTTTTCATTGTTTAATATTTTATGAACCGGCACACCAATGGATGTTTAGTGACTTGGACATTTTCTGCACTGACTCGTGTACTGACTGATCAAAAGTTCCAGATACTGACCCGGTGTATTTACAGTACGTTCAATTGAAATCCTTTGACTACTCAGGTCAGGTGATCTCCATTTGACAATGAATTATATGTTTTTATTTACCTTTTATTTATTTACCTTTTTAAAAATCTTTGTATGTATGTATTAAAACATGTTCATTATGTTCATTATATATGTTTCCATCAATGCTCACTTACGTGCTTTGTGCTTCCTCAGGTTCTTTGTGCAGGCATAACATAGAAACACGAGGAGGATGAGAGAACTCAAAACAAAGCCGATGCCAAGGAACAAATTAATGGAGCCTGTACCATCTGTGTGCATCTCTGGTGAAACATCAAATCATAGTCAAGTTACTTCAATTCACCTATACTTTTATCAAGCAAAAACATTTATTGTGCATTCACTTACTGCAGATGTTCTCTTTCTCATCAAAATATGTGTTATGAGGGCATAAACGCTCACACTGATATGAATACTTTATCAACCCGTCACCCAAGGCCCTGGCTGCAAAGACAGAGAGACAGATAGGTGAGTCCACCACCATTTTGTTCAATCAAAAAGTCATTCTCAATATTTTTCCAAATTTGGTCCAGATTGAAATACTGTATCTTAACAACTATCGGTGGGATTGCCATGAAATTATGCACAGCCAATCATAGTGCCCAGAGGATGAATCCTAATGACCCCCTTGATATTTTATCTATCACCACCATGAGGATGGCATTTGTATTTCATTTCATGGGAAATATGTCAAAGCTAATGACATTCCGATCAGCCTCAGCTGTACTTTGTGTTTAGAACTAGTTAGCAAATGTTAACATGCTAACATGCTAAACAAAGATTGTGAACACAGTAAACATTGTACCCATTTAGCATCAGCATGTTAGCATTGTGAACATGTTAGCATTGTGAACATGTTAGCATGCTGACGTTTACATTTAACTCAAAGCACAACTGTGCCTTATTACCGCCTCATAGAACCACTGGCATGGCTGTATACTATTGCATGACTGGTGTTAAAGTCTTGTGATAGTAGCAGTGGTAGATTGCATTTTCAAATTTGGCAAACACTTTGGCAAACTTCTTGACACCAAACTTTCCTGACATTGTTATGAACCGCTCTCCTTGTACTGACTAATAGCAGTCATAAAGGACCACATTAATTCATTCAACAGTGTTTGAATGATGTCACAACAATTTGAGAAAACCTCACCGTGTGTGTGTGTGTGTGTGTGTGTGTACTGAGATATTAAGACATTTCAAATTCCTGCATGCTTAGCCTACTTAAACAATATTTTATATTATTTCTTTTTTAGTCTTATCAAGTGAAAACAATGGGTTGAGTGCATTAATCAAACCTACATTTCTAGTATCTAGTACATAACTGTCTGTATCTAACCCACATTTATTTCCATTTGTGCACCTTGACACCCCCTGGCATGACACCCACAAATAAACAAAGAAAACAGTAATTGACATATTCAAACCATATTTGTGCCAGCAGTGATTTTAAAACCACAACTTTTTTTTTTGGTCTAAAAGAACAATATGTCCACTCTCACCTGTCCTCTTCAGTTCTTCCCCAGTGACACATTTGTTTTCCTCACACTCTGAACACACATTGTTGGAGCACAGGAAACCAGAGCGGCACGAACAGTTTGCATTTGTGGTCAGCGTACATTTCACTGTATATTCTGTAGACAGACAAGAATTTAAACCACAGGACTTCCAGGTAATTAGAGTGATTTGTCTTTTATCCACAGAGTTAAATGCATTGTCAGCATCAACTGGTGTTTCACTAGAGATCCACAGAGAGCATGGCTATAATTTTTTTCTTCTAAATCAAACCAATTTCAGTCTTACCTTGTTGGCATGACCGGCATTCCTCACATCTGTCAAACATGCTCCGTCGGTCCGAGAAGTAACCCTCCTCACAAGGGCTACAGACAGTTTGTTGGTGCTCTGTGCAGAAATCCTTTAAATATGTACCTTTAAACCAAGAAACAAATGAAATCAATCGCTCTCAAGAATATAGATAACATTCACACAATGAAATGAAGGAGTTCAACAGATTTATATTAACTATAATATAATTTTAAAGATTAATTATGTGTTTTACCTGGGGAACACAGCTCACAGCATTGTCCATCTACCTCATTCTGTCCATCAACACAGCCTGCAGTGCATTCTAAAGTCCACATATTCAAGACACATATTACTGCCAGGGAAAGGCTCCGAGCAGTCATTATGACCAGTGCTCTGCTCATGCCATCAGGGTTTTATCTTGGTTGTTTGCTGACGTCAGTGTGAGATGGGAGTGTGGTTCGATCACAGAGAAACCGTGTGTGAGACATCTGCGGTGTAGTTCAGGAAGTGAAAGACCACTTGTAGGCTATTCGCACATGATTTAACAACAGTATAAACAGGGCTATTCAGCTTGGCTTTAGGAAGGGAGCCTAGTGTTTGCAGACAGGTGATGTGTGATGTTTGTGGCATCAGCATGTCATCACTATTATGGATCTTTTAGAGGCTTTCCTATAAAGCATATGTTGGTGTTGATGGTATTGTTTCAGCTTTTGTCACGTCAAACACTTCTGCAGAAACTGCGGGTTAAGCAACTTCTGCACACTCCAGGAGCACTACAGAAACTAAGCAAACCATTTAACTGGCTGTATATAACTGGCTGTAAGTAATGCAGTTAAAATACCAAAGACAGTTTTAGTTTTTCATTGCACAGTCTAATTGCTGCAGGCACAAATTATTTGCTGTACCTTGTAGTTCTAGTTTTCTGCTGCAGAAATATACCGTTTGACTTGCAACAGCTTCTGAATTTCTGATGGAGAAGATGAGCAGGATCGTTGAGGATCTGATCTGTCTTATAGTTAAATAATTGTTTGTTACACAAGACATTAAATCAGCAATGATCCTCCAGTCAAATGACATTGTGAACAGCGATAATCAGTAAGTCACATAACGTGACATTAAGAGGCCAATAAACTGAAACAGAAGCAATTACAATATGTCTCAGTTTGGTTCCTGGAAAACCCGTCCTATAGGGTGAGAATGCAATAAAACATCTGTATAATATAATTAAATCTAAGAAACCAATCCCTGCAGTACTAAACCCCACTGCATGAAGGGTTTCCCCGACTATTCAGCAGCATCACCAAAAACTAAATTAAAATCACTAGTGGGAATAAGGATTACAACAAAGGATGAAATGTTCGTAGTCTAAAAAATGCATTATGATGTGTAAAGAATTTACTGCTGTTAACTAACTGTAGGTGTAGTGTGATTGGGTTTTGTTGACATTTGATGCAGGAGGGGGAGTTTCCTGGCAAATGCGACACTCTGTTGAGTAGTACTCAAACGATTAGCAAATGAAATTGACACAACCTGAATCATCAAGCATTTAGAAAATTAATTAAATAAAGTCAGTTATAAGGCAAACGTACCAAACATTTGCTGGTAACAATTTGTCAAAATGTGGGGATTGGTTGTTTTTTGTCATTTCTTATCAATGTAAGCTGCTGATCCAGTTGTGCAATAATTAATTAATTTGTTCTCTGCACATCCATCACTGTGTTTGAGGAATCGTCTACAACGGACAGTCAAGACTGCACAAAAATCATTGGTGCCAGCCTGCCCTCCATTCAGGGTTTATACATCTCCAGAGGAAACAGGCAGGTAACATCACTGCAGACCCTCACACCCTGGAGACAATCTGTTTCCGCTCCTCCCCTCTGGTAGGCGCTACAGAATACTGTTCACCAAAACGCAAGAAAAGTTTCTTCCCACAGGCCGTCAATCTGATGAAAAGTTAAAATCAGCACTGTACTTCACTGTACCTTTAAATGATATCTTTCAATAGTTTATACACACTGTTGTTAACATGAATACAAGCACACTGTATTAATTTAACTGCCAAATCCAACTACCTCATAAAGCAACCTGTTATTTATTTCAGCACCCTTTGCACATTTATACATAATTATATATATATATATATATATATATATTATATTTATTTATTTATATCTTTACATAGTAGTCAATGTTCATGTTTACCTTGTTCAGCTTTGTTGTCCTTGTTTCTAGCTGTCAAATTCCTTGAATGTCTTTGGGTTTACATTACCTTGGGCTCCTGTAATGGAATTGTTTTATATACCACACTATAAATCAAATAATCATAAAATAAATAATAGACCAATCTATAAAAAAAAACAATCATTGGTTGCAGCCTGTTGTTGTTGAGCCCTATCAAGGTGCTTTGTTTTCCAGAGAAACTCTGATGGTGTCCACACTGACTTATTCTAAAAGCTTGCAAAAGTAAGTGATTCATATTGATGCTTGATTTGTGGTCTGTACATTTTTGACGGAGAGCCAGATGTTTGCTGTAGTCTTCATTTGCATGAATTCTGTGTTTTGCGCTTCATTCTGTAGACGTATGGGTGTGGTGGTCACCATTAGATCATAGCGCAATGAACAGTAACACCCAAACTGTAAATGTCTGTGACATCCCCCAGCTGAATTCTCACCCATCAAAACCTCATCACATGTGGGCTGTACCACCAATTTAATCGAAGACATTTACCTTGCTGTCACGCACACTCACTCACAATCACATGGTCGCATGTTTGAAACCTCCTTCAGTGAGATAACCATAGACGTACTTAAACGTGTAAATCGTCATTGAGTAGCCACAAATCGCATAATAGACACTGCAGTGCATTGTAAAGGGAAATCCAGCAGTTTGCATTGTGGCTACACAATGACGATAGTACCGCCCACTCTGTGGGCATTGTGGTGAGGGTGAGTGGAAGACATGTGCTGTCACTTGTTGTAGCTAGCCCTCAATGTGATAATATATAGGGTTACTATTTCACTGCATACAGGAGTAAAGGAAGACATCACACAATAAAGATCTTTCTCTCTTTTAGACAACCAGATAACCAACAGAGTGAAAATACAGTAAAGTATCCACCGCTTTTGGAAGTTTTCATGTTATTTAGTCTTAAAGGGGAAAATTGATTTTACACATCGAGGTCTGTTTGCAGGTCTTGTGCAGTACTACTAACTACTACTAACAACTAAAAGTTGTTTAAAGCCTTTTTGTGGCTCCAGAGGGAGCTGTGAGAAATCTGATAAATTACCTAAAGTGATGTCACTTGAGGCACTTCAAAAATGAAAAAAGAATTGGGGATTTAGACCTCTTGCCCAATGTAAAACCCCAGTTTAAGAATGTGTGTTATGGATTATCAGTCGGTGGCATTAGTTCTTGTTATTCAGTCAGTTAAGTTTCAGCTATTTCTACAAAAAGTAAAGGGTTTGGTTAGGGTGTTTCTTGGAAACCACACACTGACTTCCTGGATCGCTGATGTTTACTGAAAGTACCTGCAGGGACTGTTTCCAGTGTGCATTATTTTCATTCTCTCTGTAAAAAATGCTCAGACTCAATTTGGTAGTTCTTACAAAAGGCAATTCTTTATTCACACACTCTCAGGACATCAGATTGCAAATGGAGAACAAATATCAGAGACAAAATATTTTACAAAAAACATGCTTTACCAAGAGTCACATAGCAACTACTTTGTGTTGTCCTTCCGTTAACCTTGAAGGAGTTTTTTCACAGTTTGTTTTAAATTGATAAATTTTTCTTCTACACATTTTCAGCACTTATTTCTACGTCTCATATTTTCTGACATAAAACAAACATTTAAAACGGGTCAATTTGACCCAAAGTCAAAACAAGGGCTATACAGTGAAGAAGTAGTAGAAGAAGTACATGTACTCAAGTACTATACTTAAGTAACTACAATTTTGAGGTATCTTTTTCCATTTTATGATAGTCTATACTTCTTCACTACATTTCATAGAGCAACATTGTACTTTTTTTTACAACTTTTATTTGACGGATATTGTAGTTACTTTTCAGATTAAGATTTTTTTATACAAAAACATATAATAAACTTAAACCAGAGGTTTTTCAACCTTTTGTCATGTGACCTCTCACATAAAAGCTGTTGTTAGCAGTTCCAACAAAGGGACATTTCCCCTCTAAACTTCTCAGATTTAATTTAAATACATACAATTCAAAGATTAGAGAATAATCTCACAACCCCTAAGATTTATCTGGTGACCCTTTGGAGGGGCCCGACCCTTAAGTTGGGAACCGCTGGACTAAACTAGCTGACTGTATATAAACAATAGAACAAGCTCCACCTTGACCAGCAACAACAGTAAAATGCTGCTTGCACACTGATGCAGTATTAACAATCTAAAAATAGTAAATGATAAAATATTATCCATTTTTCTGCAGAGTATAGGCCTACTTTTACCTTTCGTATTTTCACATTTTACTGCTTAAACTTCAGTAATTTTACTTAAGTAGGATTTTTAGGACTTTTACTTGCAACAGAAGTTTATTTTTCCCCCTGAAGTATTCCAACAGAGGGCGCTGTCAAAGGAATCAATGAGTTGGAACCAAACTACTTTTTCCAAATATATTCTACTATTCTACTTTTAATCTGATATCTTAGCGAAACGTAAGTGAATACAAATAATGAGAGCATGCTTTCATAACTCCTTTGACTGTACTGGTTGATTTGGGGAAAGTCTCCAGTGAAGTAAACATGAAATTATTCACATTAACAACATCAATCTTTCCAACTGCTGAGACGAAAACATGAGAGGAAGTACCTCTCAGTGGGAAAAGAGGCACATTTAACTCAAGGGAAAATCCCCCAACCCCACACACCACTAAAAGCATGTTTTTTTTTTTACTGTTCTCAGCTTTACAGCTCTGCTAACAGTGGAACAGAACTGAATAAACAAAACATGACCAAAAATAGAGACAGTAAGACTGCAAGAAGAAAGTAAAATGTTTTTCTAAGGCTCTCCAACAGTTAATTGTTCAATTGTATTGATTGTTACCTTTACTGTATATTTCTCAGAAACTTATCACTTGCCCCATTAAACCATATTACATTATATAACATCATAAGGTTTAAAAAAGCATCAAAAATATATGTATATATTGCACTTTAGCAAGAGTATTAAGGATTGTTACTTTAATATAAAATACTAAGGTATTTAGTGGCATGATCTGAGGTTATCCATATCCAAATTAGTATTAAATATTAACGTCACACAGAAAGTGACTTGTTAAGCAAAATTATCTTAATTAAGAAAGCAAAACATCTATTTTTACATCCTTACTGCTACCTGTTACTATTTTACTTTAGTCTACAGTTAAATGGCCAAAAGTGAGGTATGATTTAGACAAATCTTTTACATAATTCGCCCAATATTCTATACAACAAAAAACTAAAGTATTGACCAAACTGCAGTTTGTGAATACATCTGCTACAATACAGATACAGTAAATAGTTTTTCTGATGTTTTTGTTCATGAAAAACCAGCAATGTAAGGACAACATAAATTATCAGTCGGAAATGATTCACATGACAATGTAAAAATTCACAGTTTTAGTTGACAGATTCATCACCATAGTGATCCCCTGGATACAGTTTGAGAGAGGACAGACTGCCATCGCCGCTTTCCTCAACTGGCCTCCGACACAATGAGTCATTTTCTGAAAACAAACATTAAAGCATAAGTAATAATGAGTTGTTATTTACAACACATTTTATATTCACAATTAATATCGATAGTCCTTGTCTTTCAAAAGATGTTTGGCACATGTGGCAAATGGCACAGAACCAAGAATGAAGAAGCAAAGGTGGGCAATATCATTTGTACCATATGTTTCCTACAACAATGAAAAGCATTCAGATTCATTCTAACAATGAGAATAATATCTTTCCCTTTAGCATGCACAAGGTATGTTCAAAGGAATACATTTGATAGGAAATATGCTTATTTGTTTTCTGGCCAAGATTTAGATGAGAAGATCAATACCTCTGTCAAACACAAGAGTGGTATCAATCTTCTCATACAACTCTCAGCAAGCAACAAAACACCAAATATTTTCCAAAATGTCCACTATTACTTTACCTACAAAAAAGCGCTTTACTTTTAATCCTGCTACATACTTGGTAGTACTGCTGGTTGAGGAGTAATGTGCAGCTTGCAGGTCAGAGCAGTCAGTACAAGCAGACCAATAATTCCAAATATGAGGAGGGCCATACCTAAACAACACAAGCCAGCTACAGGTTACTTATTATTCATTTCATGAGGTTGTTTCGTAAAAAAGATAGCAGCGAAGTTGTACCTGTACCAATGTAGTTGCCTGTGTCTTGGGTGGGGTCCCTTGAGGGGATTGCGGTGGTGGTGGTGGTGGTGGTGGTGGTGGTGGTACTGTGCATCCTCTGAGTTTGGGCCCCCTCAAGTGGATGCTTGGTTGTTAACCGTGTGATTAAAGACACATTTTTGTTTGATATGGGGGGTGTAATTTCGTTAGGGTTCAACTCCGGATTACAGATGACATCTGAGGTTCTGGTTCCAGGAATTTTCACTCCTGATTTACATCTAGAATGAAGGTTACATTATACAGCTGTAAACAACAAGTAACTACTTTAGACATTATTGAGATGAAGTTTGTTTATATAATCTGTGTGCACTATAATCCAGCGGACATACTCTCTCCATTTTTCACAGGGCGAGTTGATTTGTGTGCTGAAATATCCGTGATCACACATTAAACATTCTGGCAAGAAAAAATTATGAATTATTAAAAAGACCATTTCTTTTATATACTGTATGCAGTGTTCGATCTCTGTACCTGTATCCTTTAGTCCAAATCCAATGTCGCATTTGCAAATGGAGGAATCGCTCTGTGAGGGAACAAACTTTCCACGGCACTGACATTTTCTGTTGGTCACTTTCGTGCAATTCTCTTTAACAACACTTCCCTTTGCTACAACAAGAAAACACATGAGATCACATGAGACTTGAAAACCAGCCAGTATACATTCAGAGAAAAGAGAAAGAAACTTTCTCCTTCAGCACAAAGTGAACCAATTTGATGCAACATCTTGGCTCTATTAACAGATTCATTAGTAATTCTGTAGATGTAGGTTTCTCAGCTATTGCTCACAGTATTTTTTTTTTTAAAGTTTTTTGTAAAATACATCATACCAAAAGCTTCAACACTTACCGGTCTCACACCTTGTACATGGTTTGCAGTATTGGGAAGGATTCTCTTCAGGCTGATAAAACTCATTGGGACAGCTTTCACAGTTTATGTTTCCGCGACGATAAATTTGTCTTTGACCTTGATTTACAATAAGAGGAAGTTGTAAAGGAAAATCATTACTATATAATACGGCATTAAGCAGAATGAGGAGGAAAATTACAGTTTAGTACAATAAAGTCACACTTTACCTTTTGGACAAGTCTTAGCATCCAAATCAACAATGAGTTCATAAAACGTTAAAGTCAATATAAGCAGTTTAAGCAGAACCATGTTCAATATTTCAGTGCCGACAAGTGCGACGGAGCGTTTCCTGTGTGGAGCACCACAGAGAATGAGACAGAACGACCCTAGACTGGGACACCACTACCTTATAAAGACATGAAAAACCCACGTTTTTTCAAAGAACTCTCCATGATGTGCGGATTGTGGGTTTTCTAAGATACTATAGTATCATTTTACTTTTCTGCTAAGATAACGGAGGAAAAATGCTTCTTTCTCACATGTGCCTGTTACACACTCCACTAATTAATTAGTATTATTATTAGAATTAGAATCAGTAATTCAATTGTTCAAATAGCCAATACATTTCTTTTAACTATTTATTTTGATGATGGTAATTGACAAATCATTAAATACCTACGTTTATTTGATTGATATTAAATAAATAATTACATGTTTGTTTTTGAATGTTCTAGGTTTTAGATTTGAACAGTGTTGCGAGTATAATGGAAATAATGCATATGTACGTGAGATCTTTGATAAAGATTGCGGATCTTCTGTGAACACAGATCACAAACTTTTTGGATATGGCAGTGCTGCTTTAATCACGACGCAGACCCATTTCGCCGTCAGGAACAAAAGAGCTCGTGGAAGGCAACATGCTGATGCTTTTGGCACAATATTGTCCATCTGTCTGCTGCTCGCCGGAGATTTTCATCAGTGTCCGGGACCAAACAACTTGCAAATGAAGCACCGGCCAAATGCGAGACGTAGCAGTGACTGTCCTAGCTGCGGGAAAGTGGTGAGAATAAACACTAAAGCAGTCGCTTGTGACTTTTGTGATGCCTTTGTTCACATAAAGTGTGGAAATATTGCATCTAAAATCTACGAACTGGCCGTAAGGTCTAATTCTGTCATTCCGCTATAGTTTGCAACAGATGTTGTATGAATGAAATGTAACGCGAACGTCACTGAGTGTCCGGAGGAGTTTGAGACAATGTATTGTTATGGTGACGGTTTGGTTGATGCAAGGAATGACTGTGAGGCTGTTTTCAGTCGGAAAGGGCTTCATTTTATTCATATTAATGTAAGGAGTTTGCTGCCTAAGCTTGAGGAGCTCAGTCAACTTGCAAGGACCTCTATAGGCTGCTGTGATTGCCGGGTCGGAAACCTGGCTTGATGGATCAATACAGGATGTTGAAGTTGAGCTCACGGGTTACTCCATCTACCGTCATGATCGGAGCAGAAATGGAGGAGGAGTGTGCCTAGGAATGATTTGACATATAACCCGCGTGCCGATCTCCAGGTGGAGGGTTTGGAGACTTAATGGATTGAACTGCTGCTTCCTAAAACTAAGCACATTATCATGTTAGCCTACAGACCCCCTAAGCAAACAGATTTTTATGAGCTCTTTGAAATGGTTTGTTGTAAGAGTAGCCTACCATATGTATGGAGAACGAATGTAGGCCTATTATTATGGGTGATTTTAACACAAATGTACTACAGGCTCGTAATAGTAGTTTGAAAGAATCTCTTTCAACTTTTTGTAATGTGTCTGGCCTACAACAGTTAATTGCTGAACCTAGAGTGTCTGTTAATAGTCAATCCCTACTAGACCTAATATTAGTGTCAGAACGTGAAAATATTTCTCAATCAGGCATCTTCGATATTGCTTTGAGTGATCATAACGTCACTTTTTGCACACGCAAAGTTTCTAAATCACTATTGAGGACTGGGAATCCTAAGCATAGTTTAATTAGGTATAGATGCACTAAACATTACACAGCTGAGGAATTTAAAGAAAGGCTTTCCAGGAGGGACTGGTCAGATGTTTTAGGAAGCAATGATACTGATGGGGCTCGGAATTTGTTTAAACAGCACTTTGTAGCTGCTCTTGATAAGGTTGCACCAATGAAGGAAACCAGAATTAAACAGAGAAGTGCAATTTGGATGCCTTCTGACATTCTGGATCTCATTAGACAACGTGATAAATGGTTCAGAAAGTTTAAGAGGTCAACTTTGTCTTGTGATTATGATATATATATATATATATATATATATATATATATATATATATATATAGATAGATAGATAGATAGATAGATAGATAGATAGATAGATAGATAGATAGATTCGTAATCAGGCTAGTTACAAGGTACTGAAAACAAAGTCTGAATTTTATGCTGATGTTATTACTGCGAACTCACATCAGCCCAAAACGTTATGGAAGGTTCTCACTGATATGGGTGCAAGGGAAAATCTAAATCTTAGTCTGGTAATATTGGATTAGTCATTGAGTATAAGATTGTAGCTCTCTACACGACAACACAGACACAGGTTGGTTCTTTGAAACGGGCGTTTATTGCTTTGCTCTTCTGTCCTTAATGCATCCACGTCACGCCGTGAGAACTACATGAATGAACACAGTAAGCACGTCAAATTATACATTACCGAAGAAAATAAAGTACAAATTCCGCTTGGCGCGAATATAAACAAAGTTTCACATATAAGATAAAATACCTCGTTGGCTGCTTGTCCTGAAAAGAGGTTCTTAAATCCTCGGAAAATCCTTCACAGTTCGCTTTGACCTCCGACAACAGTGAAACTCCAACTTAATTAGCAGAGCACCGTAACATGTGTACACGTTAGGTTTCCTTTGGTCCATTAACAAAATTCCGCAGCAGCGGAAACCACAACAGAGAACTTTAGTTCCGAGAGAAACAAAAAACACAACGGACTAAAATCTAACTATTACATCACATTCATTTTAACCTTTACATTAAACACATTTCCTATTTATTTACTGTATGAGACTGAATATAAACTATAAATTTACTATGAATTTTGCATTAATTATGCGTCATAAACACAGCACATATTTAACAGCACTTACACTCCCACCAAATCACTCATTAACTTAAAATGTTGGATTTCTTTTACCAAATATTATGAAAAGAATCAATAAAATGATTTTGGTCTGAATAGATGTGACCTTATGTATGTGATTTTAGTTAGCCTCTAGTAAGGCAACTAGCTTGTGGATAGGCCTTTCAAGGTAAACTAATCTAGTGTGTGGTTTTCCCTTATCAAGTGTAGTGTCACTGATTAGTAGCTTCAGCTTTCGCACCATGCCGTCTGCACTAGGATGAGCTTCTATAACTCTGGCAAGCTTCCACTCATTTCTTGGTGAGCTGTCATCTTGTAGAATCACAATGTCATCTACTTGTGAGTTTCGTGATGTTCTTTGCCATTTCTGGCATTGTAGGTTTAGCAGGTATTCCTGTTTCCATCTTCGCCAGAATTCATTGGCTAGGAACTGCACTCTTTTCCACCTTTTACATAGATATAGGCGGGGGCAGAATGATTGATGATTTCATGGTTAGTATGTGGTTGGCGGTGAGAAGTTCTGGACCGGTAGGATCATTAAGGTGTTCAACACTTAGTGGCCTGCTGTTGATTATAGCCATTGTTTTGTAAAGGAAGGTCCTCAGAGTTGTGGTGTCAAGTCTGCTTGCGAACTTGTCGAGCATGGTAGTCAGAATACTCCGAATTGTTCGAATTTGGCGCTCCTATACTCCACCCATATGACTCGCTGATGGGACGTTCATTACGAATTCACAACCGATCGCTCGTTGACGTTCTTGATCCATTCCCTTGAGCAACTCAGAAAACACTCTCTTAGCACCCATGAAATTTGTTCCCTGGTCGCATCTCAGTTGGCGTACAGGACCTCTGATAGCCCCAAATGGACAAAGTGCATTTGTGAAGGCGTCTGTTGTCAAGTCATCCAGCGTCTCAATATGCACTGCTCTGGAACATAAGCAGGTAAACAACAATCCATATCGTTTTAATTCCTTTCTTCCTTCTTTCACGATGAAGGGGCCAAAACAGTCAAGACCACAGTAAGTAAAGGGAGGGAAGGTCTCTGTTCTCTCTTCTGGCAGATCTGCCATTTGTTGAACTTCTGTAGTTCTTCTGTATCTCCTACATTGTACACACGTGTAAATGTGTGAGGAGACCACATTTCCACATCCCAAGATCCATATTCCGTTCGCACGCAACTCGTTCATAGTCATGCCTCTTCCTTGGTGATAAACACACGCTCATGATGATGTTTGACGAGCAGGGCTGACACATGAGATTTTTTCGGAAGTATTGCGGGATGTTTTACGTCAAGATGCAAGGCTGATTGGGATAGCCGTCCTCCCACCCTAAGGACATTTTCCTTGTCCAAGAAGGCATTTAACTGGTGCAACTTGTTGCACTTGTTCAGGGTAGGTATTTTCTGAGATTTTATTTTGTGAATGTCTTCAGCGAAGGCTTCTTCCTGCACCAGCTTGATAATGAAGACTTCCACTTCTCTTCTTTCTTCAAGACTGGTTGCTTCATTCGTTCTTGTTTGAAGTCCCTTGAATTCTCTGACAACTCACTGGAGCCCGGCGACGGCTCTCACTGCTCTAGACCAGTCAGAAAACTTAATGAAGTGGTTTGCCATTGTATTTACTTCTTTCGTCATGACTGTGTGGACGTGGGTTTTGCGAAGCTCCGGATTGGTCGCTTCTACTTCTCCCACCATTTGCTCTTCAGGTGGAAGATTTGGCTGCCAAAGAAAGTTGGGTCCTTTCAGCCAGTTAGACTCTTTCAGCTGAACTGCACTCAGTCCTCTTTAAGCACAGTCGGCTGGATTATTTTCGGAACTGACATGTCGCCATTGTTCAGGATTTGTGCTTTTAATTTATTCGTTGGATCCGGTTTGCTACAAAGGTGTGAAACCTCTTGGCGTCGTTGTTCACATAGCCAAGGACCACCTTCGAGTCTGTCCAGAAACACTCTTGCAGGTTTTCGATCTCAAGCTCCCTTTTGACAAAGTCACCATTTCGGACTGAAGTGACAGCTGACGACAATTCAAGTCTTGGGATAGTTGTTTGTTTGGTAGGGGATACTCTTGCCTTCCCCATGACAAGTGAGCAACTTATCTGTCCTGTTTCACTTAGCCTATAGCTCGAAGATATGAGCATGCACCATATCCATTGAGACTTGCATCTGAAAAGTTGTGAAGCTCATAGCGCCTAACCTTGCCAAAGCTTGATGGAAAGTAGCTTCTTGGAATCTTTAGGGCTGCGAGGTGAGGCAAATCCTTGACTCCCATTCTGGCAGGATGTGCTCTGGGAGATCTTCGTCCCAGCCTACTTTGTCTCTGCATAACTTCTGAAGGATCTGTTTGCCGACTAGCATGAAAGGAGCCACAAACCCCAGCGGATCATAGACTGAAACGAACGAGTTGAAAGAACCCCTCTCCTTGTCAGTGGATTTTCCTTAACTACAACCCTGAATTGGAATTCATCAGCTTTGACGCACCACTGAACTCCAAGTGCTCGTTCGATGTGAAGATCTCCTAGAGCCATGTCTAGATCTTTGGCTTGGGCACATTCTGCAAGTGGTATTGCAGCAATCACTTCTTTGTCATTTTACACAAACTTGTGTAGCCAGAGGTTTCCCGTTCTGCACAAGGCTCTTGACTCTTCCACCAGGTGTATGGCTTCAGCAGGTGACCACACGCTTATTAAGCCATATTCGACGTAAAAGCTTCTCTGGATGAACTTGATAGACTCTTCGCTAAATCTTCCATGACCCTGCGATGCCAGATGCTTAAGTCCAAAGTTGGAGCAGCCAGGGGATGAAGCTTCCCCAAACAGGTGCACCCTCATTCTGTACACTGACGGGTTGGAGTCCAGATCACCTTTGTCCCACCAGAGAAACCTTAGGTAGTCTTGATGTTTCTTTGCAACATGAAACTGGTGGAACATCTTCTCAACGTCACACATTATGGCAACTAGACCTTTTCTAAATCGACATAACACTCCGACTAATGTGTTAGTTAAGTCTGGCCCGGTCAAGAGATGATCATTTAGGGAAGTTTCTTGGTAGCGTGCAGAACAGTCGAAAACCACACGGATCTTCCCTGGTTTGTGGGGGTGGTAAACTCCGTGGTGCGGAATGTACCATGCTGGTTGGTTATTGAGTTCAGGCTGTGGAACCTTCTCAGCATCTCCTCAGGTTATTATGTCATTCATGAAATGGACATAATCCTCGTAGTACTGCTAATTTCTCCTCAGTCATCACTCTAATGAGGTGAGCCTATGAACTGCACATTGTCTGTTGTCTGGTAGATTAGGTTTGTCCGTCTTGAAAGTAAGAGGGAGCTCATAATGGCCGTCTTCCTTCTGCCTTATGCCTTCTTTCGCTTTAAGCAAGAAGAGAAGGTCTTCCTGAGAAACTGGGTTATCATCTGTAGTGTGATCTGTGAAGTCAGATTCGAGGACCTTGATTATGTCTGTTGGGTTGATCTCTTTGACTCGAGTTTTGCAGACAAAGTGAACTTCTTTCTTCAGCTCAACGGATGGTTGTACGGCAGGTGTCACTTGTCGCACTATGATTCTGTGACTGGTTCCTATTGCGTTGCTGTAGTCACTTGCTGGATTCGAGCAGCCAACAATGCTCCAGCCAAGATCAATTCGCTGTGCAAATGGAAGATTTTCTTCACCACAAAGGATCTCTCTTGGAAGAAGGGCTTGATGACAATTATAGCCTATCAGCAGACCTACTTCGCAGTCAAGCGGTGGTGGGATCTTGTCTGCCAATTGCTTCAGATGAGGCCATTTTAGAGCCGTTTCAGCGGTTGGAATGTGCGATCTGTCAGCAGGAATAAACTCTTGTGTGAAAAGTGGTGGCAATGGGATCCTTTTCTCTAAGTTGTATCCTCTCACTTGTAGACTTGTCAATTTCTGGCATGGTATAACTGTCGATCTTGAAGACATTGTGGACAGACGCAAACTAACACTCTCTTTATTTGTGTTGAGCTCTTGGGCCACTTCATCTAGGATGAAAGTTGTATCGCTCTGCGTGTCTAAGAGTGTGTAGACTAGAACTTCTTGATCCGGCTGTTTTATGGACGAAACCCAGACTGGTATGATTGAGGACGTATGTACGTTTGGGCCTTCTTGTACGACTCTGTTGGTAGTTACTGTTGCAGCCATTTCTTTGGTATCTGTTCCATCCTTTGAGTTGTCGTCTCTTTTTCGGGGTGTTGACCTTTGATTTTGCTTGAATTTGTCATAATGCAAACATGTTGGATGTCTCTTCTGACATATTTCACATGTGCTTTTGTTATCACACATTTTTGAGTGATGACTAGTCTTCAAACATCCAAAGCAAAGTCTTTCTGTTTGCACAAACTTAACACGATCTTGAACCATCCTTTCAATAAACTTCCTGCACTTAGCAAGGACGTGTCCTGTTCTTTTGCAGAAGATGCATGATGAGACGTTGCTCTGAGTTGTGTTTGTGGACAGTGTCTTTGCTTGAATGGTTTGACTTCGCAGTTGCTTTGGTTTCTCACTTTCTATATTCTTAAGAGCTTGCATTGAGGAAATAGGATCACGAGCGAGATCGGCTTCCTTCGATATAAAGTCTACAAACACTTTGAATGGAGGGTACTCAGAAGTTGCTATGCGGTTCCAACCGGATACCAGCCAATCCGGCAACTTCAGCAGAATTGTTTGACTCTCGTTGCAGTCATTAAGAACATCCAGTGACTTAATGTGGGACATTGCAGCTTCGCAGCTCTTGAGAAAGTCAGCAAAGTCCCTTAGCTCACAACCATTCTTAGAGCTTACTTTTGGCCATCCGTGCAGCTTGTCTCTGAAGGACTTCCCAATTATGAATGGATCTCCGAAACGTTTTTCCAACAGCTGCCAGTCTGAGTCATATGCCACACCAGTACCTAGGAGGAAAAATCCTTCAACAGCTTTCAACAGCTCCCCCTAAGTACTTTCTTAGGTAATACAGTTTTTCATTCTTTGGAATGTTTTTCCTGTCTATTAATGTTTCAAAGGATAGGCGCCAGTCTTTGAATTTCAAAGGATCTCCAATGAATACTGCAGGCTCTGGTGTTGGGAGATGATTTGAACTTATGGCTTCTGCAAGCATGTTGACCAGATCAGAGCTATTCTGCCCATGTGGCATGGACATTGAAGTTGGTATGGCTTGTGGCACAAATTGTGGACTTTGAGAACCAGGAGTTGAGGAATGAAGGAGGGACTTAAGGAATGGAGGGCTTGTGTTGTGACTGGCAGTGGTTGAGGAATGACTGGGGAACTTGTGGAGTTAAGAACTTGAAGTTCTCCTGCTGGTTCAACTTCATGCAGAAAGTCAGTTGGCTCAATGCTTCCTTCGACTTGATCGTAGACCTTTATTCAAGCGTTTGCAGCAATCAACTTCTTCATTTCTTCTAGACGTTCAAGCTTTCTACGCTTGTCTTGCATCGCCTGTTTTCTAACTAGGTTCTCAGATTCAAATTGTGCCAGGAGCGGTTTACCTTCAGCTTCTAGCCTTTGAAGCTCTGTCTCTTCCCTTTCTTGTTCATCCAACACTGCCAAAACTTCCTTGGATGCGGCAGCTTCAGCTGCAGCTTCGTTTCTTCTGACTGAGTGAATGCTAGAGCGAGTAGATCCACATTTTGAATGACGAGAGCGTGACTTTGATAAAGAATCTGTTGAGCCTAGGATGGAGCCGACATCGGGCCAAGGTTCATCCTCCTCATCTGCAGTATGCCATTTAAGTTGTCTTTCTGCCCTTTGAATGATGAATCCTGTAAGAGATATGCACAAGTCAACTCTGCGTGACTGGCTTGGTTCAAGAGTTTGCATTTGACGTAACTCTTCATAAATGGCCTGTACATCAGAACACGTTCCTTTTATGTTCTCAATCAGTTCATTTAATTCTTCCTCAGAGGCCGCATCAGTCAATATCTCCTTGCCTATGCTTGCATGATACTTACATTTCTCATGGATGATTCTGTACCGACGCTGTACAGCCTTTCTTCTTGAAATTCTTTTCCTTTCTCTGTTAGTGTTCGGGTTCTTTCACTTCTTCGTATTCTTTCCACTTCTTCTGTAGACTCAATGTCTGTAACTTCGGGTTGAGCAGGTGATGGGATATTTTCACGGCAGGTCTCAGTGCTCGTGTCTGACATTTTGAGATGGCTGTGGTGTGTGTAGCCTAATTATTGAGTTAGATTTATATTAGGCTGTGTGAATGTGAGCTACAGTAAGCCTAAATGTGGGATACTAGGAAGGTTAAAAGCAATATGAATTCCTTAACTTTGTGAAGACTAAATGAGTAGCCTAATTTTTAAACTTAAACTTCAATATTGCATCAATAAAACTGTATCAGAATGTATCAGAGCTAAGACTTCAAGTTGACTTCAATTTCAAAACATGGAAATTAGACATTACTTTGGCAAACTTAAACTTCAATATTGCATCAAGAAAACTGTATCAGAATTTAAACTTGGCTACACTTCAAGTTGACATCAATTTAAAAATATATGAAAATAAGACATTACTTTGGCACAGATAAGCACCTTGTACACCTTAATCGGTGAGCTTAGAAATGAATTAATTAATGTATCACTCTACTTAAGAAATATTTTCACATCAGCAGAGTTCTGATTAAGCACAAAATTCACAATCTGGCTCATCTGATCAGCGGGACCCTCGTTGAGTCGGCACAGCACGCGGCGGCCTGGCAGTCTCTGCTACCCCGTGTTGAGCAGGCGAGTTCTCACTGTAGATCTCTTCACGACAACGCAGACACAGGTTGGTTCTTTGAAACGGGCGTTTATTGTTTTGCTCTTCTGTCCTTAATGCATCCACGTCACGCCGTGAGAACTACATGAATGAACACAGTAAGCACGTCAAATTATACATTATCGAAGAAAATAAAGTACAAATTCCGTTTGGCGCGAATATAAACAATGTTTCACATATAAGATTAAATACCTCGTTGGCTGCTTGTCCTGAAAAGAGGTTCTTAAATCCTCGGAAAATCCTTCACAGTTCGCTTTGACCTCCGACAACAGTGAAACTCCAACTTAATTAGCAGAGCGCCGTAACATGTGTACACGTTAGGTTTCCTTTGGTCCATTAACAAAATTCTGCAGCAGCGGAAACCACAACAGAGAACTTTAGTTCCGAGAGAAACAAAAAACACAACGGACTAAAATCTAACTATTACATCACATACATTAACACATTTCCTATTTATTTAGGCCTACTGTATGAGACTGAATATAACTATAAATTTACTATGAATTTTGCATTAATTATGCATCATAAAGACAGCACATATTTAACAACACTTATAAAGATGATTTCTGGGGAAAAAAAGCAGGTTGCTTGCGTTTTTAATACCTTTTTCACAACAGTTGCTGCCGGTCTGGTTGATAAGTTGCCAAGTGTGTCAGGTAGATATGGCCCATCGTTTTTAAACTCCTTTTATAAAAACAAACATGTTACTCCTGATGCTTTTGAGATTGGCCCTGTCTCAGAGGAAAGAGTGAGAATGTGTTTATCTACATTGTCAATTAACAAAGCCACTGGACAGGACCTGATTCCGTCCAGATTTTTGAGTGATAGTGCCAATGTAATTTCTAGGGTACTTACCCATATAATAAATTTATCGTTAAGTCAGGGTATCTTTCCAAGCGACATGAAAAGGGCCAGGGTAGTCCCCCTTTTTAAGAAAAATAACCGATCAGATGTTGGTAATTATAGGCCTGTATCAATTCTGACAATCATATTGAAGGTTATTGAGCGTCTTGTGTATAAGCAGGTGGAAGAGTACCTTGTCAGACAAAATCTATTGTATGAACTTCAGTCTGGTTTTAGAGTAGCATTACTCTACTAAAACCTGTCTTATTCATTTATATGATTATATTCGACAAAACTTTGATGAAGGAAAGTATGTGGGCATGATTCTTCTTGACTTGCAAAAAGCTTTTGATACCGTAAACCATGCAATACTACTATCAAAGCTACAATGTATAGGCTTCAGAAATACTGCTGTGAAATGGTTCACCTCTTACCTCACTGGACGGACTCAAGTTTGTGATGTTGAGGGGACCATATCAGATTCTCTGGATATTGTTTTTGGGGTGCCCCATGGTTCAATCCTTGGCCCTCTTTTATTTTTAGTTTATATTAATGACATGCCAGCTGCGGTGAAATGTAAGCTGCTTTTATATACTGATGACTCTGCATTACTGGTTTCTGGGGATGATATCAGCGAGATTGAGAAGACTCTAGGTAATGAATTAAATAGTGTTAGTAAGTGGCTTATAGACAACAGGCTTTCAATACATCTGGGAAAAACTGAGTCCATTTTATTTGGAACAAAAGGAAAGTTGTCTAGAACAAATGCACTTAAGGTTACATGTAATGGCACTGAAATAGTGTCTCAGAAAAGTGTTACATACCTGGGGTTAACATTAGAGCAGTCATTAACCTGTAAATCTATTGCTGATAAAATATTATCCAAAGGTGCCAGTAAACTGAAATTCCTGTATCGCACAAGGCATCTAGATTATTCTATCAAGAAATTACTGGTTATATCATTGATTCAATGTCATTATGTCATTTTCATTATGCATGTTCTGCTTGGTACTGTGGATTATCAGTTAAACTTAAAAATAGACTGCAAGTGATGAAAAATAATGTTATTCGCTACCTGTTAAATGCACCACCCCAGACTCATATTGGTAGAGATACCTTTTAAAAGGGTTCCTGCCAGTTCATGTTAGAGTGGAGCAGTTAAAGTTGAATCATGTATAATGTTATAAATGGCTCTGCTCCCAAATATCTACATTCCCATATAAAAATAGTTCATACACAGCATAATCACAATACTAGGGCAGGTGTCCGTTCTTGTAAAGTGCCCAGAGTCAACAATGCAGCTAGAAGTTCTTTTTTTTATACAGGTATAACATTGTGGAATAATCTGCCGCTTTCCCTCAAAATTGTAAATACCAGGGGGGCTTTTTGACACAAAGTAAAGGTATTTTTATGGAATAGAGTAGCCAATATTTTTTAGAGTAGACTGATTATTTTATGTGATTTATGATTCTCTGATTTTAGAATGCTTTCAAACCTGTTATTGTCTTTGACCTGAAATAGGTCTTCGTCATGTGTTGCTTGTTTTAACACCAAGGACCATGTTGGAAATAAGTGTTTACACTTTAACATGCTATCCTTTGGATTATGTTGTTTGTCAAATCCAAAATAAATCAAATAAAAAATAAAAAATGTTATGAAAGCATACCAAAATAGCTCTAAAAGGCTGCTTTTGTTATAGGTTATAACATTCTGTTTCAGAAACAGAAGATATAACAAAATCAGCCTTTTATTTGGTATGTTTATTACCCTTTATCTGGGGTTTTTGTTTTTTGTTCTTTCAGGAAAATAGGCATGAACTCTGTGGTTTAACTATCGGAAACTATGCACCTTCATATTTTTTGCCAGTAAGAACATGAACAAGAAACAAGAACCTTTTGCATATGGAGTAAAAGAGCAGATGGAAATAACCACATAGTCTTGATCACTCTGCAAGATACAACCACACAAAGCTTGCTTTAGGCAACGGATGTTGAAAATACACCTCTGCTCAAGTTTTAGCTGGCTGTTTATGGGCTGAAATATGTGCCACCAGAAACTGAATTTGAATCATTTATATTTGAATTTGAATTGCTAAACTTGAATTATTGCATTGAAAAACTGAAGTTGAATCATATAATTTGAAATTGTATTGTTTAATTTGAATCATTGCATTGAAAAACTTAATCTGAATAGTATAATTTGAAATTGAATTTATTCGTTTGTAACTGAAGTCCAATAAAATTTGATCCTCACTGAAAATTCAACTCTTTATATATTTTCACATTCAGTTCTCACAATTCAATTTCAAGTTACTGTGACAGACATCCGGGTAGTTGAAGGATGAAGGAAGAGCAATCGAGCGCAGATCGATAGGTAGAGTTCAGTGACGCAGGATTAGCACTAAAGATGCCAGACTGTTGTGCTGTCTATGGATGTTGGAACGAAATAAAAAAAACAGCAAGGGATAACGTGGGAGAATGTGTTTTATGATATATATGCCTTGGACCTGCAATCTGAGCTCCGGCGGCAGCGGGAGGTGGAGAGTTCCGTGCCCCGGCGGCAGCGTCTCTTTCCCACGGCAGGAACACTGCTTCGCTTCGCTGCTGCGCCGGTCCCCGCTGATCCATATGGGACCGGCCAAAGACAGAGTGGTGATCGGCAGGATCTTCCACGTAGTCCAGGACAACCTTTATGTAGATTTCGGCTGGAGGGAAGGGAAACCCAGGAGAACTATCTGCGCCACTGAACTCTATCTATCGATCTGCGCTCAATTGCTCTTCCTTCATCCTCCAACTACCCGGATGTCTGTCACAGTAACTTGAAATTTAATTTTGAGAACTGAATCTGAATTGTGAGAACTGAATGTGAAAATATATAGAGAGTTGAATTTTCAGTGAGGATCAAATTTTATTGGACTTCAGTTACAAACGAATAAATTCAATTTCAAATTATACTATTCAGATTCAGTTTTTCAATGCAATGATTCAAATTAAACAATACAATTTCAAATTATATGATTCAAATTCAGTTTTTCAATGCAATAATTCAAGTTTAGCAATTCAAATATAAATGATTCAAATTCAGTTTCTGGTGGCACATATTTCAGCCCATAGTATGCTGTTGCTCAGTTAAATTACAAAAAACACTTTAATTAGGGCATCACTCAATTCTTATTAAGTCCATGCTCAAGTGACTGGTTGTCATCTTGATACACTATTAACATAAACCAATTCAACAAGTCTAAAAAGTGAAAAACGGCTTACATGATGTGATGAGTCATGCTGAGCTGTCATCACTGAAATTATGTTTATTTGATGGCCAAGGCTCAAAGTGAATTTCTATATTTGCCAAGATTTGTATCAGAAGAGGAGTCCATTGTTTGTCTCTTTCTGACATCACAGAAGGTTTTAATCAGGCCGCTTATTCTGTGATTTCTAACTTTCTCTATAAAGACATTTTGTTTCCTGAGACAAAGCTTCAAAAGAAAACAAACTTTTTAAAACGTGTGTCACAACATAGCAAGTTTCCTTTCTTTGCTTTGGAAAACCCATAGAAGTATTAAAGTAAAGATTGTGACGTGACTGTGCAGTGTTGGTTGACTTAATTTTCAACCAATCATTGGTCACTAATGAATCTTGGGACTAATAATAATGATAAAGGTGTAAAATGTCCCACCTAAACTAACTGTAGTCTAACTGAGTCTGTAAATGCCCGCTTAATCTTAAGAAGAGGGCTAATCAGACTGTGCTTGATTGACTGTTGGTGTGTGGGGCCGTAACACACATTCTAATATGCTTTTTCATTAGCATACACTTTTGCATTCTCATAATATTGCAGTAAGATTAAGCATATGTGGAATAAATGTTGATTAAATACATTAGGAATTTTTATCTCGTGCCCTGGAATTGAATTTGTATTTACAGAACTTAAAATGGACAGTACGACATGATACTAAGACTCATGTCTCAGACTTCTCATCCTCATTACCAGTGCACTGAAAACTGGGACTATTTTACTCACCACACTGAAACAGAACATTTTATGTTTCAGTGTGGTGAGTAAATATAGCCTGTACAGCTAAAAAGAAAAAAGGAAAAAAAAAGATTTAGTGTTCTGACTTGGCTTAAATATGCATAAATCTACATATGGCTGCATTGAATTATAAAAACCGTTTACTTTCAGTTCTCGTCCTCAGTTCTCATCAACTGAAACTGCACACAGTGATTGCAAAACTATTTTCTACACTGAGCTAGCAAAAGTCCTCAAAGGATTTAAAAGTCCTTTAAATTAGTTTGTTTAGTTATTGTTTAAGAGTTATGTTGCTTCAAAGAAGATTATATTTCACAATTGTAGTATTCAACTACAACATAGTGCTTTATAATACATTTGACAAAACTGCTGTTATCCCCAAAACCCCAAACTTTCTGTAGGGGAGGGAGACCAAGTCCGACCATTTGTTAAGCGACATTGTTGTGAATAGTATGCAAAATAATTTTTTTGCTTTTGGCCTCAAAATGTGTTAGTCTTCTACTGCTTAGTGTTGAAAGTTGGGTGTACGCAGCTGAGGAGAAAGTATTTGTGGCTCTGGGATTTTTATTTGTTCCTTTGTTTAAGTGCGTACTTCTGAAATCTGTATGTAGGTTAAGTTACCACCCAAACAATGGTTGTCAAGATCACTCATAGGGCACAACACTGGAAACACACAATGTGCCAGTGGACACACACATTGACAGGATAGGAATGGACTCATGCAATTTAGGTTGTGTGGTGTCTAGCACAAAAATACTGCAGCTTTGAAAAAATATTTACATTTAAAACATTGTTCATTACTTTGTCACTGGATGACAGTATTTAATAACCATCCCACCCCTACCCAGCTCATAAAAGTAGGCTACAGACAGTACATGAAACTGCATCACCCATATTCCCTCAGGTTGACACTGAACTCACCTACCTGAAATATAATATAAGTAACCTGTGGATTTTGTGTAAATAATAAACGAAATGACAACCACTGTTTGTAAATTGGTCAGTGTAGTCCTGTCAAATGTAACCCTTTTTATATTCATTTCATAAAGCCTTATAATCAGTCAATATAATATGCCGTTCTAAACCAAAAACGTTTCTCGAAAAAAGGGCAAAATAATCATATAGTATAATTATTCCAAGTTTCATTATGCCTTGTCTTGAATGTGTGTCATTTCCAAAGGATCCAGCAGATGGTGGTAATAGGACTCTGGCTTGCAGTAGCTACTTTTAAGATTAGAAGAAGAAACTTCTCACGAATCACGACAGCAAATTCTGTAATGCGACATGTCGAAAAACAAGCTGGATGAAATGCGGCACTGGGCAATACTTGATGTTGTTTAGTTGTTGTTAATAGAGAAACTGGCACATCAGGCTTTTACCCAGTAAGTGCAAAGCAGTCACTGTCTATCCGTGTAATATCAGTTTACCCTTTGACGCTTTTTGTACTAAAACACATCTTAAAACTGTACAAAATACCAATAATAATTGGGTTTTCCTTTGTGAAACAAGGATCTACACTAACCGCATTCTGTTACAGCGGGTTTGTCTAGTGATCCTGCCCCCAAAAGAAGCGATGCTGGTCACCGTGTTCTGCGCGCCGACGGATCGCCCAGAAACCACCTTCGCCCTCGATGTATCCCCAGAGCTGGAGCTGAGAGACTTTATAGCACTTTGTGAACTGGAATCAGGAATCCCAGCTGGGGAAATTCAGGTAAGACCCAGGCTAGCTGTAGCCATAGAGCTAACGTAGCTATTAGCTGGCTAACTGACTTGCTAGCATGAATCGTACTTTTGCTGTTTTGATGGACGGGCTGTTGCGAAACTTCGTTTATTAACTGCAGACCCATTTGCCGACTAGTGCCCCCGACGGCTATTAACGGTTACAAACAGTCGGCTTAGCTAAGTGGGTAGCCTAAACTTAACTGAAAGTCAGTCTTGACAGATAAAATTCTGGTCACAAAGACATTTTACCCCAACACATTTCCCATAACCTTTCACTCCCCCCGGGCGGCAGGAACCGCTTTTAAAAACGCTTTGCTTTTTTGGAAAACCCTTTTGCATGTAGGGGATTGTCTTCCATATCATAATTAATACAGCTTGGTCTGTTATGAAATATGTCTGTGGGCACTCGGGAAACCGAAAGTGAAGGTGAGAAATAAACCTGAAACAAATACATTGACACAAAGTAAAATAACCTTGTAGTTCTGGGTTAAGGTAGTAGTCGCAGTCAGGAAGACCACTGCATTGGCCAGCCAGTGAAACTACTGGTTTAGCTACTTTACTTACTGGAAAGTAGAGTTTGCAAAAGGAAGTGCCACCTAATGACTGCAGCATTTTGTAACAACTGTACAACTTCAGCTAATGTAATATCTTATCATGCTTAGCTTATTCAGTCAGGGATTCAATATTCACATCAAATACAACACAAGTATAATATGTAAATCTTCTGTGTGATGACATACAATTTAATTCTGTATTTTCCCATAAACAGATCACATATGTAGAACAGCCCCTAAAAGACCCTACTCGTGCCTTGGGGACCTATGGTGTTAAGGATGGAGATGTGGTGGTTCTCAGGCAAGCTGACAGAAGGCCCCCACCAACTCAGCCAGCCTTTCCAGGTAACACACGTGTTTGTTGAAAATGATATGAAAGATAGATCGCTCTGAGGGTTCTTCCGTGGATTGATGTTTTTCCGCAAGAAGGCGGATGATGGGTTGGGACTTGACTTTGTGTAGGACTTGAATTGAGAGTTCAGAAACAGGCAGGACAAAAACAACAATGCTGATATTCCCAATGTTGTTTTACATCCAAATAAATGTATTCAAACTGTATTACTGCCGGTAGTTCTAGTTAGCGACCACCATCAAAAGTATGAGGGAAGTAAGTGCAGGTTTACAGGAAGAGAAAAGTGTTGACTTAAAATCTAGGGACACAAGGCAACACTATTCAAAAGACATAAAAGATCTATGCATTATAACGAGGGCTGTCAAAATTAACGCGATAATAACAATTTAACATGTTCTGTAATTTGGGCCTCGGGCCGCTCCATAATTTGGGAAATTAGGAAAGCGATGCAGCAGTAATGTTGCGGATGGCTAGCAGAAACTGTAAAATGCTCCGTGATAATGTCCAGGGGATCACCAAACCGGCCAAACTTGAAAAATATCCCTCTGAAAGTACATTTAGAACAGATTAAAAAAATGTGCGATTAATCGCAAGTTAACTATGGACAATCATGTGATTAATCGCGATTAAACATTTTAATTGATTGACAGCCCTAGTTATAACCTCTCACTATTTATCCTTTGTGCTTCTTAGGTCTGCCCCATATTGACTTTCGTTCCATCACAATCCCTGGCACATCTTCAACTAGTCAACATGGTGCCATAAGGCCGCAGCAACAGGCTTCACAGCAGCCGCCGCCGCCGCAGCCTCAACAGCAGCCGCAGCGCGCGGCACAACCTTCCACGCCAATGGCCTTTCGTGGCTCCTCTCCTCAGGGGCTAGATGACCCTGCCTTACTCCAGCAAATGCTATTATCCAATCCACATGAGCTTTCACTTCTCAAGGAGCGAAACCCTCCACTTGCTGAGGCCCTGCTGAGCGGAGACTTGGGTAAACAAAAAAGCAGTTGATGTGACGTGCCACGATTTCTGTTCATGGCAGATTTGAATCGATCATGTTAGTGTAACTGTCTATTTCCTCAGAGCGTTTCACCAAAGTGCTGCAGGAGCAACAGCAGGATCGAGCCAAGAGAGAGCAGGAGAGGATCAGGCTTTTGACTGCTGATCCTTTTGATTTGGATGCCCAAGCTAAGATTGAGGAGGACATCAGGTATGGTGCAGAGACCGTAGATTTTGTTGACTTTTTGTAAATATTCATAGCACAACACATAACACCCCTCATCTTCAGCATGGTACAGCTCAGCTTTACTTCCATAACCACATATTGTGGTGTAATCATTTTTAATATAATGAATTTTCATGACTTTGACTGTACTATTTAGAGCTAACATTAGAATGGCAGCTTGTTCCCCAAAGTTAGGCAGCAGGTTTTCATTCTTAAAAAAAAAAATGTCTTACTCTTTGGATTTGTGCATATTCCAGGCAGCACAATGTGGAAGAAAACATGACCATTGCAATGGAGGAGGCCCCAGAAAGCTTTGGACAGGTGGTTATGCTCTACATTAACTGCAAAGTCAATGGGCACCCTGTGAAAGCTTTTGTTGACTCAGGTAATGAGCATTAAATCCTGATCCCATGTGTAGTAGTTACAATTTTCTGGCCATGTACGGGAATGCTACTGAGATGTTGGTGTGCTACTTTGTGGTTTAGTTTTTGTTTGTGGCTTAACCGATAAACAAGAGAGCAAAATGTGTTTTAGTTCTCTGATGTGATTCACACAGGTCTGCACGTGTGTCAATTATAATCGATTTCAGCCGGTTCTATCTGTGATCTCATTCCCCTTGTGATCTTTACAAGACCAGTATGTCTCAGCCAAGATGGGGAAGAGTAACCTTATCCTGGAGCACAGAAATATGATACACATGCTGTACCATTTGGATTTACACAGCACTTTATTCCCCTTTTCATTGCACAGGCTGTTTTTTGTTTTTGTTTTTTGGTTAGCATTAAACATTTTTGTAGAGTTCTGACATTCTTTGTTTTTAGGAGCCCAGATGACCATCATGAGCCAAGCATGTGCTGAGCGCTGTAACATCATGCGGCTGGTGGACCGTCGCTGGGCCGGGATTGCCAAAGGAGTTGGCACCCAGAAGATCATTGGCAGAGTACATTTGGGTGAGTGTTGGGTATTTAGAGCAACACTGTATTATAACGTCAGACTAGTTCCCAGAACGTTTGCATCAGACAAACGTTGCATGCAGTTTTAAAATGTGCTGAATGGTTAGATAGCCTAGCTTAGCACAATTACTGGATGTTTTACTTCCTTTTCACTCTCACCCATACAGTAGTTATGGTTTAAAATACGTTATTCCAGTGTTGTGAATTTGTTCAATGTGTGGTTATGAAATGGCTTTGTAAGAAACGCTGTCAACGCTAGTTGTACAAATACAAAGTAACTTACTGCAGATATCCACAAACTACCTTACGATTCAACATACCTTTTTAAAACTGCACACAGAGATATACAATGGTGTCAGAGATTGTCTGACTCTGGGTAGGTAGAATAAGTTCCCCTTGATCTATTCCTTTAACTGCATCCATATTCAAGCCTCTGCATGACATTTGAGAGTAGTTTAAATTGTGTTGTCTCCTTGTGCTCATGTAGCTCAGGTCCAAATAGAGGGGGACTTCCTTCCTTGTTCTTTCTCCATCTTGGAGGACCAGCCAATGGACATGCTGCTTGGCCTGGATATGCTGAAGAGACATCAGGTGTGAGACCCTTTTTTTACCTGATCACAGTGTGCACTACAGTGTCGGGTTGGAATTAGTTACATAATATTTCCATTTTTTTTGGTCCCTGTATACTGAATGTAAAGGAAGGTTGAAGAATATTGTTGAATATGTTTTTCTCGTAGTGTTCGATAGACCTGAAGAAGAACGTGCTTCTAATAGGCACTACAGGCACCGAGACTCGCTTCCTGTCTGAGGCCGAGCTGCCAGAGTGTGCCCGGCTGGCATACGGAGCAGAGGGGCGTGAAGACGCCCGTCCAGATGAGATTGGTGACAGAGAACTGGCAGAGGCACTTCAGAGGTCCATACAGGAAAGCGGTAAGATACATTCTCCCATCTCTGCGCTTCAGCCTGTTTTTCATTGGGCTTGTTTCAGCTCAGTTAGAACCACATTTGCATGTGCCACTTAAAGCTTCTTACTGTCAGCACCATTTATGCAGTCATCTGAATTTTCAGTCACATGATCACTTTATGTCATCACCTCAGCAAATTAAATGTACTTCAGAATAAGATGAGGTCAGGAAATTGAGAGAGGTCTATCAGGCAAATGTAAGCATTTATAATAAAAGAAGATAAATTAGTTAATTTTTTGGGCCTAAAGGGAAACACTCATGATTAGGTTTGGGTTTATTTGATGCTTTTTTTTCCTGTATGTAGAGTGTCCTTGGGTTATGTGAAAGGCACTTAAAACCAAATGTATTATTATGATTTGAAACTATATCTATATGGTGGTTACTAAGCTAACTTAGTTACTAGCATTAGCAACCTTTGTTTCTACTATATGAAAGTTAAAGCTATAGTTTGTTCTGTCTCGTCCCATTCTAAGTAATGACAACAATTCCGTCGGTGCATTCACATGACACAAGCCTTCCGTGATCGCGCTTCACCCCCACTCCTCCTCCACACAGTTGCTAGTAGCCAAGGAGGACACGGAGGATTAAAAAAACACGATGAACTCTTCAGAAGAGGTAACTATCTTTAGATTCTGCGCGCGGAAGTCGCCGGACGACACCGATTTCTAAACATAGCCACGCTGAGAAATACAGAGTTTTGTAGAGCCGAGTCTCAATTAGCTTTGTATCATCTCATAGCAGTAGCTCGAATGTAACAGACGTTAATTGTTATAAAAAGGTTACACACTAAAGCTTTAATTGCACCTGTACTGCATTAGGAGACATAACAGAGCATTCTTCTGTATGCGTTTGCCTACTTTTTAGCTGCCTTTTGTGGGTGTGATCTTGTAGTCTTTACTGTGTATTTCAACGCCTATATTAAGCAGAAATTTGGAGAAAACCCTTAATTGCTTTTGCCTCCATTAACACTTAATGCAGTCATCATTGCTGATCAACAGTACTGAGTGTGTCTTATTGCAGTGTTCAGCATGGACTGTTACATTTTGTCAGATTCTGTTAGCCAACAGTGCAGATGGATCTCTGAAAGAGTGTGAGAACCGCATTTAAAGCCCTCTCCAAAGACTAACCGAAAGGGACATCTAGTGCCAATAGAGAAACGTGGTTGGTTATTGGTGTGAGCAGGACTGTCTTCCACAGTAAATCAGTAAGCTATCGCAGCAGCAAGCATGAAAGCGAGGTTCCATCACTACTAACAAGGTCATGATATGAAGTTATATATTCTGTGATAGAAGAGTTTATCCACATCTCCCACTCCTACACGGGTATAAAAGTAACCGTCCCGAGGTTAACTGTAAGCATAAAGTGCTGCTTTCTCCACCAGTTGGAGGTGTGTTAGTATTTGAGATTGTCAAAACATAATCATGTTAGTGTTTCCCTTTCAATGCTTTTAACATTTGTGCTACTGCCATTGATCCACTTAGTCGTCGTCATTGTTTCCATCAGCCAGTCATGTCCGGTAATGGCTGCACATTGCGAGTGGAATTCAAACAATATAAGCAGCAGCAGAGATGCAATGGATTTGTGGGAACTGCAGCGGCCGAAATGAGGCAATCCTCCACTAGAGAAGAGGCATCAATCAGCTGTTGAATCAATTTTGGTCCTGATAATCATGTTTTAAGGGTTTTGATCAAATGTCTTACTGACGTGACCTCAATTGAGTTTTCTGAGGTTCAGTGATGGGTTATGTGATTACACTGTGACCTCTCCGTCAGGACATAGGCTCAAGTTGTTTTTGGATGACACTTTTCACATCTGTGTGTGAAAAGGTTGATAGGTTGTTGCATGCTCTGTGTGTGTGTGTGACTGCTAACTTTCTCCGTCCCTTTGCATGATGTGTGTGGTGTGCGCCCTAACCCCTGAGCAGGACAGCACTGATGCATTTGGAGACCGCTGGAGAGGGCCCTACCAACCAGGTACTGCAAATTCACAAGTCCATTGCCAGTGCTAAGCCCATTGCTATTTCTGGCTTTTATTTTGCTGTTATTTTGCTGCTGAATTGGTTGATTTATGTTGTACCTTTTTGTGTCTACGTATTTATTCTGAATACATATAACTGTTAAAAACTGTCAAAAGTCACAAACGATATGTGCAGCGGGTATTCAAGAATTTTTACAAGAGTTTCAGTAAGGAAGTGTGTGTTTTCGGTTGTTTCCTTAAATGCATATTATGCTTCCAGATGTCTTCACACGCTGTTTCATTCCCAGTTATATTGTCTCTTACAATAGACACTGCAGATGGACAAACTACCTCACCGCAGCCCCCACCATTTACATTACCCAGAACCTTAGACCAAATGTCCTCATCCACCTCCCCTTCCCAAAGCCCTTCCCCTGGCCAGCCCCAAACCCTGGATCGCTCTCAGTCGGCACCGGCCGCCATGGAGCAGGCCTCAGCACCAGGGCTGTGCCGGGACCCCCTTGGCCTCCTGGAGCTTCCTCTGACTTCGTCCTCAGCAGAGGATGCTGATTCTGCACCTCATCAGGTCCACTCTCACCCTCTGCCTGTCCATAGCAACTCCAGCAACAAAGTGTCCCCTGTACCCAGTCCCTCAACAGATGTCCAGCCTGGACATGCAGAGGGGTGTAATGGATCAGATGAGGCGATGAACAGTCCCGTGCTCCCCCATCAAGAGGAACTTTCCCCCATTCAACCCATGGAGCAGGAGGCGACTGAGTCTGACACCGCTGATGCCACGGAAGCCCGTCCGAGTGCTCCTGACAAACGGGACTCGGTGGAAATGGAGTCCCCCACTGCCTCGCGGGGCGCGGCGTCCTCTGAGAGGGACCAGCCTGAAGGGGAGCACTGCTCCAGCTCCGACAGCATCCCGTCGCTGGCGGCCGCTCTGATGGAGCTTCACGAGCTGCTGGTGTCCAACAACCTATCTCAGTCCCAAAACCACAGCGCCTCCTGCTCAGACGAAGCGGGCCCCGAGCCACGCACCCCAATGCCCGAAAACACCCAGCGTATCCCCTCCGCTGCCATTGCAGCCGGTGCAGAACCGAGCGACGCCAAAGCCAACGATGCTGCTGCCGTGTCTGACGAGGGACCATCTGTGTGTCTTGTGCCGGACCTCTCTGGCCACGATGAGCATCTAGGCGGGGATACAGCAGAGACCTTGGAGGGACAAGGACCAGCGCAGTGTCCAGACGGCCCCGGGGAGAGGAGGGCAGGTAGATGTGGGCCAGATGAAGCAAATGACATCAGCAGGTTTCAGCCTGAGCCCGAGGTTCCTCCTGATCCTGCAGGGGACCTGGAGTTCAGGGAACCTCCTGAGGGGCAGCAGGGGAGAGGGGTCGCAGACGGACGAGCCTCCGGCACCAACACCCCAGACACTCTTGGCCTCCAGACTGAGCACACTTTTCTCAGCCCGCTGTCTATGGCAGTGGGCTCACCTGAGGAAGTCTCTGGCACGTCCTCCCCCTCTTCCTCTCCTCTTGCTCAGGCTCCCCAGCTTGCATCTCCAGCCCCTGTTCTCCCGCCTCCGCATCCCTTTATAGAACCATTTCCAGCCGAGCACATCCAGCGAATCCAGGCGGCAGGGTTTTCTGCCGGGGAGGCGGCAGAGGCACTGGAACAGGCCCACGGGGTTGTGGAGCTAGCTCTACTGGCACTACTAGCCCGCAGTATCACTGTGCCCACCTAGACTCCCAACTAGTCCTACGAGTCCCCAGCCTCCCAACTCAGCATCTGTTTTATTTATACCTTGTTACTGATCCAGATGTCTCAGTCCTTTTTTTTTTTTTTTTTTAAAAGCAGGGAGCACGTATAAACACAGGGAAATGCTGTCCTTTTGGTTTGTCGTACAGAATATCTAAGAACAAACAGGACAACTAGTAATACTTTTCTGGATATTGCATATGTGAGGTGTGTTTGCATGCAGATGTTTTGGGTGGCCACCCATCTCATTGGTTTTTAGAGATTTGGTATGGTAGATTGATTTTCTTCTTGTTTTGTCGTCCATCGTTGACACATTATTAAATGCCCAACGTATGATTGATTCTTTAACCATTAAACATTATTATAATTTCCCCTTTCGATATGTCCTAAAACTATTGTTGTGGAGCATCAATAAAAAAAATTTAATAAAAAAAGAAAATCTCAAAATTGAGTAGGGTTACTCCTACTCCCCGTTCCAGAATAGCTCTGTCTGGTGAGCTTTATATCATTCAGCACAAATATGGATATTTGAAGCAATTTGCTGATAAATAAAGCACCATGTTGATTTTTGTTGTTTGTAGCCCCTTCAATTCACAATTCACAAATCAAACGCTTCATCGTGGGAACTGCTGCAGTTTAGAAGGGTTGAACATTTTTGATCAAGTTTACAAATAACTGTCTCCAGATGGAGAGTGGAACCCCCTTTAGCCACGGCTGTTCTCACACAAAAATAACAAGTGAGCCACACGTGTGTTTGTTGGCATTTTTAAATTCAGTATGTGTATTACAGAAGGTATCTTGTACTGTGTGTATTATTTTCCACAGTTTGAAAGCTTTGCCATGTGTAGATTACAAAACTGTTCGTAGCTCCCGTTCAGAAAGGATCTTTTTTATTTTGTGTCAAATCAAAATAGTGTGTGTACCTTTTTAAAAACACCCATTTTCATTTTGTAATTCATTAAAATATTGCCATGTCAGTACATCATTTATTAAGAATTTTAATGGCTTTATTTGAGTCATACCAACAATGTTCAGGCAGATTGAATTATCTACTTTTATCTTGTATGACATTTTAAATTGCAAATAAAATGGAACAAGTATTTGTACACTGTGCGAAATTATTTTGTACTTCGTTGGTAAACGCAGTGTGATTAGAGCTGCAGCTTAATAAAGTCATCAAATTGTTTCTATATATACAGTGGCAGCAACAACAACACAATGTACTTAACTAAATCAACTGTTTGATACAACAGGAAATGCTACAAAATGTGCACAAATGTAGGTAAAACCTTGAATTTGTTGTCACTGCCAATTTAATTTGATAGCAAAATGATTAAAAAGATTAAAAGTTGACTGCAGAAAGTGGTGCTTTCTCCACCAAAAAAAAAAAAATCGTATAGCAAAAATGTTTATCCAAACATTAATAGTGTTGTTTTTGAGGTGTTCACAAAGCTCACAAACCACCATCCAAGTTTTTTCTTTTGTTTCCCTCCCTGTGTGAAACTTTTCTATTTCCTTTGTGTAATACATTGTGGGAAAATGTTTCTTAGGTATGCATACTAGGTTTTTTTGAACATATTTTACCAATGTGGACACAGTACTTACTCAAACCCTGGTAAGAATTAGGGCTGCAACTTACCTAATTATTTAGATTTTCAGTTAGTCTGCAAAGTTTTTTTTTTTTTTTTTCTTTGGATGAATCATTTGGTCTATACAATGTTTGACAATAGTTAAAAATCTTAATTTCCCAGAGGCCACAGTGATGTTAAAAAGTTGCTTGTTTTGTTCAACCAACGGTCTATAAACTCAAAATATTCAATTTTGATTGGTATATATTGTACTGGGACACAGCTCGTTAGCTTGAGCTTTATAAAAAAAAAAAAGCCACACCTGGTTCTAGTTTTTGTGATTGCAGCTCAGTAAATCTCAAACTGCATCCACCAGATCATTTAATCGGAGTGGCTCTGCACCAAACCAAGGATGCTTCAGTAGATAAACACATCCACAGTTGCACCTTGGTCAGAGTTTTAAAATAGAGCATTGGTGGCGGCAGTAGACTCGAGCGTTATGGCTCAATTTGGCTACACAGATGAAAACAACCACTGTTGGAGCAGCAACATTATCGCTAATCTACACTCCTACTTTGGACATAGTCATCCAGTGAATGATTTGATTTCACAAACACAAACCGTAAAGACAGGAGAGCAGCTGGACACTGGAGGCCTTGATAGGAGCGCTGATTCCCTGAACCTGCTTGAGGATTGCAGGTATGGACCACACGGTGCATGTTGAACACTTGAGTAGACTTTGCATGTAGGATAATGATGATGAAAGATATATTTTTTAGTCCTCCTATAGACCTATCTTCAGCTCTCAGGTCGGTGGCTTTTACGCGGACAAGGGGTTTGAGAAAGCACTCCCCTGTGCCCGAGCCCTTGTCACTACCTAGACTTGAGGACTGTCCAGTTTTATCTCCATTAGATGATCAGGGAAAACCTGCAGAAGGGTGAGAGAGAGAGAGAGACTGTAAATTGTTATACTGCTTTTATAATCTTTTACACTTTTAACTATGTGGCCTGCTTAATAAAACCCAGGGCAGCAGACCCAGCCGAGGAGGAAGTGCCGAGTGTACCATTCCAGTCAAAGTACATTCATTTTTGTAAGTTTTACCTTTCAACTCCGGCCTTGTCAGTGATTTGAATAGTCACATTTACAGCAATGTAAAGTACCTTGTCTGCATTTCTTCCTTTTGCTCTGCAGTCCCACTGTATCACGACTACTGTGTACAGGCGATAACGCACAGTCTGCGCAGACTGAGCACGAGTTGTGTGTCTGAACTGATAACCCCCCAGGGTCCGCAGCGCCGTCACTTTGGCTATGAGGCTACATCTCCTGAAGCGACTCCATCCTCCCCTCCATCTCATCCAGTCAGGGTGACTCCGTGTACTCTTTGGCAAGATCTAGAAGAGGTGAAGGCGTCCGGCTTGCTCAGCAGCCTGACAACCAGAGAGATTCTCCTTCAGGAGGTGTGGAAAGCTCTCTATTTCACACTTTACACGTCACGATAATCAACACGCTCCACTCTGGAGCTGGCTTAACCAATTTGGGATCAAATGACGTTAAAATCACAGAGGAAGACAGAAGTGTAGCAAAAATGATTGGGCCTGGTTCACTAATGCTTGTTGCACAACAGAGACTGGAAAATGGAGGGACAACTATGCTATTTACCAGTAGGCCTGTGGTCTAGTAGGCCCATGATTAGTAGGCCTATGCCAAACTGTAGTTAGGCAAGAGGATGAACACTTTACCTAAATCAGAAGGGGTTATTCTCTCAGACTACTGGCATGTTATTCTTTTAGCATTTAGCATGTTATTGTGCTAAGATTACCTGTTAGATCTGGTTGCATCTAACTTTTATGTAACCTTCACCATGTTAGCATTTTTAGCATGTGAACATGTAGTTAATGCGTTTTTTATATACCAAAATGTTCCATGTAACTTGGGGGGGGGGTTACTTGTAATGTGTAGCATTAAACATTTAGCATGTTAGCTTGGAATGTTCACATAATCTCAAAACAGGCTGTTCTGATGTGTATTGAAGGATAACTGTTTTATATATGTTCTTATTGTCAACAAATCTAAAAAAAAAAAGACTTAAGTATGTCTCCTAATACTTTATGATTCCTGCTCTATCTTGGGCACTCGGCCTCTGCATCCATTCTTTCTTAAAGAGTCACTAACGTATAGTGTTAAATATTTAAAGGCTCATTAACTTCATAAACAGCTGGCCACCATAGTTTTTTGGAAAACTTCCTCAAACAGTAGTTAAAAGTGCATTAGATGTGAACTATTTTCAGCCGTGAGATAATACAAATTTTGCATTAATAGTTTTTGGAAAACAATAGTTTGTGGCAAAGAGGAATTGAATACACAGACAATACTTGGTTCGTATAGACCAATTCGGTTGTGGTTTTTCATGGGATTTGCTGACCATAAACAGAATCATCAGCCTCATCTGTTAACGGTTTTATTATGCTTTTTTTAAGGTTTAGTGTGACATTCTCCCTTAATCCTTGTTCTCGTTTCCTTCTTCTGAAGTCGACGTTTGAGTTGATCGGCTCTGAAGCGTCTTACCTAAGGAGCCTTGGACTTGCAGTCAATCACTTCTATGTGTCAAAGGCACTGGAGCGGACTCTGAATCAAAGGGAGCATCACATTTTGTTTTCCAACATTTGCCATGTGATGGCAGCCAGTGAAAAGTCAGAGCTTCACATACCAGTACCTCCTTATACATTTTATTTTTTTTACTGGTTGTTGGTGTCTATGCTGAGCTGGTGTCTGTCTCTTCTAGGTTTCTTATGGCTCTGGAAATTCGACTGGGAAAGAGTGTGTTGCTATCTCAGGTTGGAGACATTGTGCTTCAGCACTGCCCTGAGTTTCACCGCCTCTATGTGCCATATGTGACCAACATGATGTACCAAGAGACTCTTTTCAACCAGCTACTGTAAGTCTGTTCTGTAGCCTACTTAACCCTTGTGTTGTCCTTCGGGTCCCAGTGACCCGAAGGACAACACAAGGATTATGTACTTCCGTTTACTTTGTTGAGAATTGCTCTCTAAACAAGGGTTAATACAGCACCTTTGTTTTTTTTTTTTTAGCTTTTTTTTTTTCTTTAATTTTTTTTTTTTTGTTCTAGAAATAAACTTTACTTACTTACTTTACAAGAAACAGGGTTTAGAGAGCAATTCTCAACAAAGTAAACGGAAGTACCCGAAGGACAACACAAGGGTTAATACCACTGCTGGTACACCAGTGACTTTTCATAAAACATTTCTCTTTTTTTATTTTAAAGCCAGCACAACAGGGACTTTCTGTCTAAAATCAAGAAGCTTGAGCGTGACCCGGTGTGTCAAAGACAGAGCCTGAAGTCATTCCTTGTCCTTCCGTTCCAGAGAATTACTCGTATTAAACTCATCCTAGAGGTAAAGGCATCTGGTGATGATACTTTTTTCTTTTTTTTAACTTGTATGACACGTTTCAGAAGTCAATTAAAGTTGGGTTTTTGTCATTTCAGAGCATCCTGAAACTGACTGACCCAGGCTCTGCCTCAATTTCAAATCTCAAAAAAGCAATTGAAGCCATCCATGAGGTAATATTGTTTTATATTCAAGTGTTCAGATCTGTACATTCACAGTTCTGAACAGGGGAGTGAGCTTGTTGTTGGAAGGGGGCTGAGAAAATGAATAGGAATTGCCATGTACGTAGATGGCTTTCAAAGTCAACTCTAAAAATTTCAAAAATGGCATTACTGTCTACTCTGACCAGATAGTGACCGAGTGTGACAAGCGGGTCAGAAAACTGAAACAAATCGAGGAGCTGGTCTGCCTGGAAATGCTGCTGGATTTTGGCAAAGTTAAGGTGACAAGTTTGTGTTTTTCTTTTTCACTAGATGGATGGATGGATAGAAAGAAATTTAAATGAATAAATAATATATATTTTACCATCTGCAGGTTTACACAACAAAATCAAGTCTGTTATATATTCTGACTGACTGCCTCTTCCTCCATCCAGTCAGTCCCTCTGATCGTGAGCGGGCGTTTTTTGGTGCACCAGGGTCCCATGAGACGGCTGACTGTGGCCGCTTGCAACTCGAGAGTAACATTCGTCAGCGTCTACCTCCACCTCTTCAATGACCTTTTGATCATCTCCTCGAAAAAGTAACTTCATCTTTTTAACACCACAAACCAATTTTTAACCATCCTATTATTGAATTGCCTTTTGAACCAGACGGTTTTCTCTCCGCATATCAGGGACCAGAGGTTCACAGTCGTGGATCATGCTGAACGTGTGCACGTTGAGCATCTGAAGACTGAGGTCCTGGGTCTACCCCCAGACTCCTTCCTGTTGCATCTCTCTCAAAGTCACACCAGACAACCAACCGCCATGATACTTGTTGCACACACAAGGTACGAGTTGACATCTTTATTTTTTTTTATGACTAAAATCCATCTGTGATTCCTGTCTTTATTTTTTTTAAATTGCAGATCAGATAAAGAGGCGTGGATGAAGGTGCTTTCGTCAAAGCAGTGATGGAAATGTTATTGTGCGAGATTATTTTTGATTTTATAATTCAAACTTTGGTTGTTTTAACTTGCACGTTATTAATGTGTACATCTTGACATCATGTACATTTGGTTCACTCTAAAAATGTATCTTAACTTGACTGCACTTGATAAGACATGAAGGGTTCAAACATGCACTGAATGTCACAATTGGACACAGCCTGAAGGTGACTTTTTATTTTTATTTTTTTATTGGGAATAGGTTTTTTTTTTTTTTTACACACACTTGTATTAAAATGCTGACTTCTTTTAAGCAATGTGCACTTTATATATTTTTTTTTAATAAAACAAAGGTCTGACTTTGTTAGATCAGCCTAATGCAACAAAAATGCCTCCAAAAACGTGTCCACCAGGCCTAAGTTGTTTCTTGTTCATAAAACTGCAGCATAGTGAACAATAACTGTTCACAGTAAAAGACAAGTATTTTTGGTCGTCATTCGAAGCCATTCCACTACACCAATTGAAGCTGGTAAAAAACAGTCCCTGATCTTCTGACATAAAAATATTTAACACACTGTTTTAACATTTTTGGTGCTTTTTAGATGTTAACAGGAATCTGTGGGGGGGGTGTCTCAAACAAAGTGAAACTGTTTTTTTGTGCTATTTAATGCATAAAAGTGAGAACTTAACTGGCACTCAATGGCAGGGAGAACACAAAAAATGCAAACTTCTGCATGTTAATATAACCAAAGTCCCAGACTGGCTGAATCTCATCACCCTTATTTGTTAGCTCGCCGATTCCTCGGCTGAACCGGAAGTTGTTCTGTCCCTCCTCGGTGAAGGCTGTCTCAAAGCTGCACCGAGGACCGAGCATCGAGGCGAGGACACACGAGCGCAGCCTTCCTGGAAGCCGTGCAGCTGAAGAAGTTGCTAACGCCCCAACAGCTGACAAATTCATGTGACGCTTCAGAGGAAAGGACGTCTCATCCCTCTGAAACACTTACTTGTCTCCTCTTGACAGGAGGAAGGGAAGCAAGTGGAGGCTTCAAGGAGGCAATTGTGTGGCAAAAGTGCTATGGGACATACCCGTAACACGATTGATTCAACACCCTGCTGACATAGCACGGGAGAATTTAAGACCTTTCAGAATCAAAAATCCATCTTGACAGCAGTCATTCTAGTGTCAGAGGGAATGGTCCATCTATCTCAACAGCAGCCTCCATCTCATCCTGAGAAATCGGAAGCACTCCCAGATCGGCTGCTAAGTGCAATCCCTCAAAGGCAGACACCCAGGGGTGAACCTCCCAGTTAACCTCAACTGCCTCTTTAAAATCATTTTCGGTATTAAAGTCTCTGTCTCCTGCTGTTAATGGTGGCTGGCTGAAACACAGTCCTGATGCCACAGGCTCTCTGCCAGGCAGTTGAGGAGGGGGGCTACATCACCCAGCCCGTCACTGACCTCCCCGCCTACACGCAGCACCGGTAAGCTCCATGTCTCCTGGAAGTCCCTCACGTCTCTCTCAGCCACATCACAGTGCATGAAAAGGTCAAATCTAGAGGGAACATTAAGGATGAATGCCCATCTCTGTATTAAGTTATACACTAAGCCCTCAAAACATTTTTATACTCAACTTTCAAGTTTTAAAGAACACAAAAGGATACTTGGTGCCAACTACCAATTTCACAACACGACCCTCAGGTGTCCCAGTCCATTTAGCAATTTGATTTGACAGATCATCGAAGGATGTCCTGTCAGTGAAGGAGAACAGGAAAAGGACGGCGTCCACCTGCTCCTTACAGGCCTGGAAGACAAGGATCGGGGATTTGACGAAACGTCTGGTGTGATGGTGTTGTGGTACTTTTTTTTTTTTTTTTCCTGTTTCACATTAGTTAATAACTCAATGCAATGTGCTGTGTGAAAACACTTTATATTATAAACATACTGGCAGCAAATGGTCAAATCTACGCAAGACATTCTCTCCACAGTCCCACAGCTGCAGACGGAAGAAAAGCACTCTGCCATTTTCTCTCAGCTTCACTGGCCAATACACCGTTGTCGTCTCAATACCTTTTAAACAAGCGATAAATTGGATGAATATTTGTGACCATATTTACCCTTATTGTATAAATTACTCTAAAAGCAATTGATTCTAGACCTACCTGTGGTTTCATAGTGCATGTTAGGAATATTCAGGCCTGCAAGACGTGCAGCAAGAGCAGTTTTCCCGACTCCACTCTTGCCACAGATGAATATCTTATAGTGAACTGTGTCCACAGCTACGTGTGGGGGCATCACCGGAGACTCCAACAGGCCTGTAAAACAAGTTTTAAAAGGGCCGTCTAAATAGTTACTTTTGTGTACTGCTTGGTATTCATACTTTTCAGTCATGACAGCGTCAAAATGGCGCGCTGGTCAAAGATCACTGTCACTTAAAGGTCTTAAAGGTCCAATGGCATGAAAATGTCACTTTGAGGTTTATTTAGCATTAATAGGAGTTATCCCCCAGCCTGCCTATGGTCCCCCAGTGGCTAGAAATGGTGATAGGTGTAAACCAAGCCCTTGGAATCCTGATCTGCCTTATGAGGTCATAAGGAGCAAGGTTACTGTATATGTCAAGTGTATGCCACTCTTAGAAATCTCCTACATCTACATTAGACATCACAAATTATAAAAAAAAAAAAAAAAACACTAGGTTTTGTTATGCCATCTTGTTTTTAGTGATTTTTGTGTTGGTTGTCCAGTGAAACAGTACAGGGTATTATAGAGGCGGGCTTGTAACATGTCATTTTCTTTACATTATTCAGTTTTCTCTTTACACAACCTCAAACTCAAACATAAGTTATGACAATATTCGTATAGGCTCATAAGACAATTAAAAGTCATGTTTACAAATGCTACCCACTCTCCCTACATCTAGAGCCAATAATGACAAAACCCACATCATTTCTTCAAAGTTTTTTTTTGGTAGACATGGTGGAGATTATTGGAAATGCACCTACCAGCCACTTTTCATACACAATTCACACAGTTTGTTCAAAAATGTTCAGTAGAACACGTTTCCTGAAATACTTTGTTGTATAATCAAAGCCTGCTTCACTGTTAGCTACATACTAAACATGTGCTGCTTTTGAAAACTGTTTTCAGTGATTCAACCAAAATGGTAACGTTTCCATACCGAAGTGTTTGCGTCTCTTCTTGTGTAGAATTTTGCTGAAATATTCTTTGCTGTCTTTACATCGATGCCAGTCAGCTACTACGATTGATCCGGAGGAAGGAGGAACTTGTGCCATGTTGTTTGTTATCTCTAGCGAGCTAGTTACGCTAGCTAAAGGTAACGTTAGCGTCACACTGCTAAGGTCAGTTTTTCATAATAAAAAAAAAAAGTCAGACTGTAGAACTGTAGCGGAAGACCGGTGTTAGTATTGAAATACTGTAAACAGTCTTTTCTCACCATAAAGCGATTTAATAACAACTATTGTCGGAAAATAGCATTTTTAATCTCAAAGTGCTGCAACCACCTGATAAAGTAGCTAGAAGAGTAAAAGAAAAAGGCATCCCTTGACAACCGCCGCCGTCGTCACGTCAACTTCCGTGTTTTGCTTTGTTTCTTCTTCCTTGGGTTTGGGTTTTAAAGGCAGTTGTATCCTTAATGTTGAACTACTGCCATCTTCTGGATTTAGTTAACTGCTACAGTGTCCAGTCTGTCAGAATGTCCCAATAGAAGTGCCATGGATGTATCATGGGATTTTCCCGGATTTTCCTCATCAGTCCTGTTCTTATTAGGAAGCATCTTCCGCCTCGTCCACTTTCACCACATTGCAGTCTTTTATATATGTAAATGATTGCAGTGTGTATGTTATTTGCTCCTCCTGTCCTTTCTCTCATACATACTGTATTTCCTGCAACTAACAAGCACATGCAAATGTTTGTCCCTTTTTTTTTGGTATAAGGTGCAATGTTTTAAATGTTTGATTTTTAAGTATTCCAAAATTGTTCAGATTAGATTAAATTTTTTTGTAATCCAATAGATTGCTTAACTAATTACAAAAGTGAAATAGTTAGATAAATAGAAATAGCCTGGCAAATTCGCAATTCCGTATCTGCCAGAGCAAATGAAGCATTGAGCATGGCAGATTTGTCTGGTTCCCAGAACTGAAATCTGGGTGTAAAACAGGAAATGAGCTTTTATTTGAGCAGAACTTGTTCAGAGGGCTGGTATGCCTGCTACAGGAGTTACAGGTTGTAGTCAGTGTGTAAACAGTGTGTTGAGAGAAACTGTAAAAAAGCAGTCACGGCTGTGAGTAGGCCTACACTTGAGATATCAAGCCTCATAGAGTTGCAGGAGACTGTTGATAACGGCTCAGTTAATCTGCTAACAAAGATTGTGTGTAAATATTTCATGTTTTTGTGCCGTCCGCTGCTGTTTGGCCTTGATTTTCACATGACATTGACAAGAGCATCATGGAAAATCCCACTTTTTATACATCATTTGCCTTGTTGTTGGGTTCAAGGGTACTGGAAGGGGATTTTTCATATTTCTGATAGTACATGAATGGTGCATTGGTTCGCTTTGCCCACCACCAGAGGGCGCTTAACTCCAGCATTGAATCCTTAAATGCAGGGAGGCGATATGAGGCATTATAACACCCTGTGAGCTCTCACAGTCAGGGCCCCACTGCTCTCCATCGTCATGGTCACCGATATGGGGTCCACACCCGATGGTAGTTTGCATTGGTGGGAAAAAGTGTTTGTGACTGTGCCATCTTCTCCCAGCTGCATAATGTATGAGAACACAAGGAAGGCGTAAATTATTGGTGTGGAAAAGTTACATTCAAAGAATTTGTACACATTTATTTCTTTACATTTTAAGCAGGGGAAAATTAGGGTTTGATAACTCAAATTTTAGGCCCTAATTTAAAGTCACTTTGACCTGTTCTGTAATTCAGCTCCAGTAATCCATTAGATTCAAGCCATTACTATAATATTAGTACTTTAGTTCATTTAAATGTTGATATTATCTGCATTCATGTTGGCTGTGAAGAATACTCTACAGCCAAAATTCAAAATACTTCTATTAAATTACTTAATATATACTTCCTCTCAAGCCTAATTCAGCAATCAAACAACAGGTCACTTTAATGTTTTGTGGTTAAGTTACTATACTCAGCAAAAAAAAAGAAACGTCCTCTCACTTTCAACTGCTTTTATTTTCAGCCAACTTAACATGCGTAAAATTTTGTATGAACATAAAAACATTCAACTACTAAGTACTTAACTGAACAATTTTTCACAGACATGTGACTAACATAAATGGAAAAATTGTTCCCTGATCAAAGGATGGTCAAAATCAAAAGTCACAGTCAGTATCTGGTGTGGCCACCAGCTGCATTAAGTACTGCTCTTCGCTGGCCATGGCAGAACACTAACATTCCTGTCTGGCAGGAAATCGTGCACAGAACGAGTGGTATGGCTGGTGGCATTATCATGCTGGAGGGTCATGTCAGGATGAGCCTGCAGGAAGGGTACCACATGAGGAGGAGAACGTCTTCCCTTTGATTTTGACCCTCCTTTGTTCAGGGAACCATTTTTCCATTTCTGTTAATCACATGTCTGTGAAACGTTAGTCAGTTTAGGTCTTAGTAGTTGAATTTTTTTATGTTCATACAAAGTTTTACGCATGTTAAGTTGACTGAAAATAAAAGCAGTTGAAAGTGAGAGGACGTTTCTTTTTTAGCTGAGTATATTACAGATCGGCCATATACTAAAGCAGGCTGACTGACTGCATGGCTCACCTTCTCCGCATGCACCTCAATCAGGTTGTTGGAAGTTGTGATGATAACATCTTCCGGACAAAATTCACTCACATCGACTGTGAACTGAAAAATGTCTCCAATGACCTGGATCTTCCCTGTAGGATATGAGTGGCCTGAAAGAGAAATAATTTCCATCTCTCAAATCTTGATGATTACATGACACAAACTGAGAGGCCAGTCCTCCGGTTTTTAAAATTCACTGATTTTACACACAAAAAAATCTGGTCAAACATGCTATATAAAAAGGGGGAAAAAAACGAATATATATCTATCAATCTTTGTTAATCTGACCTGTAAATTTGCTGTCTCTACAGGTCTGCTGAGGCAGTGATCCTGAATCTTCAGAGAAAATACCTTGACCTTTCTCCATAGAGGCTGAGGAGGTGTTGTGTATCTACGGTCTGGATCCAAGAAAGGTCATTCTAATCTCTATATATATATGTGTGTGTGTGTGTGTGTGTGTGTGGCTGCAGTGGAACATAACACGGATTGTAGATATTCAGTGTGTTAGAACGGATGTTGAACTGTTGTCAGAAGGTCCAAAATGTCTAGCCACACCCCAGACTGGCAGCATATAAGTCTTTGTGGTTGTGTGTTAGAAAGGGTGTGGAGCTGTTTCTGTGTGAAGGAATAAGCTATAATTATCAGGTGCGATACTGATATTGTCATTCACTGCTAAATGTGTCAATATGAAGCAATAAAGTAGCTTTCAGATCAAATTTAATTGGGCTTTTTAAGGCTAAATCAGCAGGATTTGTCACGGAAATGACACTGTACTAATGCATTTTCAGTGAAAACCTTGTGTGACTGTGAAATGATGGAGCAAAGTTGTGTGTAGGTGTGACATTCTGCTCCACCGTGGCAAAGTCACTGAGGTTGATCAACTGCGTCTGGATGACAGGCGTCACCAAAACAATTGTAAAGAAAACCAAACTGTTAAGATAGATAAAAAGATAGATGAAATTTGTTTTTGATTTGCACCAGTCGTGGTGAAGTAAACGTAGTAAGTGGCCAGAGGGTGGTGTCAGAAGAAAGGCCCTAAGCAACCTATGTCAGAAGAGTTCATCATGTTGTTTTGAGCAGGGAAGTGTGAAGAGCTATACGTGGCAGTATTGCATATTTTATTTGTGAGAGGTTGGTGTAAGCAAAAAGGTCATCATATTAGGTCACATGTATATCTATGTTGAGGTAGCAAATATATGAAAAGTGAGCTAAGAGAGATGTACGGAACAGGATTAGGGCCGCGTGTCAAAATTGTATTTGAGTTTTGACGTTAAAGTCAGAATTATGAAGAAACAAATATTCAATTTCTAATATTCTAATTCAGAAGTCAGAATTCTGAGATTAAACTCAAAACTCATGTGGCCCTAATCCTCTTCTGTTTTTTAATTTTTCTGAACATTTAGGCTAGAAGTAATTCAACTGTAGCTAATGGCTGTCATATACTGTACATCAGTGTTTTCATCACCGTTACCATCCTAGTTTCACGTAATAGCTGATAATGAGCACAAGTATTTGGTCACAAACCGAAGTAATGCACAAATTACATTTTTAACCTGATGATGGTGCTAGATGAAAAGTCAGGGGTCACCAACGCTCACAAAGACTACATGTCTGTAACATATTTTATGGCAATCCATCCAATAGTTGACAAGCTGGCGCTAAAGAGTCAGGGGAATCACCAAAGCCAGTGGGGTTCATCCTCTGGGGACAATACATGTCTGTTCCAAAGTTTATGGCAAGATGAGATATTTGAGATATTTCAGTCCGGACCAATTAAAAAAGAAATACTTGTTGACTACTAAGTACAAGAAAGTAATCCAGTCACAAGGAAACACCGATTTTATTTAAACACAAAAATACACTGCCTGACAAATATGCGCCAGATCAGTTATTTCTTATGTAACAAATGACATAAATACAAAATACAATAAATATTAAATAAAAATGGACAGTTGTAATAAGACATGATGTAAACAAACAAAAGACTTGAAGAAAACGCATCATGGGATGCAGGGACTAACTACTAAACGTAAGAATGTGTGATTCGTTGCCCTGAGTGGAATAATCATTCCAAATGTAATAAGTCTCATTGATCATAACAAAATGTAGAAAAACAAAACAGATTTAAGGATCCAGAAACACTGGCAGGATAAAGTGAGTGCTTGGAAGAAAACATCCTTAAATCATAAAGAGCATTAAATATGTCAGTCATTCAGTGAATACAAACCAAGCTCTCTCACATTGTCTCACATTTTGCACTTACTTTTATAATTGTTTTATTTACTACATCACACAAGTTGTTTATGTTCAACATATAAAACATTTTTTACATAAAAGATAAATTATTTGTCTTGTTATTATAAAGTACATAAGTGTTTTTGATCTCAGTCCTGAGTGGCTTGGAGGGTCCTCTTCAGTCGCGCCACAAAACAACCCTGCAATGTAGCTCAGTTTCAGCCCCCCCCCCCACTTCAGTCCTCCTCGTGCGTGAGTGAAGTGGCATGGCTGGTCAGTGCGCTTTGATTCGGAGGAATGCTTAGATCACACACTAAACACGCTAAGGGAGCTTGTCTCGTCTTTCAGACCCAGGATGCTGTATGCTATCCTCTTCATGTGACCGGGCAACCGAACTCCAATATTCCTGATGTCTCTGAAAGGACACGTTGAGATAAATGATACCATTTTTCAGTGGGCTAAAAAACAACAACAACAAAATAAACAATATGGACTCTCTCTAATGAATTACCAATTGAAATAGTGAGCTACAAGTTGTGGATCAACTCTTGAAATATCTTGTTCATCTGACTGAGCTGTAGAAGTTATGGCAGTAGAATGACAGGAATGACATGGGCAGAGGCGGAGTGGAGTAATTTCTGCATTCACAAACTGGATAACAAATGTTCAAGCTGAGAGCTGAATGCTTTCTCTGTGTTACTACAACATGTGGCCTGGTGCCAGATGAATCAGCGCAGTGAGGCAGGGCTGCACCTGTGCCATGTGTGCACACTTACTCATGCCTCAAGGCGAGCACCTGCTCCATGGTCGTGATCCCAGCGCGGGCGAAGCTATCGCTGTACTGGTTCATTTTGATGGACTCCAGCCACTCGGGCACCGACCTGAACGTAGTGCCGTCGCAGCCGCTGGTGCTGGGCAGGCGGATGGACACGCTGCGGGGGAACAACGTCGATTTTGGATTACTCATCATTTACTGCTGACATTTACTTTACTGTACATTATGTACACCCAGTGCATGTGAAGATGTGTAATTTTTATGTAATCTAATTGTGTATTTCTCCACAGAATTCATTATTCTCCCGAGAAGATTAGTTTCTTTTATAGTAGTTCTTCTAATTTTGACTCTTTCACTTTGTTACCAAATCATGACCTTTAATAAAAAATATCGTTCATACGAAGGAGCTCATGCCTTTGAGAGGGGAATATGCTTCAGTAACTAATGATTAACTGTGCTGTATGTAATGTATTTTGTTTATGGACGCGTGTGTGTGTATTTTTATATATATATATATACACACACACACACACACACACACACACACACACACACACACACACACACACACACACACACACACACACACACACACACACACACACACACACACACACACACACACACACACACACACACACACAACACACACAAACACACACACACACACACACACACACACAAAACACACACACACACACACACACACACACACACACAAACACACACACACACACAGCTGGATAACTGTTGTTATCCAGTTATATATATATATATATAGTTATAGTTCATACCGTGGATCAAAGTCAGCGATGGTTTTCAAAGACTCTGGGCTTTGGAGCAGCTTGTCCAAAATGTTGACGATGTCCGAGAAGCGAGGTCGTTTGGAGCGGTCGTTCTGCCAACACTGCAGCATGAGCTGGTTGATAGCGGATGGGCAGTCCATTGGAGCAGGAAGCCTGAAGGCCTCGTTGATAGCCTTCATGACCTGAGGAAGAGTGAAGGCAGCGCTTAGATCTGAAGTATATTTATGAGTGTAGTGACAGACTCGGTCTGAAAAACTGCTGTGTTCGTATGTTGACATTAAGAGTTCATTTGAAGAAGATGGTGGGAAACTACTGTGGATGTCAGGCAGCTTTCTATCACCACCAACCCAGCACAGACTCTGTGGTTATACACACATTAAAGTTTGACCTACAAAGGCCAAAACAATCCTTCAGCTCAACTGTTAAGAGCTAGAAAGACAACGTGATATCTGAAACATACCTCATGGTTGCTCATGTTCCAGTAGGGCCGTTCTCCAAATGCCATGACTTCCCACATGACGATGCCGAAGCTCCACACGTCGCTGGCTGAAGTGAATTTCCTGTAAGCGATGGCCTCGGGGGCCGTCCAGCGGATGGGGATTTTACCTCCCTGACAGAAGAGAAACATTAACAAATCATATTAATGGGTGAAGGGAATGGAAACACAAGGCGCTGAAAGACCAACACTTTAGATTGGACACTTGAGAGTGAAAATACCATTAACAGTCTGGCATTTGTTACTAGAAAAAAAAACAAGGGTTGTTCACTCTATGCTTTTAGGCTGTGAAATGTAGCTGTTAAGACTTACTCTTGTTGTGTATGTGCCCTCAGCATCATCCTCCAGCACACGAGAAAGCCCAAAATCAGACACTTTACACTCCAGGTTGCTGTTAACCAGAACGTTTCTTGCTGCCAGGTCCCGGTGAACGTAGTTCATATCAGCGAGGTATTTCATGCCAGCAGCTATTCCACGCAGCATCCCCACGAGCTGATATGACGAAATCTCTCTATCACGGTCCTAAAAAAAACAGGGAAAAATACATATGAATACATAATATCAAGTTTAAGTGTCTGAAGTCATTTGACCTTCCTCGACTAAATGCATGCACCTACCTTCAGATATGTGTCAAGAGCTCCGTTCTCCATGTATTCAGTCACTATCATGGCATGCTTGACTGAAAATTTTAAACAAAACATTATGTTTAGTGAAAGAAAAGTGTACAAGAAGTCGATTCCAATAAGTTGAGAAGGATCGTTTGGCTCCTCGCGGAGATTATCAACTCACATTTGGTGACAACTCCCTCCAGGCGGATGATATTCGGGTGCGAGAACTGACCCATGATGCTGGCCTCGCTCAAGAAGTCCTGCCTCTGTTTCTCGGAGTACCCCGGCTTCAGGGTCTTGATCGCGACGGCCACCTCCCCTCGCCTGGGAGTCTTCATCACGCCCCAAAACACTTCCCCGAACTCTCCTGATCGGCGGACGGACAGCAGGAGCAAACATTAGAAACTGTGCTCAACATTTTATTAAATGGAAGACCGGTGATTTAAAAAAATAAAAAAATAAATAAAAAAAACACTTACCAACACCAATGACTTTTTGTTTGCTAATGGCACTGGGGTCAATTTCTGTGACAAACTTCTGGATGGCAATGTTAGGGTCCTCATACATGTGTGGATCAATGTAAGTCTTCAGAGGCTTGAGCTGATCTAAGGAGAGGAAATAATGTCCAGTTTGTTAGGCAAAATAATGACTTAATGAACGTTTATTATTATTATTATTATTATTATTATTATTACAGTTACAGTTGCATGTACAGAATGGTTTTCTAACCTGTTGAGAAGTAGGGATCTTCAGGTCCTCCCCTGCCACGAGAGCTCAGTCTTCTGAAAGGAACACAAGAAGAATCACTACTAAAGGACTAAACAGAATACAGACTGGCTTTTTAGTAATTGCAGGTCAGTCTCTGCTGAAAAAGACCAAGGCTGTATTCAATAGCAGCACCAGCTATTACTGATAAACCTTCCCTGAGCGGTCATAGCAGAATATCTTTAATTTACTGGAGCTTGTGGCACATAATCACACAGTCTGTAGGTGTGTAGACAACATTTATCTGAATGACACAGGCGTTGGATGTGGATATGAAGCATGTTGTTACCAACCGTCTACGCAGCAGCAGAACGGCCACCACAACGAGAAGAATAACTGCTACCCCGACTACAGCTCCCGTCACCATGGCCGAGTTGTTCTGGATCTGAGACTCAGCTGCGCAAAGTCACAGAAAGAGAAACATTTCATCATCACAAGTGTGTGAAATAAAAGTTCATACAGTGAGAGAGACATCTGAGAAAATAGTTGCATCTTCTGTAGATTTAGTTGGTACCTAATGGGGAAGTTAGGAACTCGTGCTCCACACTGTAGCTGCCGGGGTGTCCTTCGGGACTCAGTGCCTGGATCCTGAACATGTAAGTAGTGTCTGGGGTGAGGTCATTTATCTGGACGGAACTTTTCTCCAAAATCAGGACTGTGTAGGTGGTCACGTCACGCTCACCCTCGTCATCCTGCGAAGAGGAAAAGTGGGTGGATTAGAATAAGGTTGGAATAATTTACAACTTTGAACGAGGAAAGGAGAGGCAAAAAGAGCACAAAGCAATCTGTCTTACTTTTCTGCGGTACATAAGCTCATAGCGGTGATTGATGTGGGCTGGAGGCCTGCGAGACAGAGTCCAGGACAGAGACAGACTGGTGGGGCCGCGATCATCCAGATGGATCAACGTCACCTTGGGGGGATCTAACGGTCGGTGAGAGACAGAAAGCAAAATAATGGTTAGAGACAAATCATAGTCTTTGGAAAAGGACATTTGGAAATGGAAGCCTTTGGGATTTAATGGGTCACACTGAATTCCTCTTTGTGTAGTAAGCCCTTCTTTTTGTACAATAGTTTTTACTGACAAATACAATCTTACATATAAAAAAAAAAAAAAAAAGAAAAACATGTCTCAAAATGTCTGGAGACAACAGACCCTCTTTAACATCTCAAAAAAACATTAAAATTGTTTTATCACCTTGATACTTCCTGACTTCTAATTTCATGAGAAATGCATATAAAACATAATTTTAAACAGATGACATTTTTGACCAGTACAGAAAAATAATGAAGTTGTATGTATACTGCCATGTACACGTTCAGTTTGTGGCCAGGGGAAGGATTACCACTTCAATACTTTTCTACATATTGGGTTTTCAAAAAGGTTTTTGCTCAATTTCACAAGTATCATTATCACACATACAGCAGTGTGGTCCGTGGGATCCCAAACGATTAGGAAGTAAAGCCAATTAGATCAGGACACAAGGTTAAATCAAAGCAAAAGGATAAAAAAAAAAAAAAAAAGCTTTTCATGTGACCGAGCTCACCTGTATAGTCCAGAGCAGTAGTGATTCTTGCGATGGGCCGGTCAGTTCCGAACTGGGACACGCCGCTGTGGGCCTCCACTGTGAACGTGTAGTTCAGATGAGAATCTAGGTCACTAACGACGACCGTGGAGTCCTGCAGGTCCGCAGGTCCTGGCTCAAAACGGATCTTCTCGCCGCAGGGGACACACGAGCCCCCGTCGCAGTGCTCGCACACCACACTGTAGGTGAGGTCTCTGCGGCCCCCGGTCACCAGCGGCGGGCTCCAGGACAGCTGCAGCCGGCCCTCTGATGAAAGGGTGGTGGCGGTAAGGTCACGAGGGGCACTGGGTGGAGCTTGGGGAGGAAGTACACGACACAGACCAGTTAGCCTGATCTTCTGACCTGCCTGTAATGAGCTAAAAGTTGACTTTGTCGGTAATGTGACAGTGAGTGTGGTTGTTACCAGAGCAGGGTGACGTAGGAGGGTCCGAAGGGGAGCGGAAGAAACCTTCCTCACATTGGCATTCGGTGGCACCGGCTGCGGAGGGCTTAGTGTTATCAGGACAAACCTGACATAACTCACTCGAGACAGATGGCTTGAAGTAGCCTGGTTTGCAAGCTGTGCGAGAGAAAGAAGGTGTGTGTTAGTTTAAGCTCGACATTAGGAGGACCTGTGAAACAGACAAACGCAGGAAGGAATGACTCATCTAAATGCAAACAATGAAGCGGTCTTTGTAATACCAGCCCGTTCCAACTGACAGGAAGCATTTGTTCTAAGTAACCTATAATCACTGAGGCTTTGTATCCAGACGAATGAAAAAGGGATTTCCCAGACGACCTGCCTCCACTCGCCGTTTTCGCCTGAAGGCCCGATCTCAGGTCACACTGCCAGCGTCAACCGGATGACACCAGGTGATCTGATCTGCCTTTCCCCTGTGAACTCCCAGCTCATATTCTCTGGCAGATAATATATCTGTTTTTGCCAAAGGAAATGGCACCTTGGACACGGGTAGAGAGTTGTGACGGACATTTCAGCACACAGATAAACAGCCTTCCAGGGCATGGGAGGTTAATGAACGTGCAGAGTGGACAGAAACCAGAGCGCACAAGCTGCAATTGAGTCTGAGGCTGATGTTTCCTCCCTTTCTTCCTTCCTTCCTTCCTTCCTTTCTTCCGCTAACCCCCGACACCAGTCGCAAATTACAGCATCCAAGGTTGAATAGTTAGAAGACGAGAGAATCAGGAAAGAGGAAAAGCTGCTGGAGAGGAGTATGATTTTCAGTGTGTTTATGGAAACAGACGCACATACTTTCTGCGGGGGGATAAAAGGGCTCCAGCACAGTAAAAGAACGGATCTTATGAAAGATCTCCTCTCTCTGCTTTCATTCTGCTGTCTCCCTAGGGAGGAGCCTTTCATCTGGCCCCTGTGCTGGTGGCCGTTGAGATGAGGTCGAGTGAACCCTGGATTTAAGACGTGGTCGCGTTACTTTGCCATTCAGGCAGAAGGACCTTTGCACTCCAAGTATTGCCGCAATGGAGGAGAAGGAGCAGGTTGAGTTTGAGTAGGCGGGATAAAGATGAATGGATGGATGGGGGATGGGGGTAAAGGTCTGGAGCACCAACAGAAGTTCTCTCTGGGGAGTCACTTGGCGGCAGTGGGGGTGTAGCGGAGGCCTTTCAGTATAAGAAAAGGGGGCCAGCCCATTTCATCTTGAGCTGCAGCAGCAGGACCTCTGTCACGTACCAAAGAAACTCCAGCCCCATTCATCTATTGTCTCTGAGATTGGACAGAGTGGTGCCGTAAATATGTTGCTTTACTCATTATACAGCTCGTAAATGGTGGCATGGGGAAAACAAACTTTGTTAATGCAAACTTTGGAAAACGATGGTTTACGATTACTTTTGGAGTTTTTAGCATAATTTTGTTAATCCAATTTAATATATATATATTATATATATATATATATATATATATATATATATATATATATATATATATATATATATATATATATATATATATATATATATATATATATATATATATATATACATTCAACCAACTCATATTTTCCCATCTTGATGGAAATTGTTCTAATTGTCCCACGCTCCTTTTCGACTACGACACACATATGAAAAGGACTTATGTTCCGCACCGGTGCATCTGTTAATTTAATCTGTTTTGTGCTCTTTGTGTCGGCCCATTGTTCTAATGACTGGGAACATGGATTAGGGAGCTCGTTGCGTGTGTTAACGACCGGATGAAAGAGGCAAATGGAGGCAAAGCGGGGTATGTCATTGGTTAACAGCTGTCCTGTTGCTCTACTAATCCTCTTGACTAAATTACACTCCACACCTAACTAAGCACCACCCTCAAAACTAACCACCCTCGTGGACCAACTGTCAACTGACTCCCCACCCTCCGACTCAGACCAAGGACAACCTTCTTATTTGTGTCAGTCAGCATTCCTTCTCATCTCGCTTTACTTCCTTTTCCCCACAACAGTTGTGCTCTTCGGTGGAATGCACATGCAGGCTAAGGATATCACTCTCTCTAGTGAAATGGAAATGGGGAGTTGGAACAAACAACAGCATAATAATTGTGTTTAAAACCCATGTATTAAAACAGGTTTCCTGCATTCTTATACTGAGGTCATCCTCCAGACTTTGGAATTACACTCCTCCCCCCCCAATAAATATTTCCTGTCATAAATATTTCCTGTCTTCCTCTTATAACTTCCGCTTCAGGTGCTCTGCTCAGAGTCCACCTGTGGTCAGAAACCTCAAAGAGTGAAACATTCCTCTGCCATGACTTCCTCCCCTCCTTTCCCTATTTAATCGGTCTTCATTTTTACAACCTCAGTACAAGACTCACTCTTTGAAGCACTGTACTTATCTATCAATGGTATGCAGGGCTGCAATTAAAAATAACTTCCATTAACTATTAGCCTAATCTTACAACTAACAGATTATTCGTTCGGTGTATATAAAGCCATGAAATAGTGAAGTTATTGTCATAACTTTCTAAAGCCCAAAGTGACATCTTCAAATGTGTTGAACAACAGTCCAAAAGACTAAGAGACAGAAGAGTCAGAAAAAAGAAAAGTAGAAAAATCCTTATAAATAGAAAAACTAGAATCAATAAATCTTTTTTTTCTTTTTTTGAGAAAAAAAGGACTTAAACAATGACTCAATTATCAAAATAGTTTCCAACAAATCGCTCAATTCTTTAAGCTGGTCGAAGCTGTTTCATAGGAAATGACTCCTAGAAGAGACCAAACTCTGCCAGTCAAGGTGACTCGGACCATCGGGAGTCATAAGCCGCAGCCTGACTCAGTCTAACCTCTTATAGGCGTGTCGGCCCCATCCCTGTAATCTGTGGTTCCTGTCGCCCTAGCAACTGGCGCAAAATAAATACATGCAAAGAGAAGACGCACCACTCAGGTAGTTATTCTGACACGTTCACACGGCCCCTTCCTTCAGTCAATCAGTGGTGCAGGTGACGCGAGGCTGAAAGAATTCCTTTCAGAAGTCCCCGCAGCATACTGTGCCCTTCCTCCCTCCTTCCTCTTCTCCCTGTACCCTCTCTCCTCCCACGTTTCCTCCCGACAGCTCAACACACACACCACACCCGAGAAAGCCAAAGACAAATTCCACACAAAAAGTAGGAGCACATACAGTAGGAGCGCTGCAGTTATGTCTTTTACTGTACACATCTGTTTGTTTTTTAGATTTACTCACAGGTCTATTTTGAGGGCAGTACATACTGCAAAGTTTTTGCATACTTAACCTTATTATAGGGGTCACTCATATGAATAGACAAAAGCTTAAACCTTTAACAGTTTGTTCCCAAATTGCTATTAGCTTTCAATTATATGTATATTTGTTTTTTTACTAAAAAGGCAGCTAGTTACTATTAAACTACCTGCCTATAATTATCTGAATGGTTTAAAAGTGTGCCCTCATGTCATTTTAAAGAAGAACCTTTTCCTTATTTCATACTACATGCCAATACTATACAGTATGTGATATGCACTAATCTTCATAGTACACGGCATGTGCGGTTTGTATGCAAGAAATGAATGTACTTTGTCATTTTGGAAAGGTGCTGTAAACTTGAAATCTCTTCCAAAAGAAAAAACTAAAATATTTTCACGAAGATTTAACACTCAATTATTTTAGTTTAAACTTTTTTCGAGCTTTAAAATTAGCTCTTGAATTTTCTACTGAGCAGTGAATTGTGGAATTGGGACACTCTACATTATCACCTCCAGGCATCGCCCTATCCATAAAACCTCGGCCCAGCCCCATTCCTGAGTCCTGAGAAAAAGGCAGCCGAGAGAATGAGCTATCGGCCAACAGGTAAAGAGATGAGGCATTGACGGGAGACTATCTAGATCACTTGGAGCGATCTGTGGTTGCTGTAAAATCCAAACAAAACAAACAGGTTTAGACATCTTCCCCGTTTCCTCCCTTTCCAATGCTCATCCTGCTGTACCTGACCCACTTCAACACATAAATCATATGACAGAGATAGAGTGTTTTTGTGAAAGACTTCCAAACAAACCAGACATAATTAACATTCCTCTGCGCTCATTCCACACACTTTGCCAAAAGTAGTGACTGGAAGAGTTTAATTTACTACAACTCCCCTGGCAACGCAAACACGTCTCAGTTGAGTGCGTGGCATATTTCTGGCAGTGTGCTTACCTTGGCAGGAGTCCCCAGTGGTTTCATAGCCGGCGAGACACTGGCACTGGCCCACAGGAACCACCCATTCACCCTCAGCTGTACAGTAGATGCGTGGGGTGGCCTGACTGACGGCATTCTCCACGCAGGCTCCCTCCACCTCCCTGAGAGCATCCGCAACAGTCTCCGGGAAGGCCGCCAAGCTCTGCACTGTGGATGGGCATGTCTTGTAGTACACTCTGACAGACAGCAGCGCCACACAAGCGCCCATGTCCTGAAAAGCCAGGTAAAAGCCCTTCCTAGACAGAAGCCCCATGGTCCTCGTCTCAGTGTTGACCTTCAGCAAGCGGCCCCGCGTGACCTCATCAGGAGCAATGGTGGCCACTTTGCGGAACTGGCCTTTGCGGAAGTTGGTTCCCACGTCGGCATCAGCCTCCGAGATGAAAAGGTTGAAGGTTTCTTTGCAGGCGACAGAAGCGCCATCAAAAGTGTTGCAGTCTCGCACAATAAAACGGAGCTCCACAGAAACTCGGGTCGTCCCCGGGCGACGCTGGATGAATGTTGTGCGTAACCAGTTGTCCTGTTCAGTAGAGTCTATGCTGCAAACACTGTAGGTATAGAAAAGTGAGCCGTTCACCACCGTCTGGACTATCTCCCACTGTAGAACAGAAAAAAAATAAGAGAGGAGAGGGATTAGTTTAAGGGGCAAAAGTCACTGTTACCAAGCTACAATAATTAAAAGGAGAAACTAAAGATTTTCAGGGAATAAGTAGAGGCTTCACAGGCTTTGTTCTTGCTGAGAACCCGTTTTATTGATGAGACACCTCTTCTTTCATGCTGACTGAGAAGCTCAAAGTGCAGAAGTGAGCTGGAGCTTTTTTCCACAAATTAAGATTATTGGCCTGGACATGTGTCGTGCTCACGACGTGTGTGGTTTTCCACTAACACACAAGGGTGCATGTGTGTGAGACGCACACAAATCCAGCAAATGCTACTGTAGACTACCAACCAACATTTATGGCAGTTAAATGAGCTTCATAAGCACAGTGGCAGCAATTAAGACTTTTTTTAAGAGAGGGAAGCAATGACGAGGAGAAAGATTAAAAGCCTCCATTTAACATTAAAATGTAACACCTCATGTGTTAGCAGTACTGGTGTGTTTCAAGGAATAAATCAATGCTTAACAGACCCGTTGTTAGAAAAGAGAAGCAAAAACATTGGCATTGATTCAAAGAGAGGCATCGTCATTCACATCTTAGCTCCTCTATATTTTATCCAAATTAAATACTGCATTTCCGGCAATTAATAATTACTATCCAAACTTCAATCGTCCACTTAGACAGGTTACACTGCATTTATAACATAAATCGTTTAAAATACTTTTTCACGCTGAAGCCACGACCACATATTGCAAATAGTCATCCGTGGTACAAATTTAAGTGCAGTGTGAGAAAGTTGGATTAGAACAAAGCAGAGCTTGATTGACAAGGGGAAATCCTATCTGATAAAACAAGAACCTTAGATCTTTGAGAACGTAAGAAGAAACGCGGCCCACAGTGGAAGTGGCCATGTCCTGTGGCTTTTTTTAGATGGAAAGCCACTGAACTATAGATAGAGGGATGGTTCTCCACACATGGACCAGTTTTTTTTTCTCTTTTACTTATGTCTACCCACAACTGGACAGATCATCTTGCTGCGGTTATTTCTAAATTCTGAGAGGAATCACAGGGAAATCCTAAAAATGCTGTCTTATGGTTTAGTGTTGGAATAAAAACGCAACTGTGTAAAATGTACATCAATACTGTAAATTTAAATGTAGGTTAAACCATGACATTTTAATGGCATTCATCAAGTTCTTCATGAAAGGGTAGCATTAACACAAGACTAGCTGAGCTCTGCCAAACCTCATTGTGCTGCCACTCATCCATTTCTCCCAAAGAACTTTTTTAGTAGACTGAATGAGCAGAAAGAGGCCCTTAGGTTATGGTTGCTAAATATTATTCAATTTCTCACATCGACTAATCTCCTAATCTGCCTTTTTTTCATTTGTTGTCTTACTCAGCGAAAGAAAGTTTCAAGTCTTGAACCTGAAGTCTTAAAAATGCCTGTCGAGGTATAAATACTCACTCCGTTCTCAAATGGCATCGTCAACCACCCCAACTCGGATCCTGAAGCTCTCATATCCAGCAATACTTCTACAGAAACAAACAGAAAACATATGACATAGTTACAACAAATACAGAAGCAACTAATGACACCTGATGCATCCATCTATCTATCTATCTATCTATCTATCTATCTATCTATCTATCTAAACATATAACATTTAGCTGCTTATGTTTTGCAGACCTAATACACCTCTGGCCCAAACAAGGTAGGCTATATATTTTTATTTGTTTATAAGGCTGTTAAATAATTATAAAATGACTATGATTTGACTGTACAATTAAATTCTGTGACTTGATCTCCGGGGCCAACAGCTTTATGGGGAGCACATGCCATGCTTTGACAGTCTAATCAAGCATGTCGGTCTGATTCAGAACTTCATTGACCGTGTCCTCCAGGTCCAGCATACAGGACTAATAATGTCTGAGAAAGGCGTGGGCAGTTCAATTGCCATGACGAGAGAAGTACATGAATCGGCACCACAAGTGAAACAAATCGTCTGACATGTTAAGGCATCTCACAGGTGCCCTTTAACCCTAAATTGACAAAGGCCAGTAAAATCAAATAAGTAATTCACTCAACAACAAAAAAAACTGATGCATATTTAAAAAAAAGTGATAACCCGATCTCTTTGATCATTAAACTATTTTAGTTTAGACAACGTTAAAGGGATTAATTAAAAGAGGCATATCATGTTTTATGTAGGCTACAGAATGAAAGAAAAACAGAAAAGAAAACTTGTATAGCCATTTGGCTAAGCAATTTTCACAAAAAATTTAAAACAGAAGTAAAACTTAAAAGCAGACTATCAAATTCCAACCTCCTGACTCACGATGTGCGGTTAAGCTAGGCTACACTTTTATTTCTTTACACAACGTGTGAAAAAGTAGTACTTACGTTCTTTCGACTGGAGGCTGATAAACACTTGACTGATGAATAAAAACGAGAACAAGTTAACCCGACGGAGCTCCATGATTCCATACAAACTTTATATAACTCGTGGTTTTATATCCCAAAGTTTCTCTTCTCTCCTCCGTCTGTCTCACTGAGTCCACTTCTCCAAATATTTCACTCTACTGGCTGAGTGAGCACGAGCACACAGCCCATTGAGAAACAGGTGGCGTCATCGCCCCGCCCCGCGCGCTTTGGAATGTGTTCACCGAATATGGTAATGAGGGGGCGGGGCCAGACCTGTTCGACCGCACCTGTTTCATTGAGAAGGATGTAGGCCTAGGCCTTCATTAACTAAACTGTCATTGTATTGATTTTTTTTAAACGTTTGCTTAATGAATACATCGATATTGTATTTAATTAGTAAATCAACGTCAAATCAAACTCTATGTATATTCTACATATCACACAGAAAGTCCAGCTAACTCCTGTTAACAACAACAAAAGCTAAATGCAAAAGATTAAGTAGCCTAATTAAACATATTGCAAGTGTTTCAAGCTGTGATGGAAGTACACAGATTACTTAGGTAAAAGTAGAAATACTCCAATGTAAACCAGCATTTAAGTAGGCTATTAAAGTAAATGTAGGCTACAGTGGTGGCTATCAGCACAATGTTCAAGTTTGTATTATGCAAATTAACCATCCCAAAGTATATCATTATATTTAATCAGTGGTAGACTTAGATCCCTTACTTAAGTAAAAGTTGTACTACCACAGTGTAACACTCAAATGAAAAAAATGACTTAGCTAAAAACACATGGGCCTAATAGATTTTATTACATATGCATTGTATCCAGCATTGGTGAGGTGGAGCTAATTCTAAGTACTTCACATACTTTTGGGTAGTTTCAATTCATCATTCTTTAGCAATTGATCGTCAGTTTTCTAAATAAAATATTATTCTGCAGAATAACTAGTATAGTACAACTACAATATGCAAGAAATACATTTTGTGGTGTAAAACGTACAATATTTCCCATTGAAATATATAATGGAGTACAAGCATAAAGTACCTACATTTGTAAAGAACCCCAACTCTAAATTAAGAATGCTACTAAATGAATAAATGAATCTCCATACAGTACTTAAATGGGAATGGAAAGTAAAATTCATGTACCACAACATTGTACCTAAATATATGTAGTTACTCTCCACCACTAGTAACCAGTACATTATAGTTTAAAACTTATTACAATATTAAAATAAATATGAAGCATTTTAAAGCTATAGTGCGTAGTTTCTGTCGCACTCATAAAGAATTCTAAGTAATGACAACAACACTGTCGCCCCCCACCCCTCCTCCACACAGTTGCTAGTAGCCAAGGATTAAAAAAAACATGGTGGACTCAGAAGAGGTAATTATCTTCACTCGAACTTCTGTGCGGGAAAGTCACGTGACGACACAATCTTCTGAACTTAGCCTTACTGAGAAATACAGAGAGAGAGTTGTGTGGAGCTGATAGTCGCTTTGTAGCAACTCATTTGGCAATGGCTTGAATGTAACAGACGTACAATAATATCAAAAAGTTATGCACTAAAGCTTTAAATATGATTTCCTCTTGGTGAAGTAATATAGTATTTTTTAAAACGTGTGTCTTGTGCTTTTCTTTTACATATAGGCCTACTTTTGTGGATTGTATTCAAGTTAATATACATGTTCTCATGGACCTGGCTGCAAGGAGAATGTGCGGCAATACACTTAACTGAACTCAGTTGCATTGTCAAATGTTGAACTGCATTTTTTAATGAAGCATTTGTTTGTGTTTTTAAATGAAGTGTTTCAGATTTCATGTGAGTCTTCCATTGATGTTCTTTGCATCTGTATGAACTGTAGCTTTGGTGTCTCGCACATGGCATAGGAATTTAATTAAAGCTAGCGCACCAAGATGTACGATAGAATGGATGTAAATAATCCATTCTACTCCTGCTTGGGTACATTTGCACTTGGTGTTTAAATATACATTTCGAAACCTTCTTGGATGTTTTATCTGTGCTGGAATCTTACATTCTGGTTTTAAATGTTTCAAACAGTACAAACATCTTGGCTTTTCTAGACTTTCAAAATGAAAGAGTGTTTAAGCTGGACAATCTTTTTTGAACTGTCTTCCAAATAATTGCCTGAATCCTCCACTTCTCGTCCAGGACTTGTCTTTCCCACGACTGGTAAAGGAGGGGTCAAGTGGGAGGGGGTGGTCTGGTATGAATATATGACTACTAATGAGACACTCCTCATAAAGAACCTTACAATTTGGGTATGAATATGTGACCACAAAGAAGATCTGACAATAGCATCACCTAGCAACTCTTATCTGGAGGAATTTCAGAGTCAAGTCTTCTCTGTGAAGCGCCGTGTACTTGGAAAGAAGAGCCCCTCGATTTCAGAGCCAAACACAGGCAGCCACTCTGACAAAGAACCCCCAAAAAATCAACTGAAGAGGCGGACATTGTCTTGTCCAACGTTACCATACACGGACATTAATCACACAACAGACAGAGTGAAAGATGTTGGTGAAATAATAGATTAACAAGTTAAGTGTGGGCTGAATTATGGCTTTCTGACCTTCAAGTGACAATTACTTCAATTGCTTACAAACACAAATTGTAGTTTAACGTGATATAGTATAACATAAGCATAAGTATAATCCCAACAGGATGGGAAAAGAAGAAGAAACATATTCATCTAATGAGAATTAATTTGTCTTTATATATATATATATATATATATATATATATATATATATATATATATATATATATATATATATATATATATATTAACGGATGCATTTCAAGTTGAATTTTGTTCTCTAAATGGTGAGAGAGGAAACATTTTCAAGACAGTTCCTCAAGCAAAAAAAAAGTTATATTTCTCTTTTCTTATACTGTTTGTCAACTTAAGCTTCCACAGATAGTTCTTGTTCATTGCTCATATATCAGTTCTGTTTAGTAACCAAATTCCAGTTTTATGTCTCTCCTGAGAAGATTTTTTTTAAATTTTCAATCCCATAAAGACCTGCCACTACACTTTAAGATCCAGGTATCTCTCACTTTCAAATGATCCCACACAGTTTGGTTTGAGTGTGAACTGCCACTTGAAGGAAACTTCCATCTTAAGCACTCAAGCCTCTCTGTATTGGTTTACACACTGAGGTACGCTAAGGTGTTTAATTCGAGTGTGTTAATGCTTAAGACTCTGAGAAGTGGTTTCTGTTGTCATCCAGTTCTCGAAGGTGTCAAAGGCTAACACCCTCTCTAACACACAAGTATGCAAATGCTTTCATAACAATACAGGCTTCTTTTTATTCACCTACAACAGTGCATGTGTGCTGCTGAAGAGCAGACTGCGGCCTCACATCAGCCCAAATACCCGACCACCACCCCTCCCTCTGGTCTTTGGCTTCAGTGGGTGATGACAACACAAAAGTACTTCACACCAGGGGCTGGGCCTGCATTTTGTGGGTCAGTGAATAGCAGCCCGTGGCACCAACGCCATGTCATTCAGACCCTGCTCCCGTCACAACCCCCTGCTTTCCTTACACTTCTCGTGGTATCAGCAAACAGAGAGGTGGGACACTATTGAAAGGGACTTTTTGTAGACTGCCAACATAAAGTGCACCTACTGTTTTCCACCATTCCACCATCTCAGCGAGGCCCCCCAAAACCCTTGTTAAGAAATGATGGATTCACACCATTCTTTATACGTTTGGATGACTAAAGCCTATAACCATCATTGGTGGAAGAAGTACTCAGCTTATTTACTTAAGTAAAATAGCAACAATAACCAAAAGCAAACACTCCATACAAGTAAAAGTCTTTACCTTACCAAAATTACAGAAGTATTTGCAACAAAATGTACTTAAAGTGTCAAATGTAAAAGTGTTCATTATATAGAGTGTCAGTGTTTAATTGTTAGGCCAATGGAATTATTTTTATTCATGCTTTAACATGTAAACAAACAGTTCTTTATTGTTGTAGTTGTGGAAGTGGAGCTAATTTTAACTATTTCATTTACTGTTGGCTAGTTAAATCCATATCAATGCATCATCATTTGTAAAATGATCATATGTTTTGTATAAAAAAAACACATTTAACCTGAAAAGTGTAACTGTTAAATAAAGGTAGTGGGATGAAAATAAAAAACATTACAAGTAGCCTACCTTAAAGTTGTACTGAAGTACAGCACCTAAGTAAACGACTATCCAGTGTACATTTAATTTTTGTTCTTTTATTTTATTTCGGTTTCATCTGAGATTTATTGTTATAGAAATCACAGTATTTAAAAGTCTACTTGCAGTGAAATAATGGAGAGCTTTCTGCAGAAACATAGCTTTTCAGTGATAACCAAATTTTCAAGAGTTAAGAAACTTGGCGACTTTAGCCTGATAATCAAGCTGGATTTGAATCACTGACAAAAAAATCAGACATGTGGGTCCTGATTCAGCTGGAACGTGACTAACGAAGACATTGCATTTTTGAGATAATCCTGTGAGGTGGGACGTTTTAACACACAAAGGAGTCTGTAATCCTTCTGATAACAAGGCAAGAACAATCAGATGTGACGCCAAAAACCCGAGATATCTCAGCCCAACAAACACGACATTGTTCAATTTACTACTGTACTTATTGTATGACATGTGTTTCTGATGTTAAGCACTTTGGATACCTGCTGGTTTTTGTAAAGTGCTATATAAATAAATTTTGGTTGATTGATTTGTATTGACACAATATGAAAACATGTACTGATAAGCTTTACGCAAATAAACTACAACAGAAAGTCAGATTTGAAGTCCCTAATCTCTGCAAATTCAATACAAGTATAAAGTCCCTCAGCAAAACTGAATAAAAACCACACAACCACATATTGTAAAGTATCTGTGTGCTCTAATAATTACACTAATGCCCAACCACCATGCTTTTATGTTCCTCACAAACAGGATGGGTGTTGTGGAAGCTTCTTTATTATGTGCTCTGTTGTCTGGACTGAAAAGCCTGTGCATTGTTGTGTTTTCCCTCCATGTCCTCAGTAATCCCGTTTTTTTTTTTAAAAGCTCCACATGCCACCTCTAAACACACTGAAAACACTACCTCTCTTCACTGGAATTTGAGGGTGGGTGTCTGCTGTCTATGTGGGCTATGTTGTGTGCGGTGTAGCGTTCAGAAACAAAAGGGAGAACACGCTTCAACAAGTTTTTGTCTTATGAAGAGAAGAAATGCGAGAATGTGGTTGAAAACACGCAGCATTAGTCATACTTGCATGGGATAAGTCTATTTGTGGCTTCGCCCTGATCTTTCATTGCTGCTTGCATTGGCACTGACCTCATCAAAGAGCAGTGAACACTGCAGGTATAGACAGATATTTTGCTAAGAATCCAAAGAAAGATTGTCCCATGCACCTCTGAAATATAAAACCACCGTTAAAATAAAACAACCATAAAAAATCAGCCTTTGTTCATTGCTCAGTATTATGTTCTCTTATTAGTGAGTAATAGGATGTGTATTCAAATTTATCCCAGACTGAGGTCACTATTTATCCTCCTCGTCTGGCAAGTAAGAGTGGGGGGACGAGGGCATGGCTGAAAGTGAATTCTCCTTCACTAAAGACTAAAGATCCGTGTTAAATGTAATGGGTGTTGGCAAAGGGGCCTAATAAAGATGACAGCACACATTCATATGCATTCGTTTGTGTGCTCAGCTTGACGAAGTCTGCCTCGCATGCTTAACAAAGGGGAGGAAGGAAGCCAGGGGCTGTGGGGAATGCCTGGGGGCTGTGGGCCGACAACACCACACACACACACACACACACACACACACACACACACACAAACACATACACATACACACACACACAAACACATACACACAAACACATACACACAGTGGCCCTCCAGCTTGCATCCTGTGGTCTGGTCTCTCAAGTCTGAAGTTATAGCAGTGACAGCTGGACTATAGCAGGCTCTGCATGGGCTCATTCTCTTCTTCTTTAGCTGCCAACCCCTCCATTCCACTCCCCTCCCCTCCTCACACACACACACTCAAAGAAGCGCGCGCACACACACACCGACACACTCAAAGAAGCGCACACACACAGGATGCTCCATCCTGTTTACTGTTTACATTTCACAGTGGCCGACCAACTTGGGAGGGCTGGTGATCACAGGCATTACAGCTGTCTGTAAGGTAGTGGTGTGGATAGTGTGTGTGTGTGTGTGTGTGTGTGTGTGTGTGTGTGTGTGTGTGTGTGTGTGTGTGTGTGTGTGTGTGTGTGTGTGTGTGTGTGTGTGTGTGTGGTAGCCCATGTTAGAATTTGGGACCTAAACTAAAACACATTGAGATGAAAAGGTAATTCCTAACCTTTGAAATCAGCAGTTGACCAAACTATCTCACCACCAGGTCCATTTAATAGCTATTCTGGAGTTTTCGATTATATCACAACATCTTCCTCAGTAGATGGATTTTCCCAGTTGTCATTGAATAGAGGTTTAAATATACACTTTTTCTGAGCCCTTTAAGGACTTCTTGGCTTAAAAATTGAGCTTGAAAGGTAATTCTTGACTGTGGAAACAGCATTTGAGAAGGACTGTGCAATGCAATTGAAAGCTCCAGAATAGATACTAAATAGACCTGTTGGTGATATTGTTTTATAACAAACTGTTCCACTAAATGTTCATTTTTCTCCTATAAAATGTGAAAATTCAAACAATTCAAAACCTTCCAGCTGGGATAAAAAAAAAGCTGCTAACATTAATGTGTCATTATGTGTATTAGATGGGACCATAGAGCTGCTGAGTCAAGGTCTGTGCTGTAACGACCACAACTGTTGAGTAGAGGAAAAGGAAGGAGCAGAAGGGCGGCTGGCAGTGTGGTCAACAACAATCGTTATTTGGCCAAAGGGGCACCTGCTTTGTTTGAGGTAGGTCTGGATACAGAGGGTGCTGACATGAGACAACTGGACAATGCAGAGAAAACAGGAGCTAATGGTTATCCCTCAAAGTCAGCAGGTTGTGTTATTCAGATTTTTTGAATTCCTGTTGTTTTTTTTTACGATTATTTTTTGGGGTTTTTCCCTTCTTTTTTTTTTAAAGTGGATAGACATGAAAGGGGGAGAGAGATGGGGGATGACACGCAGCAAAGGGAAGCAGGTCGGATTCGAACCTTGCACCGATGCAGGACTCAGCCAACTTGGGGCGAATGCTCTTGTGTGCTCTTACTGGGTAAGCTAGAGGCCGCCCCTTGAATTCCTGTTTTTAAAATTGTATACAGTCAGTATAGACTATGGTTGTTGGCATCATGAAGGCCAGCTGTTATTTTTCAGTTTGAGAAGGAGCATGTAGAGCTGATGGCATTTGATTGATGAGCTTCCGACTGTGAAAAGTCAATGACTCAAGTAGAAAGCAGCTATAGCACACAGACACCAACAGAGGTCCCTGTTGTGTGGACAATACACTGTAGTCTACACAGCTGCCCCCAAGTGACAGGCAACAGCCAGGGCTAACTACAGCTGATATAAGACTTGTATAAGGTGGTCAATTATTCATCAACATTACATAAGTAAATGAATTTGAATGTGCTAAAGGTCATCTGTTCTGTTAAAGTATTGAACTCAACAAAACAGGGATTAATAATCCAATACTCTAACCCTTTTCATTTATGTTAAAATTACATTTGGCCTCTATCGTGAAAAAAAATGTTTCTTTTACTAAGAAATGTGCAAAGCATTTTGTAATATTGCTTTGACTTTAATTATTCTGCATATTCCCTGCAAGTAGGCCTATGGACTTTACATTTTTGCAGAGAAAGATGGGATGAAAAGGCGGAGAGACCCATGTGCATCGAGGGCCACATCCATTAACTCAGTCCATGACTTTAAATCCACGTCCAATCTAACAAGTATTAATCAATTGCCAATCTAATATATACATCGTATATAACACCAATTATCAATCTAAACAGACTGTGTCACGTTTACACATTTGTATCATATTTTGGACAAAACACATTATGGTTAGGCTACTTTACAACACAACATCCGTTGTTAAGAGGACCAACCTCTGCACCTGAAATCTTTCAAAGATAGCCTATATTTTAACAATTTAATTCTTACTTTCACCGAGAAGAGAGCAAGCTGGTTTACAATAGTCATTAGCTGTAGTGGTCCTGACCTATAATAGTCAGGGCTTTGACCATGTGTCATATAGGCCGGCCTACTGTATTATCAAATTGAGTTATCCTCCACAGCATCTTTTGGCCAGAAACCCAGAAAATGTCTTTCTTTACTGATATATTTCACCTTGTAAAAAGACTACTTTTTTTATTCAAGACTGACAATTAACCTACACAACTTATATTTGTGAAATTCCCTCTTTTGATAATCTTGCACTTAGGTACACTTTAGGCTGAGACCACCACTGGTAATGCATTGATAGGCCTAGTCACTAGAGTATCTGCAGCTCAAGTAGACGGAACGCACCTTTTTCCCCCAGACTTAGTCCCAAATGCTATTCTCATTTTTACACTTTATCCATCTAACGCATGCTATTATAGCTATATCTTTCTTTGAAAGTACAAATGTAGTAGCCTATAACCTCTGCATCAGACAGTGGCCTGCGGTACACAGCTGCGGTATGTTCAGCAGCCATAGGCTATATATCGATGTTCAGCAGCAGCAGGACCATACCACGTGACTGGTACAGGAAGCGGCGTATTTGTTCAAGCCCAAGCCGGTTAATGCTACGGGGCAGGTTCGTATCTAATTAACTTTTTGCACAGTCTGTCAGTTGCCTTTACATGTGTTTCTTTATAGTTTAGTCGTATATCAGTTTTGTTATCGATATTGCAGTCGTATACGTTAGAAAACGGGTTGTGGAGCATTGTGTATTTTGTAACGATAGCGGAAGTCAAGTTTGACAGCCAGCAGGTGGAATCGTTCATCTACGTTACGGGGGAATGACTGTAACGTTAGAAATAATATATATGTCAATGGAAATAACCAGTGGGCTTCGTCTAAGTAGCTCAATATATAGCTAGCTCAATATACGAACTGACAGTATATGTACAGTTCATTGACTCTTGTGTTTGAGATATAATCATTAACTTTGCTAACGTACGTTCGCGAGCGCTAACGTTACGTTTGGTACGTTTATACCTGTAGATAATGTCGTTGCATTCAAACGTTTGAAAAACCTCACCGAGAAATAATCTCTCTCTTCTTTCTCTCTTCCCCCCCCCCCAGTTCATGAGTTGTGATGTTTAGTTTCCTGGTTAGCGAGACTACAGTCACAGGGAAACACATTTTGTAGGGGGTACATTATTTAGCGCAACACGTGCAAACTGGATGCGTTCAGGGAACCTTTGAAACTGGATTTGTGTTTGTGTTTTTAAGATGAACTGCAGCAGTGGCATACACACACACACTGTGAGGGTCAGGGGCTCAGACACTAGTCCACACACACATACACGTGTGTTTTTGTTTTTTTTAAATGGGGGTTTTCCTTCATTTGTTCTCCCAAAAAAAGAATCCCGTCCACACATGCAGTGTTTAGAAAAATGACAGTACGCTACATTTAAAAAATGTTTACTTATGGACTAGGTCTAACAAGCCTTGCACAAGTTTGAATAATCATTTTTTATTGATAATTAAATTTGAGTCACAGATTTAAGCTGCTCTTAACACATGATTATTTGGAAATGGAGGAAAACATTTCTGGCACATGAAAACTCAACACAAAAATGGAAAGAATCAAATCTGTAAAAGTAATCAATATTTCAAACTGGAACAGCTGGGCAAAAGAAAATGGTATTTTCACATATAATCCAAATATTAATTTAACAAAAATGTTGAAATATATTTAAAAAAATGTAAACCTATTTCACAAACCTATTTCTTTGTAAGCTATGCCCTTTTTCCTTGCTTATTTTTGTGTCTGGCAATTCGGTTGTGCAATTTGAAAAAAATAAAATGAATACAGTATATAAAGTCTGGAAATGTCCAATGACCTTTAAATTTTGGCTTGTGTTTATCATAAATCAGTTTGTCTGTGAATTCATTTTAATCATTAGTAAGTAAAAATGAATAATAAACTGAAGCTACAGGAAGCCATGCTCATTCAGTGTTATCAGTTTGAGCGTTTGCTATGTTTGCATGTCTTCACCTTCTCATTCACGTGTTGAGTTTAACGGACTATTGAAACTGAACCAAGAGGTTGAACTTTATCTCAGCTTGATTTGCATAGAAGCACAGAAAAGGAAAACGTGCTGATGGCAGGTAAATTGACTGCCAAACAAAGTTTTTCCAATCTTCACTATGTGAAAGAAATTAGGTTTTTGGTGCCTGCCTTTATCGTACACAAGCTATTCACAAGGATAATACTGCACATCTTTTTTTGCTAAACCATGTTTCAAATTCAGCAGATATGCCATATTGTATGAAAAACAAAGCAAATGTTTGGTAGACATAATTTGACATTTTTGTCTGTCCATTTTCCCATTTTTTAATTTTCTGAACTTACCAGACTGTTCTAGCTGTTCTATTATTTACCTTTATCCACTAAGTCATTACATAATTTCTGTAGATTATTTATCAAAAATCATTGTGTAAATAACATTTTGTCAAAGCACCAATGGTCAACCATACAATATTGTCGCAATTAACGACATCTAGGTATTTGGTCAAGAATATCATGATATTTGATTTTCTCTATATCGCCCAGCGCTAGTGTATTGTATATATTTTTCTATATTGTTTATATTGCAATGTTTGGGGGGGGAGCTGGCAAACTGCTAAAGATTAATATCTAGGCTACGTCAGAACAGTGTGGTTCTCAACCTTTTTGAGTCGCGACCTCCCAACCGGAATAATCAAGTTGGTGCTTGTATGTGGTGTGATATGTTGTTGATAGAAAATGAAAGCAGCTTGTGACTGAGGAGGAATCATGTGTTCCACTTAACTGGATACATTCTGAGGAGGAAGAATGAAGTCAAAAGCTGAATGAAGATGTCTGTCTTTTCAGATGATATGCCACTTTACTGATTCCTGTGGGGAAACCAGCAGAACAAGTAAAAGCCCAGAAGTCAATAGAAAAATAGATATACTAGTGGTATGTAGTTTAAAATGAGCAATTAAATGAAAGTGTGTTTGGCAAATGTATAATTTCTCCAGCTGCTCTGTACATGTTTTAGGAATTTGTTAATCTTTATATAAGATGTGGCAAACGTTATTGTTAAGAAATAAATGCATATTTTGACTGCAGTAATCCTTAACAAAGTAAATCAGACCTAAAATCCAGGTGTTGTTGAAGCAGTCAGCACTCATGAGGTGGCCTTTGCTGTTTGCATTGCTACTGTGTAAACATGAACGCAGGGATACCAGATGTTTCACTCAGTCATGACATGAGCTTTATACTGTGGGTGTTCTGTTCAACGTGTACAATTTTCAGTCTCCCTAGAGGGGGGGGATAAAATGTTTTCTGTTATTAATCAGCTTTATAACATCTAGGCCTCTGTTTAACTATTGCTCTGTATTGCTAGAGCAGCATGTCTACTAATACAAGCTTTGATTCCTTACATTTAGAGTCTGTTTTCATGTAAAAAAAGAAGACGTATTATCTACATAGAGACACTGATGATTTGAAATGTGTGTTGGTGTCCCATTTTCTTAAAGGGGCCGGGGCCATTTGGTGCACATACGTACATTCAAGGTTGTTTTTTTTATAAATATTAAGTTATATACTGTATATGCAGACAGGGTGTCCACATAGTTTAGGCTGCAACTCTTTGAAACTATTGGGACCCTGATACCTATAATAAATGACACTAGTTTAATTTAATTATTATTATATTAATAATTGAGGAGTGCCCATGAAATCTTACTTTCCTGTCAAACACTGACTAGATCTCGCTTTGCACTGGCCTCTCTGTATTGGTTGCTTGCCAAATGAAATGCAGAAATAATATTTTTTGAGATTTTTTTTAAGTCACAAGGCATTCAAAGGTTTTAGATATTTTAAGGTCCTCAGATAGCACACAAGTAGGTTTTGGGCTTGTGGCTTATCCTGCACACCATGCATAGTTGATCACTCTCAGACCTACTAAACAGGTAAATGAGTCTGTTTAAATTGCAGCATCGCTGATTAAATATAAACCAGTGTGTTACTGTTGTTGGTGGTCACATCTGGTCAGGTCTTTTTTAGTGTAACACGTTTAAAGAAATTATCTGTGTTTCTGTCACTTGTCTTATGAAAACTGGGTGTGTAGTTGATTTATTACTAAACTGTTGATAGTCAAAATGCACACATGCTTGCGGTGGGCAGTTCTGTGCACCGAAGCACAAATTGTCTTGGCGCACAGACCTTACAACTCTTCTGTGTTTTAGGCCTACTGAAAACCCTTTTCCCTCTTATACCTCAATATCTGACTGACGATTTCGCCTTTGCTGCACCCTTTCCTGTCTTGCTAAATACATTTTTTTTTTTATGTTGTTGCAAAGCCATCGTTAAGTCGGTCGGACTTTCCCAGCACACTATCAACAGCAGAACGTTTGTACGGGAAGCTAAATGCCCCTGAGCAAAGTGCAAAGTCTCCACCAGTATCCACTGATCATTACACTCATGACAATATTCCTGCACCATATAACCAGCTCTCCACGGACATTAAAACAGCTGGAGAAAGAGACATTATTAAGTAATTTATTGCTTATCTATTTTGTCTTTGGAGATTTGTGTAAGTTCCAGTGTATTTTAAGGTTATATAAACTGTTGCTTTAGTTTACATTCGTTTACATTAGTATTCAAAGTATGTCTCTGTAATGGTGCTTAGGTTTTTAAATCAGACCTCTTTAACTTGTAATGTTAATGAAATTCTGACATTACAAAAGAAATACAGCAGTTTATTATATATTAATTATTTGTTTTATGTGTGCATTGTTAAAAATGTAAATGGGACTTTTTTCAGGCAAATTTCAAATATTTTTCAGTTAATTTCATTTAGTTTTAGGGACAGAGCGTCTTTAACGTTTATTTAGCCTTTTATCACAAACGTGTAGTGCTGAAAAGATTGGCTGATCAATAGTTTATCAACAGAATATTGATCAGCAACTATTTTGATAATGGATTGTTTCAATCACAAATGCAAAATATTTGCTGGTTCTTGCCTCTTTTAACCAGATGGATAGCTGCTTGTCTTTGTCATATGTAATAGTAAACTGAACATATTTGGGTTTTGGACAGATGGTTAGACACAAGACGTATGAATATATCACATTTGGCTCTGGGAAATTATAATAGGCAATTTTTTTTTGTTTTTACTATTTCCTGACATTTTATAGACCAAACAAGTAATCAAGAAAATAGGCTAGTTAACAGATTAATCAATAGTGAAAAATAATCGTTAGTTGCAACCCTACAAACATATTTTTCACGCTTGGGGTCAATCCTATATTTAGCCTTGATATGATGTCTTTATTGCTCAGTTGTTCTAGATAATTGCCTACATGTAATGTCTCTCATTACTGTGTTCATACAGGAGTTTGGAAGGTTAGGACCAGAGCATGTTTGTGACTGTGCTCTTGCTTCTGGTCACTCTGTGTGCCCAGAGAGGAAATGGCGAGGAGAGAGCGGAGGCACAGAGACCCGGCCATGTCTCAGTTGTGATAGTAGGAGGCACAGGGGATCTGGCAAAGAAGTACCTGTGGCAGGGCTTCTTTGAGCTGTACGTTAACCAGGTCAGTAGTGGAAACACCTTTTCCTTCTACGGCGGAGGACTGTCACCGGCCGACGCGGCCACACCGGTCCTCTTTGAGATCCTAAAGGCGGTGTCCTGCTCAAGGAATGTATCGCAGGATCGCTGCGCTCTGCTGAAAGATCAATACCTGCGGCTCGCACAGTATCGGCAGCTGAAGAGCCTAGAGGACTACCAGGAATTGGCCAAGCACATTGAGCAAGAGCTTCAACAAGAGGGGATAACAGAGGCAGGGAGGCTCTTCTACCTCTCAGTACCAGCTTTTGCATACGCAGATGTTTCTGAAAAGATAAATAACAGTTGCAGGCCGACCAACGGGGCGTGGCTGAGGGTGGTGCTAGAGAAACCTTTCGGACACGACTTCCGGAGTGCTCAGGTACTTGCATCTCAGCTCGGGAGCTGCTTGAAGGATGAAGAAATGTACAGAATCGACCATTACCTGGGGAAGCAGGTCAGAAAATCCTACACAGTATGTTCCTTTCACCCGTAACTCTGTAATTTAGATGTTTTGATTTCATGGTATGTTTTTTGTTTTTGTTCTGCATTTGTGAAAAGGTGGTTGCAAAGATACTTCCATTCAGGATAGAGAACAAGAAGTTTCTGGATCCCATCTGGAACAAGCACCACATCGAGAGAGTGGAGATCGTAATGAAAGAGACCCTCGATGTGAAAGGTGATTTTAAAAATAACGAAAAAAAACCCATTATTGATGTTGCAATTAAGCCTTTTCAGATTTGTAAAAAGTAATATGAATTCCTGAGATGCAATAATCATGGGTCCCTTTCCCCCTTTGATCCTTAAGGTCGTATTCCCTTCTATGACCAATACGGGGTGATCAGAGATGTGCTCCAGAACCACATGACTGAGGTCATGACCCAGTTGACCATGAGGCTTCCCATGAATCTGAGCAGCAGTGAGGAAGTCCTCCAAAACAAGCTGCAGATCTTCAGTTCCATGCTGCCTTTAGGGAAGAGTCAAGCTGTGGTCGGCCAGTACCAAGCATACAAAACCGCAGTTCAGCAGGAGTTGAATAAGACAAAAGATCACGTCTGTCTGACACCAACATTTGCAGGTGACCGCTTTTTCTTTTTATTCATTATGACTTGATGTATTCTTTGCTGCTGTAAAACACTTGCTATACAACAAATGTAGTTGTTCTAGTAATAAGTGACCCTGTTTGTGTCTTACCAGCTGTATTGGCCCACATCGATGATGCCCAGTACGAAGGTGTGCCAATTCTTTTGATCTCAGGGAAGATGTTGGATGAGCGTGTGGGATATGCACGCATCCTTTTCAAGAATGACATCTTTTGTCTTCAGAACCACAACAGTGTCCACTGCAAGCCCAAACAGGTAGTTTTCTACTTTGGGCATGGCAGCCTTAAATATCCAGCAATTCTTGTCAGTAAGAATTTATTCAAGCCAGTTTTAATGGACAGTGAGTGGAAGGAAGTGACCGAGCCTACAGATGTCAATATTCTAGGTTTGCCTATTTCAGACTATTATGTGCAAACTCCAACAGAGCAGAGAGAAGCTTATTCCGAACTTATTTCCCACATTTTTGCTGGCCGTAAGAACAGTTTCATTAGTACTGAAAACCTGCTGGCTTCCTGGGGCTTATGGACACCACTACTCAATAGCCTAGCCAACTCCTTTCCCCGCATCTACCCCGGGGGTGCCGACAACGGAGACCTTCTGGACATTCGTGTGAAAGGGAAAGACATTGGCTACAACAGTGAGGTGGTGATAATCAGCCCTGATCAGATGGGCGACATGTCAGCAAAAGGTTTCCAAGTGATGCAAGGCAAATTTCGTGGTGCTGACATGGTGTCGGCCTGGACTGAGGAGCTGGTGGAGAGGCTAGCTGCAGACATTCAGGAAGCAGCGGAGGCAGCAGTGCATGAGGGCGGCGTTTTCCATCTTGCCCTCTCTGGTGGATCCACTCCCCTTGCTCTGTTCCACAGGTTGGCCCTGCACCACTTCTCCTTCCCCTGGAGGAACACCCACGTGTGGATGGTGGACGAGCGCTGCGTGCCACTGACAGAACTGGACTCCAACTTCCACGGCATGCATGACCATCTACTGCAACATGTGAGGATACCCTATTACAACATCCACCCCATGCCAGTGCAGCTCAACCAGCGTCTATGTGTGGAAGAGGATGGAGGAGCCCTGCTGTATGAGAAAGAGGTCAGCAAGTTTGTCAATGGCTCCAGCTTCCACTTTGTACTGCTGGGAGTCGGCTATGACAGCCACACAGCCTCTCTGTTCCCTGGTAGTAGATTGGATGAACATGGGGAAAGTCTGGTGGCCCTCACTGAGAGCCCTGTCAAGCCTCACCAACGCATGAGCCTTACTTTCAGTGCCATTAACCGTGCTCGCACGGTTGCTCTTTTAGTGATGGGCAAAGGCAAGCATGAACTGATCACCCAGCTGAGCCGAGTGAAGGACAACCCAGACAAGTGGCCTGTCACCGGGGTGAAGCCTGCTGACGGTAGACTCGTTTGGTATATAGATTATGATGCACTTTTAGGGTAGGAATTACATTCCTATCAGACAGATGTTTTTGGACAGCTGGCTGGTTGAAAGGAAAGTATGAGCCAGCACTTAAGGACCAGTGGGTTTACAAGTTTTAACTTATAACCACAAATCACATTAACATTACTGCTGCAATTTTTTACATTATGCAACATTATCAGGTTTGTGGCAGGAATTTTTTGTATTTGCAATTTGTAGTTAATGAGGTAAAACAACTGGTATGGTCCTTTTTTTTTTTTTTTTTAATTGGAAGTTTAAACCTCATTCAAATCTTTTTCTGTGGGGGTGTGTGATGCATATGCAGACTTTTATTTTTAATAGTTTATCTTAACCTAATTGTGTGAGATGAGTGACAATCTAGACAAATACATAAAGTATGCATGTCCGCATTTACAAGTACAAGGTATGTACATAGGTATGTATAGCAGTATATGCATATCTGATGTCAGAAACAACTGGTACAGAAAACCAATTTCTACGAAAGTTGTTGATCTTGTATGATCTCAGGTGATTTTGTGAATTTGCAAATATGCAGTTTGCTGTGTAAACTACACACTGATTTGTATTGTTTTCTTTGTACGCTAATAATAGAAACACAAACATTTGTTATTGACATGTTTCATGTTAATTTCATGGTAATTGAAAATATTTGGTACAATACTTCACGTTCCTGACCCATTCACATTCCATTTAAAATATCTGATACCCGTGCTTTTTAAGACACAGAGTCCAAACAGGAGAAGGTTTATTTCAATCAATAGGTTGGCTGATTTATCTGCCTTCTTACTAAATTTTAAAGCAACTGCGTTTCAGCAGTCGTGTTATTGTGTCCTTGATTGATCCATCTTGATTTCAGCTGAAGAGAGGAGACCTTCTCCTGCATCACGGTCTTAGAATACAAACATTATGGGTCTGTTAAGAACAAGTTGAAATGAGACTGAAAACGTGTTTGTAATGTACACTCACTACATCTACAAAATATATTTTTCATGCACTCTGAGGTGAGCACTTAGAAGCATCACATTGGCACCATGGGATGTAATATAGGGCGATATGGAGAAAATCAATTATCACGATATTTTTGACCAAACACCTCAATATCGATACCGCAACGATATTGTAGTGTTGACTATTGGTGCTTTCACAAAATAGTTACACAATGAGATTTTAGATAAATATATAATGGATATAATGACTAAGTGGGTAAAGGCAAATAATAGAACAGTTACAACAGTCTGGCAAGTTCAGAAAATGACATCACTTTACTGTAATGTAGCCTTTAAAACCAGAAAAAGACAATACTTTATGCCATATTACGATATCCAAAATCTAAGACGATATCTAGTCTCATATCACAATATCGATATAATATCGATATATTGCCCAGCTCTAATATTGCATTATTTCCTTTTTACTATAAGTTTTCAGTTGTTTTAGAGTGTACTTTTTCAATGAAATATCACTTTCAACAAATAAAAGCAAACAGCTGAGACAAACACCTGCTTTGTGATGTTTTTCTGAAGTGAGCATTAAAACGTGAGAAGGATTAAGTCACATTCCAGGTTTGAAGTTACCAGCTGCTAGTGGCATGGAAACCACATGAAATTTTAATAGGTGGAGTATCAGATGTCGACATGGGAGAGCTGGACTGCTTCACTGCTCATTGTTTCTGCTCGGGTCCGGCGCAAGCTTCCTGTTAGTCAACCAGAGTGCTCCTCTCACCATGAAGAAACCTGAACAGACACAAGCATGTGTTATTCCTTTCTTTGAACTGAAAATCCAGTGTATGAATCGCCCCTTGTAATTTATAAGAAATGTGCTTCACCTGTACTTGAAATAGAAGCGACAGTTAAAGTCAGGGAAATGTAGTACAGCTCAGGGGTGGTTTTGGCCTGTAAATGTACAAAGATGAATAATTTTGATGCTGCAGTTTCTCTATAGAACTTAATAACTCTTCAGTATTTTTCTTACACATGCTGCTGCTGTCAGAGTCAGGATGGTCGTGCATAGTCCTTGTCCACATGTCAGCAGCCCAAACACATGATAGGAGGCCCACAAGCTCTGAGGAACTGGGTCTATCAATGTGAATATCACTGAAAACCCTATTGGAAGAGTTGGAAGTTATGTCTATATTAATCCTTTGTTTTTTGCTTGTAGTATGTAATGCATGTGTTTTTGAAATGTGTCTGATGTGATGGGATTTACCTGAAGCTATGAAGGACAAGGCAATTGAGGCTGACAGGTTATTCAGAAGAGGCTGCCTACAGTATCTTGAGGATTTGGGCCTTTAAACAAAACGGACGCCATGATTAATGCCACATTCCCTCTTGTATAAATGACCCATGAGCTCTACGGCTCAATGCCATCACCTGTGTCCTAGTTACCTTCCCATGACGTAGAACTGAGGGACCAGGACAAGTGCTGTGAACACTGCATTCACTATTTGACTACAAATGGAATAAAACATCAGTATTGAGTAAAAAAACAACAACATTGCAATGAGAATGTTTAAATTAACAGACATCCGATCCTAACACATTTTGATGACTTATGAAAACAGAACTTACAATTTTAGCCTCTGATTCCTCGGTATCCATCTGCTGCTATGATACGCCATAAAGATTAGCATGTAGAGAAACATGGGTGTCACACACTCAGGCAGATTATACTGTAACGCTACTCCGGATGGTGGGATGTGTTCAGCTGAAGAACTGCCATCAGCTCCAAATGTGACCAGGAGGAAGGATTGTATGTCACGCTGCACATGTACAAAGACTGCTGCTGCATTACATTCACTGAAAGCCCAACATCTCCACATACATTTAAGCTGGAAGATTATTTTTGTTATGCCTTTGGCTGTCTGTATTAAAGTGTTAAAGATACATTTTACTCATACGATTTAAGAATAATGCCCTGTGCAGAGGCGCATGCTTAACAGGAACAGAATAGTTTCCTCATATTATGTGTAAAAAGTGCTGTTTCCGCCCTCCAGTGCTCCTCTGTGTGTCCAAAATATCTGCAGCCGGCCACATATCACCCCTGCCCCATATTGACACACAATTGAAGCATCCCACCCATTAATTCCTGGTGCTGTTGAGTCTTCCAGAGAGTCACACAAACATCTAAAGATGCCTGTCAACTACAGCGGGACATGGGACATTGTCAGCAATGTCAATTTTGAGGGATACATGGTCTCACTTGGTAAGTGGACACTGTTTCTTCATACACACTGATATTTGAGCTTTGTCTTTCAAAGAATGTTAAATTATGATATGATGAAAACCCTTATGTAGGCCTTTAGTTGACCGAGTATTTATCTCTTGTAAATGTAAAATTGTTCTCAGCATCATTTTTATAAATTAGATGGAAAAGACTTGATTCAGACTGTGACAAAAATGTACTAAGAAAAGGACGATAAAGTGTCTGTCTGACTGTCTTGTCTGTCTATAATTGTGCGAAACAAGTAATTGTTCATTTATTTTCTGCTCAGAACATGATGGATGTGGTAGCAGGGTAAAGTTAACAAATTCATCTGATTTTTACACTCAGGCATTGATTTTGCAACACGCAAGATTGCCTCGATGTTGAAGCCTCAGAAAGTGATTAAGCAAGATGGAGACAGTTTCACAATCAGGACATTCACTACTTTCAGAAATTACGAGTGTTCATTCAAAATTGGAGAAGAGGTCACAGAAGTGACTAAAGGGATGGACAACAGGTCATGCCAGGTAATCACATTAGTAAAATGTGGTCACAAAATGTATGTGAATGTGTGCTCACTACCACACAATATAAGAAAATAAAAGCAAGCAAATGACTTTTCTGTGGCTGTAGGCTACTGCAACATAACCATATTTATAGCCTATGTAGCTTTTATTTGTTATTTCATTTTTGTTCTCTATCAGACTGTGGTGAACTGGGAAAATGATAAGCTGGTGTGTGTTCAGAAAGGAGAAAAGAAGAACCGAGGGTGGACTCACTGGATTCAGGGAGACGAGCTTCATCTGGTATGACTCTGCAGTTTTTATTCTGGTGGCACCTGACAGTCCAGATAGTGTTCGTGATCAACACTTTGTCATATGCTGATGTATACTATTGTGTGGACTTAAAGGCTTCATAGAGTTATAATGTTAATTAGTTCTATACATTAGAACATTTTGCTCTCCCCTGAAAACTGATACAATTCATTCAGTCACATGCTCACTTTTAGCATTGTTTGTTGGAAAATTGTACAACTTTTATGTTTTCTCTCCTCAGGAACTTACTTGTGAGGATCAAGTCTGCAAGCAAGTTTATAAAAGGACTCTGTGATCTAGTTTTTTTTCTATTTTGTGTTTATTTTGATCTTTCACTTCAGTACAATCACAACATGGTATATTTCCAGTTGACATAGCGCTCATTACAATCACAAAATGTTTTAACAAATGCAAGTATGAACAATTACTTGATGTGTTTTAAGTATAACTTGTACTCTAGATTTGTTTGATTGTTTCAAAATTTAATTTCTTTTCCTCTTTTGTGATCTTGTTTTTTTAAAACCATGTCAGACTTCAGAGAAATGCATTCACAGTATTGAATGAAAATGAGTTGGCATAAGCCACACAATGTCTCATATGCTTTATAAAGAGCATGTCATTTGAGTGTAATAGACTAGGAGTCTGATCAAATCATAGACTGTTAATTTTAATATCTACAGTCAATGGATTAAATTCTTAAACATTACAGTACCTCCTCCGGGCCACAAGGTGGTTCTGTATATTAAACATGCACTTAAACTCAGGAGTTGTTGGTTTGCTGGTGAATTTGTGCCGCGAGTTTTTGTTTTCTAGTTTTAGCTTCAAGCAAACAACTTGACATGATATGTTTCTCACACCTTAGTGGATTTTTTTTTCAACGTTGTTACTTAATTGATGCCACTGTGGTCGAAAGTTTCTCCGCAAGAAGATGTCAGTCGATAAAGACGAGACGCAACAGGTAAGAACGTTATTTTAATTTGTGCGGCTAATAACAATATAGCTAGCTAGCCAGCTAGCTATATTTCCGTTTGCCTGTGATTTAACGTTAGGGGTTAGGTACAGCAACAGCATTGGTGGAAGAATTATTCCGACCCTTTAATAACCACACTGTAAAAATACTCTGTTACAAGTAAAAGCCCTGCATTGAAAATGTTACCTAAGTAAAAGTATGTAAGTGTCATCTGGAAGATGTAGGCCTACTTAAAGTATTACAAGTAAAAGTACTCAATGCAGACAAATCCTCACATTTTAGAAACTGGAAATGTGTTTCCTGTGATTAATGAATTGTCTAATCAGTTCAGCTTTAACGTTAATTGTAGGGTAGGCTATATATTGTTGCGTAGTTTAGTTTTTAACAAAACGTCGTATTTTATAAACGTGTTTTGTATGCAAAAATCTTAAATTGTAAAGTAATTTAGTAAGCTATCAGTTGAATGTAGTAAAAAGTACAATATTTCTCTCTGACATGTAGTGGAGTAGGCTAAGAAGTAGAAAGTGGCATGAAAAGAAAAGACTCAAGTAAAGTACAAGTACCTCAAATGTATACTTAAGTAATGTACTGGAGTAAATGTACTTGCAGTAGATACGTTCCACCACTGAGCAACAGACAGGTAAAATAATGTATATTAGAGCTGCAAAGATTAATCAATTAGTTGTCAACTCTTAAATTAATCGCCAACTATTTTGATAATCGATTGGTTAGTCAATTTCACTAAGGGCCACACTGGAAATGACGATCACAATAAGGGCCAGACATGTTGAGTTTAGTGACATGCTTTTATTTAACAAAAAAAGTCTATCAACTTTGTATGCATGTCTCATATAGCTTTCTCCCACACAGTTTGGTCGACATAAAACCCTAAAAAAAGTCAGTAAAAAAGTTTCTTAGCCATCGTAGAATTTAGCAAGTCATGAAAAACAAACATTACCACCCAGCCGACTCACAACAACCACAGCCTTAATATTTATATTTATTCTGGGGGGATTCTGAGTCTCAAAGTTGGTCAAATTCTGCACGGCAGTGTCGCATAATTACAGTATGAAAAACGGTTTCTTGATTTTATTTTATTTTTTATTTTTTTTGGGGGGGGTATGGTGCACAACTAGTTGGGGCAAAATTAGCTGTGAACCTAAATTGAAATGAAGGGCCAGATCAAAATTTGCAAGGGGCCGGAGTTGGCCAACTGGCCTTGAGTTTGACACGTGGGTTAGTCGGTTTGAGTAATTTTTTTTAAGACCAAAGTAATAATTCTTTGATTCCAGCTTCTTAAATGTGAATATTTTCTAGTTTCTTCTCTCCTCTGTGACAGTAAACTGAACATCTTTGAGCTGTGGACAAAACAAGACATTTGAGGATGTCATCTTGGACTTTTGGGAAACTGATTCACATTTTTCACCATTGTGACATTTTAGAGACCAAACAACTCAACAGATCAATCAACTATGAAAATAATTGTTAGTTGCAGCCCTAATGTATATTAATACATTATTGATTTCTTGTAATCTGATTTCATGTTTTGAATTTCAGAGGTTAAAGGCAGCAGTCCATTATACGGTGGGACGCCTGTGTCAGAGGATGGGAGAGGACCACCGGAGAGAGTTCAGTCGACAAGTCATAGCAGCGATAGCCGAGACAGCATTCAGACAGTGTGGTGGGTGTCGCAACTAACGTTAGTCCAGCAGAGACATGCAGTGCATACCAAATGGTAAAACTCCTAGGCATCCTGTTGTCAAGTGTACAGCTTCAATTTATGAATCACATCTAGTTTGCTGTTTGGATAGATTGATTTCTTTTGTTTTATATTTGTTCAGTTAAGCAAACTTTGTTGAGTGTTATCTGTCCAACTGAACCATAGGGATTTAAAATCTCTATAGGTGCAACGTGTGCTAAATATTTTACTCCCATATCATTACAGCAGATCCAGTCACCTGAATCTAAGTTACAAGTTTATCGGGTACATTTGTACATTTTGTGCAATCCAATAATTGCTCTGTACTTGAAGTACCAAAAGTAAAAGCACTCCCTATGCAGAATAACCCATTTCAGAATAATGTCATTTAGATTATTGGATTATAATTAGTGATGCACTAATGTGTAAGCATCACTTTAATGTTGCAGCTGGAAAAAATGGAGCTGATTTCAAGTTACAGTAATCTATACCAATACATCATACTTTATTTGTTGATATTTTTGTATTAATAATCAGAATCTGCGAAGTAACTAATAACTAGATCAAATCAATTGTAGTGCAGTAAAAATAACAATATTTCCCTTTGACAGTAGTGAAATAAAAGTATAAAGTAGCATAAAATGGAAATACTCATGAAAGGTACCTCATTCCACCACTGGAAATATGTAATACCTTTTAAAGCTTATAATTTATAGGTTTGTTGTTACATTGAATTGGATTATATTGTAGTGTATGCAGTTTTCTTTTTAAATAATTGTTTACGTAATTGTCACATGTTCTCCACCAGCATGCAGCTCGGTACAACAATTTAATCTCCCATCCAGAATGCCCTAATGACACCAATACCTTTTTATATATATTTCTCAGCATCAACTCATTCTACCACTACACAGCGCTGTGGAGTGAGGTCTGGCTACTCCACACATATATTCTGGAATAGGAGGAAAAACAATAAAAACGGTCTGGGTTGTTTGCATTTCTTTAAACCTATCACAGTCGTCTTGTCTAAGTTCCAGACGTAGCGACGGATTCTTTACTTATTGGCCTTGGGAAGGAACTTGTTTTGGTGGAACATTTGCACCCCACAAAAGCAAACGCCACATAAAATATTAACTGTTCACACAATCCCGTAATGTGAGCTATTTGAATTAGCTGGATACACGGGTAAACGTAATTTGCTCTTACCAGTGTATCGCCGTGACTACTTCGTCCACAGCAATCACCACCAATCGTTCCCAAAACATCCCAGTTAGATAGTAAACGCCATAAACATATTCTTTAAAATTATTATTCCCAGAAGGAACCAAGCAGACCTGCCTGATTGCACTATCCAAATTTTCTTCAAAACTTGCCATTTCAGCGTATAGCTTGCTAACTCAAAGTTGGTTGTTTCACGTAGCGAACAGTGTTATGCTACGTTTACACGTGGCCGGCTATTTTCATAAACGGACATTTCAGCCTCTGTTTTCAGAAAAGTGTTTGTTTATATGTATCTGTGTATATATGCCGTCAAGAGCATGCCAGACCTGTAGGTGGCATTGTAACGAAGCAAGCCCACGTTAGCCAATCAGAATCCCGACAATAGCAACAACAGCAACCAATCACTTCCTCTTTCTCGGCTGCCTAAACCTCCGTTTGTGTCAGTTTACATGCAAACAAAGTTTTCCAAAATCTCCACTCTGACCGGAGTTTTTAGAAATAATCGTTTTCTGTGATTAAAAACTGGGTTTTCGTGTAAATGAGAGTCCAAACCGCAGGAAAATATCTGTGTCTTCCCTTCGTGTAAACGGGGCCTTAGAGAACGGCAACACACAGAGCTGAAGGTGAGGGACATGTCAGGCAATAGACCTTTTTTTCACAGCAGACATTTTGACTTGTCATAGTAGGAAAAGCACAGCTGAAATTGATAACCTTATCGATGGCTCAATTCCATCAAGTGTCCCAGTGAGCTGTTTCAGTGAGTCAGCATGCACAATACCAGGGCCTCTCCTAAGTGGAATGCAGCCATCAGTAATGGTTTTGAATACACCTGTGCTTTTCCTACTATGACATGTCAACATGTCTGCCGTTGAAAAGTCTATTATCCTGGAAATGTACTTCCGTTGATCCAGACTATGAAGAACTTTAATATTCTGACTTGTGTACTCTAGACTGTTGTAGAAAGAAGTGGCTGATCTTTAATGCAATATCTACACTGCCCATTACCAGCAGCCATTCATCCAATGTTCCAAAGGCACATTCTGTTTACTAATCTGATATCATCTTAAAAGGCTAACTGAGAAAACACTGGAGAACCCTTTTGCAATTATGTAAGCACATACTGTAATCTAAAAACTGCTGCCCTGATTAAAAAAAACAATGCAGCTGATCTCAGCTGGTATTCTGTCTATAATGGAGTGGAATGGAAATTTCTGAGTGAACCCAAAATTGTGTGTGTCAATCTAAACTCAACATCCCCTCACTTTTTTTTCAGATGTATTTGCTAAAGACCTGGAGGCCTTTGCAAGGTGAGAATCTTTATTTTTGTTATATTAATGGACGAGTTAACCATGTACTGCCTTTTTTAATTTATAAAATAGGACTAGACTAGTATAATTATCTTTTTCATAATACATCCGATTTATAATCTCAACTTCGATTTCAGGCATGCTAAAAGAAGCACAGTGTCTTCCGAAGATGTAAAGCTTGTAGCCCGTCGCAGCACTGCATTGGTGAGTTATTTCCGCTGTTGTCAGAAATGATACAGCTCTTCATGTATGTCGTCAAGTAATGTGACAAAATCAAATACATGAAGTTATACCAGTCAATGTAAACCACTCAAACATTTCATCCTAATAATATAACATACTGGTACTATGTAGGGGTATATATTCTACAGCAGACAGCAAACTTAATGTTTAATTTGCCTTTATTTATTTCAGTCCATCTACATACAAAATAAAAGTGAAGAACTGAACCAGGAGCAGAGGGATTTGAAAAAGAAGAATGCTGGGAAGAGGAAGAGCAGAGACACGGAGGAGAGCAGAGAATAAGGACAAGACAAAGGCAGGCCTGCAGTGTCTCACTTGTGCCCAACATTAAAATAAACATGAAGGCTGACTAATACATGACAATAAGTTAAGTGTAATAAAATGTGCCATAGGATGCTATGGGAAATGATGCATTTCAACTTTCCAAGTATTCCACAGCATGAGATTTTTTTTTATATTACTTTAGTTTTATGATTTGGAGAAAATAACTTAGGACCTGCTGATGCAATGTCAGGTGATAAGTGCATTTGGCACTGGTTTGACATACAATAAAGATTATGTATGAACTGAGTCAAAAAAGGCTATTTTCTGTCAAAGTGACGGACTACAACTACTAAATTATATACCTGCCGTTTCTCTGAACTAAACATGTATTTTTCAATTTGGGAAACCATAAAGGTACTATTAAGACTGTCAGGCAAACTAACATACTCAGTGACCACTTTTATTAGGTAAACCTGGATAATCCAGTGCTATTCAATACACCTGCCTAATTGATATTTTTCATAAACTATGACAGTTGCATAGTTAGTGGTGGCGTTGTACTGGTCTGCAGTATATTCAGTGGTGATTCTAATATTGTGCCCCCCCTCATGTAAATAGGTCAAGTTTTAATTGGAAACATGCATCTATATAATTTAGTCCAGTACAACAACTATGACCTCAAAGTTAATGTTAGACATTTAACAAAATAGCATTTTGTACTTCATGAAGGTAAAATTTATGGCAAACTTTTGATTTGCAATAGATTGTACAGGTGTACCTAATGAAGTGACCACTAAGTGAAATAAATTCCTAAGCTCAGCAACATGCCATTAGTGGTCTTATTACTTAAGCCAGAGTAGGGACAGACAATACAGTTTGGAGAGGTGATGCCACATTGTTGAACTCATCTATTTAAGGTTAAAATAACTCTCCCCTCCCCACCTTAAAAGTAGCTGTGGATAGTCAAAAAGGGGATCATTCACTCAGACAAGCCATCAAAAGCAGCAAAAAGACAGGTACTACCCCATGTCATGTCTGAGAAGGCCACACACTGAAAGTGTTGGAACTTCCGTCTTCGTCCTTCAGAACAGACTTCAGTCAGGGTTCAAACGGAGACCTCGACCAGCAGAGCCCAAGGTCCCTAGATATGTGAATCGAATTAGATGTTTTTTTATTTGACAAACTGACCCAAGTAATATCAACTAAGCATCTATTCAAATGAACTTTATTAGAACTCCCTTCATTTGACAGGTTTTAAACACCTCAAACAACACAAGAGCTACTGGGAATCATTGGACACACCACTCCACGTTCTCACACTATCACTCACGTCCCCCAGAGTCTTCAGCAGGTGTCATCCACATCAAGTACACACTTACAGATCAGTTCAATAACATGAAAGCACACACACCATACAGCATTCAAATCAGATAATATAAGCAATACAAATTCATCACAACATTCCACTACATTTTGATATTTCTGCACTTGATCGACATACTTAAAGAGTAAGGAAAAACTTGCAAAGATTTAAAAAAAAAAAAAAAAAAATCTCTTGAAGTACTAATTAAAGAAAGTCCATGTTAGGGGGAGGCGCTCGTAGCATCTGCAGCTTCCACTCACACATTCAAAAAGCAGTCAAATTGGGCTCTTTCACTGCACAACCAGTCCGTTTCACGCGTCTCTCCGTTCGCTCACTCATCGCTTCACTCTTCGCCACAAGCCATCCTCAATCGCACTCATCAGTTCTTAAAATGTCAGTTGCGCAGTTCTTTCCATTTAAAAGTGGATAAAAGTGAAAACACCCACCGTCTCTTAGAACATGCGGAGTGAAGCCGTTCTTTGATGGCATAGCATTTACAGGTGGGAAGAGGGAGAATGATACCGATATCACCCCAAGAATGCTGCCAAAGAGGAGCTTCCTCACAGGAAAATGGAAGAGAGGTGAACTGCAGAAGAGATTTCAATGAAGGCTTTTCCACAGTACTTTACTGCAAATAAAGTTGTACTAAAAACATTTAGGTTTCAACCAGATTCTTTCCAATGCAAGATTGCCGTTTAAGTCGATGACAAAGCCGGATAATGGTGAACCACAAACATTCATGCATTTTCAAAATGGTTATCACATTTCACAATACATGCATTAGAGAATCCAGTTGAAATGGATAATAACAAATGAGACATCAAAAATAGCACTTTAGTCAGACATCCTGGTAAACAATTCACTTAAACACTTTCTAAATTAAATCTTTAGCATTTTTTCCAAATGTACAAAACATCTTCCACAAAAGTGTTAAGTTTTCAGATACGCATCAACACCAGAAATAAATTTGGAAAAAAGACTCATCTTCGTCACAATACTTACCATACAAACACTTAACTTACATACCCCACCCAGATGACTTTGACTCCATACTAGACCCAAAACCTGTGCTAAACCCACTACCGCTGGTTGTAGAGTTTGACCCTGTTCCCCAGCCGAGACTTGCTGAGCTGGTGCCGTAGTTGCTGTTGCCTGTACCGAAAGACTGACTCTGGTCCCTACTAGAGCTTGTTCCACTGGAAGCACTGCCTGAGGTGGATGTCTGCTGCTGGCTAGCCAGCATACCCATCATCCCCCAACTACTCTGCAGAGCAGCCTGAGCAGCAGCCATCATAGCAGGGTTCAGACTAAAGGAACCAAAATTAGCCAGACTACTGTTAGTGCTGCTCCCTAACCCACTACGGCTGCTTCCAAACGCTTGAGCTCCAAAACCATTCCCAAACCGTGTCGTACGATCAAACTGCCTACTGCCATGTTTGGGCTCAGCATTTGAGATGTGAACACTGACACCTTTGATTATTAGGTCCTCTCCACAGAGAGACTGGGCAACCTGGGAGAAAAAAAACAAACAAATAAAGATATGAATCAGGGCAATGGTACCACTACAACAGGGAGTAGTTTCCACACATTTTAACAGTATACCTGATCATCCGCAAATGTAACAAAGGCAAAAGCACGGAATGGCTTAGGGATGAAGACATCTGTAACTTCTCCATACTGCATAAAGAACTGCCGTAAGTCCTCAGTGGTCATGTCTTCTGTGCAACGGCCAACAAACACTTTCCGGCTCCTCATTGGCTCATCTGGACCTTGCTGTAACCAAAAAGGGAACTACAGATTATAGAGTATTAACAACAAAAACATGTATTGCCATATTGTATGGGTATAAGCACTGCCATTATCAAATTCACCTTTGAGTTAGGAAGCTTGCAGTCACACCATCTCCCGTCAATCATATGACGCTGGGAGACCACCTTTTCTTGAGCCTCGTACTCCGTGAACCTCACAAAGCCAAATCCTTTGGAATTTCCAGTCTTGGTGTCTCGTTTTACCTGAAAGAAAGAAACAAAAACAGCAATGAAGATAAATTGTCACCACATACAACCCAAAGCAATGTGTGTTTAATTATGGTTGCCAATGTTATACCTGAACCATGATGACTTCTCCAAATGTGCTGAAGTAGTCTTTCAGGTCCTGCTCAGATGTTTTCCAAGGAAGACCCAGTACAATCAGGTCAGATGTTTTCATGTCCCCTCTCTTCATTTTCACTGCAGAGGAGGCGTCAATTTCCTCCATTTTCCTTTTGTTGTCTAAAAAAAACGTGATCAACAGAGGAAGGAATTCATTGTATTTTAACCTTACAGCTATGAGATACGACTTTTGGTTGCCATCACTACTCTCTCTCTAGACTGTAAATAACTGCAGAGCAAAACTAAATTCACTTTATCAACAAAATATACACAATATATTCCATTGTTTCCACTGTTGTGCAAATATTTTTTTGCAGTTACTTTTTATGTCCAACCAATTATTAAAAAATGGGGTTTAACATGCATGCATTTCACATGATTTAATATGAATGGTTATGCAGTTGTCAGGACCTAAGTTGCACATCGTTTATTAGGTAAACCTAGCTTAACATACAACACACGCAACTTGTTTTATAAGTTTTTGTAAAGCAACGTTTTTCTTTTGGGTCAATTTAACTTTATGGCAATATTTTAAGCTGTAGTTCTTTTTGTGAATGGAGCTCATGTCTCAAAGCGCACTTCTGGGGCGTGGACAAACTGCAGGTCACGCTATTGTCTTCTATTTCAGTGTGCTGAAGCTACATCATGAATTATAAATACCCTTCCACACCTGTTCGGTTTGGGAGTTACGTAACGTTAAAAATAAAAAATTGTATGTAATGTGCTCATATCTACCTTTTGGATAGTTCACCACATACACGACATTTCCCCATCCGTTTTCTGGCGCGTGTAGAATCCCTTCCACAAGACGCACTCCTCGCATGCACTGAGAAATGGGGCTCCTGAAGCGTAGGCCACACGCTCCTGGAAACTGAGCTGCCACCGTTGAAAGCAGAACAGTGCCGTCGTCCTCGGAAGGTATCTCCATGGGTTCTTCATTTTCCTCCTCGGCTACTCGAATGTATACTTCAGCCATTTTGCCCCAAAAATAAAACTTCTTGCTTAGCTATATCAAAACAATGCTAAAGCTAACGGTTAGCTCGCTAGTTGACCACAATAGCAAGGAGTCAGGCTAAAGTGATAGTTGAGAAGAAAACAAAAAACAAAAAAACGTTTCAAGTTTAAATACTATAAAACACAAACAGGCGTTAGGATGGGTTTAATTTTAAATTAATTCATAGATAATACCTCGCTCTGATCGCGCCAACAAGCGTGCCTCGGCCTTCTGTTCCTTTGTTCGAGACGGGGACGGGGATCTGTGTCGTCAAAATTGAACGACGACCGCGCTAGCTAATTAAAACTGCGTAACGTTAACTAATGTAGCTAATCCAACAACAAGATTTTTTCCAAATGGCTTGAATGAGCCTGATAACGTTATCCAACCGGAACAAAAGGCTCGTCTCGTCTCAAACGCAGAGTAAGGGAATATATTTCTTTTTTTTCCACGAGGCGAAATGTGAAACCACCATGTACGGCCTACCAAAATGGCTTTATCTAAGCGAAAAAAGGAAGTACGTCATTGGATTGGGCGGTTTCATTTCATGGAGGTGTGTCGTTAATATAAGCAGTAACTAAATCATTCATCAGTATAACGTTGTAATAATAATGTGATTATTTGTATAGAACGTAATTCAACTCGATTAGTTGTATTGTTGATAATCAATTTTATTTAGCTCCTACCCCCGTAAAAAAGTATGGTAGGCCAGGTTGAGTACGTCCACTACACCCATGACGCGTTATTATGACAAACCCACGTAACTTCTAGGAAAGGCCCGCCCTACGATGCAGCTCGATTGGTTGGGTTTAGGCATAGACCTCGAGTGGTTAAGGTTAGGATAGCCGATTGGGCAGGGGATAGGACGCCTGGCCAATAGTAGTGTGTGAATGCTATTGAACGGCAGGCCTTTCCTAGAAGTTGCGTGGGTTACATAACATAATAACGTCTAACAACACAATAGCTTCGTTAGGTAGCTAGCTTGCATTGGTTGCCAGAGATCATTATACACTGTATCTATAGTCTATGGCAGAGATGGGGACAGTTAACATTACTACAAGTTTACCGTACTAACTTTGAATGAAAGATCTGTACAGTTGGGCCTACATTCCACATTGACGCAAATGTCTCAATAACTATTTTGACCAGAAGGATTTACCTTAAATTGAAATGATCTCATTTCTGTTATATCGCCTTATTTTCAACAATAATAACCGCTGCCTGCATCACGATCACAGACTGTATCACGATGCGTGTTTTCAGATGTACATAAATGTAAACATTGATTGCATTGTTGAATCAGCGCCGTGTGTCATCACATTGTTCTCTGAAACGAGAACAATGTGATGTGTAACAGTAACAGTATTGACATGATGAGGCATAACTCGAGCTACATCTTCAAACATTTTGACAGTCAAGAGTCGATGGTTTATTGTTGCCAAACGGCAGTTGTGCGATATGTAGAGGAGACTGGCGATTTTGTCGTCAACGATTATATATTGAATTGCAAGTCCGTGCTAAGTAGACGTTAGACGTTAATAAGTTTATAAAGAGGAAGATATCAAATCATTTGTCAGTATAATTTGTAAATGTGTTCCAAGCCATCCAACAAGATTGTCATTTACTTGTACAGCGGTTTTCTTTTTTTTTTAACATAGAAATAAAATCCTGTACACAGTATATAATACAGTTAACATGGAATAGTCAATTTGACATGATTAAGTTTTGATTCAGAAACAGATTTACAGTATGTAATCTAAAACTACAGTATTTTGTAGTGCTTGTTTGTCGACAATGAGACACCTTGTAAAAGTATATGGTGGTAAAAATACGAGAGACGCTACAAGGCAAAAGCAGAGAGCAATACCCAGCAAAACTATAATTCATTACACTCACAAAATAGTAGCTACTGTATTCCAGTGTCATGTTTGCTAGACTTTGTTCTAGATAGACCAGGACAAAATCTAATTGGCTGAATTTTATTGTCTTAATTTAGGAAGCCAACCCACAGGTCTCAGAATCTAAAATAAGTAAAGCTTTAATTGCATACCTACAATCAACTGGTTGTTTTTTTACTTTTGGTCATAGGTTAGTTTAGTTATCTCGCTTTAATTTTTGTCCTCCCTGAACAATAGTGAAAACGCTATCACGTACAACTACAAGTTACTTGTCAGAAAGCAGAGGAATGTTAAATCTGAATGACATGTATACAATAAACATCCAAATACTGCTTTTAGATTTAACTCAACAAAGAGAGATCTCAAACAGCGTTTTATTACATTTTTCAATCAATAACAGTACAATTTAGTACAGTATCTATCTTGCATCCAGCTCACCGTGTAACACCAACAGACAAATGAAATACAAAAGTGAAAAGGTACATAAGGGTGCAGAGCTCTATAATATTAATGGAAAGAGAAAGGAATCCATCTCAGTTGAATTGCATTTTCACTTGTGGCCACACACGAAATACATCACATTTATTGTACATCATCGCAGAAAAAAGAAAAGTGAAAATATGTCACAACTTTAACAAAAGTGCTTCTGTATACAGTGAAATGTTATCAGATGCTCTGATTTTAAATTTAAGACCAAGAAAAAAAGAAAAAAAAAAAAAGTACAAAAGTTTTAGTATGGACAGTATGCAAGGGTGTTTTTGTTCCATCGAGTGTGAAGATTTGAAGGAGGAAAAAAAAAATTTAAAAAAAAGGACTGAATTCTCACAATGATTGTTATAATTATTTAAAAAAAATTGGCATCAATAGAACTGGTAAGCATCATTTACACTGAGTATGCAGTCAATATTAAGTCTCTCCATTCTTGCTCACTCTGGTGCATAGCATTACCAGTATTAGTACACGTTTATGCAGAATTTGAGCCAAAACAAAATTTGGCTTCTAGGTTCAATCAATAGGTTACTCTCCTTTTCAGAAACAACTTAAAAAAAAAAAAAAAAAATTATAATAATTAGGATTTTGCACCATTGAAAGCAAGTCTACAGCATGCACATCTAAATTAACTCATGGCAGACAAAATTAAATGTTTTAACTCAAAACATCAGACCATTATTTTCAGACATTGATTTGTACATTTCATTCAGAGTTGCAACTGCAGTCCCAAGCAAAGGAAGTGTCTATTTAGTCAGGTGAGGGGTTTCACTCAAAGTGGATACTAAACACAAACCCCCATCCATATAATAAAATTCAGCCATGCCCCAATTATCTCAGCACCTACCTCGGAAACCCCCACCCCCCCCCCCCCCCCCCCCCCCCAAAAAAAAAAAAATTAAAAATAAAAAATTTTTAATAAATAAAACAACCTAATTTTTTTTTCCCCCACAAAACTCCTTTATTTTTTTGTACTGGAATGAGCATTCATAACTTATAGCATGTGCTTGGTTAGTTAACATAGTATTAGTTGAGAGGCAAAGCTTCTTCATGTGCAAAAGGCTGTGATGAAACAAAAACAGCTAGTATATAAATACATAATGGACATTTTGAAAGCTGCTCGTGTAATATGATCCAAGCTTTTGCTCGCATTTCTTGCTGCATGTTTTCTCTCATCGGTCTTATATGATTTAACTGGATTAGAAAGACAAGCTGTAATTCAAACATATCTAAAACCACGAAAGAAATATGACAAAAGGAAAGCCATCCAGAAAAAAAAAAAAAAAAAAACATCAGAATAGAATTCTTAAAAAAAAAAAGTTAAATAATTTGTACAATTACACTCCAACATTTGCTTTCAAGACTCACACATTTGCATGGGATGATAGTGTTGTTTTCTCTTTCAAGGTAACATAAAATGGTCCAAGAAGGAATGCACAAGTTTCTGATTCGATACCACAGGAGATCCTTTCTTAACTAGGTGATAAACAATTGTGCTCTTCTTTGTGTAGGAAAGGCATTGGTTTCCCTTCGTTTTTGTGGTGTCCAAGTCAGTTTAAACAGTGTTGAAGATGCTGTGAACATTCTGAAGTTGTAATGGTCTTCCAGTCAACTTTGGAGTTAAAAAGAACATCTGGGAAACAAAGAAATGCAATTTAGAATGTACCTTGTCTAACTTGATCTACAGTTAGCCAACTGTCAAATGTAATTTAAGACTTAATAACACAGACAGACATCAGAATGCAGGAGGCTGCTTGTGTTCATTATTAGGTACATCTGCAACCTGCAGCTACAAAGCAATTTGTTTTCTTGGCCTTTTGAAGAGCCTACCAAAATGAAGACATCCATTTTTTGGTGAAAGAATTTAGTCTAATGAAAAATGAAATTATATTAAACCTACATACAGTATATGCAGGAATTGTCCCTTACTGTTTGTAAACACAACATTCAAAGTTGCTGAAAATGTAGGAGCAAGAATGTTTGTCAAAACCAAGTCAAGAGAATTCCAAGATCCATTCAATGTTACAGGTGTCTCAAATATGCAGCCCAGCAAAAACACTTAAAAAAAAAAAAATGATTCATTGAACCCACAACGCTCTTCAAACCTATAAGGGACAAAAGTAGCCCAAGATCACATTAGTATCCACTCCAGCCAAGCAAAAGATTAGGCTTCAACAAACGCGCAACTACAGGTTTAGAACTATTACTTTACTAGGAATAGAATAGCCTTAGGTAATAATGTAAGAAACAGTAATAACCCAAAAAAAGAAAAACAAAAAGAACCTTCAGGCTTCAATTCCAGATCTTCAGAAAACTGTCCCAGGATCCCGTTGCAACTGCCATGCCATCATCAGTAACTCCCAGGCAGCTAACACGGTTGTCATGTCCAGCCAACACACCTAGACAAGTACAACAGTTGTAATTTAGTCGACAAGACTAAAAACAAAACAGCAAGCAAGTGCATTTTATCGCTTTGTCTAATTATCGACCCAAGAGCAATTTTGTAACACGTTCCTTCATATTGCAAAAATTGGGCTGCTATTGGAGATCATGCTTCAACTACTTACCAGCACGGTCGGCTTTTAGTGTGTCCCACACATTACAGTTGAAGTCATCATATCCCGCCAGAAGAAGACGGCCACTCTTTGAGAATGCAACAGAGGTGATGCCACATATGATATTGTCATGAGAGTAGATCATTAATTCCTGATCAGCACGCAGATCAAACAGCCTGCAGGTGGCATCATCGGAGCCCGTGGCAAAGGCATTGCCATTAGGGAAGAACTGAAAATTACAACAACAAAAAAGAAAATCGTTAACGCACAATAGACACAAAAACAAGAAGTACATCTATATAAAAGTTGTTTAAAACACAAACATGCCCCAAAGTGCAATTTCAACTAAAACAAATAACTTACACAGATGGCATTGATGTCAGACTCATGGCCCGTGAACGTCTGTCTGCACATGCCCTCTCGAACATCCCAGAGTTTAGCAGAGGCATCACAAGCACCAGAGACAAATAACCGGGAGTCAGGGGCCAATGACAGGCTCATGACATCACCTGTGTGTCCAGCAAATGTGGTTGTCTGCTGGCCAGTCTCAATGTCCCAAAGTGCACTATGAAGTAAAATACAAGATTAGGATACCCGTTTGCCATTTCTCCAACATCCTAGGTTTTGCACAACATTTTTGATTGAACTCAATGTAGGCATAGGCCATCCTTTTACCTACCAAGTGGTATCTCCAGAGCTTGTAACAATCTGGTTGTCATCAAGGAAGCGACAACAGGACAGGTATCCTGATATTAAAAACAAAAATAATAAATGAGAGTTATTAATATGGAATTTCATGTCAGATATATAACTAGCAGTAGAAAGGTAACTAGCAGAATAGATCATATACCTGTATGTCCAGCGAGCTCACGGCTCACACGTACATTCCCTTCGCGTGTTTTGAGGTTGTAGATGGAACAGATGTTGTCTAAGCCACCACAGGCCACATAATTTCCTGAAGGTGCATATGCGCAAGTCATGACCCAGGAAGATCGAAGTGGGATGGCATGAACCTACAACAAAAGTGACACACACACACAAATGTTAATTTCCTTAAAAACGTCATGGTACAGTAAAGTCAGTATTTTTAGATAGCTAGTTTTACCAGTCTGGTAACTTTAAAAAAAAAAATAAAATAAAAAAAAAAAAAAGCGCAAGCTTTTTAATATTACTTTTGACACCCTGTGCTAACACTCTGGAAATACCAGGATGCCATTATGATCTGTTGATGTAAAATACACATCAAATATACACATATGTCACAACCTGTTAGCCTGACAAGCCAGACCCACATCAAGATGTTGGGTCTGGGAACTCACCATTGACAGGGCTCAATCCAATGGGCAGGATAAACGGTTGTCTTTCAAATTCCCTCTGCACGTAATAGGATAGCACTACAACCAGGCAGAGCAACGAAGAAGGAATAGAAGCTTGTTGATAGATTCAACTTTTGCCGTATCCGGCCGGCAAAACTCCGAACACATCTTCTTTTTTAAAGAATGATTTCTGTGCCGTTATTTGTTCTTTTCTCAAAGAAAAGCATAACTCCAAGTCTTCCAGAAGACCGCTGTTCCCAGCAGCAGCAACCATAAGCCCGCCCACCGACTCTATACACAATGTGATTGGCCTGACCAGAGTTTGGTTTTTCTAGCTTGCAAGCCAACGGAGAGTGCCTAGACCCCCCTGGCTGCCAAATAAATTTGCTGCCACTAGGGTGCGACTAGATTTCCAGGCTAACAACCTGTGGGTACTAGTCCGATATACACATTTCAAGGTCTAACTAACTCCAATGCTAGACTTGTTTTTTGGCTTTTTTTCCACCTTTAAATCGACAGGACAGCTAGGTGAGAAATGGGAGAGAGAGAGAGGGGGAAGACATGCAGGAAATCGTCACAGGTCGGACTCGAACCCTGGACCACTGCGTCGAGGCAAGTATATGTGCACCTGCTCTACCCACTGAACCAACCCGTCCACCCCAGACTTGTTTTTTCGACACGGCCAGGTCACCAAGTCAAGCACCATTTTGATGGAGAAAAAAAAAAATCGTATACATCAATCAATACGCTGCAGTGCCACTCAGTGGCATTCACAGACAGCGTAATGTGGCCGCTTAATTTAACAAAAGCTGAAACTAGCAGTGTTTGTGTGTCCATTTGTGAGACCCTATACGCATTAAGGTATTTAGGGATGCAGCGGTTAACCTATCTCACTGTTAACCGCGCTTTAAAACGGCACTGTTAATTAAATCGTAAAAGGCTCCGCTACACAGAGCGTTAACTGGCTGCAAGTTATGTGTAGCAGTGTGTGCAGTTCTTCTCATTAAACCTTGTTGACAACAAAAACACATGTGTGCGCACAGTGGCACATCAGATGCCTGTCACCGCAAGTATTGACTGTCAGAGTGATGTACAACGGCGTCCCGTGGCGGGATACTGCTGCAATTTTTTAACGTTACATCAAGTAAACAAACTGCAGGAAAACTCGGAGCAGAGCCAGCCCCTGACCTCACGACAGCTGTAGCTGCAAGGGGGGGAATTCAACCCCAAGTTGGTAAATTTGCTAGCGACTTAAATCGTTTTAAACGTAATTCATTGTTAAGCTTGTTAACGTTACCAGTTAGCTAACGTTGGCCTGTTTAATGTCAACGGTAACGTTACAGTTAGCGCTATCAAAAAAGTCAGCACAAGCCGACGTTTGCATTTACAGTGAGTGCACTGACTCTGCAACAGGTCAATCATGTCACTGACGTTATCCCTGACGTTACTTTCTCTTCTTCATCCCCTGTTGGACATATGGCTGCAAACGGATCTCTATCGCATTTCCTCCTTGGCAACATGCTGCGCATCTCCCTGTGACAGGTGCATCTTGTCTAGCAGCTCCTTCAACTTTTAGAAACACCAGCTAGCAGGGCCGTTTCTAGCTCTTTGAGGGCCCGAAGGACAGCACTGTTGTTGCCTATTTGGCCTTTGTTTGTGGTGTGAGTGAGTCACCTCTAGTCTAATATTTTCAGATGAATTTGAATAAATAAATAAAAAAAGTTGATGGTTGATCGTATAATCATTTTCAAAACATTCAAAACTGTTACTGTGTTATAACGGTTTCAAAAGGCAGCAATGCATAACACATTCAAGTGTTTGTGGGATTTTATACATTAATAGTGAAATAAATTAATGCATAATAATCGTGAAACCGTGATTATTCTTCAGACGATAATCGTACCAACAAAATCTATTATCGTTGCATCGCTGTATCCCATAAACAATTCTGACCTCAATCTGGCCTGCAATCTTCTCAGTAGGTCTAGAGATTTTAATTCCTGGTTGGATTTATTGCTCACTGTATCAAGCTCAATGTCTTCTTCAATATATGAGAACATAATTCTGCAACTTCCACCCATCCCACTCACTCACTGCACACCAGACACACCAGCCTCAAAGTAAAGGCCACAAAAAAACTTTTTGAATTTATTCCAAATGAATGCAGCATCGGTCAAGTTAGTTAGTTTCCCTCCTTGTTCTTCTAGTACAACCTTTACGAGTTCCACAAAAGAAATAGGTGCATGCCGCAAAATATAGTGCATCAGGAACAATATTAACAAGCTTTTAAAAAAAAAGATTGCTTTTCCTGCCTCAAGTTTTAAAAAATGTAGCAGCTATTACTTTGCATGCAGATGTCAACATTTGACATGCCTTTATCTGCGTGTCTGAACTGCTGCGGTTATTACTTTGCTTTACAATTAGATGACACAGATTGCCATGATTCAAACATTACCTCATTAATCCCTGTCAAAAAACACATGACTTACCTTATTTGTGGTATAGCTGTCCCAAATAATGAGTTTGCCATCTTGAGAGGCACTGACCAAGAGCCTACAAAAATGAGAACAGCAATATTAACACCAACACAACATCAATTAGAGTCGCCACACAAAATCTATTTTTATCTAGAACCATAAGCCAAAAACTGAAAAAGAAAAAAAAAAAAGAAGGACTGCAGGAAAAAAAGATGCCTGCCACACTGCTGAAAAACAATGTATGAATACAATATTCACTGCATCAGTGTAACAACTTACATTTAGGCATCATCTTACTTTTACACATTGCTCAACATTTGACATAAAGCATGAACAGAACGTAACAACTCTCCCTTTTACACCATAAGTCATAAACGCTGGCAGTTGGGTTACCTGGAATCTGTTCCCCAATGCATGGCATAGATTTTAGCCAAATGACCCCGCAGCGTTCGTCTTGTACGCATCTGGATTCGTCCAACGGGGTCAATATTAGCTGTGATCTGCAAAACATTAAGATACACCTTTATTGATCCCGAGCGGGAGAATTCGGCTGTTGCAGCAGTACAACATTAACAACATAGATTAGATAGATACAGATAAGTATAGAGCATTTGGGAGACAGATGACACGATAAAGTGAGTGGTGCTGATAAAGTGACAGTGGTGTGATTAATATCAGCAGAGTCTTAATACAATATATTGCAAGGGTCAATGTAGCATTAACATAGTATAATATGGTACATCATAAAATAGTGAGGGAAATGAGAGTGTAAGGTGCAGTAGTGTAATAATAGTATCTAATAATGTATAGTATAATACAACAATATAGCAGTATATAGTATAGTGCAGCAACATAACAAGAGTATAAGTATAGTGCAGCAATTTAATGTAGTATATAGTATAACTTAGTGTAAGATAAACACACACACACACACACACCTCTGTGTGTTGTTAGTCTGTGGTTCACACTGCTGTTGTACAGTCTGATAGCAGCAGATACATATTAAGGTGATATTAAGACCAATTGCTTTTCAACCCAAGACAAAGATCCTAATGTTAAATGTTACCTGTGATAGTGTGGCATCTGCACATGCTTTCCTGGCATCCTGAAAGGAAGAAAAATATTTAGGGCAGGATTTCTCACATCTACCTTAAGTTGTATAGGCTTAACTCTGACTCAACTTGTAAATGGCATTTTTAATAACTGATGGTATGGAAAATAAATAAAAAAGTGTTTAAAAAAAACAAAAACAACAACCTGTTTGTTACTTACTCTGATCTGATTTTTGAGCTGCTCTGCCTCTTGGCGTAACTGGTCCAGTTCACTCATTTTATTCTGCTTTTTCAATTACCTTACTCCAGCTACTGGGGCACTTGTTGATTAAAAAAAGAAGAAAGAGAAGCACTTTAATCATTCAAGTAAATCTTCCTCATTTTAAATTCAAGGTCATACTTTCAACCGTAAGCAAAGTGGGCCTGACAAAACCAAATCTCTTAACCACAGATGGGAAGGGGAGGATTTTCAGCCAGCTTGCTGTCACTTTTCAATCAACTAAATGGTTTACCTACAATACATGCAATGTACAGGTAACGGTTCAACCTTAGAGTCGCCAACATAATCCTGACCCACTATTTAGATTGCCGGACAAATCCTGTTAAGGCATGACTTCCCAATGATCCGAAAAACAGTCATTATCCTGTTGACCTCAATCCCTGGGATACTCAAAAGTTTTAACCAATAAGCCATTAATACAGAGCCTTGAGGCCCTCTCAAAGTTCATCTAATAAAATAAATTAGATGAAAGAGAAGACAATGGAGTAGAAGCGCTGCTGGCTCTTTGTGGCGATCACATGCATGTGCCCTTTTGATACTTCAAGTGTACTGTGCTTATTCTATCGTGTGAAGGGCTCATTGCATAGGTAGAACCTGGTCCCAAATATAAATCTCCTTCAAAAACAATCCGAGGCCTACTGTAGGGTTTGTGACAAGACTAAAATACCCATGCAATGAGCCCTTCACAAGATGGAATAAAATTAGATGAAAGACTTTAAAGTCATGATCCAAATAACATGTTCCAAATATAATAACGATATCTTGAACTACATCAAGTCTCACTATCAAAAGGAATACATTATTTCAAGTCATTTCATGACAGTTATTATAGGGAAGCCAGAAACATAACAAATCCCCCAGCCATGTTGACCTGTGATGTCCAAGACACTGAGTTTATTTACATGGACTGTGATAGCAGAATAAAAACTGTATTACGACAATTACTGGACAAAACAACACTCCATGGAAACCGTATTTTTATTCCTAAACCAAAAGAAAAAAGTAAACATTTTTACTAAGAATAAGCAAATTAATCCAGTATTCTAATTTCAGTTACATTCAGGGTGTGAAAAAAACAGTGAGAGAGAGGGGGGGGGGGATGTTTTTTGATCATGCACAACAAAACATGCAAGAATTAAATCCAATTCCATTCCAAAACCATGGATAAAGCCACTTGGCCAGGCATGCTAAACACTTATTTATGAAGTTCAATATTCAATGGAAAATAATCTCTGAAATGAAATAGCGCAACGTGGTGTCAACATAAAACCCAGCGCTTTCAAGATAGGGGAGCGGAATTCACTTCCCGGCGAAAAACAAAATACTTTCACCCAGGATACGCATGTTCGTTCCTCAGGAGTGTTTTAATCCAAAACACTATATTTTTCCTAAACTTAACTAGTCGTTTTGGTGCCTTAACTTTGCTGTCGTCACTGCATGACGCTCACTTTTTCTCGGCTAAACTCCTCTACCTTGGCCCCTGAAAGGACCGTCATCTGGTGGTGCCTGTAGCCGGCTCGCAGTCACCTATTGGCTGCTGAACTCCTCTAGCAACTGCCGCTCGGATTTTATTGTTCTATCGCCCTATAGACTGTTCACGTTACAGCGCTTTACTTAGTTTAAAATACTTCTATCTTAGGTATATAATATATGGTCTATTGGTGAAGTAGCATTGGGGAGGGGGTACATTTCGTCCCTGCTGGGGAAAATAATTCAGCAGAAACAGGGATACTGCCACACATATGGCAATCTATCTGTTTGATGACACATGCACAGTCCAAGTCTACTTATTTAAAGCAATAAAATAGTTTTTGCAAAGGAAGCACAATGCAACATGACCACAAACAGTTGTGAACAGCTTACTGAATAAACCATCTTATTTTGAATAAGGTCAGTAGTTGTTTCTGAAATAGTCACTGATTGCTTACCAACGCTAGCATTCCGGGAAATGGATAACCATGGGCTCCGATCCATCTAATCAATTATTCAAATGTGTACAGAAGTACATTAGGAAAAGAAAAAATAACAGTGTAACTATACTCTTAATGTGTGCAAGTTTGTGTGTGCATTTTAAAATGGTACAGATTTGTTTATAGTACTTAATCATACACAGACTACACCCAGAAAACTGTCTCACAAACAAAAATTGAGTATGCACATACAAATTTGACCAAATGCAACATCAATTGGGATTTTCTACTGATTAAGTAAGAACACTGTTGAGTGAATAAAAAAATAGGCATCTTTCCGGAGATATTTTACATGACAGTGGGAGATTACAACCCAGTAACCACATTCTTTAAAGTACATAGTGACTCTCATCACTTGTAGTTTAAAAAAAAAAAAAAAAAAAAAAAGAGTGTGTGCAAGCTGTCTTCCATGAGAGACGTATTGCCCCCTTGTATCTTGAAAGAACAAACCATATAACCTATGTTTACATTATGCGAGTAGCGGCTCAAAGTGTAATATTAGAATGTTAAAGAAAAAGAACAAAGAAAGATGGCACACGTGATAAACTGACTAAAGGAAAACTACAATCTAATTCAGATTTATTGCAGATCGCAAGCAATGCACCATTCAGCTAGACCAACTTTGCTTTACCTGGTGTAGGCCTATGTCACTGGGGTTTCAGGACAAGACTGAAAATCTTCTTTACCCAACTAAGTTATCCTTATTGGTTGACCATTTTAACACCGGTTATTCTCTTACACTCATTAATCTATAAATAAACGTGTCATGAATTGTAAGTATTACGCAGTATCATCAAGTGACAGCAGAATGCCATTTTCACCTTGAAAACCTCTGAAAATATTGTTGATAGCTATTTAAAAACAATATTCAACTTTTGTCAAATTGATAAATTATTTTTCTGTGAGAAAATGAAAGTTGAATCAGTTGTGCCGATATGCATTTTCAGATAATAAAGTTTACTAATGCCCAAAGTAGTGTACGTTAAATATGTTGTTTTCTGTCTCTACACACAGTATAATTAATGTATTAACATGTATTTAACCAAAAGCAAAACAAAAAAGGGTGAAGTTATAAACAATGTTACAGTATAAAAATATACTGAATGTTTCAATAATGAATTATTAGCAAAATAATGCTACCTAAATTAAACTAGTCATTTTTAGCTTTAAAATGCAATTCTGATTAATCAAATTTAATTTATAAATCTCTAGTGATATAATTCACACTTCGTTCTCAATCAAATTACAAGATGCAATTCATTTTCATTCTTGACCGTTTTTATACCAAACCCTAAAACTGCTATGGTAAATCCAAAAGTGGGATAGCCTGGAGTGATGTTACAGGCCCATGTTTTAATTATTCCACAGTTAGAAATATTATTTCACATAGAGGGCCACAGAGGGCTCTGTGGATGCTTACAGTTAAGGAGTTCCTCTCCCTCATCACTTCTCCTTTCAAAGCGCCTGATCAGGGTCAGCTGACTGCATGATAGACAATGAGCAATGGCAAACAGCCTGGAGTTGTAGCTCACTAGCTGTTCTCAGGTCCCTTAAGGGTAGTCTATGCCTGCTACTTTCAAAAAATGTGTCTCCTACATTTCCAGTAAATTCTTTTTTTTACCTCTCTGCCATATTTTACATCTGTTCGTCTGTGTATCTGTACTGTTAAAAGATGATAATGCAATGTTCCACAGGTCTAAAGCTGGATCATAGAAAAAGCCATAACCAGCAATATCACTGAGCAACTACATAATCCTAAAAGCTAAAACCTCCGTCAATGAGTCTCTAATCCTATCCATGTCCACTAACATACACAGCTGGCAAAGCCAGCCCAGGCATTAGAAATATGTTTTCCCAATCATAAAAGGATGAGTTTAATCTTAATTCTTTTACACACAACATGCTTAAAGCAAGTGCCTGGATTTTCACGCTGCCAGTGAAATCACAAGCCTAATACAGTCACTCTCTTCTAGTTGTCCAGTGTGACCAGCTACTGTACAATTAGTACCATTCTTAATAAACTAGGATGAAGTTGCATTTTCACGGAAGCCATGTATATATTAAATTAATTTGAGAATTACATACACAATTGGCACAAAGTAAAGATAATGTATTAAGCTACTGTATGGCAGACAGATTGAAGATATGACAGCACAAAGTAATAGAATCAACATACCTATCATGTATATTTTCTAATGATGCACAGGTTTACCCAACTCTGTATGTGCTGTACTGATAGTTGACTTTGTCACTGTGTGCAGTACTGTGATTTGCCTACAACTGTAGTCTAGTTTGTATTGTATTTGAATGGCTGCTGGTTAGCGGTTTAAGTCAGTTTTTTTACCCTAATGTGTTTAGAGGGTTGGGCTACTGAGGCTCTACACATAATTCAGAAGAAAATTTGTTGCAATTCAGCACCATAATGTGGCAGAATACTGAGGATTAGACCGACTACGTCTAATCGAATTTCTACATTTACTTAACGCTGCACAGTGTAATGATAAATATGACTTACACTGATGGAAATCTGAGAAGATGCAGCTAAACGCCATCTTGCAGACTGCTGTCCGCTAGTTAGCCTGCTAGCAGGCTAGCCAGTATAGGCCTGCAGGCAGGGCAGAGCTAGCTAGCTAGTATTAAAGAAAGCAATGTACGGTCACTTTATTAGTAACAGTTTATCTTGTGATTTAACAAATGTCCGGTAGACAAGTAGAGTAGACAACGTAAGCTGAATGTTACAACAAAGAAATCAAACACTTATAGCAAATAATGCAACAAACAAAAAACAAAACAAAAAAAAACGTAGTCACAGCCACTTAAGGGTAGACTCAGCTGCTCTTCCGCAATTACATGGAGTGCCATGTAGTTAGCTTTTAAGCCAACATAGTGTGGGTAAACCTAGAAACCCGGCGGTTGCTTGGCCTTCAGAAATCCACTTGCGTACTAACAATCTCGTTAAACCTGACAGTGCACAGTTGATTTGATTACAACGTTCCAGTGTATTTATTTGGTCCTCTAATCCTGAAGAGGACCTGAGCCTGTAACAAAACTGCAAGGTCGGGCGGCGGTGGCCTGTTTGACTTCAGGAGCAACAAATGCAATAACAAATGTGGGTGATTTTACATAAAGTAGATGACCACCTATCACCCATCGGAGCATAACGTTAACTGCCAATTAGCTAACTAATGATAAATAACGAACGATAGTTACTAACCTAAGTTAAAGGCGTTGCACTGGCGCGGCCGTTTCGTTGCAGGATGCAGCAATAACGTTATGCTAACTTGTTACTTCGGCTTGTGAAAATAAAAATAAATAAAAAAATAAGGTTAACGCGGCTACAATAACTCACGTTCATAACACGTAGCTGATGTATAGTGTGCACTTGTCACGTTAATTAGTGATGCTTGCTGTTCTGCCATTGCCAAAAAAACAATTGTTGTTCATTTGTTTACAGGACATTTATTGTTCCAGCCCAACCCAGTGTGTCATCGACTGGCAGCAACATCTTGAAATATACCAATTCGAGTACAAAGCAACTAAAGCTTAAAAGTGCAAAAATCACTAGTGTCTTTTGCCCATTAACTACCCAGTACTTTTTAAGTACTGTTTTAAGTCCTGTTTTTTAGGCCAAGACGTACCACCGCAGGGCCATCACTGACATCAAGCCTCACTGGCCAACATTAACGTTGCTTCAACGCCAGCCAGGAGCTTTCATTGAACATTGACAGTTAACATTGCTAGCTAACTCACTTGACTGAATGCATAAAGCATTATGTAGCAATCGGTTTATCCATCGCAAATACTGATTGCAAGGGTCCACCGCTGCAGAGACTCTCGTAACGTTACCTTAGCCACTTGTATTTGCTCGTGATAAAATAGCGAACGCAACGTTAGCTAACCGCAGCTAACTAAATGGATAAGAAGCTAGGTCTCGCTACCCCACCCCCGGAGAGTCCAATTCCGCCACAATTAATCAGCTAATGATATTCATAGTTACTCTGGAAGATGTGGAAGCAGCAGGATTGTCGCTTTTTTCACCTTACCTGATTCAATTTGCGTTTGTTTTTGCGTTTTGGCATTGACTGGAAAGCAAGACGGCGTATACCTCCGATCCACGCATCAACGAACACCACAACGGTAGCCTACCAACTAGCCAGCCAGCTAGCGTTAGTTTTCCGAGGAGCAGCCCTTCCCGAACGCAGCAGGCTACGGCTATAGGGAGCTTGACAACCTCAGTCAACCGAAGAGGGGAGGGGGGGGAAATCACACCCACTAGCTAGCCTTGTACTGTAGACACTGCCCAGGCAGACAAAAACGCTAATCTTTAAAGTCACTATACCTCATTCAACAAGACAGCCTACTGTCTCCCTTTTGCCAAGCTTAACATCTGCCCTTTCCGTAGTAACACTCTCGTCCGGCCATCGAACGACGAGATGGGCGCGGTAACCCTGCAGTCAGCGCTGGGAAACCCCACGCTGCAGCAGCGATGGGTAGAGAACCATCTATTGATGTTTTATATACAGCTGGAGATTATCAATCACTTTGAACAATGTTTTAGCACTTCTCATTTTGTATATGTGCATTTCATCAGAGTGGACTGTAAAGCCAAAGCACATGGTGTTCGTTTTTCTATCTTCCTACAACCCAGTGAAAGGCTGAGTCAGTTAGTCAATCGGGCCCAAACTTGGTTCCTAAAGTAGGCTAAGTGGTGGTAGGCTATTACTGATTTAAAAGGACTCTTTAGCATTGTCAACAACAACATAATCTGGCCATAGGTAATTAGGAAATAGTGTGTTCTTATGTTAATGTGTATAGTGCAGTTTACTTTGTTTTCTCGGTGTGTTTCTCAGAATAGCCTACAAATAATAGACACTTCAGAACTAGTTATTATTCCTTTTGTGGTGCAATTCTAGGAAGCTGTCACAGTTAAACATCACCAATTCCCCTGAAATATCACAAAATGATCATAAATGATCTATGTGCTGTTGTTTGTTGTCACAGCATGTACAATACCTCAAACAAATAGGTAGTAAGATAAGCTTTATTTGTGCTGAAAGTCTTGCTGAGATCAGCAAGAGACCTGAGAACTTACATGGCTATACAACATTACAAGACAATTCGGCCACACACAGCAATAATCACACAGAAAACAAGTAGTCCTATTATTAAAAAAGTAGAATGTTAAAATCCCTCATACAGTAAGAATGAGTGTCTTTAACTTCAATTCGTTTCTGCAATCAATAAAAAAATTCACAATTAATTGGCTTGCAACTGAAGATGTAGAAGCAGAAAGAATACATTATTTCTGCATTGCTTTGCCTAATCATAAACCATTTTGCTTTGTAGATAGGCCTTCACAAGCTCTCACTGCACCTGTATGCAAACCAACCAACAACACTGCCATTGCCTTTAATATTTAATTTTTAAACCCTGTGGTGTATCAAGTAAACTTTTTCCACTTTTTCCACTGAGTTGTAGGTCAGAAGGAGCCCAATCAATGTAATCTGGTCATTTCAGCCAGTTAAATTGACCATAATTTTGATTCATTCATTTGTTCATTCATTCTTCCACAACATTGATCCAAACTTTATTATGTCTAAAAGAAACTTCTGTTATGGCTAGTTTTGTCTTTAATGACTTATTTTGTGGCTCAAACTACGACCCAACGATGAAAATGTTAAACATGAGTGTACAAAAATAGAATATAGGACAGAACAATATAGTTTTTTATTGATTAACTTGCTGACTATCAGATCATGTAAATATTATGTACCAATACCTTGATGAAGTTGTTTCACTTGTATGTATCATATGTGTGTGGCATTCATAGCCCTTCCCCTTGCCTTGACTAACAAATGGGACATTCTTAATGTTACCACTGTAATGTTGGAAATAACTTCTTAAGTGCCTCCTTATTTGGTTGTCTGCTTTCATGAGAGTCACTAGGGGCTGCACAGACACCTGCTAATGGCTAACAGCAAGCTAATTGCAGTTCCCATAAGTGGACCATGTGATGTTGAGGTCAGAAAATGCATGTGATAGTTTTCACATTTTGTTATCTTATCTCTCTCCTGTTCTGTCTTGGTTACTTTGAGAACAGCATCATATTTTAACTAATTACAAGTTTACCAAACCAGTTATCTTCCAAAATTATATTGAAGTTTAACTATGCTGTTTACCATTTGTTAGTTGAGATCAGTAACCAAATGTTCCTCATGGGTGATTAGCAAATCCATCCTTTAAGCGCCATAAAAGGCCACAAAGCATGTTCCTCTAAACCCTGGGGAAAGAGCATTAGAAGTGTAGTAATGACTTGGCCAAGGCATCCTCTCATTCGACAGTAAGTGTTGCCACAGTGTTTGTCCTCAGCCGTGTTTGGACTACCAGAAAAAATGGTGAGAATCTTATTAAGGAACTAACTTCACAAACAAAAATGTTTATTCTATTATAAGTAATTAACATTGTTAAATTCAACATAAAGTAATTCCAGAAGCTTTACTGTGCTGATCTAACTCTCCTCTTGATAAATCTGTTTGAAGACTGATAATATATATAATAATGCAACTCCCTAAACAACTCCCTTATTTTCTTTCAGGCCAGCAAGTTAACACAAGAGCAGATCACAGAGTACAAAGGAGTTTTCGAGATGTTCGATGAAGAGGGGAATGGAGATGTGAAGACACAGGAGCTGGAGAGGCTGATGAGTTTAATGGGGATCAATCCTACAAAGAGAGAGCTCAGCCAGATGGCCAAAGATGTGGACAAAGATGGTGAATATAAACTGCAATGATAGTAAAGCTCATACTATGGAATATTATTCTCTAAAACACTTGAACTTGGCTTTTTTAACCTTTATGGGCCACTGACTAAGTTTAAAATAATAGGTTATAGGTATTACACACACCCGTGACAGCATATCACTTGAACTTCCTCTTAATTAAGTATATATGTGAAATAAAATGTAATCCAGTACAACAGCCCTGCCATAAATCAGATATTTTTAAAGCGTATAATGGTAATTATTTTGGTTATGTGTTAGAAAGCTGTTTCAACTCTATGTTTGCGACCAGTGGTGGTGGTGGTGGTGGTGTATTTGACTGTTACTATTGTAAGATGGTTCTATTTCCATAAACGAGTAATGCCTTTAGCAATGCCTTTAGCAATGCCTTGTATATATTCTGAGCTGCACCTGGAGGTGAGGATGGAAGAAGAAGCTTTATCTGTCTAAAGTTCAGCCCGAACCAAGTCAGTAAATAATGTGCTCAGTTAGACTCTGTAATAAAAGCTTGGCTTTCACATCAGCTAAAGTTTTCTATTAAGATAAAGTATAGGAAAGTAGATCAAATGGGTTTTTGCTACTTGTCCTAATAAGCTTGAGATCAATTAATCCGAGACATACTGCATTAGGAATTGCTCTTTGCAGCCGATCAAATCTGGATTTTAGTTGCAAATCTACACAAATTTAGGATTTAGCGCAATTTTTTAAGAGTGTAACATCTTCCAAAATGCATTATAAAAAAACATAACATTATCTAATACTGCAGTATTCTGTTTTACTGCAGGTTACCACATTAATCAGTAGGTGTCAGTGTTTCCCTATATGTGAATTGTGTATAATGCGCTTTAGTTTATAAGGCACGCGCGCGCGCACACACACACACACACACACACACACACACACACACACACACACACACACACACACATTAGTTCCCTAATAATAACAAATAGTTTATTGTCATAACTATGACATTTAATCACACAGAAAAGTCATAAAAGAACAAACAAAACAAAAGAAATATTGTGAAAGAAGTCATGTGACATGAACAGGGGCTTCATTAAGTGCCCAGCAATGCACCATGATTGTCTACCTTCAGCTAATTTAAGGAGGACATCTTTTAAATGGACTTTTTCTTGAATACATTTTATGTTAAATTAAGTTCCCCTGTACATTAACCTTAACTGATACATTTTATAATCAGAATCAGCTTTCTTGGCCAGGTTAGACAAACAAGGAATTTGACTCCAGTAATCTTTGCTCTCAAAGTACAACACTTATCATATTAAGAATGAAAACAGAGATGACGGTAAGAATGTAAAAAAATATATATATATAATAATAATATGGTTAGTGTACAGTATAATAATACAATAGAATTTACAATTTTACAAAAAATAAAAAGAGAGGGAAGGAATAGTGCAATATCGGTCAATAGTCTTGAGGTTATTGACCGAATTATTGATTATTATTATTAATCTTGAGATTTAAGGATTTAAATTTGCAAGGCAGATCAGAGCAATGGTGGTATATTAATAACAATATTGTAATTGAAATAGACATGAGGTAGATGGGCAGAACAGTATGATTGACTTTGTTCAGTGTAAGGGTGGGGGCTATTTCTGAGTGTTCAACAGAGTGACTGCTTGGGGAAAGAAACTGTCTCTGTGTCGGCTGGTTTTGGCAAACAGTGCCCTGAATCGCCTACCAGAGGGAAGGAGGTTGAACAGTTTGTGACCAGGATGTGAGGGGTCTGCAGACATTTTTGCTGCCCTAATTTGCTATTTCCTTTCTTGTTTCTTATTTCCCCTACTCTTAGCCGTCTCTCTTTATGCCTCCCCCCTCTTTCTGAACTGCAAAAGGGGAAAGAACTAATATAATTCTGCCTTTTTCTATTAATTCTATTTTGGCCTTTTGATGTCAAAGATGTATTGCTTGAAATGTTTTGCTTGACAATAATGATTAATACTAACTCAATTCTAGCTGTAAAACATGGCTAGATTTATATATCTCAGCCCTATAAAAACTTATGTTTTTATCCAAATACAAGAAACTATGTTTTGGTTAAAAACGGAAGATGTCCTTAAAATATCACCCAACAATTTCTCTTCCTGAAAGCAATTTTTTTTTCAGGACAATTCAGGACATTGTGACCACTAGGGTGTTTCAGAGATATTGGGATACAGATCATTGGGGTTGGATAATTGTAGTAAAGGCTGTGATGTTGTACTTGATTCATTTTAATTTCATTGGCAATATAATCCCACAATATCTATGCTTTTTTTTTTTGTGTCTACATAAATATGTCTAGCCACCAAACTAACAAAAGTTACTGTGCTGCACACAGGCTGTTTGTTTAAACAGATTCTTTTTATGACACTCCAGGTAAAGGGATATTTAACTGTGACAGCTTCCTGGGTCTGATGGCACTGTACCTAGAAAGAACCAAGAACCAGGATGCTGAACTCCGAGCTGCTTTTAAAGTATTTGACAAAGAGGCCAAAGGATACATCGACTGGAACTCACTCAAGTAAGAATAACAGAAGTGATGGAAAAGCAAAGCATAAACATTTCCCTTATACTGAATAAGTACATTCTTATTATTAACTCTTAATTTGATCTATTGCATGCTGGATTACACTACAATGTCAACTATTTAGGTGAAAAATAATTATCTATTTTGATCCCAAATAAAAATCCAGATAAAACAAATGAAAAACAAAAACAAAACTCACACCCTGTTTTTGTTAACTCAGTGTTAACATTATTTTTGTCATAATGCTCTTTCAGTGTTTCCTTCATGTTTAATATTCATTTCCAGATATGTACTGATGAACGCAGGGGAACCACTCAATGAGATTGAGGCAGAGCAGATGATGAAGGAGGCAGATAAAGATGGAGATGGAACCATTAATTATGAAGGTTTGAATGTATATTTCAATGACTGGCCATAACAACTCTATAAAAACCTTTATTTGGTTGAAAATATAAATGAAATGTTAATGGAAGATAATTATCAGAGTGTACATTTTGACAGTACTGCATTGCTGTTCTGTTTCGTATACATATTGTCATATCGATTCAGTATAGGTCATCAATTGTCTAGCTCAAAACGTAATTACTATTCAACAAGATAAATCCTTTATGTTTTTACAATTTATGTATGTATGTATGTGGACATTTGAATTGACCACTGGAGCCAGATTGACTCCAGAACTCTTTAACCTGTCAAATAATGTTGTGCATTAGCAAATTACATTGGATTTGTTTACATTTGGGGGTTCAATTAAAAATGTCCAAATACGCTTAAATATCAAAAATGTGTCCTTAAATTGAAATAAATGGGATGACAGGGTAATAAGGAAAATTACAAAAATATTTACTGCTGATTTGAACTCTTTCAGAATTTGTGGCCATGATGACTGGGGACTCGTTCAAAATGAGCTGAAGATCTTGTGGATATTCTGCAGCTGTTGTGAACATGTGTTACAATTACACACAATTGTAAAAAAAAAAGAAAGAAAAAAAGACAAGTATATTTGGTCTTCAACATTTATAGTTGTACAAATGGAAATGTGTGCAATAACATGTGATTTGTGAATAACAAATCCAATACATTACAGTAAAATTGTGATTTGTTTCTGTCTGTTTTGTTCAAGAATAAATTCAGATAATTGAGAGTTAAAGAAAAGACACCATAGGGTTAATTTCCTCAGAGCTGCCACCCGGATGCAGTCATTCACATGGGTCTGACAGCATCTGGTGTGCAGAGCCATTCAATCCTATTCTCATCCCTGCAAAGCCAAATAGACAGCTGAGAGAGCCAACCGCATCTATCATCTTGAAGCCATTAGACCAATTGGAGGTTGGCGGGGGAGGGCGGACTCTGTTTGCAGCATCCCTGAAGCAGCCCCTGTTGTGTGAAATACAAGAAAGGGCAAGACCGGGGGACGAAACGAAGAACCAACCGGAGAACGGGAAGGGGATATTGTGGAGGCTGCCGGGATAGGGTAACTCTGGTGTGTGGAGTCCATCTTCACAGAAAGATGGCTGTTTTGTCAATGTAAACAGCCTGTGCAGTACCTGCATTGCTAAAGGGGGAAGCAAAAGAGGAGGAGGGGCAGCCGCTGGAGGAAATGCTGCCTCTTCCAATGAAATTTTACCCTCTCTAGCTACCCCGGCCTGCCGCAGATCACATCTGAAGTCATGCCTGTTGTATATTAAGGTAGGCTACGTATGCATCTCTAATCTGAGAGGAGTAGGCCTACTGTAGGACCTGGTCACGTTGGTAGGATTAGAAGCTCAGCTGTTTGAGCAGGACTAAAAATAACATGCTGTGTATCAGTAACGCAGTAATAAGACCATAACATCATTTAAACAACGAAGTCTTGCTAATTAGACAACAGTAATGACTGAATCCAGCCTTTGGTTTTCATTGGTTGTTTGCTTCAGCTGCACATGTTCCTCATTAAGGGCACATAAGACAGACAGAATGCACTAAGGAGAGAGGAATGGATCTCTTAAAACTCACAATATGTGTAAATCTTCAGGATACATTTCTCTTCTCTCTTATGGGATGTGTACAGCGTATGTGTGTGGGCGGGGAGGTGCATGTACTGAGTTTTGAATGTAGTAGATATTTATGGAAGCTGTGTGTGTGTGTGTGTGTGTGTGTGTGTGTGTGTGTGTGTGTGTGGGCCAACACATTTCCTCACAATGCAAGGTACAGTTTGAGCGGTTAGTATTCCTCTGTATTTTATCAAGTTTGTTATGCCACTTTTCTCCTGTGCCTTTGCTACCCACATCCTGCCCCAAAACACCTACCGCAACCCCGCTGGCACAATCAACCGTGGTTTGAATGAAATGAAAGGGTGATATGTGCCAAAATTCAAAAGTTTGAATTTTGTTTAATACAAAGGCTTAAGTAAATAATCACCGCACAGAAGCAAATTGGAAATTTTATTTTAGCATTTTGGCAGAAGAATAATCCCTTCACCTGTATTGATGACCCCTACAATAACCATTTGTCAATCATGTACTGTTTATCCTTTTGTTTTAGTTTATATCATCCAGCTCATATGGCCAAAGCATCATTAATGCCTCAGCAGACCCCACACCAGAGGGAAAGACACCTGCGATGACCATGAGACGCACTAGAGGCTGAGCGATACATCAACATCCACACACAGATTGAAAATACATCCTTCAGTTGAAACTGTTACACCTGACCATGGCTGTGACTGCAGCTGAGACAACTACAAGTTTTCTCTCCACAACTGCCACGACCACCCCACTCCCCTTTCTCTTAACGAGCAAAAGCGCTAGAGACAATGTCACCTCCAGAACATCATTAATGACTGTTACTATAACAACAAACGAGACCAGCTTCAACGCCACGACGTTTCCGAAGGCGGTGATCGAGGGCTCGGGAATGGGAATGGTGCTCGTACCCTTTGGCATCATCACTGTCATTGGCTTGGCAGTGGCAATTGTAAGGAATCATTTAGATATTGTCCCTAAAATAGCTTTTGAATCAATAGAAATTATATTTTCTATGAATGAACTGGAATGTCTTGACCTCCTGGATTCTGTCCCCAATATATATATGTTTACATGTGTTTATATTTGTCTTGAGACACATCATATGTAACATATACGTCACTCAGTCATCTAGTTTTGACAAGTTAGTTCTATCAATAGCACTGCTTGTTTGTCTTTATATGTCTTTTCTCCATCCTAGATGCTGTATATTCGGAAACGGAAGCGGTAAGTTTACAAAGATGTTTTTTTTCCCACAACCAGCCTTAGTTTACAACATTCCAATTAGTTTCAGTAATTCAACCAAGAATTTGCACCACTAAAACATATCAAGGACAAGGCAAGTCCTGCAGGTTATGTTGTGACCCTGTCCTGTAGAGGGGGTGTCGTGGGTGAGCAATAGCGGACTTGGACCCAAAAGTGCAGAGACGAGTCGGCAGTGGATTGTTTGAGGATTTAATAAAAATAAACGGTGCAAACAACAAAGGGAGTCCTGAGACAAGCAGGCAGGCAAAACGAGTTCCAAAAAACTGAGAAAACTAAAGACATCAAAACCACAAGGAACGCAGCGACACAGGGATGCAAACACACACAATGATCTGACAACAGACAAAGAAAGCACAGAGACTAAAATACACAAGGTAAGGAGGGTAAAAGGGAGAGACAGGTGACATGAGGGCTGAAGAACAGGTGGAACACATCAGGGCAGGGCAGACAATCACAGAGGCGGGAAAAACACAAGGCAGGAAGTAAAACAAGACGGCACAGGAAAAAACAGACACTACAAAGTAAAACAGAAAACTGAAGCAAAAAACACATGGATGGAACAGGGTAAAACACAACAGAGAATACAGGAGACAGTAAACAACAAGGAAACGGGGAATAAATTAACACAATAAAACAGGAAAAACTACAACTGAAAACCACAACCATGACAGGGGGCCTGTGTCAAAATCTTGTTTAAAAAGCTATATTATTTTAGTTTATTTTGTGTCCAAAGCATGGTACATATTGCTACACAAACAAACAGTGTATTATATTATTGTATTATTCCATCATAAGTGTACTGAGACAACAGTGTACATACAGTACTTCCATAGATGGAGGGTTAGTAGGGGCCAGCAAATTCTTGCCCATTTTTAACCAACTAGGTAATCCAGCATTTGCAACGAGGCTTAATTTCTTCATGCTGACTGGTCTTCACCTCGAAACTCTTGTCATACAGGTTGGAGAAGCTGAGGCACCAGCTTATGCCCATGTACAATTTTGACCCGGCTGAAGAACAAGATGACCTGCTGGAACAGGAACTACTGGACCACGGCCGGGAAGGCAGCCTCACAGGTCCCAATGCAAAGGTAAGCTTCTCACAGGAACCAATGTATCTCCGCTGGCTTAACTAGAACGAAAGTGCTCCCATTCAGACCACAAGTGGTGAATGGTTTGATGACCACAAAAGCCATGACATCGTCAATAACAAAACACAAACTTTTATCAAAATGCTCCAGTTGGTGCATCGAAGCGATTCTTCTGGCTTGTTGTTGTTGTTGTTGTTGTTGTTGTTGTTGTTGCTGCATATGTTGTTATTTTTTATAAAGTCTCTGTTTTTGCCATATCACAGTACATCTGTGCTTTATTTTAGGCTACTGCTACTGATCATCCGTTTATTTTGTTCCATTTATAGATGTAAATCTGTAACTCTCCATTTCTGTTGTTTTTTTTGTCATAATATCTTTATTTTCTTTGATTTCTTCTAAGTTTTGACAATGACATAATGGTAACAGGAAAACATGGTAAAGTACCACCTGAGTGTCTTTTGAACCATCTCTTTTAAACCTCTGTTTTCCCCACAATCCTCATTCTTTCATTATTTCAGTATCTCAAACAATAACCAGTAGGTTAGATGTTTGTAATGTGTAATGGTTGTCATTTCATATAAACTAATCTATATCAAAGTATGCTAACAGAGACACAAACCAACACAATCAAAGTCTTTACCTTTGAACCTACATCTATATTATCTTTCATCCTTTCCTTTGTGTTCCTTCAACTTAATACTTTAACGTCACATTTTCCAGGGGCCACATGCACAAAAAGTAAAAAGTATGCAAAACACCACCTTTTTCATTTTCAAATAATCAAATCCTTCCACTCATGTGTTTAATACCATCGCATGTTGAAGACTTCCAGTGGTAGAGAACATTCAGAGTGATGTGCTAAATTATAAATGCAGTTTTATTAATTTTTAAATGTTTTGTTCCCTAGCCAAACTCTCATAAGACGAACGTAAGCTCACAAGCTCAAGGCCCACTTACTGGCTTTTTCCATAGCTTTCAACTGCATCTCACAAGTTGCAACTGAAACAAACTGAGCAAACGTCATTCATTGATGAAGTACATGTAATGCCGTTGAAAGCATGCAAAATAGCTAGAAAGTAGACCTTGGTTAAGATTATTTAGTCAAACCCTTGTTGAGCATTGCATTGCAAAACAATGATGTGTCCATCAGCACTACAATTATCAACCAATTTTTAGAATGCAGGTTGGCATTTTTAATAATACTGGTGAATTTATTACATACCCTAAACAGTTTGCATACTATGGTTTTAGACATGTGGCTCTGGTTTAAGTAATCAATCACACTCTAAATCTGTAGGTCGATTTAGCTGTTTTGATGGTCCTAAAATGAACAAAACAGAATGTCGCACTGGAACAACTAGCTGTCATCACTATTACAATCCAAGGCTGGAGTTAATGTCACTAACAGTTTTATCTCCCATCCGTCCTGCTGCCCATCTCCTCTGCAGACTCTCACAACCTCCCAGGGGACCATGCAGAGGCCCAGTCGTCTGGTCTTCACAGATGTAGCCAAAGCTCTCAACGCTTAACAGCTCTCTTCCATTAGTTGATCCATCGATATACAGACTGTCTCTCAGGAAGGAAAACAAAGGGACAACTGGACTATTTTTTGGAACAACTGGAGCTTTGGTGAACGTTTTCCTCACTACCACGCAGTACCTGAAATGGGCGTGTTTTTCAACAATAACAACAAACAAACGTAGGGTGCATGTATCATAAGGGAGCATAACGGGAAGCTTCACATATAATCTTGCACTGTTGTCATTTGGCGCACAAATGCAGTGCAATGCACTATTCTTGAATCATGTTGTGTCATTGCTGTTAAAATGTTTGGTAGCTTGTCAGTGAAGTTATTCTGAGCTTCAATATCTACTTCCATGTTTGATAAGAGAGTGTTATACTGATTTTGTGTTCTTTCGTCTCTGACAAGCTTGAACTCCGGATGTGTTACCATCCTTAAGTGAACTGTCCCTCTCCATTTTGTTTCTTCTTTATTGAGCAATGAAGGATTGTTTCCGTCTGTATACATTAAAACCAATTTGAAAAAGAGTGTTGTTGTACAAATCTATAACAAAAGAGAGTCGATAGGTGCGATATTTTATTAATACGCGATAAAGAAGCAGAATAACACAAATCACATGGTAAAGGATCATAACAAAAATATATATCACAGGTTTGTGAGTTGTATTAATGAAGTGGAGGACACATCAATAACATAACTACAAAATGGTGTTAAAAGTAAGGCATAAAATATGATTTCTCAAGTTACACTTCAACTTTTCAATAGCTGAAAATGGATCAAGTACTGTATGTAACTATTTATCATTATCAGTAAGAACAACGTCCCCATATAGAGAGTAAATATCCAGACGCAGCTTGTGTAAATAACAAACATTGACCCAGCTGTAGTTCAATTAAGAGGCAACTTTCAGGCTGACTTTCATTCATTATGGTGAAATGAATGTAGGGAGATGAGATGAGTGGACTACAACAGTACTAGTTTGATAGTTATTTCAAGATTTCATGATGCACATCGCCTGGTCTGATGGAAAAGGTCAGATACAACCAACTAACTAACTCATTTCCTCAGAGATGTCCAAGGCTTGTGAGTTCAGAGGTAGTCCAGATGGCAAAAAAAGTAAAGTCAATGCAATTGAACAAGAAAACATACCTGTATGTAAATGAATTAAGCTCCTCTGGCAGCAAATTTAGTCAACAATGCAGAAATACATGAAAGTATTGGGATACAACATATCGTGGAGGAAACACCTGACATGCAGTAAATGATGGGCGATATTCAAGTCATGTAATAAACAACTAGTAAGTGATATGTAGTTCACGTTGGATAAATGGCTACCACGTATGATGACACAAGGAATGAATCTGAGGAGCTTGAAGTATTTGCAACAGGCTGTCTGTCAGTTTAAGTGCAACTATCCAGACAAACAATGTCTCAAAAACATTTTAGTGAAAACAGACTGGAGGCTGGAATCCTCTTTATTTTGAAAAATGTTCAAACAAAAGAATTTGGTAATCTATATATAGAAAAATACTATTACTGATTCATTACAGATAAAACATACTAGTTTTTTAATGAGTTAACCCTAAAGTGTGGGTTTGTACACTATTTTTACACAATTTTACACTATAAGTCAACATTGTCAGGGGGTTTCCTGCAACAGCCTCATTTGGTCACTTGGTAGGAAAATGTTACTAATAAAAACTTTTACTAAGTCAGTTTACAACTTATTTCTACTCATGCTTATATTACACTATTTTTGAATTTATCCTTCATACTACCTTTTAATAGCCAAATAGGAAAGGAAGGAACAACGTGGACCCTTTTCTCTCATAAATTGGTAAAACAAAGGGTTACTGATGAAGTGTTTAGTATTAACCACGTTTCCACAATTGATGTCATACATAAGGTATCTGTGGTGCTGTTGTCTTGTTGTTTCCCATAAGGGGCATGTATTTCAGCACTGTGTGGTAATTTGCTGCCCTTCCTTTCAAATCACACAAATTAAAGAGTGTCACACATACAATTTACAGTGTAAGAGTCAGAAAATACATAAAGTAGTAAAAATGAGAAATGAGTAACAACCCCTCCCCCCCACCCCAACCCCCCAAAAAAAAGTATTTCATAAGGAACTACACCCTAAAAGAAAGTATTTTATCAAGTTCTTGTAAACTATTGGCTGCATTTTATTTCCCAAAAGAATAAACCAAGTCTCACTTCAGCTTTTAACAAATACAGTTTTTTTTTTAAATAAATGACACTGAGGCTTTTATCTGTACACCCATAGTAAAAATCCTCTGCCGATTGTGTTTGTGTGTTTGTATGTAGGCCTGAAAACTCTTTGCCTGTCTGTGTTATATATCTGCACATGAACGTGTGTGTGTGTGTGTTTGTTTGAGTGTTTGTTTGAGTGAGAGAGAGTGAGAGAGAGAGAGAGAGAGAGAGAGAGAGAGAGAGAGAGAGAGAGAGAGAGAGAGAGAGAGAGAGTGTGTGTATGTGTGCTGCTGAGGGAGTGGAGAGTTACTTTGTTGGAGATCTTTTGTGTTACTGAGGTAGTATGAGAGATTAAGAAGCTGAGGACAACTGAGGTTTAAATGAGGTCGTTGTGTCAAGGCATACTGGTAATGTCAAATACAGATCAGAAATGCACAACAAACACAGCACAATAATTACTGAGTAGACTGACATGTTCCTGAATAGCGTTGTACCTGAGGTTTCAATATGGTGTAAAAGCACTGTAATAGTAAAATCCTGAGTGTGGTAAAATGTTTAGTCACTGTTGTTGACTAAAGTATATATGAAGGGTTTCTTTCCAAAAATGAGACATCCATTTAAACCTTTGGGTGCTTTTTTTCTTGCTGCTGGTTGGAAGGAAAAAAAACATTGACATTATTAATCTGAACTGTCACACTGACAAGCTAAAGTAATTCTTTGCATTTTTTATTCTGAGCAAAGAAAATAAGATATTTCTCCCCTCCAAAATTGGATATTTCATTTTGGAAGAAAACTCTTCACGTCTACTTTCATAATAATGACTTCAGCGCACCATGTTTATATTGTGACATTGCTAAAAATGTCACCATCTTGCTCCCATTTCATGTGAGGATTCATGTCACTTGATTTAAAAACATGTTTCAATAAAACGGTTCAGGTTGGTTCCTTTAACCCCCCCCACCCCACTCTCTCATTTTAACCCGCAAGCCTGTCCATCAAGCAGGTATCCTTAACACAATGGTTGGACATTTTGGTAAATATGCTTCTTTGCATTCTTGCCTGGAGTTAGATGAGAAGATTGATACAATGTAGAACGCTTAGCTTAGCATAAAGACTGGAAACAAACAAAACCCAACTACCAGCACCTTTAAAAAGGCACATGACCTCTGTAAACAGTAAACAAAAAATTGTCGGTTTTCCACTTTGTGTACGGATCAAACAAATGAGATATAACTTGTTAATTAATGAGCTGAGCTTTAGAGGTGCTGGTAGGTAGATTTTTTTACCTTTGGACAGAGCCAGGCTAACTATTTCCTCCTGTTTCCAGTTTTTGTGCTAAGCTAAGCTAACCAGCTGCTGACAATAGCTCTACCGCACACACATGAGAGTGGTATCAATCTTCTAATGCAACTCTCGGCCGGAAAGTGAATAAGCGTATTTCCCAAAATGTCGAACTATTCCCTTAAAAAAAAAACATGTCCAAAGATCAATTTATTCAATGTTAAAACAGAGTTTGTTCACCAAACTCTTAGAGTGAACCAATAAAACCAGGATACAGTATCAGGTCGGGAGAAGAAACCACTGCAATGATTTTGTGTGTGTGTGTGTGTGTGTGTGTGTGTGTGTGTGTGTGTGTGTGTGTGTGTGTGTGTGTGTTTGTTTGTTTATGAATCCCAGTCACAGATAGGAGCCAGACAGTATCCCTGTTTGTTTGAGGCCAAACCTTGAGGTAGGTAGAGAGGCATCCTATCTACTCCCCTTCCTCCTGCGCTGGAACCTGAGACGTTGAGGGCTCGAGCGGCGAGGGACCCTCCTCAGCCTCTTCTGAAGAGCCCTGGAACATTGGGGGGACAAAAAACACCTTTGTCACTTTGTCTGTCATTGTCTAATCTCTTTCAGTCTAGTGACTCATTGTGCACAAGGTAATGAATCAATACTAGAAAGAGCACGAGAATACAAGAATGAGCGATTGCGTGCGAGGAAGTAGGTCCAGCTGTCAGACCTAGAAATGTGATGAAGACGACGGTTATGTCAGGAAACCAAGAAGACAGAGGAAGAGAACAGTTAGATCAGGTTTCCCCTCTCTACATTGACTCATTCTTCCCCTTCATGTGCGTGCATCTGAAAAAAGGGAGTCTGTCTCAACAGTTTCAGTTCTTGAAGCATCTTGGCAAACTGCTCAGAGGAGATGATGCGATAAGGCAGACGAGGGGCATCAAGAAAACTGCCCGCTTTGGTGACAGCTGTTTGATTTTTGTTTGAAAAACGAACTATGTGTCTAAAAGAACCAACGTTTCTCAGAAACTCTCGGCGTACTTTCACAAAAACTGGATGTCGCAAAAGGATGTTTGGAGGTGTTATTTGGAGAATTCAGCACCGCCATCTGTGCATTTTTCCAAGAACTCCTCATATCCTCATGAAGTCAGTTTACGTAAAGCGCAAGGAACATGTGCATTGGTTGTTTGCTATTTACATCAAATGTGCCGAAGCAATAGCAATTTTATATTTGTCTCATAACACATGGTGTACTAGATTCAAATATATATTTCTCACAAACACAAGTAAGTATGTACTAAGATGGAATGTGGCGTGCTCCTAAGAATGTGCTAAAGACTAGTGAAATAAAAAATATAAATACATACAAAATAGTTACATGTGCATACGTCACATGTGCATACGTATATGCCATGTGCAGGGCAGTGCAAAGGATTTGCTGTAGACAATGTACAAGCTGGAGGATGCACAGAGGTCAGAGGAAAGAAGCTTTTTCTTAAGTCTGGTGGGGTTTGTGGGGTGTGGAGGCATTTGCCAGAGCATGGAACCTGGAATAGTTTAGACTAGTATGATTCTGGGTGAGTGAGTCTAATAATAATTAGGACAACGTATATGAATGTAATAGCATAAACTCAGTTGCCGGTTTACTTCATCTTTAATTATTGCATTGTAATACAGCAACCTGGTAGCTAAGATGAGGACTTTGTTGTATGTCATCACCCTCCTCATGCCTCTCCGTATAATGAACTGCATCAGTCTTAGCTAGGTATATCTAATAAACTGGTAACTGAGTGTTTAGCAAAGGATAGAGTGGTCCGAAGGCCATGGTTTGTTTGCTGCAGCACCACTATAATGGGTTCAAAGGGCTTTTGAATGTAGTTTAGTTTTGATGTACATAAGCCCTGTGCTTAACAAGCATAAGATATTCATGAATAGTTAAATGAGATCAGCTCTGCCTTTACACATCCCTTATCATAAATGTGACTGATATTAGTCAAAAGGTAAAAATGTGTGACACAAACTGAGATTTCTGTTCAACTGAAGGTTGCATTTCTTCATTCACAAACTCTCAAAGTGACTTCAGCTTCAGTTGGATGTAATGACTAATTAGTGATCTCTTAAAAAAAAAAAAACTGTTGAAAATAATTTGGTAAATCTGCAGTGGAAGACTGTTAAATTGAGGAGGGCACATGTTCAGAGGCTAAACGGATTTAATGCTTTGTAATGATTTAAAGATTCTGCAACAAACCGCTGCTCATTATAAGACATTTCAACCAACTAAATCACAATAGGTTTTCTGTCGAGGGAATCTGCGGTTCAAAGTGCTACATCAGAACAAAGCTCTGACAACTTTTTAAAGATTTGGTTTTCCTCACCTGCTGCTCTTCAGCTACTTGAACTACTTTCTGGGGCTGTGGAAAGAGAGGAAACAGAATGAATTAAACATGAAAGAAAGGCCACCCTGTGTCGAACTGTAAAGCTCCAGCAGACATCCGAGGCTTTGGACACCATGATGTCTCTAACTGTCAACAATTGCTCCATACCCATTTCCTTGGTCGCCCACGTGGTCGTTTCTCCCCAACGGGCTCCACTTTCTAAGAAAGAACAAATGAATGGTTAAAAGGAGGTTTCACATTTCAACAGTCCTGTCATACAGCACTAATCACTAACTAAGATTAAGGGCTTATACGTTTTCATTTGAGTATTGTAATTTTTAAGACTTTGTGAGCAGAAAAAACAGAACTGCAACAAAACTACACTCTTTAGTGATAAACAGGGACAGAAATAGCTTTCCTCTCAGTCAAATCATCCCTTGAAATGTCAACATGTGCAGTGCCTGCAGAGCTGTATGTCATAAAATCCTGCACACGCAACCGTGTTTACTGTGTGTTGCTCGGATAGTAAAATATCAAAATCTAAGTGCACATATTTATGGCATATTTGCTTTCATATCTGACTGTTCTGAGAAATGTTCAATTTTCCCAAACTTCAAAACACAAACAATTGATTTGTGAGATTGGCATGTCTAATTACAGGCTCATATGTGTTGCTCTGCTTTGGTGTAACAAGTTGAACAAGTCAGTTGTCTCCAGAAATAGTGATGAAGCTCTCCCAACAAAACAAAATAAATGTTAAAAAAAAAGAGTGTGAAAAAAGGTTTCACATTTGTATAAAAAGACTAGTTGATTTACAGTGTTATACATCAACTACATGCTACAAATGTACAAGCAAACTGGAAAACTGCCAGCAGGGGCAGTACAACAACTTCTTCTCCTGATACAAGCAAGGGGGTAAGCAAGCGTCTGGCAAGAATATCTCCCATGGCGCCATTTTGATGCTAACAAGCACTCACCCCCTGTTACCATCCCATTGACTGCCATTCATTTTGACGTCACTTTGACAGCAAATAACTTTACATCTGAAGCGTTTAAAGACTTTATTTGTCCATTGTTTATTTCTAAAGAAACACGACAATGTATAAAAGGCTCCATTACCTTGTACCTCACGTTATGGCTCTGTAGCAGACGTTTTTGTAAAAATAGGCTAACGATTGTGTCATAACCACGCGACTTACTGTCGCATAGTAGAGGAATTACCGTATAGTACAGGAGAAGCTCGCAGGCAGTTTCGACTAATATTAGCTGTTTAAGTTTAATTACTAATGTTAACTAGCATTTTAGTTAGCAATAATTAGCCTGTGCCTATGTTATCTCCTTACATATACCTACGCTCTCCGTCTCTGCAAGATTGGGAATGATTGAGATTTCTCTTGGCACAGCTACCAGAAGACTTACAACTTTCAGACAGGTTGCTCACGTCACATTTGCGTCTTCAGGCTCAGTTGGAGGCTGCGCAGTAACGCTCAGCGCTCACCGGAAAAGTGCTTCTAATATCCTTCACTGGTCTCCGTCCAGAGCAACAGGGTCTGTTGGTCCATTCTATATATACTGTCTATGGATACAAGAAGCCTCTGAAAATCCTCAACGTTTAACTTTAAGAGAAGATTTAGCAAAATTACAATGGGTATCTTAATTTTTTGTATACTAACAAATTCTTCAATAACAATGCAAACAGCAATGTTGCTGATAATGATATATCTGAGTGCATGTTTGCACAGGTGTACAGTAAATTCTTATTTGAACAGCTGTCATTAAAAAACGATGGCACACAAAATGCCTGTAAGCTTTATAAAATCACACAAATACACCAAAAGACACCACCAAAAGAGAAAAGTGTATTTGTCAGTGAGCTTTTAGGCTATAAGTGAATTTAGAAATGCTTTCTTTTTATTGATTGGAAATGAGATCCAATTGGTAAGAATGATCTTGATCATTGTCACTTTAAGCACACTGGCGGGAAAAGTATCCTTTAAGTAAAAGTACAATGTACGATGTACAAATACTCAAATAGAAAGTTCTGCCATCAATTGTAAGACAAATATGTTGTGTGGTACTGGTTTCTTTTTTCAGGAGCCATAAAGATCAAGGTTGTTAAGAAGTCACAGATACATCAAAATTTACTAAAGATAATTTCTTTCTTTAAAGCTGTAGCGTAGTTTTTCGCCGGTTCAAGTCCCAGTACGGACTAAAGTACAGAGTGTGGATTGGTAGCTGGAGAGATGCCAGTTCAACTCCTGGGCACTGCCAGGTGCTCTTGAGCAAGGCACCGTACCCCCCCAACCGCTCAGGGCGCTGGTCCAGCACTGGCAGCCCACTCACTCTGACATCTCTCCATTTGTGCATGAATAGGTCCTGAGCATGTCTGTGTGTGTATTTCAGGCCTGTGTGTAGTGATTTAAAAAAAAACAGAGTGTAAATTGTAATTTCCCCACTGGGGATCAATGAACAGTATAAATTATTATTATTATTAAATTAATTAGCTTTGTAGCAACTAATTTGGCAATGGCTTGGATGTAATGGACGTTCATTAATATTAAAAAGTTATGCACGAAAGCTTTAAATATTTTCTAATATTAGAATGTTTGCCATAAATTCCCAATAACAATTCTTAGTACTTAGATTACTTAGTACTTAGTACTATACCGCAGACACAAGGTGTGACAATTCTGAAATTAAAGTTCAATAAAGATCCTCTGATCAGTTTCAACCTTTAGTGCAGTTCTGGGGCCTTTGTTCTTGCTGCCTTTCGGTCGTCCTCTCGGGCGCTTTGGAGTTGGTGGTCCAACAGGCTCCTGTAGAGAAATGTGGAGCCATAACTAACCAGTGAAAAACATTTCTTTGAATGAGCTGTTTTCTACAGCCAGAAAACAGACACATCATTAACTATCTTTGTCTTTCAGAATTACCTTTTCATTAGATACTTAACCCTCCTGTTGTCCTGTTTTCAAGGTTTCTATATAAAAAAATATGGGATTCTTTTAACCAAAATTGCCCAAAAATAACACGGATGGTTTCATACACAAAACAGGCTGTGATTATCAATCAACATACATTTCTCTGATCTGTCAAGATTATTCATAATTACTGTAGTTTTTTAACTCAAATATTAGGTATAATTTAATATGAATTAGGTTTATTGATCATTCAATCCAAAAATAAGTGTAAAACTAGTAATAAGTTAAATAAACTGGTAATAAGTTGGAATGAAGTTGGCTAAAAAGATGTGATAGTTTATACTTCATATGTGCAAAACAGACGGACAACACAAGGGGTAATGTTGATCAAATTGTTCTTGGACGGAAGTCCTACCTGCTGCTGTTTCCGTGGCCGACCCCTGCCTCTGCGCTGAGGCTCAGGAGGTGACTGGGCAGTGCTCGGCTGGGGAGACGGCTCTTTGGTCCCACTGTTACTCATGCCTGCGTCTGTCCACCTGCTTCAAAGAGTGAGGGCATCAAAGCCTGGAGGAGCAGCCTCGAGGGCTTAAAGAGGAGAAGACCTGAGTATCATGAGCTGGAGATGTGAGCTAAGAAACATGAAGAAAAAAAGTGCTACTTTTGATTACAGGAATCATCTTTGAAGAATCTGGGATAATCAGCTTTATTATACCACTTCAAATCTCATTTATTTTTGCACAATTACCACAGTGACTTTCAATCAGTGCTTAATATCACTGAAAGGATCATTCAGAATTACACAGGATCCTTTTCCAAGAGCGAGCGTGGGAACTGCTTATGCATAAGCCTTGGCACCAGGTTCATCGGAACACAAACAGGGGTCTGGCAGACGCAGGGAAACATGAGAGTGGTGTCCAGCGACTAAAAGTAGCACAGATATTCACAACTCAATCTACCATCCAAAATCTGCATTTGCTCTACTGTACGCTGCCTTTCCATCTGCCCTCTGTGAGGTATTTCTCAATGGGGTTGTGCATGTTGTAGGGGTGCTGATGCTGCGACAACTTTTACTCTAAAACTTGTGCGAATGAGATGCAAACAGAACTACTAAATGCAAAATCTTAATGGAAAGAATCATGACAACATGAAAAACTATTGACAAATCTGCCTTTTTTTTAAGCCTACAGTGAACTTTAGAGCTGCAATGTTTAGTCGATCAGTCAATCGGCAGAAAATTTATCTGCAACTACTTTGATAATTGATTAAACGATTTCAGACATTTTCAAGAAAAAATGCCAAACTTTCTGTGGCTTCTCAGTTTTGATGATTTTTTTTGACTTAAAGTAAACTGACTGTAGGTCACAAAAAATACATCATCTTGGGCTTTAGAAAATTTAGATGGACATTTGTCACCATTTTCTGACATTTTACAGACCATTTAAATAACTGATTTGACAAGAAAATGTCTTAATCTGTCAATAATTCCTTAAATGATAATTTGTCCATCAACAGAATCAGTCAGAAAACAGTGCTCCAAACGCACAGTATATTCAGGTTCCTATCACATAAGACAAAGAAAGACAGCAAAGCCTTACTTTTGAGAATCTGAGACTAGGGAACAGTTGGCATTTTGTGCTTGAAAACGACTGAAACGATCAATCAATTAACAAATAGTGGTCTGATTAATAGCATCCATGTTGATGTAAACAACAGTATGCCTTTATAACATCATATTTCTGGTAACTTCCGAAAAAGTAGCCAAATATAATATTTAGGCTACTTTTTATTAAGAGAGTAAACCACAAATGTCAACCCTAAACTGGCTGTTGGTAATGTAATGTCCCAAGTTGGTCGTTTACCATAAGGTCTAGCTCTGTAAAGAATGTGCCAAACACTAATTGCCAACACAGCCTATCAAAACGGCCGCACTGAAGCAGGAAGTTGGTGTCATTTGAGAAATCTACGTCCTCGTTGAAAAGATTTAAAGCCAAACGAGACGCACTACGTCGTTTCGTCGCTATTAAAATGATTTCCCGAGCAACACAACAAGCGTCCTGCACTTCTTCTGCAGCGGAAGACCGTCCGCTTCTGTGTCTGGCAGTCAAGTACTGGGACTGAATGTACTTTTTGCATATGGGCGGCAATTGCAACCATAAAAACACATTATTTTACAGTCTTTAGAGAAGGTGCGCGAAGCGCTCGTGCGGCGAGCCCGTGTGTTCAAACCTTCCCGACTTTGGGTTGACAAACTGGCACACGTAAAACGCCATACAAGTCGACACCGTCAGTGTTTTAAGTCTGCTCTCACTACACAACATCCCCCTTCTCCCATCACTTGCGCAATCGATCTTTAATGTGTTGGGTTTTGCAGTGATAACAGGTCCGCCGAAGTGGACGAACCGAAGAGCTGCAAAAACTTTACCAAGAAGGACAAAGGCGAGGAACACAGGTGCAAAAGCTCTCCTATCAAACCAGCCATGAACACACAAACACATATACACACACACACACACACACACACACACACATAGGCTACATACATTCAGGCTATAGGCTCCATGTTCAGGCTGAGTGCCCCTGTTCATGCAGGCAGCGCCAAATGCAACAATGAGAGCCGAGAGAGTTGAACTTACCTTGAGACGGTTTGCAGTTTTACCTGGAAGTTCACACAATCAGCTCACTTTGTGCTCCTGCACAACTATGAAAATCCTAGTGTATCGACCGTCTCATTGGTTGGATTGAAATTGTAAACTCTCTCTCTCTCTCTCTCTCTCTCTCTCTCTCTCTCTCTCTCTCTCTCTCTCTCTCTCTCTCTCTCTCTCTCTCTCTCTATCTCTCTCTCACGCACACACACATTCCCTCTCTCCTCCTCTAATCGGAAATGTGTGTGTGATCCCCCCCAGACGTCCAGTCACGAATACCCCAGTTGCAGTATAATTGGGGGTTGTAGCTGAGCAGTATATGCATTGCATACTTTCTCTATTAAAGCATGTTTCAAGAGGGAAAGAGGGAAGGAAGGTTGAAACAGAGGACCCCGCCCCGAAAAGTTCACCGGACCACCCACTTGAGAGAAGGAAAGAGAGAGAGAGAGAGAGAGAGAGAGAGAGAGAGAGAGAGAGAGACAGAGAGAGAGACAGAGAGAGAGACGGGCATCAGACAGGAGGGTAGTATGGTTCCGGGGTTCCCAAAGTGGAGTCCGGGGGCTGGGAAGTTCCCCACAGAAGGGAAGAAAAAGGTTCAGTAGAAATTGGTGAGATCAGAATGTCTAGACTGTTTCGAGCAGAGGTTTCACTCTCTCTCTCTCTCTCTCTCTCTCTCTCTCTCTCTCTTTCTCTCTCTCTTTGTTAGGTCCACACCTACAGTGTTAGATATTTAGATATATTATTCTGTCATAAATAAGGACAGAAATATCCAAATGTAAAAAAAACATTTAATCATGCGGGGCATTTAAACAGTAAAAAAAAAACAGATGTGACAGATATGTGAGCAAAAGGGCAAATTTCCCTTTCAATTTTCTTACATAGAAGATGTAAAAAGTTTTTATTAGACACCATCTCTAGTCTTTTATTCTTCTATTCTTTTATCCTCCAATCAGCTATTCTCTTTATTTTCAAATAGTGAAATAAAAATTGAAAATCACATCCTCCTAGAGTAGACGTAGTATTTTTGGAATTAAATTCTCCCATTGTAGTTTTTGTTGCATATTTGGGTGTAGGTCTAAAAAAAAAATAGAAATCTTGTCTTTGTGATTTTCAAGAGGTAATTTTGTAACTTTGCACAAACTGATAAATACAGACAGAAATGTCTGAACTACAGTGAATACACATTCCAGGGACGGCTAATGCCGGACCACTCATAGAGTCATGTCAGGTGAGCGTGCTGGCATGGGACCAAAATATAAAGCTTTAAGTTACAAAGATAAAGCACAGGGATCATTTTGAATGAGTTTTAGTGTAAATTTCATGATGTAATTCAGAAATTCACATATTAAATATCCTGTGAAACATGAATTACATGACATTACATTGAGATAAAAATCATAATCAAATGTTGCATTCAAAGATAAAACATTTTTGCCATTACCATAAGATGCATAAAACAAAATAACAAAGAAACTATTTGCATATTTCTGTGGCAGCATTTATTACAAATTGATTCGGGTTTCCCAGAACTTTAAGCTTTAACAGTTGGTGAAAACCCATAGTCATATATGAATTAGATTAGTCATCCACTATAAATATTACTAAATGAAAGTGAGCAGAATGACATTGAAATCATAACTGTCAACCTGCCATTTTCAAACACTGTGTGCAGCAGGAGGATAATTGCCATCATTAGCTAAAGGGAACACCTTTTACACTTCAGTCCTATTAGTCCTATTAGTTCTGCAAAAGATAAAATGTCTTCTGAAAAAATTTTTTGGTTTGAAAATGTCCAAGCAACAGAAAACAGAGAGCTAGAATGGGGAATAAGACAGAGAGAGAGGGGGGAGGAGGGTTTCCATGACAGAAATTGTGTGTGTGTCTATGTGTGAGTTCAGTGGCCCTCTGCAGGCTGGTGTATCTGAGATTCGGTCGGACTCTGATCTTGAGGTTTATTTAAGCTGAATTCCGTGGGCTCATCAGGACCGGGTTACAAAAATCCTCCTATAGAAATAGAAAGAATGTGCAGCGCATACAGTTCTGCATAAGGCACAAAGGCATGTCTTTAGAGGTGGGGGCAGGCATCAAAAGACAGAGGAGAGGAGGGATTTCTTTAGAGGCTGGGGGCAAAGAAGGTATTTCAGAGCTCCATTCAATGCCAGGGAGAGGAGGGGAGGCGTACAGTTTTGTGGTAAAGGGTGCATTTCCAGGGGATGTTAGAAACTTAACAAACACACACACACACACACACACACACACACACACACACACACACACACACACACACACACACACACACACACACACACACACACACACACACACACACCTTATTGGGAGTCACTTACTCTCAGTTATTCTCCTCTGCTACAATTAGTTTTTGCCCCTGCATCCTTTTTGGGTGAATAAATAACAAAAATTGACAACACTTTACTTTAAGTCCCCACATTTAGCATTTATAAGCAGTATATACACATTTAATAAATGGTTGATAATTCACTATAAAGTAGCTGTGCAAGTGTGAGTGTAAGCAGTGTTTATTAATGTATTTGTGAAAAACTATGACTCCTCCAGTGGGCCCCCATAAGTGAAGGCTGCTGTACATGATGAATGAAAATATATAGTAAAAACACAGTTGTAATAATGTAAAATATGTCTTCAAACATGAAGAAGGAGGAGTTACAATTGTTGACAAATACTGCTCGTTATTATTTACCACTTACAAATGTCTTTATATCTTCTTACCACTACATTATAGTTTAAATGTTTATATAGGCTATTTATTATGAATGGATAAAGAGGGGGACTCTGGGGAGAAAGTGTTGCCCAAAAATGTGTAGAATTGTACTTACTTTTAATAATACTTACTATATTTTTATGATAATTCTTTTCTGCATTGTTTTGCATCTCAGCGTACATGATTATGTTTTGGGAATGTAAATGTTTTCTGCTTATTGTATAAATGCCCCCACTGGTGCACCTAAAATTAGTTACTGTGGCTGAAATATTCACTAAATATAAATGCCCATAGAAATTAATTTCAGATATACTGTAACAAATGACTGTGCTGTCTTTGCATTTTCTCCATGTATGAGTCTGAATGAGTCTTCTTTATGATATAGTAATGTAGTAACTTCTGACTATGCATTTTAACGTATTATTTAAAATGTTATAATGTAAAAGATATAGGAGAAGAAAGAAATGTATATGGTAAGTGAATAAATGGTCTTGAGGTCTTTGACAGTGGATTTGATCAGTTCCTGTTGGACGGCAGTCTCTGTCTCTAAGCCATCTCCATGACCTTCTTGATCCAGTCCACGTAGACGGAGACACGGATGAAGATGTTGGGCTGCCCCGGGTGTCCGCAGCGCCTCATGGGGATAATCACACCCTCGAGTACCCAGCAATCCCTGTTCTGACACGCCAGAGGGCCGCCGTAGTCTCTCTGCAGACACACAGGAACAACACTCTGGAGTCATTATTTGTCTCTGTTATGACTGACTGTCACTGCTGAGGTTGGAAACATCTTGCAGTCACATCTTGTCCAGTCCACCTCCATTATCCAAATAGTAAATGTGTTTGATTTATAGGAACATAAATAGCTGTATGCTCTTTACTTCAAGTGATTTTCATCATCAAAAGATTTTCTTCACCATCAGTATTTGAAGTGTTAATTCTCTTAATGGTGTTATTTTTGCTCCTTAAAAGGAGTAGTTCGACATTTTGGGGAATACACTTTTTTGCTTTCTTGCTGAGAATTATATAAGAAGATTGATACCATCCAGCAGCCAGTTAACTTAGCTTAGCATAAAAACTGGAAACAGGGAAAACAGCTAGGCACGCTAGGTAAAAAAATGCACAAGGTAAAAATAAATTCACTTAAATCTCGAAGGCTCACAGGCACACAGCCCCCTTTAAAATCACAACTTGTTTTTACAGTTCAGCTTCTGTACGAATTAAACAAAGGAGCTGAGCTTTAGAGGTGCTGGGAGGAGGATTTTGTTACCTTTGGACAGAGCCAGACTAGCAGTGCTAAGCTAAGCTAACTGGCTACAGGTTTTAGCTTCATATTTAGCATACAAGCATGAGAGTTGTATACATCTTTTCTTCTAACTCTCAACAAAAAAATGAGTGTATTTCCCAAAATGTCAAACTATTCGTTTAATGCCACTGCACACTGCAGTAAATGTCAAAAGAAAATTGTCTGTTTTGTCATGGGGACCTAGATGTATACCATATTAACCGCAGTGCATCTCTACTGAAAATAATCTAATAATGGCAAAATGCAACAATAAAAATACAAAGGAAAACTCACAAAAGAAAATAGTGAATGAAGAAACTCTGCTGCAGCTCCAGGGTGAAAACATATTCTACTCAACATGGACAATAAAGTTTTAATACTGTGCAAATTGCATGGACACCTACCTCACAGGCGCCCACCCCGCCCTGGAAAGAGCTCGTGCACATCTCATTTTCACGAACACGACCTCTGAAGTATTTGTTGCATTCCTTGTTACTAAGAACTGGTATTTGGGCCACGTTGAGGACAGTCTCATCTCCAGTCCCTTCAAGAACAGCAAGAAGAAGGAATGAGTTAGCAGCCAATGTGTTTAGAGAGATGTAGAAAAGAAAAAAGGAAGGTGGACAGATGTTGAATGGTTCTGGAAATAGCAACGCCATCTGTTGCTCAACGGTCTGAATAGCTCTCTCATTTAGATGCAACATTACTTCAAGGGCAGAAACAAGATGCTTGTTCTAAGGAAGTCATCTATTATCAATTACTGCAATTGAAGCATATAGTAGTGGAATGAAGCGTAGCATTTAGTTAATTCAGTGTCAACTTATCATTTCCAAAGGATTATACTTGCCTCTCGTCTCACCCCATCCTGCGATCTCACAAGACGTCCCCTCAGCTACAATGTAGCGCTCAGGAGGGAGGCAGATTTGAGAGATACGCTCATTAAACTGGGCCGGGCTACAGAAAAAAGAGATAGGCAGAGGGAAATTATTGGAATGTGTGTGTGTGTGTGTGTGTGTGTGTGTGTGTGTGTGTGTGTGTGTGTGTGTGTGTGTGTGTGTGTGTGTGTGTGTGTGCACGTGTGCTGGGGGCACTTGACAGTACACACTATTCCAGTTGTAGCATGACCAGCTGAGACTCTGAGGGTCCGCAGACGATCTTGGTCAGAGGGATGGTTTGCACGCCAGGATCTTCTTCTTGTGGATCACGATACAGTGTTCCCATCTTGGCCGAGTACCCAGGCAGGTCAACGTAGCTGTGCACACATGCAGATAAGCAAAGTACAACTCTTTTTAGTTCATGTCTTATCCTGATATGTCCCTAAGCCGAGCAATTTAATACCGCTCTTCCATAAAGGATTTGCAAGAGACATTTTAAACAAGATTAAGAGTCTGCAGCCATACTAGCAGCTCTGTGAGGCAGTACTTAGACACAGCAGTGCTTTGAGTTAAATGCTAATATGTTCACAATGACAATTCTAACAGCCAGCTGATTAGCTGTGCTCCAAAAACTTTAAAATAAATAGTTTACCAGGAGGAGAAACACTGCTTGGTGCTGATCACCCATCTGGGGTTAACCAGGGATCCTCCACAGAAATGGTTGCCTCTCCTGCACACAAGAGGTCAGAGGTTACACTCAGCACAGCAGAGTGTATTTTACATGTTCATTGCCAGCTCCAACACCATCCGCTCTCAATCTCACCTGTCTCTGAGGCTCACTGTCCACGGCGAGTTCCCAGGAACCCCATTCACGATACGCAACATCGTCCTCTGGATGCGGTCCTCTCTCTTCCCGCACTCACTGAACTCCACTTTCTCTGCGTTCACAAAAAGGTGACACATTATTGTGAAAAAAACAAACATGAGAAGGCTTGTTGTCAAATTCAACATTTTGCTTCATATTCATTCAGAAACTAACCTACTGGTTCAGTCATTGACACTTTCTCTCCAGCTGGTTGAAAACAACAAGAAACAGATGAATTGTTAGAGTCAGAAAACAGAAGCTCCGGATGAATGGCCAAACTCACACGCATAACCAACACCACTGCCAGAATAATTGTTGCCAAGCCACCTCACTGAACTGGCCTGAGTGTGTACTGCTGTATGTCATTGTATGTTGTTACTTTGTATGTGTGTACTGTTGTCTGATGTGTACAGTGCTGTGAAAAAGAATTTCCCCTTGGGAAAATGAAGTCTGAAGTCTATGTACCACACTGTTTGATGGCACAGTAGTCAAACTCAGTTTTGGGGTCGGTGGTGTAGCACCAGGGTCCGTGCTGGTCCCCATCTGGGTTACGACAGTAGTTCTCTGTCAGATTGGCCTCAGGATGCGTCCTTGGGTTTCTCCTGGAAAATCATAGTGATAAATACTATCATACTACATACTAACTGCATACATTATGTAGTATATACTTATTTTTATAGAACTATTTTTGTAGAAAGAAATCAACATATTTACCTGTTATAGCTGATTTGAAACAGATGTACATTAAATGTAACCGTTATTTTTGTTTTGTGGGGTGTTCTTGGAGCTGTTTCACCACCATCAACAATTAGTTTACATTTTTCCATCTGTGAGAAGCTCCTTTATTTCTATGCATTGCATTGTGGGAAAGTATTGTCCTTTTTTGTCTGCATACTGACTGTTTTGAGTATAGTTAATTTAGTCACTTTTCTTGTTTGAATCACAACATACTCAACACCTGCTTAGAATTATAATGCAGTTTGGATTTTGGACACGGCTTTAATATAAAGGCCACAAGCAGGGCCCGTTCCATTCTTTCACGTCTATAATGATAATAATAAAATCATCGGTCTTTGTAACACTTAAATGATCATCGTACTTGGTCTGGTGAGGTGTGTTGATGTTCCATTTCTGGCAGGTGATCCCCTTACGAGTTTTGCGGACCATGCCTCTGTAGTTTTTTCCATTTTCTTGGTAGCAATCTGAAGAAAGAATACATATAGTTATTATGACAGTTACCTTGATGAATCATAACAGTGAAAGTGTTAAAAAAAAGTTGTAAAATTTGGATACAAAAGTGAAACTGCCTGTTCTCATGCAGGGCCATAGCTACCGTTGCGCACAATGAGGTAATATTCTAACAATTTTAGGGGGGATTTGGGGTTTTTACATTCCACACTTAAAAAACTTAGACATGGTGGGCACTATGTACACTGATTATATACAGTTGTATTTTTTATTAGTACATTACTACTCTAAAGCCGAACAGACAAAGAAACAAACAAATGAATAAATAAAGGATTCTGTATTTCCCTATCAAAATTGTATTCTTCAAAACTGTATTTAGATCTCAACGTGGGACCATGTAACTTTTGACAACAACATGATAATGGTACATGAAAATCATAGAGTATTGGTGGCACAAGAATAAATCAGCAAAAATTATCAAATTTTAGCCATCCGACATACCAGACCAACTAAGGCTGTAGCAGCGAAAAACCATTTAGTGTATTGAATTGACCAAATGTGTATTCTATTGCTGACAAATTTAACTTTTCATTTGTGAGTTACGAAGAGTGGCTTTAATGTGTTTCAGTTATAACATACATGTACAGTTCACTGAATAAATAAACTTTGTAAAGTAAGAAACCGAGATAGAGACTATTATCAGGGGCAGGGGCAAAGCACAAAATTCTGGGCCCTGTAGAGCGGCATTCTCTATGGGTCCCTCCCTGCATCCACAGCTATTCATTCTAGCATATTTTTGAACCCTCCTCACATTAGGGCCCTGGGTACTCAGTCACCTTTTCCACCCCTAGTCCGACTCCCCTGATCAGGAGTTATTAGGGGTTGCACTAGAAGGAACTTGGATTCATGTTTCTATAATCATGGTTGCAGCCCTGCATGTCATCATGTAAATGTGATGCAGTCTTAGGGCCTTTACAACATCATCTTTATCCATTACAGTTGACAGTAAACTAAAATTGAATTCATAATTTTGCTCAAATCTGAATCAAGAAGTCACACCTTCAGCCTCTATGTCGTCCGCACAGCGTTTGATCTGTAAGCAAAGAGCAGTCCTCATCTCTGGCACCGATGTGAAGCACCAGGGAGCCTCTGACCCATCTGGGTTACGACAGTAGTTCTCCTCCAAACCCCTGGATGAGATGTAGCACACAGTCATGTAGAATGGCTTTGGTTTGGTTTTATTGTGGTATTAAACAACCTATACACACACAACACCAATTTCCACACGATCACTTCAAAAACAAACAATAAACAACCCATAAACATAAAGCATTTAAAACAAAAGTGTTATGCATAAAATTGAAGCGTGACACGATATAAAAACAGATCAAATATCTCCTTTCCATGATGGGCATGGCCTGAGAACAGCTTACCTTGTCTGGTAACTTATTTTAGATTTAGATCAGAACTACCATACAGTATCTTTGAATTTTGACAGAATTTTATGGCAAATTTTATACCCATGCTGGTATCTGGTACGCTCACATCTGTTAATAGTCAGGTACCTGATCATTTAGACATTTAAAAACATCACTTTTTGCAAGATACAGAACCCTGTTAGCAACGATTAACCATTGCAGTGATTATATCTTGTTCCTAAAAGGGTTCTTTTAGTATAATCAAAGATATTTTGTACAATCTTTAAGCAGGCTTGTCATTGTTTATAACACCATTATTAAATGCATAGTTAATTCTTGATTGTACTAAGGCCTCACATCATTTGTTTTCTATTTAAAAATGTACAGGCATTACAATAATAATGTCCACTGTCTCATCACTATGCGCTAAGTCACCTATTACCTGTCACATCTACTTGGCCTGTTTAATGTTTAATTTCAGTGATATAAGACTTTACTGAAATAACATACTAATAACATCCAACACTTGTAACTTCTACTATCAATGGATGATTCAAACGCCCGTAATCGATTTAGGCATGATGAATGATTACCAAATTACAAATATGCTTAATATTCATTTCACATCCATTTTGCCACTGAGATTGCGACTTGCTTCTTACTCTGGAGTTGCTGACCATTTATCATCTATTGTCAACTGTCAGCAGAGATATAAGATCGCAAGAAATTTCACTGCAGTGACATCTTGATATTAATATTCATGTTTGAATCACTTTCAAACTAATGAGTACCATGAGTGCAAAAAATAACCCCAAAGTACTTTCAAACACACTCAACGTCTTCTTCTCTCCTGCATCATGCTGTATGTTGTGTATGTACTTACTTGCATTCGTATGTGTTTGGGTAAAAGGGATGCTCATGAGGGTGTTGGGCATCCCACCGCTGACAAGGGATACCTGATGTTGTCTCGTTGACTTTACCGCGGTAATCCTCCCCGCGGCCGCGGAAACAGTTGGTCTGTTGTTGGCTGGAGCGCTGGCGCTTCTCGACCCGCACCTCAGCTGGAGGGTAAGAGCAAGTTGAAGAAGAAATAAATAGGTGTTACAGGTGGACTACACAGAGGTGAGGTTAGTTAACTTACACTTGAAGCAGGGGGATCAGACCTTTAGGGGGGCTCAGCCCCTAATGAGAATGTGACACGGATACAGTGCCTTGCAAAAGTGTCAACCCCCGCTAAATCAGTAATTTCACTGAATAACAATGAATATACTGAATGTATTTATTATTATAACAGAGGATTAATGCAAAACATTGAACATATGAAAAAACTACGGACGTCCCTTTATGGACTACCAGAATCAAATGAAATGATAATGAGGTATAAAAAAAAAAAAAAAAAAAAATACAACTTTCCTTGACGGGGTTACACATGCAAAGCATTGGCGACAGCGACACAGGATATTAAAACCTGTACTTGTTTGTCTTCTGTGACTAACACACAAGTTCGCAAACTCTTACTTAAAGCCCTAAAATGTATTTAAAATTTTTTATTTAATTTGATTTTTTTATTATAATTTTTAGTTGAGCTGAGATGAAATTTAGGGGGGCTTGAACATCCCTAAAAAGGGTCTAAAATCGGCACTGACTTGAAGTATTATCTTTTTCATGATGGGGGATAAATCTATTTGGATCAGCTCATCTCCAAAGAAAGTGCTCAGGAGGTCTGGCTTTGCCTATTTTCCTTTTTCATTATGGGACATTCAACATTCAGAAGTTAATCCGCTGGTTGGAAGACAAACCAATTGCAGGAAAGGCAATTCAAGTTCTCATCATGCCATCACCACCTGGGCTCAGCAGTTTGTGCAGCCTTGCCCCTTGCCTCTTAGCAATAATTTGATTTCAATTATAACAGTTAATCACTCAACAAGATTATGGGCTCAGTTTAGAGGACATTTTGGGATGCAAGGAACTTTGACCCTTTTGCCTCCTGTACAGACTGTATTTACTCTTTGAAAAAGGGATTATATCAATCCATAATCTATACATAGAAGATACATTTGCATCATTCTCTCCATTATCCCACATCTAAAAGACATTGCATTCATTTCCAGACAACCCAATGAAGTCAAATGTCGAATCATATCCTTAAATTTAATTCAGATTGAGCTCATTATGAGCTCATTAACAACATCAATCCACTAAAACCTCCAAACTAAATTTAAAAATAGCCTGGGACTCTGATCTTGGAGTAGTTTTAACAGATGGGACTCTGCAATGAAAACTGCAGTGTTTTGTTGTCTATCTTTTTGTTAATCTACGATGAAGTTGAAAATTGATTTTGATCAGTTTATTTTCTTTTTGGGGACTTTTCCTGTTATGTGATAGTGACAGCAGATAGACAGGAAAGGTGGCAGAGAGATGGGGCATGACACACAGCAAAGGGCCGCAGGCCAGACTCGAACCCGGGTTGCTGCAAAGGACTCAGCCTACATGGGGCGCACGCTCTTACTGGCTGAGCTAGAGGTCGCCCCAGATAAGTTTAGTTTTTTGTCTCAACACTACCTGCACCCACAAGATGGTGCTATCTTATAGATTGTCGGCCCCAGTGATCTCTGTCCTCAGCAGAAATGCCAACATTGCCAGTGTCCTCTTGCACAGCTGGTGTCGAAATTCTGGAGAAAACAATGATACCCTGTTTGGCTTTATTTATTTAATTACCTACTGAAGCTAAAAGATCAGTGTTTCATTTATTATATTTAAAATAATCCCAACTTCAAAATAGTCAGTATCAGATGGAAAAATAAGCCGAAAAAGTATTAATTTTTAATGTATAATTCTATATTAAACAAACCACACTGAAAAAGTAGAAAACACCTATTACCGTCTGTCATCTTTAAAAAAAAATTATGTATATTTGTAAAACAATAGTACTTCTACCACTCCCACTAATCCTAATGAAAGCCACCACAGCAAAAAACCCTCACAGAAACTAAATGAAAATATAAACAAGACAAATAACATAATAACATTCTAATTGTAATTAACCTTTAATTAACCTGAAACCATGTGAGACTCCCTGACAAACATTTGCAAACTTTAGGCGCCTTTACTTTTAAATCAAAGAAAATCATTGGGGCAATTGTCTCACAATTTAGGAAGTAATTTGCGCAAACACCAAAAAGGTTATTTTTCTAAATTTAATTACAGCAACTTAATGAGACTCTCTAATTGCACTGTGTCTCCTAACGCCGCAGGAATCAACTCAATTTAGCTCATGTCTCCTTGATTGTGCCAGAGGGAACTAATGGCAAAAGCATTCAAAAGAGAAGAAACAAGCTAAAAGGTCTTAAGAAAACATGGATACAAAACCGTAGTATTTAGGGCTGCAGCTAATGATTATTTTCATCATCGATTCATCTTCCAATTACTTTCTCAATCAATCATCACAAAATAGTGTAAAATTTATATAATTTCCCAGAGTTCAAGATGCAAATTTATTGTTTTGTCCAACTTCTATTCAAAAACCAAGATATATTCAGTTTACTATCATATAAGATGAAGAAAAACAACACATCTTCAGAAGATGGGCATATTTGTTAAAAAAAAAAGAAAGAAAGAAAAAAAGAAATCTTTCAATCAACTCATCCATCTAATTTTCTTTTTTTAAGATTATTTTTTGGGGCTTTTTCCACCTTTAATTTGACAGGAAAGCTAGGTGAGAAAGGGAAGAGAGAGGCGGAAGACATGCAGGAAATCATCACAGGTCGGATTTGAACCCTGGACCTCTGCATCGAAGCATAAACCAAGTATATGTGCACCTGCTCTACCCGCTGAGCCAACCCCACCACATCAGGAGTATTTCTAATAATGTTACTATTAAAAAGCATCTTACTGCACTTGCTGATCTCACAGTTCTCCCTCTCCACCTCAGTGTCTGTGGTGTAACACCAGGGCACCGGAGAGGCGTCGGGGTTACGGCAGTAGTTGTCATCTAAACTCTTATCAGGATACCTACAAGAATTCATAAATATTTTTTACGTCCACAATGACAAACATACGACTTCAACAGTTTAGAACACACCAGTTTACACAATTAATTAATTAGGCACACAACATGAAAATGTATAGTGGTGAATATTCAGGTACTTCTCAGGCTGGTAGATGTGTTGGTGAGGGTACTGCTGGTCCCATCTCTGACACTCTTTTCCACTCACAGTGTGGTCAACCTGCCCTCTGTAGTCCTCTCCATTACATGTGATACATACCTCTGCAAACAAAACCACAAACACAGCAGCACGGCCGGAAATGTGATGGTGGAAAAACAAAACATCACCCAAACAGAAACATTTTATTTTACAGGTCCCAACCGTCCCATAATATCCAAGTAATTCCCTTGAAAGGAGCTGATATAATTGTAATTTCTTAGGAAGGCTTCTGGATAATAACTACTAATTACGGGGAAAATGGTGTTCTTGGAGTTCTTTAAGGAAATTCAACTGCTTATAAACTGTACACAACTATGGAACTAGAAATTTATTTTCCCAAATCTAAGTAAAGAGCGAGAAATTACTACGTGCACTCTCTCAGAAAATAGTTTAACGCCATTTGCCTGATGAATAGTTCCAACTTATGCAGTTTGTTCCTAGAAATTTTCTAGAAAATGTTGAGATGTTTCAGCACCAGTAAATAAAGCGTTTCCCAACACATGCCGTTGTATAAAGCATGATGATGTATGGACATGTATGGGATATACCATCTTTGCACTGGGGGATGTTGCAGCTTTCATAACGGCGCTCAGGGTCGGTGGTGTAGCACCACGGACCGATTCGATCCCCATCTGGATTCCTGCAGTAGTTCAACTCCAGACCGTTGGTAGCTGTGGGAGTCCACCTGAGACGAACGGAGAGTTTCACAGTGATGGGCTGTTTCAGTTATTATGCAGTGCATTTGTTTCTTTTATGAGCTGTGCACTCCCGGCATTGGATTAGATATGTACCATGTTAAAGTGCAGCTTTAATTTAAGGGTACATCAGATCGATAGTGTGGGAGTTGGAGGCGTTTTTAAACACAGTCCCCCAATTTTAGGACAGAAAGTAATTAGACAAATTAATATGAACTTAAAGCTGTAGCCTATCAATTGATCTTTTTTAGCCACTCGGCAGCGGAAAAATTCCACCACAAGCTAAAAAAACACACACTACTGACATATATTGAAAAACAGCTGCCAATTGCGGTTGCAAACAAGGTCGATGAGAGTCAAGTATATGAACCATAAAACCAAAACAATGCACTAAAAGAGGCTGAAAAGCTCCATACAGCTGAGGGGAATTGAAGGGTTTGCACGAGTGACCACTTTCACATTACATGCTGTTATTTAAATCAGCTGTTCACATAAAAATATTGATTCGTGGAGCTGTAAATAATGTCAACAACCCATTAACATCAACAGACAGTGAGTTGATGTTGTGCCAGGCCTGTAATGCAGCCATCTTTGCTTCCAGCTTTTTTTTTTGTTGTTGTTGCTTTCAGTCCTTTTTTGTATCTAGTAAAACACACCAACAGTTGGATTGATGTCAGGTTGAAAATATTGAACTGTTTCGCCATAAAACATTGGCTTGTCTGTATGTTTAGGATCTCTGACCTGCGGAATGGTTCTAAAATTGGAGGATTATGTATAAAAAGGGCTACGAGTCCTTCGCTGTTCACACTGTATGGATGTTAGCACCTTCAATTGCCTAAATATCATCTGTTTAACCTCATAATCGTTCTGTTACTTTAAATCCAATGTGCCTGATTACTCTCTGAAAAACTAAAGCCTCTAAATTGATGAATCCGTCTCACCTGTGATCGTGAGGAAACTTGGACCACCACTGTTGGCAGTTGAGCCCGCTTCTTGTGGTGAAGACTTTCCCTCTGTAGTCTTCTCCTTTACCCACGATGCACTTTCTGACATAGACTTCATAATAAAAACAAACATAAAAACATTCAAACAACTCCAGAACTTATCCGTCACCTTGATCTCTGCAACATCACACAATGAGTCTTACCCTTCTTCTCATAAAGGTCACAGTTGACGTTCCTCTTCACCTCGGCGTTGCTCCCGTCACCCACCCAGGGCAGATGTTTACAGGAGACAGTCGGACGGGTCTCGTAGTTGAACGCTCTGGTGTTGAGGGATATTTTCAGGTCAAAGCTTTGTACATTGACGGATTCAAACGTACAATAAGGTATACTGATGAAAGGGTTTTCATAAAAAATCACTTAGTTGAGAAATTGATAAGATCATTAATAGCACATTATAATGGCCATCATTTTTGTCAGCAATAATAACATCAATTGCTCCGATCTTGATACATGCTGGCAAGAGACACATCAGGTTTGTTTGTGTGACTGTCTGATCAACGTTATTATTACCAATAGATGTAATGGTCAAAACTATCCCAGTATGTAATATAGACCAAACTTATCCTTTAAGTTAATAGATTGGTACCCTTTAAATATTCAGTAAGGACTTTTTCCCTTGACTATTCCTTCCTCACTAAGACCAAGAAAGTGGATCACATCACACGGTTTATAAATCACTAATTATAAACGGTTTAGGGCCAAAATACATTTCTGATCTGCTGCTACACTATGACCCACCCAGACCTCTCAGGTCATCTGGGACAGGACTGCTTGTTGTCTCCAGAGTCAGAACTAAACAGGGGGAAGCAGCGTTCAGTTTTTATGCTCCACATATCTGGAACAAACTCCCAGATAACTGCAGGTCCGCAGCAACTCTCACTTCTTTTAAATCAAAGCTAAAGACCTATCTTTTTGATGTTGCCTTTCTTTAAATAACTGTTAATTTGTTATACTGAAGTTGCATTGATGACACTGTATGACACTCGATAACTGCTCTTTAATGTTTAATTTCTTATACTGCACTATAACTTTTATTCGCGTATTTTATTTCTCAGTTCTTTAAATTCTTATACTGCATTATCAATTTTATTAATGTTTAATTTCTTATACTGCACTGTAACTTTTATTCACGTATTTTATCTCTCAGTTCTTATACTGTACTGTCAATTTTATTCTTGTCTTTTATCTATTGGTATTTTTAAACAGATAACGGTCATATTTCTGAGAATTTCTCCAATGCGAGTGTGACATAGATTAGAACTCAAAAAACACAGGTGTGACAATAGATTATCCATACAAGGACCACGTCTGTGAACTGGTCAGATTTAGTCTGTGAATTTATCAAGAGACAGACTGTGAACTGTCCTGGATTTAGCAAGGTTTACAGAGATTAAACTAAGCTTTGTAGCGACGGCTACATCGTAGTGAAAAGTAGAACTACTGCAATCTTGTAATGGGTAACGAAAACACCAAGTCACTTTTTTTTAATCATTTTTACCTGCATTTTAATGTTTTAATTTGTGTTTTAATTGTTTTAACTGCTCTTTAATGTTTTATGTAAAGCACTTTGAATTGCCCTGTTGCTGAAATGTGCTATACAAATAAAGTTGCCTTGCCTTGCCTTGGAGGAAAGCCTTACAACCATTTATTTATTACATTATCATTATATATATATATATATTTTTTTTTTCTTATTGTCAACAAATGCCACGGAAAGACCAAAACCGTCCATCTCAATACTTTCAGACTTCCCTACCCACTTAGCCCAAGCCCACTGGCTCCTACTGAAGATGTAATTTTTTTTAAATGGGTCACAAATCCAAAGTTTCTCTTTAAAAAAAAAGCTCAATATTTCTTAATGATTCAAGATTCAAAATCCTTTATTAATACCACAAAGGGGAAATTCACCCTGCAAAAACAGCTGTAAAACAGCAGTGAGGAAAGGCAAATGTTATTAAAACAGGAGGGAATAGTGCACATTTGGTGCTTTAGTGAGTATTTACAGCAGCAGGACAGTGTATGTGGGATTGACTCAAAATAAACTATATCAGCAGCTTCAGTAGCTTTGGCTACACAGATAATATTTGTTAGAACGAGCAATTCATTGTTAGTTTTGGTCTTTTCACGGAACTCATTGACAATAAGAAAAATATAGAATATCACAAGACGTGTCCTCAGAGTTACTGCAGTGGGGCTACCAAATTCTTAATGTTTTGAAAGTTTCGTATTTTTTTTATTTAAAATGTCTTAACATGAATCCAACATATTATTATCAAATACAATGTCAGGCTTACTGGCCTATAGGTAAGGTAATCACTAAGATAGCCATCCACAGATACAGTTCATCCCAAATGATTTACTGTGCCATATGTACAGTATGTTTAACATTAAAACATGATTTATAAAATCATGCAAATAATTATTATTTTAATAGCATAGTATTCTATGCACTAAACACGTATGTATAAAGGCTTTAGGCTGCCCTACATTATATTGTAGGTCCAGTTTTATATGCAACTATTTTTAAACAATATGTAGTAGGGGGTGATTGATCCGTATCTCTTCCAGTCAAGGGCTCCTTGGCTTAACAAACGTTGAAGACCCCTGCTGTAAGCCATCAAGTTTACAGGTCTAACACAATATCAAGTAACAACTAATAACCCTGTTCTAGTTTTGGCCTTGCTGGAAGAAAAAGGTTGCCTTGAGATGCTTACGACCTGCTGTGATAGAGTAAAGGTTGGATACCTGCAGTCCAGAGACTGTGAGCAGCGTGTGGCACAGTCCTCCAGGTTCAGGCCTGGTAACATCAACACTCGACCTGAGTTCCAGGAGGTGGGAACCAGCTCTCTGCCCTCTGAGCGCTGGAAGTCATTCAGTGGACTGCGGTAGCCTGTTTATGCAGAACAGAAGAATAAAACTCAGCTGACTGGCTGGACTGTATTTCTATCTGTTTAGTCCAGGCTTGAACTGGAGTGCAGCTGCTCACTGGTACCAACCAACTGCAACCGTGTGGGCACGAGCCTGCACACATATAACCTTTGGAGCAGGACTCTTTTGTGAGACCAGAGACCAGAAAAGGCTATAAACAGCAACTCAGTACACATCTAGTCACTGAAACAGAACACTACTACTACTGCAACTAGGCTACATTCATGCAGTGATAATAATCCTAGTAGTCACAAAAATATAAAATTTAAAATAACTGGTTGTGTTTGGGGGATTTTTTATTTTGTAGTTTAAACATTTAAAACCAACATACAGAGACAGTTGGCAAACAGACATTTACTCTTAATCTAATCAAAAAATACAGTTGCCAAAAAGTTTAACTCCTCAGAACAACACAGACAATTACATAACTATGAGTCATTTTATAATTAAAGACAACAAGGATCATAAAACTTTCTTACCAGTGGCCAGTCCGACTGTCAGGAGAATGACGGGCAGCAACAGTTTCATTGTTTGTGGTCTGTGGACGATAAAGACAGTTTTATAATACTGGATGGAAGTCAGGTTGAGATCTCTGCTCTGAAGTCCTTCTGGGGGATTAAACATCCGGTCACAGGTCGACCTGACACTGGGAAAAAAAAAATCCTCAAAAAACTTAAGGGTGTTAGAAATCCACGCAGAAAACATACAACACCGACTGGCTTGAACACAACCTCCCACACGCGAACACTGAGCCTTTACTCAAACAGAGGCCAAATCCCAAAACACAGCCAATCAATACTGCGTATTAATCATTAATGAAGAGTGGCACATCAGTAAAGTTGTTCAATGCACTTTTTCATGATAGTCAAATATGCACTCCGGCAACAATGTACCTAACGAATAAACCAAATAACTTGGGGGGGGGGGGCTACAGAATAGTTTTTTTTAAACTGCTAATAATAATAATAATAATAATAAATAATAATAATAATAATAATAATAATAATAAAGCATTTCTCATTACAAACGCTAGACGTCAGTAGAACAATTTCCAGGGAGGTTTTGTCTTCCTGTTTTCGGGGGGAAAAAGTGAAACTGTAGCTGGTTCAGGATCATAGTCTATGTTCAGGATCAAACTGTCCTGCTTCATTTTACACGCTGATCATCCGCTCAAAACTGCAGGGCGTCAGGTAAGGTAAAAGAAGAGGCGGATTCTTTTCTCGTCATGTTTGTGATGAAGTGCTGAGAGCGAGCACGAATCAAATGATCCAATCTGGACTTTGATCAGACTGTTTACTCTTCTTTTTCAACACTGAACTGGACACAAGAATAAAGCCCAGTATTTAAATGCGTAGGTAGTGTGAACAAATTAACAGCAACATTGTGCAAATCGGTGCAGTCCCACTGCAACGAATGTCTTTGTGGAGCAACTTACAATGTTTACCTAGTTGCAGCTCTGCCAGAGAGGCTGTTGTTGTTGCATTGAAACAAGCTGAAACAGCTGGTGTGTAGCCTAGATGTCAGCAGCTCCTACCTGATGAGTTTCTATAAAAGCTTTGGTTGTATGGTAGTGTATTGTAGTATGTCATCAAGTTACCTACTGTACTACTACCCACATATTTTATGCTACTTTATGCTTCTACTCCACTACACTTCAGACTGATGTAGGCTACTTTTCCATATCGTCACCTTCCTAAAATAATGGCCTAAGTCATTTTTTGACAAAAAATATTATTTTTGCCTAAATCATCTCCTCATGGTGCTGGCCACCTCTGGTAAAATTGCCTACATCCTCAGTTGAACGGGTCATGTGATTCTACATCTTTAATATAATGGCCTATGTCAAACATGTGACTTAGGCCGTTCAGATTTTTGTGTTTTCTGAAAAAACAGAAAAAAATGACATAGGCCATTATTTTAGGAAGGTGAGGATATATTAAACAGGGTAACACTTTACTTTAAGTCCCCATTTCATACAGATAACATGTAATGTAGTTGTACGCAGTAAGGACATTTTCAAGTGTTTATTAATGTACGTTTGTCAGCACATAATTCTCTTATGAAGACAAATATTTTTTTTTTGGTGGAAAGTAACTAAGAATTCTACATTTACTCAAGTACTGTACTTAAGTACAATTTTGAGGTACTTTTACTTTACTTGAGTGATTCCATTTTGTGCTACTTTAAATAACTACTGCGCTACATTTATCTGACAGCTGGGACTAAATGCTTTGCAGATTCAAATTATTAATACAAAATATAATCAACATAATAAATGAGTATGTAATATTATAGATTAAGATACCCAGCAGTATATAAAGTAATTAAATGACCTACACCTTTAATAGCTGCAACATTAAAATGATGCTTACACATTAATGCATTCAGAGTTATAATACAGATAAAATATACACAATTCTGAAATGGGACATTCTGCATAATGAGTATTTTTACTTTTTGTATTTTGGGTATATTTTGATGCTAATACTTATGTAGGCCTACTTTTACTTTACTATACCATAATAATAGTGCGTTACAGTAACAGTGTGAAGTAAAATGACATGTTTTCTGCAGGTTTTTTGTTCAGGATGTCAGCTGTTAAGATGACAGAGGGGAGTGTGCAGGTGGAGAGCTGCAAAGCGCCGCTGTTCTACAGACAGAGTGCACCTGCCGCAGAGGAAGTTAGGATGTCAGTTTTACTCCTTCACGGCATCCGTTTCTCATCAGAAAACTGGCTCAACATTGGCACTCTGGAGACTCTGGCCAAAGCAGGCTGCCGTGCGGTCGCCATCGACCTGCCAGGTGAGTCTGATGGCCCTAAAAGTCATCCGATATGGAGGGCTATTTTTGATGCGAATTGGGGAAATCGGGTGTGATGGGTTCCTTAACTGACTCCATGAGCTGTGTCCCAGTCACTGGTGCAGCACCAACTGCTGACGGTGTTGGTAAGGAGGCCAAATCAGCAGCCAAACTACAATAAAAACTTCCTGTTGTTGTTTGCAGAACACCAGTGTGCACCTCTTCCCTTTTACCTCATGCCTCATGTCTCTCCATCCACGTCTCACAGTTTGAAAACTTAAATATTAAAATCTGCTGCCCTCGTCTTCTTCTTCTCTCACGCCTTTATTAGTCCGCTCTTTCTCTATACGTCCACAGGGCTCGGCCGGTCCAAGTCAGCCGAGGCCCCTGCCGCGGTTGGAGAACTGGCCCCTGCAGATTTCCTGAAGGAGGTGTGTGAGGAGCTGAGCCTGAACCCGGTGGTGGTGATCAGCCCGTCCCTCAGTGGGATGTACTCCCTCCCCTTCCTCCTCCAGCACCAGGCTCTGATACGAGCCTACATCCCTGTAGCACCCATCTGCACCGACAAATTCACAGCAGAGCAGTACCAGAGTGTAAAGGTACATTCTGTGTGTGTGTTACTTCATATTCCTTTGTAGTTTCCTTTCTGTTATGGTAAAACATAGGAGCAGCTCGACTCTGGATACATGAAGAAAGTTTGGGAGACTTTGATGACTTGCACAGAAGCATTTAATGAAATCTCGATCGAGAAAATTTAGGATTGATCTGATTTAGTATTAAGCAGTTAAACCACAATGTGGTGTCATGTAGTGCCATCCCAATTCTGAGGATCTGTGTATTTCCATGAGGCATTTATCTCCTGCTGAAGCTGTCAAGTTTGGGTTGTGCAAAGATATTGATGGCGCCATAACATAGGTGCCACAAACACAGATGCTCACCTAAATCTTGTTGTTTTGCAAATCCAGTGTGTGTCGCCCCCTTGCCGTTTTTTTTCGCTGATGGCCCTGGAACACAAAATTCCCTCAATCCCTAGAGACAAACATAAATTCACACTTAAACACAGGACAGGTTTAGTGCTGGAGTATGACTGAATAGATCTTCTCGTCCCTTGACTTGTGACCTGGGAGTGACCTTATGTTACCTAAGTTTTTTTTTCTTTTTTACAGTATATGTGCTCTTCATTTCTTCTTTAAAGGATAACTTGAGCAACCGTGAATGTCAACCCTATTTTTCAGCACAACCTGCTCTCCCTTTTACATGAGACTATGAGAGGAGCAGATACCATGTGACTTTCACACACACTGGCTTTTATCCAGCTCCAAACTGTTTCAAAATTCAATTTATTGGATGGCAAACCAAGTGAAAGGGCATGATCCATGAAGGAGACGTGTTTGTTACCCAAAAGTCGTTCCCCTCCAAAAACAAGCGAACATGTCTGAGTAAATGAGAGCTTCATGGCTGCTTGATGTTCGGCGATTTGGGGAAAATATCGAAGCAGAAAATCAGCGACATGATATTAAAGTGAGATGTCGATATAAAAATAACTAAATAGATACAGTACAGAGTACAGATAAAAACTAACTTTGACAGATAAAATTACTAGTTACTTTGCAGGTTGAGATTTTACGTGAAAAAATGTGTATATGTTTATAAGTAGTTCAAATCTTCTCCATCTTGACATAATAATAATTTTACTCTGCTCATGCATTAAGGCATTACTCATCATAAAGCAGTTATAAAACAAATAATAGAATAACACTCATGGGTTATTTTTCTGCATATATAATACTTTTCAGGGTTATCAGGGAAAATACACTTGTGATTATGGAAATTGGAGTTCCAGCATTTCTGGAGCTTGACCCCTTGAATGTGATGACCGCCTTCATCAGAAGGCAAAAGTTTTAATATCTCTTACAAACGGCCACACTCGAGTTTGGGATGAAAAGCAGGTCGCCCTAGAGAGGAGGGAGATAATAATAGTTTAAATATGGGGACACATTTTCAGATGCTGGAAGACATTCAAGGTGTTGCAATCGGTTGTTCACGTGAAAAGCGACAGAAATAGTTGTGTCAATAATGAAGAAAGAGAGCTAGAGAGATATGTTCGAACCCTGGCTCTTTTCGGAGGTTTTCTAAACTGTTTGACCATCCGACAAACACTTCTCCTGGTGCTTTTTTTAGTCTGTGTCTTGCAAGTCCCCCAACTTTATGTAAATGCAAAACTAAATCTTTGGAGTGCCCCTTTAATGCAGGACTTTTTACTTTGTAATGGAGTATATTTATATTGGTGCGTATTGTGACTTTTATTTAAGTAAAGATCTGAATACTTCTTCCGCAGCTGATGAAAGCTAATATTAAGGTCTGCCTGACTAGCCTGTTCTTACTTTTATTCTTATTGACACATAAATTAGTTACACCTTATACAAATAAAAAGCTTGCCTCTTATCTTTTTATAAGACCCGTTGGCTTTTTAAAAAACTTGAGGTAAAACAGAGGACATCTAAAATCCCTTTAGCTACTGGCTTGAACTTAGAATTTATTTATTTTTTAAATAGAGAAAGGACTCTGGAAATGATTCATCAGAAAGAGCTCTTCATGTGTGTTTTTGTGTCCCGTCTCTCCTCCAGGTCCCATCTCTGATCGTTTATGGTGACCAGGACACTCAGCTTGGAGAACTGTCACTGAGCAACCTGAGCAATCTGGCCAATCACAGCGTGGTGGTGATGAAAGGAGCGGGTCACCCCTGTTACCTGGACGACCCGGACACTTGGCACAAAGCCCTCACTGACTTCCTCAATACCCTGTGAAGCTGCTCGTTGTGGAGAGATTCTCAACAGCAACAGTCACACATCCAGTAAATTCATTTAGACCACAAACGTCCTGCACAAACTGATTGTGACTTTTTAAATAGTACAGTAAAAGCCAGTAATAAAACTGGAAATCAAGACTTTTTTAAACCTTTGAAGGCAAAGTAAGACATTTTGAGATACAGTATATACGCTTATTCACTTTTGCCGCCGAGAGTTAGATAGAACGATCGATGTCTATATGGTAAAGGTGAAGCTACGGCTAACAGCCAGCTAACTTAGTTTAGCATAAAGACTTGAAATGGGGAAACTAGCCTGGCTCTGTCCAAAGGTAACAAAATCAACCTACCATCACGTCTTTCTTTTTTTAAGATTTGTTTTTTTTTTTTTTCCCTTTATTTCAGAGTGAGAGACAGTGGGAGAGAGATGGGGGAAAGACACGCAGCAAAGGGCCGCAGCAAAGGGCCGCAGGTCGGATTCGAACCTTGGCCGCTGTACAGTCCTCAGCCTACATGTGGCGCATGCTCTTACTGGGTGAGCTAGAGGTCGCCCCCTACCATCACTTCTAAAACCCACTAATTAACATGTTTTTTTTCCTGTTTCCAGTCTTTGTGCTAAGCTAATTTAGCCGGCTGCTGGTGTGAATCATATGAGAAACATGAGTTAATTGTCTTGTCTCGTTAAGAAAGCTAATACAGTAAGTGTATTTCCAAGATGTAAAACTTTTCTTTTTTTTTTAAAGACTTTCTATTTTCAGTGTAACCTGCAAATAAATGAATCTCCACCTGTGTCTTGACTGAAAAAAAAAAAAAACACACGCTGAATGAAGTGAAAAATATGAACATTATTTAATAACTGATTCTCTGTAATAAACAATTTGAAAATATTTTACAAGGAGTCACAGACACAATATTATACAAATTTTGCCCTCTTCTTATTTTTTTTTTTTCCAGCTTCATCTGTACAAAAGAATGGAGCGACATGGACCAGTGCCCAGAAAAGAAGGAGCTAAATCTTCCACGCACACAAACATTCACACTCACACACGTACAAGAAATAAAAACAAAACAAAAAATAATTCAAAACATTTTTGATTTCAGATCTCAAACTTATCAACAGTGCTGTATTCCTATATATTTTATAACTTCACTTAAAATTCGACTGATTTTACACTTTTTTTCTCTAAATGTTTGCTGTCATTTTTTTTTTTTAATATTTTTTACACACTTGTCAAACATGGTCACATAGCACCAGACTACAGAATCACATACACACGTCTTTCCCACAGAGACGCACCAACACAGATGCAGCGAGGGTCTGGACGGGAGGAGGCAAGAGGCTTTATGAAAACCATCCCCTACTTATTTTAGGGTCCTGTCCTAAAGCTGACCCCCTCCCTCTCATCATCCCCAAGCTGGTCCAATTTTCTATTTTTTTTTTCCTTTTTTTATTTTTTTGGCAAAAGTAAATTTGTCAAACCACAGATATCAGACGTGTGTTTCCTTCAGAAGACTTTTTTTTTTGCACACACAGACGTCACTACATGATTCCTCCATGACCTTCTGTTGGACTGCCCGTGCTGCTCTGTGGAGACCCACTCCCTGACTTTGTCTCCGATATTCCACCCGCTCACCAAAAAAAACACCCTAGGAAGTGACGTCCTTGGCTTACTTCTGCCTGGTGCTTGACATCTCCCAGCCGGGCATGAATAAGTGTCATTACATGTTTGCTTATAGGTGTGTTGTGCCAAATGTGCAGTTGCAAAAAACTATAGGCCTACATATTTAGTTTAGGTGTGAGGACTTTAAGCGTACAGAGCCAGGAAAAGAGAGGAAGTTGCAGGGGGTACATTTCCACAGGCACGTGTAGCGTTCATTTACAGACAGTGGAAAAAGGGAAATACAGACAGAATTAAATGGCACAGAACAGAGACAAACAAATACCAGAAAAGTAAAACTGCGTCTGGCATCAAATGACCCAGTAGGTACTCAACACTGAATGGAGCCGAATTGGAAGTACGTCTTTTAAATGAATTTTTTTTTAAACAGTCTTTTGTTTTTCTGAGTCAGATTTGTTCGGAGCCGCGCTGCAGTTACTGTGCCAGCATGTTTGTCACATCAAAAAGTACCAACAACTGTACAGAGTGTGTAGTTAAGGTTCCAATTGTTGCGTGAGTCGTCCCACATGACCAATACAGTGAGGTTTGGGTGGATGTGGACATCAAAGGTCGGAGGCTTTTTGAAATTTAAAACTCCCACTTGGCTTTCAAGCATTTAATCAAAACAGGCATCAATCAATAATGAATCATTCCAAGACGCAAAAATTAGAGCTCACTATACTTACTGCAGAACACCAAGAAAACCCAGGGGAGTGACTATTTAGGATGATCTATTTGTTTGAGGATCTATTTGTTTGTGTGTGAGTGTACATGAGGGAGGGAAAGGTATCAGAGCTCTGTATACTGTGTAACACTAAGGCATTTATAGAGGCTTTGTTAACTATGTTGCATTTGAAGCAGAAAACACTGATGAACTACACATTCTTTCGGACGCCTCTGCTCCCTTAGAGTAACATTTAGGCAGACTGATGGCTAAAGATGGATTATTTTTGTTTCAGTCCCTTTTTTTCTTCCTCTACAACAACACTGGATTGTGTCAGTTGCAACATAGGAACAGGAAAAACCAGCTATGCTACCACAACTGTCATCCCTCAAACACTGCACAACTCATTTTTTAAGACATTCCCTTTAAGTGCTATTAACGCAAACACACACACACACACACACACACACACACACACACACACACACACACACACACACACACACACACATACACACAGACAGACAGACAGACAGACAGACAGACAGACAGACAGACAGACAGACAGACACACACACACACACACACACACACAACACACACACACACACACACACACACACACACTCAGGCAGAACTATAGCAGTCAGGTGGCCCTAAAAACACTCTATGGCCAGTTAAGTCGCTGTATACTGATAGTGTATCATAGCTCTATACATGGCTTTGTAAAGAAACGGTATAGTAACTCCATATAATTACAGTCAGGTGGCTCTGGAGCATCCACAGTCGAGAGGCCAAATACATTAAGTCTGAGCCGGTCAGAGCGATGGCTCTGTATAAAGCTATTTCTATAGCTGACAGCCTAGTCTCACAGAATCCTGTGTTATCCAAAGCCTCAAAGATGGCTGCTTTATAAAGTTACTATACAGTAGCTCTACTCTTATACAGCCAATGTGGTCCAAAACAAAGTGCATCAAGGCACTATGAAACAGAGCGGCTCCTAAACATGGGAGTCTAAATGACTTTTCACACATCGTAATGATCAAAATGATGAACTGTGACAGATTACAACCAGACTACTACTGCACGTAATCACCATATTTAGTTGCCTCTTCTGCACTTTTGTTGGAAATGTTGATAAGCCCCTAGCCCCCAGCAGCGAATGGTTTTAAAGTTTAAACAGCATCAGTCAAAGGTATTACAAGCCTAAAAAAAGAAGAAGAAAAACCCACCCGGAACAACTATGAGACGGTCATGAGGCAGAGATCTCGGTGTGTTTGTTGTGTGAGCAGAAGTAAAGCACACATACAATTCGTGATTAGGAGTGTTAGTAGAGGCTACTGGAGAAGCCTCATGAGGATTGGCAGAGGTGAGCTTTCTCATCAGAGCACAGGGATTTTTTTTTTTTTTACATCTGTCCAAAACCAGAGGTCAGAATGGTCGATTGATCATAAAGGAGAATAACACACAACATCAACGATGCTCTGAATCTGCAGTGACCGAATACTGATTCACATTTTACAGCTGTCACTAGTGTGTAAGCCAGATAGCACTACCCTTAAATAGTAAATGTGAGGAAAGTACTTCAATAAATGCGATTACCATCATGTAATTACAATAATCCCCAGTGGACGTTTTTTAAAAGCGTTAATCTGTAATTAGGCGTTACACAAATGAATCAGCATTCAATTTCCGAGTGTCTCCTCTTCTTCTCATGGTTTATTCCAAATCTAAATCAGAAGTCATTTCCTCCTCGTGTTTTGGCTATAAAAAATAAGACCACATGAAAGTCTATCTCATTTTGGCAAGTAGATATAGTGCATAAATGAATTAATGTCTTTTTAAACAATTTAATATTTTAAAAATACTTTAACACTTTCCTTTTAAAATTAAAACTTAAATATTTTTTTTTTGGAAAACTTTCCTTTTTCCTGTTTTTTTTTTTTTTTTTTTTCTTGAATTTTTTTTCCTGTTGTTTTCTTTTATGGTGGCTATAACTGGCTGAATGGCCCACAGCCTCTTATGAGAGGCGAATGACAGAGCGGTGAGACTCTGAGATGGAGGAGAGAAGAAGAAGGAGAAGTCCCACCGTCTGTCTAACGGACAGAGGTGAAGGCGGACAGACAACTTCAACTCTCCAGTCTGTATGAGGTGGGAGGTCTGTAACAAGGACATCGGCCTGTCCTCTTTCCCTCCTTTCTCTGGATGGTAGAGGTGGTGGGGTAGTCAATGGGGGGGAGGGGAGGGGTTGTTTTCTCTTTTCTGACATTGCCTCTTATGATACAGGTGGTTCAGCACCACCCACTCCTCCTTCAGATGAAGGCTAACTGGCTGAGGACACGAACGTCCGGCAGTTGTCACTAAGCGACACAAACTGAAGCGAGCTGGGTAGCGCGACACTCAGGACTTCCAACTTGCCGTGAAGGGAAGTCCCATTATTACCTATAACTATATCGGGGGGAGGGCATAGGGGCATGGAGGTGGGGTCGGAGGCATTTGGGTTGGGAAAGAAGCTCGGGAGGGCTAAAAGGAGGACAAGTGGAGGGAAAATGTAATTAATGTAGTAGAGAGTGAAAGTGGGGGCTAATGGCCGGATAAAGCAGAAGCAGCTGAATGAGCAGTAAGGTGTAGAGGGACGGACGGAAGGAGTGGCCCCGTCCACAGTCTGATGTGTTCTCCTGCAGAGGGAAAACTGAAGCTGTAAGTACACATCTAGTGCATCAGATGTGTGTTTTAATACTGCATGCTAATGGAAAAAAAAAAGGTATGTATGACTTACTTTCTTACTTATCAAACATATCAACTAACGTATACAGTGAGTAAGGAAGAACCCACTCCCTAACTAACTATGTATTCAACTTTTATGTTTCACTCTATCTGTCCACATGCAAAACCTTTTTGTTTAGTAAGAAACTGCTAAGAGGAAGGTGGACTTTCTCTCTCGCACAATTTTCAGTTTAACTTTAAGTTTGGGATTGTTAAAGGAATAGTTTGATATTTTGTGAGACAAAAAAGTTTAATGATAAGATTGCTGCCATATTCATGTTAAATCTGCTTACCAGTGAACTTAAAGCTCACTAATTAAATGTGTTATATCTTAATTGTTTAAAAAAAAACGTCAAGTAGCAGCATCGTCATGAGCTCGACTATGTCTGTGTCCGAAATTGCTCCCTTGTTCACTCATTCACTACTCTCTATATAATAGACACTCAACAGTGTGCATTAAATTGAGATTTAAGACACTTGCTTATCATCATCATTTTGCGTAATCACTGACGCTCAATTGTAATTTCAGCATCAATCAAGCGCACATTCACACTCTACTTTTTTTGTTCCATTGTAGAATTAGTGGAGGCACTACAGAGTGGATCAACTTCAGAACACACTCAGAATTCGGACTCTGAAATAAAATGGTGTACAGTAAATGTAGTGTACTGTATAGTAAATAGGGAGTGATTTCAGACACAGCCTGGGACCAATTACTTCCTGGAGTCTCAGCTGGTTGCCTAGCAATCTCACTGTGATAACAAGCCTCCAGAGTGGTATCAGACTTTACGTCTAACTCTCGACAAGAAAGCGAATAAGTGCATTTCCCAAAATGTCTTACTATTCCCTTAAAGATAAAGAACTACAGTTGTCAACTTGAAGGTAAACTAAAAACTGTGTGCCTGTACTGTATGTAGGGCTGAGTGATAATGCTATATATCAGCCACAATATAGCTAATGTTTGCAAAATCACATACAAAATAATCTGATTTTCAAAGTAATGAACTGTGTCTCACTGTTGCTCAGAATCATTATTTTGGACAGGAGAAATAAAACAATAAAATTATAAGATCTCATCGTCACAATATGATTCTGCTGAAAGTCAATAAACTGTGAATATTACCCACTACCATTACCTGTATGCACTAATGTCCTTTTCATGATTCTTAGATTAGTTTGTGACTTTTATCAGAGTCTATTCCATGAACATTATGCTCCCTACATTTACATTTTTACCAACTCACAGTTTATTTTTATTTGAATAAATGTGCTGAAATATCTTACAGAGATGTTGTTGTCATAGCAGGTGGAGGGTCCTTTTCGATAGCGTGCCACATTCAGTTCTTCACATGGATTTTCCTCCTTGACTAAAAATGGACTCAATTAAGGAAACTAAAAATGCTTTGAATTTCGGCTTTTGTCCGTCTTTTTTTGTTGTTGTAATGTTTCATCATCCACCCACACCCTGATTACTCACGCAGTCCTACAGATGTTAAATGACTGGTCATGATTCACGCCACCATGATAAAAATAACCTTGAAATGAATGTGACACATCTGCGTTTCCACAGGTATGGTAATACGGAGATATAATCTAGTATGTCTTCTCTTCTGCCAGCTGGTGTACAATGTGAAAAAGGATACACTCCTCCTCCTCCTGGGACAGCTTCTCTATCTCGCAGGTGTTGCATGGCATCTTCTCTGCCACCACAAACAGCAAGTTGGTGTTGTTTATCTTCTTGGCATGAATCAGCCTGCAGAGAGAGAGAGAGCGATAGACAACTCAGTCAACAACCCCCCTCTGCTTGCTTACATCACAGTCTCATTTGCTAATGGATCAGCGAGATTCATGAGACAGTCTTGTAAGGCTCATTTAGCCAATGAAGTGACCGTTTCATTAAAGCTGATGCGGTTTAATCATCATCAGAGTTTATTAGCTCCGACAGAAAGATGAATCTTGCTAACTGTGCCTCTTTCACAGTGCGTTTGTGTGTGTGTGTGTGTACAGACCTGGAGCAGTTGCCACAGTCTTGCAGTATGTTGTAGGAGCTGCTGAGATTACTTAAGTAGTACTGGGTCTGGATCATTACACAACTCCGCTCTTTGGAGTCCATTCCTTCTGCATCCACCTCATCTGCAGCATCACCAGAGCACAAAGACATAAGAGATGCACTTGTCATTTCACTTGATTTATAAGACCTGATTCTTAAAATGGGATTACAAAGATGAACGTCTACACTTGGCTGTAAAACCATTTCTTTACATAGTTTGTATTTACAGTCTGGAAACAAACTAATGTCACGAGAACACTGTGCACTTTAAATACTAATACATATATAATTTAACTGTTAGTAGCTGCACTTTAAAAGTCTTGTCTCATAACTCCAATTTAAGTGGTCAGAAATAGTTAAAAATGTTGTGAAATACAGTTATTCTTTTTCTTTCTGAGAGTGAGATGAAAAGATTGTTGCCATAACTTCCCCATGAAACCACAAATGACAGTTTTTATGATTGTCTACTTATTAAACAAATAAGGTGCAAGGTGTTGATTAGTGAGCTTTAGAGGTGCTCGTAGCTGTTTATCTTCCTGTAGTCTCACTTTGCCAGACCCTCCTCCAAAGCACGCTGAAGGAGGGTCTGGGTACTCCACATAGCATTCGGGGATGGGAGGAAAACGTGCTCTGGTTAAATGGCATTTCTTTAAACCAATCAGAATCGTCATGGGCGGTGCGAAGCGATAGTCTAGCTAGCTGTCTCAATTTACCCTCCAGAGATCTAAGGAGCAGTCAAAAATAGTCCTCATTAATCCACCGAATTTAAAGCGGAGGGAAACGGAAATAATGCATGCATCCGGCGGAATTTCCTGCGGTACTGAGGAATCCGAGAGAGGTATTCGATTGTCGACACAATCTTCTGAGCATAGCCATACTGAGAAATACAGAGAGTTGTGTGGAGCTGATAGTCTTAATTAGCTTTGTAGTAACTCATTTGACAATAGCTTTAATGAAACGGACGTTCATTAATATTAAAAAGTTACGCGCTAAAGCTTTAAACTTTACATGCAGACATGTAAAACACCAAGATAACGTTTAATGATTGTCTTGTTTGCACCCACCTGTGACGAACCAGCTATGATAAGCCAGTCCATACATAAACTGTTGGAACAAGGACCTGTGGAGACAGGAAATGGGGATTAGTAATACTTTACAGCAATGTATTTTGCAGCGAATATGGTACTGTGTACTAGGAGTATCCATCAAATCTCTTTTATCAGGTACAGTATGTGTGTACTGCATGTTACAGCTGTGTTTTTTTTCTTCATTTGAGCTTGAGGACTCTCACCATGCAGCTGCGGATGTCCACCAAGCCACGTTTACAAAATCGGCAATTGTGGGCTGCAGATACATACGAAAAGAGACAAATGTAACAATAATATTTCAATCAGACATCCATCAGTCTCACCGTATGACATCAATTCAACGCATTGTCATCTAGTCTACTGTTTTAATTCTTGCTGTTCTTACCACAAACACTCCTCTGGGTGCAGCTCCGGCTTCACTGTTGGGCATCCGTTCACACACAGACTGGTAGTCAAATGACTGCTTGCGGTTGTAGAAGGAATTGTTGTAGAGAGCGAACATCAAGTAGGGATCAACGTCACTGAAGAACATGCCCACCTGTGGGGAATAACAACCATTGGTTAATGCGAGTGTAAACATTAGTTAGAAACAGTGGTCAGTGTAAAAATTTATTTATTAACTCCACCTTGTTCCAGTCATCCTTCTGATTAGACATGATTAGGAATCCACCATCATCTATTAAATAACACAGGAGATCCTGCAGAGGAAAAGATAGGCTGTTCATTAGAAGCCCAAACTGTACAGTGCTATGATACAGTAGATGGAGCTGAATACAGAAAGCTCATTAGAATAAGCAGAAATACGTACCTCACTGTTGGCTTCGCAGTCCATTTCACAGCCTCTGTTTGGTCCACACTGTCACAGAGAAAACAACAAAGAACATCTAAGAAATACTGCCGAAGACTTAAGCTTGTAAATATAATGAACTTTTAATGTATATTTCATTACTGTATTCGAGCCTTGATGGTTGTCTGTATGGTTGCTGGCAAGAATCTTGAACTTATCCGTCCAGGCTTCAAGGTCTAGTTTTACTCCGACCACTGAGAGAAAGAGAAGTTAGGAAACAACCAAAAAGACAGATGCAAATAAAAGGCCCAACAGACATGTCCACACAAAGTGACAAGAAACACAGACGTGTAATTATCTCTACTGTGTTCTAAAACATTTTCTTTAACATCCATTATTATAAGGATGTTGTCTCCTCTTTCAGAGCTGAACCCACCTGCAGGTTTGATGGTCTTCCCTCCTACTGTGATCTCCACAGCCGTGCTGACCAGGATCCCTATGGTGTCATTATCTGGGTTCAACAGCTCATCCCGGGCTTCAAGAGGGAAACAAAATAAAGAAACAAGCCAGGAGGGGAGTTAGAAAAAAAAAGCCACAACACATTATGACGCTCAGTGTGAGATATATAAAACCCAAGACCGAAAGAAGAATCATTCACCTGTTCGATAAGGCGCTCGGAAGATGTAGCCCTTGTTGTCAAGACTGCGGCGGTAATAGCTGGCATTAAACGGCTCAGGGTCTTCTTCCCAGGTTTCTGCAGCTCTGAGATTTAAGAGCACATTGGACATTGAAGCTGTACATCTCTGATGTACAAGCCTCCCACTATACTGACACATTTAAAGTCTTCACAACTTACTACTTTAAGATACTAAAGTGAGAAACATAACAGCTCTACAGACACACAGCCTTGATGAGGAGTGCACTTACTTGTTCGGAAACACTCTTGTTACACCTCCATCTGATGCAGCAAACACGGCCAGAAAGCCATATCTAGACGTCAGGATGGAGAAAAGAGACCGAAATCAAATCTAAATCTTATTCAGAGTCAAATCTAAAAATGAAGGTCCCTAATCATACTCACGTATTCAAGTCTTTATTCTTCCACACTTTCTCGACCAGCTGCCTGATGATGCCAGTGTCCAGAATCAGGTTATGGAGAAGCAAATTGTCACCTAAACACGTTTAGGTAGAGATGATCAGAAAAAGGTGCAAACAAACAGAATGTCAGTTATATCCACATTAGATGTAGATTTCTCTTCCTGAACACATCTTAAACTCGCTCAGTCGATTTTTGGTCAAAATTTAACCGAACATAAACACTTATGATTATAGTGAATATGAACACAATGTTTTCCCCCCAAATTTGACAGTTTCACCAATTTCCAGCCAAGTAAATCCACAAAACTCACCCTGTCTCTGTGCAAGCTTGGTGTTGACATACATACATTTTCCTATAACTTTGACTAAACAGACAATACTTAGTAGTAGGATTAATTCATGGTTGGTTTTGGTCTTATCAATGGATTTTCTTTGTATTTGTTTAACAAAAATATATAATATTGCCAGCCTTAAGCGTTAAAGTAAATTTTGAATTAATTCATTTAAAATCAGTGGATCAAAAGAAATGAAACTCACATTGTTTGGAGTCCGGTGTCACCTTCTCCATGAGGGCAATGAAGTTTAGCAGGAACTCAGTGTTGTTGTTGGACAGTTCTAGATCATTGCAGTACTCCCTGAGGAACAGACGAGGCATTTTAACTCAGAGAAAGAAGCACGTTTATGCAATATTTACACTCTGCCTGTCCTTGACAGCGGGACACTCAACACAAAGCGGGGATGCCCTATACATGCGTGTCTTAAAGCTTAAATTCCAATATGCTAATATGCCAATATGGATGTCGATCAAAACAAAATGTGGTTGGGACTGTGACGCAGAGCGCAGGCATCTCAATGAAGGAGTGATTTCTATCAGTGTGTTTCAGAATTCAGGTTGCAGCTGGAGGCCATGAGGGTTTGATAAAAATAAAAAAAACAGCACATGCAAAGAGGATGTCATTTTTTCATACTGTAGCTTTTGTCATCCAATATCCATTTTTCCAAACCAACAACCCCTAAATGTAAATGTGTAATACAAACATACATCACCACAGTAGCTGCAGGCAAAGAAGATTTAATGTGCCTTCAATACTTTGTTGTAATGAGGTTAACTCAGGAAAGAGAATGGGTAAATGCAAAAACAATTCATATTATAAGGCTATGATGGATTTTGTATTTTCCTTAAATGTGGTACTTTCAGTTAACACAGTGGTTTTCAAAGTGGGTTCCTGGGACAGAGTTTGTGACTATTTTGGTCATGGGTTTCATTCACTTTCTGTATTAAAACATAAATCATAAAGCATAAAACCTGAGATGGGCATTTGTGGTCTAATTTGTGTCAGTTTAGGGGTCCTTGATGTGAAAAAGTTTGGGAACCACTGAGTTAACACACCATTCAAAATGAAAAATGAATAAATGAAACAAAGCCACTCCCACACAGTGCAACTCAACACCACAAAGGACTAGTTCAAGAAAAGCAGACAATAGATAAAAAAAGGCTGAACATGGAGCCGAAACAACAACAACACAAAATAAGTATATAGTGCATCGAAAGACAAGACCAAACACTGATGACCATCAACGACACCAAGCATTCACACACAGGGCTACCTGGGAGCAATGAATACATGTCCTTCAGACTCAAAACTGTTTGGCAGCAGTGATTCAAAATCTGCAACAGAAAGGGGAAGATTATCGGCGAAGAGCAGTGGGCAGGGAAGTCGGGAGTTGTGGGTAAACAGCAGCTGATCTTCAGAGGTGCAGGGACGCAGAAGGGGGTTTACCATAGCAACAGTGAGGTATCATGGGAACACTAGCGTTAGCCAAGATGGTGCCAAAAATAGAACCTGACTCTCAATGGACGACTTCTTTAGTTTCACAAACACTCACACCTTCTTTTTCCTTTTGACTTTGTCAACAAACATTTTCAGATTCATTTGGTTTCAATCTAACATATTTTGGATGTCTGAGAACTGACTTGCAAGACGTGATGAGTTGGGAAGCAAGTTCTCACACAGATTATCCACAATGAGTGCTTTTAAGATCAGGCAGGCATCAACATGGCCAACTATTGCAGGGGAGGTGGGTGAAGGTCCTGATGGAAGTGGTCACCCCTCAGACTGGCAGGGCAGAGGGCTCAGAGAGACACATAATCAGAGGATATGCATTGCATTGTGAAGGGCATTTCGAAGGGCAACTTCATTTCATCTATCACAGACAAAACAGAGCACAAAATATCAACCATCATTAAAGCCTAAAGGTGAATCCAACGTGTTCTTTTCTCATTATGTCAAGACCTGTAACTGTGTACAGCAGAGGAATGAAATTTTAGAGCTAAAATAGAGTGCCCAGGTAGTTTTCCGCCCACAATGCCGTGCACATCCAGGGTCAGGTTTACTGAGGAAGTGCTGGGCCGTGCCCCTGGCAGTCTGAGGGGGGAGGAGGGAGGGAGACAAGCTGATGGAGACAGGGAGTACAGAGGGACGACAAAGGAGTCAGGCGCTGCGCCGAGCGGCACCCTAACACCTGACAACATGGAAGGACCTGGGTGGGCAGGACCGGGCTCAGCCCTGAAGGGTCAGTCTGCAGGCTGCGACGTCTCCAGCTACAGATGAGATACTGCGGCAGCTAACAAACATTAAATACGTGTTTTTTTTATATGGAGATCAATGAAGTATAGCTACGTTACAGAGATCCCTATTTACTCTACAATAACTAAATGGCAGTACTTACATATTCTGTTATGTACATTATTATAGCTAAGGTGTAGCACTACAATATTCATATTTCAGATTTCTGTGTTTAGCTTCCTGCATTATGAAAATATCACAGCAAACAATTAGAAATCTTTTTACTGAACGTAGAGCTCAACATGCTCAAAATTGATCGAGCTGTTGCACTAATAAGAGGGAGTTTAGAAAAAATCTAATTAAAGTCAACACCTGAGCCCTAGCGTGAGAATTAGTTAAGACATTTATTAACTAATGACACTGTAAGAAAAAGACAGAAAGAAAGAGAGACAAGAAGGTGAAAGAAAAATAGAGAAGGAAAATGAAGAAGAGAGAGAAGTCAAAGAAAATGAAAAAAGTGTAGAGAGACAGAGAGAGAGAGAGAAAGGAGGCAGACACAACCCATTTGGAGCTATCCACAGAAGGAAAAGCATTAGGAGGGAGGACAAAAGACAAGTTTTAACAGAGAACACGAATATCTGTCTTCCTTGGGTGCAGTAGGTGTTTTTTATTTGCTTTTGAGCAGTGGATACGTGGGGAGGAGGGTGAGGTGGGGGACCGGAGGAGCCATCGTGAGAGATGTAGGATCTGAGCTGCAGCAAGAGGGTGAAGAGGAGAAGGAAGGATAAAGGAGGAAGAGGAGGAAAAAAGAGGAAAAAAGAGGACGTCCTGAAGGCAAGACGGGCAGGGACAGAGGCAAGCAGGCTGGGACAGGGGAGGGTAGGAGGAGGGGGGCAGCAGGAAAAGGTAAAGGACAAGAGGTGTGGGAAGGAGGCAGCGGAGGGAATGGAAGTGGAAGGAAGAAAAGAAACAGGGGTTATTGGAATGGGGAGAAAAAAAAAAATTTTATTTAAAAATTTTTTAAAAAAAAAAATTTTTTTTTTTAAAAAAAAAAAAAAAAAAAAAAACAAGACAAGAGAGAAAAAGAAATAAAAAAAAGAGCAAAAGTTTATTGCAAGAGAAACTGGGAAATCCAGAAAAAGAAAAGATTAAAGACAAAAACAGTAATTGTAAAAGGTAACCATGGTCAAACAATAAAATAAAATGAAACAGGAAAAGAGGGGAGTAACAGGGTCTGGACAAAGAAAGAATGAGAGAGACAACATGTGTCCCCATTCAGACCCACAAAAACCCAAACTCCCACATTAGACGAGCCCTTATCCCGGGCCGTGTGGGAGTTTATATACTGAATGATTCCAAAGCTGAGAAACATCTCACACAATCTAACAAAAGAAATAATAATAATAAAGAAATCACACAGAAAACAGAAGGAAAATTCCCCAAATCATAAAACCCATCATAAGGAGTGAAAAGCATGCATGTTTTCACAGTTTTTCAGAACATCAAACACTTTAAACACAGATGCTTCAGAATCATTACTTGATGGAGAAGAGGCGAGAGCATTTGGCAAAAAAAATAATAGCACAAAAGTCACCATTATTTTCACCTGAGTAACACAGTAAAACCACAGCTTTCACCTTTCTGTCTGTTCAGTTATTTTTTTCTTCAGCCAGTGTGAAGAAAAAACATCACCATTTTACAGCACAGCATGAAGACAGGAGGGAACAGGGGGCAGTAGAGGAGTCGGGGGACTCAGGTATGATCCTGCCTATCAGAGAGCGTAGAGAGGGGGGAGAAGGGGGGAGTGGGGCAGGCGACTCCGCTCGGACACTCCCTATGATGATGTTGGAGACCCAGGACAAAGGACTGAATTGGAGCATAAGGTCATATTTGGGAGAGAGAGAGAGAGCGAGAGCGAGAGAGAGAGAGAGAAAGAGAGAGAGAAAGAGAGAGAGACAGAGAGTGAAGGATGCTGGGTACAACCGGGTACTTACACTGCACCTGAAGGATCTGGTCACTCAGGTTGGCCTTGATGTGGTTCTCACTATATGTGGGCAGTACCAACCCTAGACTGCAGGTAACAAGGCAGACGCAGAAAATCAGGAACACGTTATGAATGCACATATAAACTCTCCAACACACATAAACCCACACAGCCGGGCACGCTTACTTACAGACGCAACTAGTCCAAAGGTATCATTACTACTTTAATGTGATGTCAGGGAGGGATCATCCTTAAATGTACCCCGGGGAATTTTTGACAACTAGTAGTGCAAGGGAGCAATGTTTATATTATCCCTGTTTTGCCTGTATGTGCTAACACTCACACAAGGATGCACACATGCGAATGTGGTGACGCGAAACACATTCCTGCCAATGGTTTCATACTCCTCCACTTTGTTAGGTTTTGTCAGGTGGCAGTAATGTACATCAATAAAAAACTGTGAAGAGGAAGAATGCTAGCTGGTAAACGTGGATTTAAACAATGCAGGTTTCAAAATGTAAAAATAAAATAAAAATAAAATAAAAAAAAGCTTTCCAAATGTTTTGTCAGGATGGACAATAATTAACCATTAACCACCTCTGTTAGACCTCAGAAGAAACAATGAATGGAAACATAAATTTGTTAACAAGCTACACTACACACTACAAACGGTACCTTTAAGCACTGTATAATCCAATGGGCTATTACTTATGGAGAGAAAGTCAGTTTCATTTAGTAGAAAGGGAAGAAAGGCGGAACTGTTAGAAGTTTGTTACACCCACTAGTACAGCATGAAGCCACTATTGAAGATTGCAGTAGACTACTGAATGGAGTTTCCCAGGAAGTTCAAGTCTCCAATTCAGAGGATCTTTAAACTGAGTCCAAAATCAAACAGTCAGAATACACATCTGGCACGTCCTTGATGACACTCTGCTGTGAGAAGCCCCGACTCTTCCCAAGCAAAGCAGCTGCGTTTTAAGCGAGATCACTCTGTACAGTATCAAACATGCTTCATATTTGCGACACACTGCTGATTGTGTTTCTGTCAAGTCAAACTTCAAGGGGGATCAAATAAAAGAGAAATATCTGTCTCACTTTGTAATATATATGATCACTATAGCATCGTAGTTTGACCTACATATTCTTTATGATGATAAATACTGTATTTACTCTTCTACCAAAGCCAGAAATTAAAAAGAGAAAAAAATAGAAATACATGTCCCATCTCTTTTTCTGTGGTACCATACAAAACTAAAATATAACCCAGTAAGAGGATTAATTGGAACAGATAGAAAATCAGGCTGTGACAGTATCAGGTTCAGACTGAGCCAAAGCTACAGTCGACTAGCTATAATATAAAGCTAATTTAGATTTATAGAAACATCCAACGTCACCAGTTTTATGAGCAAAGTAAGTCCATAAACTCTAAAGTGCAGGATACATGACAGTAGAGTAGAGCTGTGAATGTCTGGTTCAAACACATGAGGATTGTTAAAAACACTGAAATTTCCCTTTGAGTTGAATATTAATAGAATTGTGTCCGAGAAAGCCTCATATGGACTCAGCCAGGACCAGGCACACTGCCAGTAGATGTAATAAAAACACACATCGGGCATTTATTTGTAGCACTATTGTATATAATAAACTATAATTTGCAAAGCGTTGCCTGGAGGAAATGGCATTACGATGCAACCTCAACAAATGTTCAACCAAGTCTTGAGCTGAATAAACTATGCAATTAATTTGTGCTTAAGAGAGAACTGTTGAAGGTTTTTATAAGAGAGAGAAAAACAGTTCTTCAATTTGGGTGATTCAGAATAATTACTTAATGCAAATATAGAAGGCAAATGAGCAAATTGCCTTTATTTCAGTGATATGTTTAGTCTAATCAAAGTGCGTCGTAGTGGCAGCTACAGTGAACAAACACTGCTGGTTGATGAGTAAGAGCTGTAAACTGTTAATCCGAGACTTGTGACTCAAACTGAATGAATCCAAAGTATCAAAATTGGACCTCACTCGTAGGTTCAAGTTGATGACTGTTTGATTTCAGACCTACCTGTAATCTGTACCATCCACAGGCGTCCATGTATACGTCCGCATGGCCTCGTCGATGTACCTCTGTTGACAACCACAAAGAGAAATACATAACACCGTCACATCCTCAGCACATCTCTCTTCCCATAATTGGAGGGAGACAACAGATACTAAACATACTGAGTCATTCAGGTTCATTACAACAGCATACAGGAAGGCGCTACTTTGGATCATGATTGAGTCTCATATATTGATGACTTGCCTCATCAACTGACTTAATGAGCGTCTTGATTTTCCTTTGCCCTGATTTGCCATCAATCATCTGTCGACGGATCTGAAGAGAGAGAGAGAGAGAGAGAGAGAGAGAGGGAAGAAGAGAGAGAGAGAGATGCTGCAGCGTGAGAAGGCATTCAGGTACATACAAGGGAAAAACAAAAACAAAAACAACAAATGAAAAGTATATTAAACACACAAGTTGATAGCAATGGGGATTTTTCAGAAAGGTTGCTTTTACCTCCTCTTTGTTGCTGTCCTCCAGCTCTGCATCCAGAAAGTCCAGAGTGACGGGCTCCCTGAAGTTAATGATCTGAACAAGAGAGAGAAAACAGGGGAAGATGGAGGAGGGGGGTTAACTTCAGTCAGCAGGAAAGAAACGCCCAAATTTGGCTTCAGAACCAGAAAGATGTTAAACTCATTAGATGCGGGGAGGCGTTCATAGTGGACCTACTTTGGGCCGCAGGTTGGGATGCAGCAGTACGTAGCCATTTGGGTCAATGGCGTAGGTATAGCCGTTGGCTCCAAGCTGCACATAAACAGTGTGAATGGTGTGATTCAATACCCATCAATGTGAAAGAGATATGAGAGTGATTATTTAATGTACAACATGCTCACTCTGTATGTAGGAGTCTTTCTTTTGATTTCGTTGATCGCAATATCTACTCCCATGACTCCAAGGATGAGTTGATTCTGTAGGAAGAATATTATAAGGTAATCATTAGTATTTTATTCACATTTTATTATTCACAACCGTACTGGCATCAGAGAATCACAGAGAGCCGGTAGCTAGAGTACCCAGAACTTATCCATGCCATATTTGAGTTATTACTTTGTGTGCAATCTGATTAGTCCACATTTTTACAGTCTATCTTAAACTGAGTCGGCTTGCAGCAGCATCACTGCTTTAAGCCTATGTGATAAGCTCAGAGTAAATACGTTGGTCATGGATACTGAAAGCTGTTCTTTCTGGGTGATTATCGATACTACAGATGGGTGGCTGTGATATCTGTTGTCACCTTAGGGGGGAGGTGTTGCCTAGAAGAGCAGCAGCTTGGTGGACGCCACAAATAGGCAAAATAAAACTTTAAGCCCATCTGCTACTCAAACTCCTGTTTCTGTTAGAATAACCTTATATAGCCTTAACCCCCCGAATGACAATAAAAACATAGTTCTTACATAAGTATAAAGGTAAAGGCTCAATAATATAAAGGATGAGCTGCTAGTTAAAGCTCCATGTCTTGTATTGCAGTGTTGTTTTTACCTGAGAGCTTACAGTATCAACAGTGAAGTTGAAGACCGGCACCGTCCCAGTGATGACAAGGCCCAAACCCTGATAACACATATCAGAAATCCAATTAAAAGTGTTTTGTTATGTTTTAAAATAACTTTATACGTTGCATAATTGAAAATCCAAACCAATAAACACAATAAGCTGCAAATAAATCAACTGAAATTTAAACTTTAAAAAACCTTTAATGACACAAGTGAAAGTTAATCGGTTTTGTATTTAAGAATAATAAACTGTGATAACATAATGTTATACTATCCTTATTATGCTCTCCTAAGACTGTGAGGCAGAAACCATGCTTTTATTTGGACAAATCTAAGAGGGCATCACCTGAATATCTTTTACAATTGCTTATGATTTACACATCAAAAGTAGCATATGGACTGCATAATTAGAACATTAACATAGAATTAGAACATTGCAAGAATTAGAAATATCTGCAAAATCATTTAAAGGTTACTCAAAGGGGTAACTAAATAAAATGTCTTTTTAAGTTCTCTCTTACCAGAGCATCTTGGTACACGTTTGTCCACTGCACCTGCTTTGCTTTATTCCCAGCCAGCACCATGGGACGACCAAGGACGTCCAGATACTCCTGTAACAGCAAAAACACACATGCTAGTATCACCATACACACCAAACACATATAATCAAACAAACGTTTATAGTGCTTGTCATGTAGAGGCGTTAAAAGCAAAGAGCTGGAAGAGCCAACGTTCATCTGTCATAAAACTATAAGACCCTGACCGGCCTCCTCTCTGTCACCACATAAACCAGTGGGCCACCAGCAGCAGGATCCCGGTCCTGCCGAGCCATAAAGCCTCCAGTCCTGAGCCACTCAAGGCCATTTCTCATCATTACGAAGGAGCTATTAAAAACACATTAAGGGTGTCAGTGGCACGACGTGCAAACAGGCCATTCTCCCAGAGGCTCTACTGTCATCGCCGGCACTGTGAGAATGTCCCACAGCTATTGTGAATAGAGGTGAGGGGTTAAGTCTACTAGTAATACATCATATTCACAAGCTGAGGTGTCTTTTTTTTGTGTGAACAACCTATTGATTCTTGTCATTTTAGAGATGGTGTGTAATTGGTAAAATTATTAAGTGATTGACCTCATAACATACGATGCAACTGCACAGTTCGGAGAAAAAAAAAAAGCCCGCCGGGGGGCGGGACAATTGCACTGAGAGCCTTCGGTGTTTTGTGATTATAAAGACAAGAGGCAGCAACATTATTCTCTAATTATACAGACGGTGTGTACATCTATTCAGCAGTCTGTGAGTTATAATGCCAAATGTCTATTATATGTATCAACACACTATATTTAAATGTAAAAACAGGATCAGTGAAAATGCAGCAGCTCTGTCAGGGTCAAATGTTAATTTCAACATTAGCAGTTTTCACAGGATGACAAATTTCCACCCATTTTGCAGGGAAAAGGGAAACATTATCGCAGATTTCTGACCCTTGTATCTACCCTGAATACACAAAAGGGGCGCCCTGTATAAGCACACGGCTATTTCAGTGTTATGCCTTTAACCGTTTTTTTCATCGCCTGAACAGTGAGGTGCTGACAGGCGTAACCTATTCTATTATTAGCTCAATAAAAGTCCAGTTTAACGCGCCACAGGGAGATATTCCATCAGGACAATGACAGCCAGACCTTTTCATGGGATATAGGGGAAATTTTCCGCCTAGCTAGAACAATCTAGGAAACATAAAAAGTCAGCAACTGGAGATATGTGGTCCAAAGATCCCAGAGCCATAGACTCCAGCAGCATCCCCCTGTGTTGATTAAATGCTATTGTCTCCCTGGGTACCTTAACAACCACGATTGCAGAGACTAAACTCATCAGTACAGTCCTTCCAAAGACAAACATCCTAACTAAAGCCTGGTCTGTTATTGTTGCTCCACTGAGATCCTATACAAAGAAGCCAGAATAGATAAGTCACTTTAAACGTCAGTCTTAGATAACTACGCTGAAACACAAAATATAGTGCCATTTATTTTCAAAAGTTTTCCACTCTTTCTACATAATCGCATGACTCAGGACAGTATGAATGATAATATTTCAGCCATCTATGATCCATCTGTTATTTGAATGTTGCCATCTTAGTCAGGTAATGTGATGAGTGTGTGATGTTGAAGGGCAGAGTACGATTAAATAATGTGTCTTCTGGGCCTGTACAGAGAGCTGTAGTCACCCACCTTCAGAAAACCTATTAGAGTAAGTGGCAGTTCTCAGAATATAAATATGCTGGAGTTAATGGAACAGCTGACAGTATATTCTAGGGCCTGATCGCTCATGGGGGTTGAGGGGGGTGGGAGGTAGGAGGAGATGGGGGAGGAGAAAGGAGGGGAGAGCGGGGGGAGGAGGGGTGTGCAGTAGCTCCCCCACCTTCCAGCAACTGAGTCAATTTCTATAGCTGGAATGAGGTTATCCCAAGGGCCTCTGGAAGCTCCTAGTGCCTAAAGCAAGGGGGGGGGGGGGTAGAGAAAGACCACAAGCCTATTTGTTATCACTCTATCTCCAACAATGTCACTTCCTTTCTGTAGTCATCCAGTTGCGTCATCCTCTGTCCCTTTGTTATGAAATACTTAAAAGCATATCTGCAATCTGTATAATTATCATCAAATCAACCGTGAAGGAAGAATTGACTAGCTTCTTGCTTAAAGTTGTTTGTTTCCTTTTGTGGTTTCATAAAGCTGCATTCAAGAGCTTGTACACACTTCATATACTTTACCTGGGTGTTGATTCTGATGGCTCCAATTGATGGAATTTCAAAGTAGTAACCTGAAGATTAAGAGGAGAGATTCAAAACACTATTCCAACAGAAAGCTTTGCATCCAGCCTGTGTCATGGTGCCTGCTTGTGTCACATTCGGTCTACATTTTTTAAACAGTCACAGTGTGCACAAAAGCGATCTATTTGTAGATTAGAGACTAATCTCTTCCATGTTATTAGCTACACGTAATGCCATCATCTCCAGCTGATGGCATTGGGCCAAGCAAGCATGGTAGAGTTGTGGCCATTGACCTCTCCACCCTCGTGGTTGTGCTGTAGGATGTAAATGTGGAGGCTTATTGGTAATGCTGAGCCCCAGGCACTGCTGCTGCTGATTAGGAATGAGGGAGAGTGACCGACTGGGTCAATAACCACGCCGCTCCCCAAGTTATTAAAGCCACGAGTGTTTATACAAAGAGCGGTGAAATGGAGACAGCATCCTCAGAATGTTAAAAGGCTGAGATGACTGTCATTATTTCGATACATTATGCACTGTGCCGCAGTGGTTTGTGTCGAGATTTGCCTTCTCGGTCTTATTCATTTACACATTTGAGCATGCTAACATTATGCACATACATCTCTGCACACACAATCTATGGTGCGCACACAAACATGCAGCACACAGCTATTTGTTATAGTTTTGTTCAGAGCAGTAGTTTGTCCCAGTGCTTTTGGCAGCATGCCAGAGAGGTGGCATGTGTGGGTGTAGGGCAAAGCTTGACGAGAGGTGAAGAGAGGAAAATATAGGCTAGAGCTAAAAAGTGAGACTGTATTGGAGATCTCCTCTGTGCTGTGCAGGTTTACAACAGATGTCTGCTGTGTGAGGGGCAATTATAAATTTAATAAATAACCTATTTTTTTTACATAATGCCTCTGCACTATTATAAGTCAGTTTTCCTCTAACCTAATCCAAAATTTGGAACTGTTGGCGTGGTCCATTTGACTAGGGGATAAACTATCACATCCATTGACTTTAAAATATATCATGTCTTTTTTGACTAAATTGTGCTTTTTGCATAATTGTGTTGTAGGGTTAAGTATAATGTACATAGAGTACATGTTGTGTTGAGTATGACTATGCAATTTCCTCCAATGTACACCAGCATACAATACTTTCTATCTTACCAATGTTTTTGTTGAGGCACCACATAAACCGCTATAAGTTTACCCGATAAACTTCTAACTCTTTTCCCATTATGGATGTGCATCCATAATTTATGGGATATTTTGTTCCTATTTTGGGATTATAACAGCACTTTGGTGGAAGTATTAGGATCACCAATGCAGTATATCATATTTGCTGCTTTTATCCTCCATTTCCCATTTTTCTTTTTTGAAGATAACTCTCCTTTCTGTTTTGGTTTTCGTTACACTGTGTGAGAGCATGAAGAAATTATTTCATTGTCCCCAGAGTCAAAGAGAGGTTACTTTCTTCTTAAAATGGGATTGAAGCTTAAGTGAGACAACAGCTAGCATCTCGAAGTGGCCTAGTTGTGTGTGTGTGTGTTTGCGCTTGTGTGTTACTGCTGTTGTGTCAAATAATGGGTGAAGGGTTAGGGCCTGTAAAAGTGTCAGGGAGCTGGCTATGTTGGAGTGAGAAACCAAAGAGTAATACGTACTGAAGATATGAGAGGACAGCTCCATTGAGGCTGGTGTGTCAACACTATTGTCTAATGTTGGCATAGACTTTAGTACCATGGTAATCACTACAGACGCAACTAGCAGAGAGCATGTTGGCACAGCGGCGTAATCCTGGACTTTCCCCAGCCTGACAGGGAGATGGCATGGTAATCATCCTGCTACCAGACTCCTCCTGCTAATTAATAACAACTTATGGGGAGATACCTCTAAAGCACTTGGCTCCAATGGCAATAAGCTAATCAGCAGCAGCAGTTAGCCAAAGCTCCATATAGGCAGAAAAAGGCGGAGGAGCAGCTTCAGATAAACGGTAACACTGAGAAACAATATTAAATCATGCCTCAAAAGAGAGGAAGAGAAGTGTGTTATGGCAAAAAACAAAAAAAACAATAGTGTTCCAAATTGAGCACAGCAACAGTAATCTGAGTTAGGTTGGGATTAAATGAGCTGAGTCAAGATGAGATTCATGCAGACAAAAAGCTAACAGGAACAGCACCTGAATCATTTGGGTTGTCAGACTGTCTATCAGAGGCAGAGCAGCCTGTTGTTTGTGGGATTATTTTAGGGACTGTGGCTGCTTTAGAAAATTGATTTGAACATCATGTGCAGTAAGACAGACACCTGGAAAAATCTTAGTGATGAAGGGTTTGTGATGGGGCAGGCGGGTTTTAATATTTAATTTTATTCTATTGATATTTACCCCAAATCAGTGAAAGAATAACTTAAAACCAAGCTAAAAAGCAGTGTGTTGCTGCACTTTGTGATGGCACAAGATCCAAGACTTTTTAATCTACACTCTTGAGCAGACCACACCTGTGTTGTTGTGTACTGCTTGGGTGTCCTCAAGAATAAATGCAACACATTAATTCGTAGTTATTTGTTAAGATTGACTGGGCTTTGAATTGCCCACTGGCAGAATGGCTTGACTTGAGATAATGTCATTCACCAGAATATGGCACAAAAGCATTTTTGCTGGTTTTTCCTTTAATATCTTATTTTTTGCGGGTGTTTCCTTTAACTGTATTGCTCAGTGGTATCCAATGGATGTTGAGTATGCTAGGAAAATGTGTCCATCTATAAAATCAATATCCGGAGAAACGCGGGCACAGGGACCCATCAAGCCTGCACCAACCAATATTTTTCTTTTTAATTTTACATACAGTACAAACCTATGCTTAACACAAACATAGTGTCCACCTACCTTTATTGGCACAAGCTATCCACTGCAAAGGTGTGACATCATAATTATGCTGGCCAACAGAGAAGGTGAACACACGAACCTGGATGGAGGAAAAGACAAATACTGAGATACTTAGGACAAAAAAAGACCAAATCACATGACGTCAATGCCAGAATAAAAACCAAACTTCCTGCAGAGGCAGCTAATAGAGCAAAACAATTCAATTTTATTTTATTACAGCCCAATATCACAAATCACAAATTTGCGCCAGAGGGCTTTACAATCTGTACAGCAAATGATAACAAAACAATACCACACAAACCCTCTGCTGGGTGGCAATAAGGTCACTGTCATGTGACAACTACAATGCACAAATCTTGAGTATGATTAGATTAGCCTCCCAGTCAACTCACACAAGTTTCTCTAACACAAGGCTGCAATGAGAGAGTTGCACGACTGGGACAAAGACAGAAACTGAGTATCTACTGGCTGTGATTTTATAGGCCCTGATGATGAAGTGGCTAATTAGTTAGCAGGTCAGAGCTGTTAACACCAGCAGCAAAAAAACAAAGGAGACTGAAGAGGAAAGAAAGAAAAAAAGAAACAGAGAGAAATAGAAGGAGAGACAGAGAGAGAGTTGAAGAAAGGCCAAAGAGATGAATCACAGAGGAAAAATCCAGAATCAAAACAGCCAAAATGGACGTGAAGATAGCTCGGAGAGGACGTTATGTGCACAGATTGGAGTGCTTGGCATGTCTGACAGCCTGACTAATACAACTGCCTGTGCAATAATGAGACAATGTCAGCAAAATACGATGGGAGATGGGGAAGGAAAAGGGGCCTGCTAAGTTTATGGAAATGCATGATCTCTTAGAGCAATGCAGATGAATAGGTAACAGCCTTATGGGAACGGACTCACTGTTTTGTTGGGCCAGTTGTACTTTTCAAAGATGTCCTGTGCACGATCCTCCCCGCCATCTGTAAACATCATTATCATCTTATTGCAGTTGGCCCTCGGGGCACTGCTCTCCTGTGGCACATGAAGAGAGAAGAGAAGAGCAAAGTAAGAGGCAGGGAGAAAGGTTAGGGAATATGCAAGAATAAAAGGGGAAGGTGATCGTGCACGTCATTTAAAACAGTGTGGTACTGTTGCAAATATGTCAAAGAAGCAAATGGGAAATAAACACAATCCAAAATATTAAAGGGTTTAAAGTGTTACTGATATTTTAATTTTTTTTTATTTTCATACATGATTATATAGTATGATAAAAAACGGATAAAGGTGGAACGTTCCTGTATGTTATATTGGAATGTACATTAATCAGACCATTCTTGATCAATCAGCAATCTCTTTGCCTCCTGATTTAAACTTTGTGACAGATCCTTAATACCAAATATATCAAACTTTGTATTTTAGTCATTAATAGTGGATATGATTTTAGCTTTGAGGATTATTTTAAGACATTAGAACTAGAATTTTAGCAAAAGCTCAAGATTTGAATGATTGGATCGACCTTCATAAGACCATTTTTTTCATAAAAATCGACAAAGTTTCTATTTAGATGTAATGTATGGCTGAAGAATCTCCTGTGTATAGGATTGTTATCCTTTTATTTTCTGTCATTGTGGATTTGTGTTTTTAATTTAGTACTGATGTTAAACGTGGACAATTTCCAATGCAGGATGAAGAGTTTGTTTTTACTGAAATCCTGAAAATTCTAGTGACTTTAAGATTAATTACCATAGTGTTTAGAGTAGTCTACTAATGCATAATGAGCAGATAGAAAGCAGGAAATTTTATTAATTATTGTCCACACCATAATTTTCACATAATTGCAATTAACCCTTCTAAGCTTCATACATTTACACATTTCCTATTTGCTTCCTTTCTCATGTTATCATAATATTAGGATTTCATTTGAAGTATACAACGTTACTCTAGCGTTAAATTTGATTTCAGCACTATATGCTCATAGCCAGGCACCAGTTTTTAGCATTCAGCTTTGATACAAACTCCTCCCGCCTGCCTGCACTGCAGCTGCCATTGATATGCAGGCCAGTGGCATGTCAATCTGACAAGATTCTAATAAAGATAAATAATATTGCTACAATTACATATTTTTATTGTGCTTGTGCCACCAATCACAGGAGTGAGACTGCCACAGACCGCGATTAAACGGGCCTTTTTATTTCTCATTCTGCTGGCAAGGAAAGGTGGGGAGGGGGCAGCTGGCACTTGGATCTAAGCCTCCAAGCCCACCAGAGGAATATAAAGTGTCTGTGGCTGATCTCCTCTGGGCTGCGCTCATCAATCATTCCATCAGAGCCAATTAGGGTGGCAGCCTCTTAAAATACACAGCAGCATACGGAGCTGAGGCAGCACCTGTGTCGAGAGAACGTGGACGCCTGCTGCTGAAAGACCTCACCGCGGTGCTGGCTGCTGCAAACCTGAGCGTCACTCCATCGCAACAGCGGTTGTTATCAGACCTACCTTCGTCAATGACAGAACTCTGGAAATGTCTTATACAAAACCTGCACCACTCACTGTCAGCACTGTTGCATCACTGCTAATTCAGTTGTATTAACTGGATTTGACAGGATGTATAATAACATGCTTGAGCTTCAGTACATAGTTCCAGCACGTTTTTCAAGACTTTCTGGAGGCACACAATTTTTCCGCCACAGGCAAACATCTACCCTTGGATTGCCCTTCTCTGAAAGGCTTGTTGGCTCTTACATTGAGAAGCTGTTCGAAGGCAAATGTGAAGCCAGACTTGTAATCTGTGGTTCCTTTGGCTTGCATATGCATGACGGCTTCCTTGAAGATCTTCTTGTTCCGAACATTGGCTTGGACCAAAGTCCTGAAGCACGGAACAACGGCATCGGCTTTCTCATTGAACTAGAAGGGGAAATGCAAACACTCACATGAGCATATGTATACTTGGTTTTTCCAGACAAAAATACAAAATATCCGTGAATTAAAATGTTCGTCCAACAATTATAATTGTATCTCTGTGTGTTTATGTGTGCGTAGTTCATGGCGGTAGGATGCAGACGTGGGTGTGTGCAGATGTACGCTGCCCTGCTACTCTCCGGCTGGCAGTAAATCCTGGTAATTACAACTTTCCACACAAAGAACAGGTGCACCTGAAACGCCAGTGCAAACCACTGAACAGAAACCCAGCCAAGGTAATATCATTTGTCTCATCTCATCCACCAAATTAGCCTAAAACTGCGTGTGCAGGTTTATGTGTGGTGTCTGGGTGTGCACGTGGCGTACATTCTCAACTCATGTGCAGTGTCTATGCGTGATTACAATATTAGCAGCAATGTCTGTAATAGCAGGTTTCTTTTTGAAGGTCAACTTCAAAATCTACTGACATTTTCAGGACAGATTGATGTAAAACATTATGTGCGAGAAAAGCTGACATTTCTCATGGCTTGGTATTCAACGAAATCAAAACACGCTAAAGTATTCAGAGCCACATATTCAATTTCCATCACTGTGTCATTTCTTAATATCACTATCTATTGTGTCTTAAAATGTTAGGAAATACAGTAGCTGTGAAACAAGTTCAAGAATAAACAAGCTGGGTTACATCTACTATCTATAATGAATAAAAAAGACGTCCTATGAAATAAAGTCTGTATTATTATAACTAATTATATCACCATTAAAGAAGTGAGGCCATAGTGTGTTATAAAGAAATATGCTGAAGCATGTAGACACTAGAGACAGTGTTTGATGATGATGATGATGATGATGATGATGATGATGATGATGATGATTTTCCGTTGATTTTTGGTCATTAATGGCTTTTGTGTCTGCAAATAATTCACAGCAAGCTTTTGTAAGCCCTTACTTTCTTTATAGGGGTGAAAATCAGATGCGTTCCCACCCAGATTACCATGCTCATTTCTTGCTCTTAGAGCTGGGATTTAGAGGCATACAGTGGCTAAGAGCAATGGATTAAGAAGGATTACCGAGGGAAGTCTCCAAACAGAGCCACCACACCGAGCATGTGGATGTGTTGTGTGTGTGTTATCTGTCCTGCAAAATAGGATGAAGTTAATGTTTCCCTCAACATTAGTCCTAATAGAAAACTTGGTAATCAGCAGAGAGGGAAAGAAAGAGACGGGCACAATCCCACACGGACAACAGTGGTGCAGGAAAAGTAAATACACCATAATGAGGGAAGTGCAGTGTTTCCACTGCAAGCAACAACTGGGAGCAGTAGGAGCACACTGTGCCATTCACTGACTCCCTGTTTGATTACCAGCTGCCTAACGAATACAACAAATATTTGTGTTATTGGTGCTTTCAGGATTGATTTGTATTATTAATTGCAAACCATGATGCAAGCTTCCACTTACCCTGGCCACATTCACATAGTCGTCGTCTGATAGAGTGTCCAGCATCTCCACTACCGAGGTTTTCATCAGTTTCAGAGTGAGTCCGCTGACACTTCCACTCCTGCAGAAAAGATGCAATGAAGCACTTAGAAACTCAGTTATACTAGACAAGCCCTAATCCTGCTGTGTCTATTTTTCTAACTTGTGAAGGACCGGTTTAACTGTTTCGTCCTCCCACTAGACCTTTCATGTTTAGGCACGCATTCAAAAGCAAATCTGTATGTTTTAGATGGTGATGCAGTACAATGGCAAGTGGACTACAATTAAGGTGAGAAAATGAGCAGCGTTCGCCCTCCTCTAACTTTAGGTTTCCTCAGACCAACAGGTGGCACTAGAGCCCTTTGAGGAGACAGCCACTCCCACTAGGGGGAAATGTTAAAAGAGGAGGCAGTGAGAGAGACTGAGGAGTAAGGTACTCACACATCCACAATGATGACCATGTCCTTTGGAGACGATGCACCTTGGATATACCTGTACAAAGACACACAAGAATGGACTTTAATTTGTTCCCATAATCTTTGAGAATTGCATTAAAGAAAGGATCCAAAGTCATAATGAGCTGAGCCATGATAATATGGAATGACCATGGCTGAGCCCACTTAAGCTACAGAATACTGAAAAGGCTTATGTGCTTAGAAGAGTTAATAAGTTGTGTTATATACTTCAGTGTTGGCTACAGCTACTGTCGGCTGACTTCAACAGAGATACTCCTCTTTACTGAATAACAATGCCTACTTTAAATAATTACTGCATAAGCCAAAGCAACTGCTAATTTATGGTCTAAGTATATAATAACACATTCACTAAAAGTGGCCTGCACTGAGCTGTGCAACCTCCGAAGCACACAAGCCATTACTGTAAAGCCTAGTACTGAGTCTAAAAGCAGCAAAACCTAACATCTTGTGTCTAAACAGATTCATACAATTGTTCATCAGTACCAATTACCCAATTACCATTTTTAGAAGGGCTGAGATTTTTGTGTTCACCCAGGTTTTTAATCCATTTCAGATACTACCATTTTGCTAAATATTTATTTTAGATCCTGCTTAAATTAGATAGTTTCTTCTTTCTTTAAAAAATTTGATATATCAGTTACAGGCCACAATATGCTGCGCCAGGGACCTGTTGATGTTGTTGGAATTTCTTCATTTCAGGTGAAGTTTAATTAAAATCATTGCTTAACCCTTCAAAAGTTCGGTTTTCTTTAAAAACCTGTCAAAAGGTTGAGACAAATCAAATGACACTTCATTGTAGTGAAGTAATCTACCTTACACTGCTTTACTTGATTGTTTAGGATACTAATAATTATGTCAAGAAAAAGATTCTTGACAAAAAAAACTTAAATAAATAATTTTTTTTGCAGTCACGGTATGGTGACTCATACAGTGTAATATGCTTTATATTTAATCACTTGAAATTTATATAAACTTGTCAAGGAGCAGCCTTAGTGGTGTTGACCTGTGCTGTGGAGAGCCTGTGCTGTCAGTAAAATAAGATAGCTGATGTTCTGCTCTTGTGATGACTCATCAGTTTGACGTCAAACACATTATTTACTCGGCGGTCCCTTTGTTAGGGGGAGGCACAAGCTGTTTAAAACCATAATGCTTCTGCTGCAATGCAACTCCTAAAATAGGGCTGTTATGGGTGTGTGTCAGCCACAGCACAGCATAGGCCCATAAGGCAGAGATGGAACTGGACAAGCAAGGCCAGACAACTTGTGTCCTGGAAGAGAAACATATATAACATCTGTCCACGGTTGATAGAGGATGACATACAGAGGGAAATCAAAAATTCCCTCATTCTGTTCCAGTGGCAATTAAATTCACATTTACCCCTGATACAAAGAGAGCTGAGATTGATGGTCATTGTAGGTTTTTTATGGCACACTGGGAGGGAGGTGGGGGGGAGGAGGGGGGGGGTTTAAAATGGGAGTACTAGTTTGACATTCTGAAGAGTGAGCAGGCAAGCAGTTAGCAGCCGTCTTAGGCAGAGGCAGAGTAATCATCAGGGGTCTCTTTCTGCTGATTATCAGCCGTTCCGCTGAGTGTGGAGAGAAGCCAGCTGCCTGTGGGCCAGAGAGGCTCTTTTCTTATGCTCGGCCAAGCTGATATGGAGGTAGAGCAACAAAGCCCTGGTAGGCTTTGCCCCTGCTCCCACAAATCTCACTGCTCCCACTCACTGGCAGGAGCCACTCCAACCTGCAGCATGACCCCCGACCCGTGTTGAAGTGACGTCCCTCAGCACCCTGCCTGGGCTGCTCAAATCCGTTTTTTCAGACACAACCTGGGCCCAACTCTGCTGAAAAGCTGCCTGAAACCCCCCAGATGGAACAGAGACTCGGCACCAGTACTGCCTACCAAGAGGTTGATTAACTGAGCATGCCCAGAGTGAACATGGGCATAATGTATGTGTGTGTGTGTGTGTGTGTGTGTGTGTGTGTGTGTGTGTGTGTGTGTGTGTGTGAGAGAGAGAGGGGAGGGGGTGGGTGGGGCAAGGAAGAATCCAATTATTTTCAATAATAAAGAATGCCACATCAAAGGTAGAACTTCTGCAGCTCTCCACAACTGTGTGGCGTATGAAATCAGGTCTGGAACCATGAGGCATATGGGCATGCATGACTTTTATCAATTTAATTACTGAAATCTTAATTTGAGGGAGTGAGAGGGAGGGGGGTGGCGGCTTCTTTCTTTAGAGCGAATGGGGTTTGTGAAAGCGATCGTCGGTGCAGGATGGAAACTCGGTCAAAATGTGGCCCACGTCTACTCTCCCTCAGGCTCATGGACGAAGACAAACCTTCTGGAGATTGAAGGAGGGTCATTTGGTGACAGCTGATACCTGCAGACCAACTGCAGGATTTCATTAACTTCTCTGGTCAGTCTATTTTTCATAGAGGAAAACAGTCCTTTAATGAGACTTCCAAGTTATTTTGAAGGAGCTAAATGTTAATTATAAGGAAATGCAGACTTATACTACTAGTAGCCATTACAGGTCATCTTCCGCAGTCACAATGCAAAGTCTCACAATGGATAACAGTGCTAGCTGTGGCCCTAAAATCTGCTGAGAAAATATCACTTTCAAGCAGATCATTTCTCTCTAACTGTGAAAGAGGCAGCATTGATCAGCAGTAATGGGGTTTAGGAGGAATGTGTGAGCAGTGATGGAGTAGAGAGGAGTAACCCATGAGCCAGGATAGCGTCACTCAACACTGAAGCTAGAGTGCTGCCATGGCTGATTTTCCCCACAGATTGTCTTGGTGTATCAGCACCGCTCTCTTTCTCTCCCTTTCCATTGCCTGAAGTACAATTGAATTTGCTCTGAGCAGAGAACATCAGGATCAGAGAGAGTGGGATGGAGTCAAGGATTTTCGGTCTCCATACTGATATGCGGTTCTACGGTTCGGACAGATAAAAATCATGAATTGACACCGGTATCAGTGTAAAATTCTCCACATTTTGACTCATGGATCCAGATGTGTTGTTTCTGCATGGATTCCAGTCAGTAATTACCTCTCAGCTTCAACCCACTGATGCCATTCTTTCCCTGTCATTACCCAGTCTTCTGTGTGCCAAGGCCAGGTGACAAGCAGATGGGCCTGGCTGGTGCTGAACTGAGCCTTGTCGCCCATTCTGTTGCACCACGACACAACCATCACCACCTCTCTGCCCGTTCACTCAAAGTTATGGTTGGTATCTAACCACTGGTGTTGAATTATAACTATTAATGTCACTTTATTCCACATATTACTTTTGTATTTACATATGACAAGATGTAATTTCATTTTACTCTGTGGGCAGCTCATTACTGAAGATAAACTAATGTAAAAGCATGTGAGTCACACAGTACGTGATTTAATTCAACCTGTTCATATCTGTCCATCATGTACAGGTATTCAAGTGAAACATTGCATCTCAAATACAACTACAATAGTGGCTACTTTGTTGGCCATGCGAGTGCAACTGCCTGTCAGTTAATAACTAGCCAGTTTCAAGGTCCAACTACAGGAACAATACAAATAAAGCACACATACAAACAAAAATTAGGTTACTTAGTCCTTATAAGTACATAAAGTATATTAGATATGATACAGTAAAGCCTGGAAGCCTCTAAGAACACAAAAAGTGACCATGTTTCTGAATATTATAGAGACTGTGACATGCAATGCTGGAATAACATTTCTTTTATTTTTAACTGACACTGTACGGCTTGTTTTTCTGTAAAATATACATTTAAATGTACCATTCCCAGAGTGACCTTATATCATGTACAGCTTACGGTCTTGTAATTTTTTGTTACAAACCTATAATTCACTGTGGCATTATTCATTAAAGTCAGTTATTAGGCAAAAATGTTAAACATTACTGTTATAAAGTTGTAAGTTAATCTTTTTTTGGGGTTTTGGACTGTTGGTTGGACAAAACAATCAATATGTAAGACATCACCTTGAGCTCTGAGAGCTTGTGAATACATTTTACAGATAAATTGATAAGGGAAATAATAATTGAGCAAAGTATAGAGGTTTGCAATATATCACCCACTGTAACAGAAGGCATTTCAGCTAATTGCATACGTAACTGCTAAACTAAGGATAAGTGACCAATGCTTTTTTTCATTTTATTATATATTATCAAGCTAATAAATTGAAAAAACCGGTCTGGTCACAGCAGCAGTAGTGACTTGTATGCCCATAAAGAAATACCAGAAAGCCATAACGTACATCATGTATGTCATGATGTAAACGTGTTCATACCATCACAATATGTGCAATCAAGATAAAGCCTGACTTGTGTGTGTGGTAGACATGTGCTCTTTACACTGAGGTGGAACGAGGAATCGCTCTAAGCAGCAACCTTCACAGCCCCCCCCCCCCTTACAACACACCGCCCTGCGTCATCAATCTAAAAGAAATGCATTATACAAGCAATAAACACAATGGCATATTCTGTGTTGTGGTGATTGTATTTTTTGCTCCTTTTGCAACAGTCTGGTAAAGGAGTCTCATTGGAATTCATGAAATAGTTTTATCATGGTGCAGCGCTGTAAAATCAATACATTAACTGTGCCGGGGGGCTAACTCTCTCAGGAGATTGAGTTTATGCACCCTGACCCATTCCACAAAGTGTTGAGCATTACATTTAAATTGGAGGAATTATGTACTACATACATTTCAGAAACATGCAATAGATACATGTAGCATGATCCATGGAGTGGCTCATTTTTAATGTGCTACAGTAAGTGTGCTACAGGAAAAGCTTAATGTATGTTTGGAGTGTGTATGTGTGTTTGTGTGTGTGTTAATGTTTCAATATTTTTATGTTGGGAACCATGTTTATTGTACAGGGCATACAAAAAATTAGTGGGATGTATATACAGTAGCATTTGCATTGTGTTTGCACACTTTAATGTGTAAATGTTCCTCACAGTGAGAGCTCTGATATGCATCCACCATGTACAGTAGATGTAAACAGAGTAATCGCAGAATAATGGGAGAACTGTATATAACACAGAAAGACAGCTGTGCATGTGTGCGTGTAGGTGTGTTTGTGTGCATGCTTCCATGTGTGTGTAGATTTGTGTTGTGCTGATGGGCTTATTATTTTATGGACTACTGCTCTCTTAGTGCTCCTGTGGATGTGGCAGGCGAATAAAGATTGAATTAAGATTAAAAAAAAAAAATATATATATATATATATATAGAGGAGGACAGCGCCCAGAAAGCCTGCAGGAGAAAGAGATGTTGTCTGCCATTTATTTATTCCACTTTCTGTTGATTATTGGAAGTGTTGGTACTAGGATTCACATTTCCATATTTTCGGGTTTGCCCAAAAGGAACACACAAAATGTTATGCAAAATTTTTTAACCACTTTCCTTTCTGGCAAATAAGTACAGAATATTAAATTAGTCATGCATATTGGAATACATCAGCATCAATCATTAGTAGACAAGTAATGGTCGGTTACCGTTGCTCTTTGAGATGGAATAAAAATTCTCTAGATGTGTCTCTCACATTTTGTGCTGAAACTAAAATGTCACATATTTTATTTGGACTGCTAAAGCCTTGTGTTACCTTTCAGTCTCACCAATAGCACACTGGTCATTCCTTTTGGCTCTGCTTATCCCTGAAGTAGGGTGAAGAGACTGAAAGGAGGAGATACTGGTAATGGTATTTGGGGGATTCGAGGATTGAACAGCAGTCATAATATTTACAAAGAGGTTAGATTGACTTTTTGAAGAAATCAATATGTGATATAGCCTACATGCTGTTGTGAACCTGGAAGGTAATGGGATCTTTGCAACGCTTGGCTAACAGGACTTCATGCCTGTCTCTGGTTATTTCTCTCCTTGCTCCTATGCTTTTCCCTCTCCCTCTGCCTCACTTCACCCTCTGCTTCGCTTCCCTTGATAACACGAACAGACATTATAATGGACAAATGTTAATAATTAATGTCAGAGCAATTGGAGACAATTAAGTGTGTTGACTGGACCATTAATTTTCCTGGGGCTGTTGATGGGGGAGCAGACAGGGAGAGAGCCCATCTGTGGAGGCATACGGCCCTATGATCTTTTTCCACAGAGTTGCACCTGGACAGCTTTGGCCAGGTCAGCCACAGCACCATCCATCCATCCCAGGAAAGCTACAGGTCTATTACGCCACAAACTGGCCGTGAATTCTGGCCCCATACTTTTACTCTTAATAGTAAATCACATCTTTGACTGGGAGACTGTTCCTGGAGTCCCGGTGTCAGTGAAAACGTTACTGAAGCATGTTCCTGCAATGGCATATGTGTCATTCCAGTTGCTAAAGTGGTATTTGTGAAGCTCCAGTAGGGGAGACCAGGGACAGTTGTAACACTTTTTGCAATTTTTATAAATACATCAAAAACCATTTACACTGGAATAACCAATTTGTTATATTATAAACTTCAATCTGTCAGCTGCTGAAACAATGCATTAACGTAGTTTTATGAAATATGTACAGGTTGCAAAATTGATTTTAATACCTGGCTCTCCACTGTTACAACCGTCCCAGTGTACAGGGACGGTTGTAACATGTCTAAAATATACATAATAAATCAATCATATACTCAAAATGGAAGACATTAGTTATCATTATTTGTCATGTTACTGTGACTATTCATTTCATGTTTTTAAGTAATGATTACCTTTTTTTCATACTACATGACAAAAAAGAGGTGAAGCTGTCAAATTATAATGCAAGAAAATGATTTAATGGGTAGAACACCTCAAAAAAGTTTAAACATGAACTCAAACATTCTCAACAACAGAGAGAGGGGGGTGGGGGGCTAAAAAGCTTGAATCATTTTACTTTTAATTTTCACATTAAAGGGAAACTATGCAGTTTTTGGTGATACTGGGACGGTTGTAACAGGGCGTTACAACCGTCCCAGTATCACCAACCATCTTTTCATCTCATGTGAGCTAGCTTGACTGCTAGTTTGACACTTGTTAGCCATTTCTATTTTTAGCTTACAAAACAGTGATTCTAAGAATACTTGTTTGAATTCATAGACATTTGTTCTTATAACAGCATCCAAAAAAGTACATCAGAAAGAAAAGTAAAGTTTTTACCTCAAAAACAACCTTTTGTTGATAATGCCGTCAGGAAGTTTCAAATGTGGCTCCCTTTTTGGCAAGAATGTAGGGAAACTAACTGAGCATGAGCACAGTGAGTCTCATCACTCTAGGTTGTTTCTGATTGGAGGAATTCAAGGTCTTACAACTGTCCCTGGTCTCCCCTATCTATCTGGCATATAATCAGCACATGTTATCTGATGTATTGTAAATAATAATTGTAATTTCCCCACTGGGGATCATTAAAACAGTATAAATTATTATAAATTATGTATCTGTGAGTTTGTGAGGGGAGACTGATGTGCTTGTACATTATTTACTGTACATTAATTTTAAGCCGTTTTTTTTTGTATGTTGTTTGCACCTGTATGTTTATTCTTGGTGTTTGTTTTGACTTGTGTGATAATTTTGTCAAAATTGTAAATACTAAAAAAGTGACATTTAAATTTTACTTTATTTTTCTGCAATGACATGTAGTGAAGGGAGCATAGATGTTTGGTACCCCAGATAATGTCGGTACTGGTAGCCTAACTTAATTTGTCTAATATCTGTGTGGGTAGGCATTAAAAATTGTTTTTAATTTCAGTTCCTTCATTAATCAGTATGATATTTCAAATCACAGAGTAACGTAGGCTACAGAGTGCTGAGGCTACAGAACTGGTCTGTCGCTGTGAATTTTGACAGTATGATCATTCGCCATTGCCACAATTTGATACATGAAAGAGAGACATTGGACGAGTACAACACCGCATGTGTCAGAGCTCTTGATGACTAGGTGTTGAAATAACATGAACGAAAAGTAACATTTAGTGGAAAGGCTACTTTCCGCATGGAGTACAACCTTGACAGCTCGATAGATGGAACCTCCCAAATGTTAAATGTTGTAAAAGTACAGAAAAATGAAAAACAATATATATACAGTGCCTTGCGAAAGTATTCGGCCCCCTTGAACGTTTCGACCTTTTGCCACATTTCAGGCCTCAAACATAAAGATATAAAACTGTAATTTTTTGTGAAGAATCAACAACAAGTGGGTCCCAATTATGAAGTGGAACGAAATTCATTGGCTATTTCAAACTTTTTTAACAAATAAAAAACTGAAAAAGTGGGCGTGCAAAATTATTCAGCCCCTTTACTTTCAGTGCAGCAAACTCTCTCCAGAAGTTCAGTGATGATCTCTGAATGATCCAATGTTGACCTAAATGACTAATGATGATAAATAGAATCCACCTGTGTGTAATCAAGTCTCCGTATAAATGCACCTGCTCTGTGATAGTCTCAGAGGTCCGTTTAAAGCGCAGGGAGCATCATGAAGAACAAGGAACACACCAGGCAGGTCCGAGATACTGTTGTGGAGAAGTTTAAAGCTGGATTTGGATACAAAAAGATTTCCCAAGCTTTAAACATCCCAAGGAGCACTGTGCAAGCGATAATATTGAAATGGAAGGAGTATCAGACCACTACAAATCTACGAAGACCCGGCCGTCCCTCTAAACTTTCAGCTCATACAATGAGAAGACTGATCAGAGATGCAGCCAAGAGGCCCATGATCACTCTGGATGAACTGCAGAGATCTACAGCTGAGGTGGGAGACTCTGTCCATAGGACAACAATCAGTCGTATACTGCACAAATCTGGCCTTTATGGAAGAGTGGCAAGAAGAAAGCCATTTCTTAAAGATATCCATAAAAAGTGTCGTTTAAAGTTTGCCAAAAGCCACCTGGGAGACACACCAAACATGTGGAAGAAGGTGCTGTGGTCAGATGAAACCAAAATCGAACTTTTTGGCAACAATGCAAAACGTTATGTTTTGGCGTAAAAGCAACACAGCTCATCACCCTGAACACACCATCCCCACTGTCAAACATGGTGGTGGCAGCATCATGGTTTGGGCCTGCTTTTCTTCAGCAGGGACAGGGAAGATGGTTAAAATTGATGGGAAGATGGATGGAGCCAAATACAGGACCATTCTGGAAGAAAACCTGATGGAGTCTGCAAAAGACCTGAGACGGGACCGGAGATTTGTCTTCCAACAAGACAATGATCCAAAACATAAAGCAAAATCTACAATGGAATGGTTCACAAATAAACATATCCAGGTGTTAGAATGGCCAAGTCAAAGTCCAGACCTGAATCCAATCGAGAATCTGTGGAAAGAACTGAAAACTGCTGTTCACAAACGCTCTCCATCCAACCTCACTGAGCTCGAGCTGTTTTGCAAGGAGGAATGGGCAAAAATGTCAGTCTCTCGATGTGCAAAACTGATAGAGACATACCCCAAGCGACTTACAGCTGTAATCGCAGCAAAAGGTGGCGCTACAAAGTATTAACTTAAGGGGGCTGAATAATTTTGCACGCCCAATATTTCAGTTTTTTATTTGTTTAAAAGGTTTGAAATATCCAATAAATTTCGTTCCACTTCATGATTGTGTCCCACTTGTTGTTGATTCTTCACAAAAAATTACAGTTTTATATCTTGATGTTTGAGGCCTGAAATGTGGCAAAAGGTCGAAAAGTTCAAGGGGGCCGAATACATTCGCAAGGCACTGTGTATATATATATATATATATATATATATATATATATATATGCTGTGCAACTAACATTTTGCAGACCACAACTCTGGTCTACTTGTGCTACTGTTACACTAAGGTTTAGCATTTACCATTATGCTGTAATTGTCACTTGTGGCCACAGTGGCCTTGAGTCTTGTATCAACATCCAGAAGCTATTCAACATGACATGCTTCAGTCACGCTCCCAACAAGTTGACAGTGCGTCTCCTAAGCAAAGCCTCAGATCACTCAACTGTTGCCATGAGAAACACCCATCCAGACGCTTGAAGCATAGACGCTGTTTCATAATGCAAAAAACGTTTTATCCTTTTTGAAATGATAAAATATACACAATAGCTGAAGTATACGTACACAAAAAAGTAAGGAGAATTCAACCTGACTTTAACCTGAGCATTTGCACACGTTGTACGGCTTCTAAGAAAACCACAACTCATGCTCAACGCTTGCATGACCATCCGCACCACTTGCGTAGATGCTCATGTTGTTGGTTGAGTTTCTGTCCTCGTGACGGATGCTGCTATCTCCTGTACTGCTGTCACATGATCACACATGACAGAGTTACCTAACCCCTGTGAGAGTGTGTGATTGGCTGACCTTGCCACAGAGTGTCAGTCAGGGAGACAGCATGTTAGACTATAATCACACAAGTCTGACCTGACATATCATGACACTCCCTGCCACGGCCCCGCTTCTCAGTGCAGCTGGGCACAAGTTGCTAAGCAACGGGCCACGGTAATGTCGAAGGCTCCGACGTGAAATAAAGCTCGACAAGAGTGACAAACATGGAAGACCAGGGGGGGAGACAAGGTGTTCTTGCAAAAATACACCTCTTCCTCTGTCTAGCCTTGTCACACACACTGCTGCCGCTCAGCAGTGCCCCTCATCTTTCTCTTTCCTTCTTCCTTTCTGTCTCCGGGAGGAGTCCCCCAGTCAAAACATGTGTAAGAGAATTAAACTCGGGTGTACTTCGTTTGTAGCACTGACAGATCAGAGACAGGGTCCTTGTTTTAACTTATCCTGTTACATAGCGCCATGTGTTTTCCAGCATTTTTCATGTTTACACTGTTGGCTACTGTGACAGTGGAGCACTAGGGAGACTTATGGTGTTAACTTAATTAAAACTGTCAGGGAACACCTTGCTAGTCTGATGATTGTAGATACATTGAGGTAATAGGCCATCACTTTTATTTATTTTTTGGTAAAAGGCAGAAATGTCACACCAAAGAGAACCTGCTATCACCTCAAAACCTGATTGACGGATTCAATTCTTCAGTCATATCTGAATATATCTGCATTTTTTAGTACATGGTTAACATATTAATGAGTCTTCTGATAGTTGTTCTCCTTTTATCCAACAAGGGATACAACAGTACAACCACAACTTTGTACAGTAAGGAGGTTGTAAACTGTGATTACAATTGATTTCAATCTTTGTTTTGATGTTGTTGTTTGAATGGTTCTTTTTAACAGTTGTGCTATGGAATATAGTTGTAGGTTGTTTTTATCTATGGTTTTATTTTATATGTATATATGTTGTTATGTTTTGGTAAACAGTGCTGGTTGATTAGGATGGGCGCACTGTAATTTCAATGTTATTATGGATGAATAAATTGAACCTTGACTGAGCCTTTAAATTGCAGCGACTGAAATTACATTTAATTTACTTCTAAAGATGAACGGATTCATTCTCTTTCAGACATGGCTACATTTAAAGATGTCACAATTATGTATTTTGAATCATCAGAACAGGCTTCTTTTGCTTGTCTTTTTTATTTGTTTGATCTGAGCTTGTTGACTTCATCCGACAGCCTGGGCTGACCTCAAACAAACACTCAGGTTGAGCTGGATCCAGACAGAGATGGAAAAGGGGGTCAGGTCTAATCAACATTGCTGTCATGATTATGTCCAGTTCACTCCAACCTGTAACCAGGCAACAGGCAGGGCTGCCACAAAGCCGATGTGACATTGGCAGGTAGATTGAACGTGGAAGGGTGGACAGAAAGCTTGGGCGGGTGGGTGAAGGGGCTATTTGGCTGAATGCAGCCTAGTTCTGTCCAGCCCATCACACTCGCCCGCCCCAGCACTCTGTGCTGTGATCAGCTGTTGCACAGAGAACCACAGGCAAAGGTGGGCACTTTAAACAAAAAACATTAGCCTCTATCTTGCTTTGTCCTTGTAACAAAAGACAGTGCATCAACATTATCTCTTACTGAGAGAAATACGGGCCGGGAAAACGCTTTGATCTCATTCCACTAAACAATATCCTTTATTTAGCTCCAGGCTTTACAGGAGCCAGAGATAAACCACTGTATAGCAATCCTAATGTAAGACTGCATTTAAGAGTTAAGAGGTTGTTGTTTTTTTTGCATGTGTCTACATTAACAAAAGCCCTATAACGTGCAAATATTCCTTAAGCAGCCAGTTCTGTAAAACACATTTAAAAAGGGCTACTTGTTTTAAATAAAGGCATTGTAGGAAGCATTTTTTAAATTGATACATTGATGCATACATTATGTTACTGTTGTAGAGATTATTTTAGAGTAGTGCAGTGAAGAAAGTACATGTAATTATTGAAAATAGTTGTATGTAAGTATGTAGGTCTCGCTTTGCCAGACCCTCCTCCAAAGCACGCTGGAGGAGGGTCTGGCTACTCCACATAGCATTTGGGGAGGGAGGAAAACATGCTCTGGTTTATTGGCATTTCTTTAAACCAATCACAATCGTCTTGGGCGGTGCTAAGCACCGGAGAAAAGCAGTGGTGTAGCTGCAAAATAGGCTCGGAAGGAACTTGTTTTGGTGGAACATGTGTACGTTAAAAAGTATTTTTAGTTGTGCAACTGAAAACTCAGATTGGACAGATAGTCTAGCTAGCTGTCTAGATTTACCCTGCAGAGAAAAGGTTAACCATAATCCTCATAAATCGACCAGAGTTTAAAATTCCAACACAAAGGAAGCCTAAGGCAACGGATATCCGACCTAAAAAAGTGAAATCCGGTGGATTTTTGGGCGGCAATGGAGCAATCCCGGAAGTGGAACATCAAGGATATAGACTAGTAAGTATGTTACTCCTTTTTATTCCAGAACTGAGCAAAGAATTAAGAAGATTATGAAAAACCTAAAATTATAACAAAAATCACATGCAGTGGCAAAGTGTACGGATACCTCTATTATAACACATACATGAAAATCTAATGTGCTTACAGCATGTGTGTGTGTGAGGACTCAGATCACAACAGTTTTACAATTTTAAGACAGCATGAGAGTGCTGCTGCTGACAGCACAGATGTTGCATTGACAAGTTAAATGTCTGCAATTTTACTCTGCTTTTGCTGTTTGTATTGGTTAGAAGCTATCTCCTTTACTCTCAACACTCAGCTGGACTCACCTGGTGCCGAAAGACTCACACCTTCCAACACTGGGGTAATTAAGCTCAAATTGAGAGTATATTCTTATACATATGCTAAATTTCTATACAAATTTTACCACATCTAGAGATGATTTAGTCATTCTGAGTAAAATGTGTTTATAATGTACTTCTTTACTATTGTACTTCTTTCTGTTGATGCTACTATGTAAACTTAAAATGAATGTGTGAAGTCAAAATCAGTGAGTAAACAGCTCTTCTTCTATATTTTACAAAAGCTGGCCTGAGTGATTATTATTCAGAAGTACAGTACATTATTACCATTCTTTCTATCTCCATCAATACCCATGAAGAGTCCAGATGTGCCGATTTAGGAAATAAATACCTCTGAAAACTTCAATGTTAAAAAGTGTTGAGGATAATGTATGTTTTTTTTCTAAGGTATTCTTCCTAAAATAATAATAATAATAATACATTTTATTTAAAGGCGCCTTTCATGGCACTCAAGGACGCCTTAAAATGGCCAATAGGCTAGCCTTGAAATCTAGACGCACCCTAGTGGCAGCAAATGTAATTGATGTGGGTCTGGCTTGTCAAGCTACCAATAGGCAGTAATAGTGGAAGAAAAGAAATAAAATCGCACTGAACCAGGTCCTGATAAATATGGCACTTACCAAGGTCTTCTGCGTACGTCATACAGGTCAATCTTGTTGGGTGCCCTCCATGGAGTGGCTGGAGAGAGAAGAAAATACGTTATATGCTGTACAGTGTAGGATATTTTATATCAGATTAGATCAAAGTAATCATAATTTCATTCTGTCTATCCAGTTATCAGTACAGCCATCTGATAAGAGATTGCCAATGTTCTGGGGCTGAGGAGCCCTAGGGTCAATTTAGACTTTATCTTGCTGTGAGTTATATGGCAGACTGTTGACTCAGTACCCTGTGGCCTACCTGGGTAGTATCGAGTCACTCCTGTGGCACTGCCAAACACCTGCCAGCGCAGAGAGCTGTCCTCCTTACGGTTTTCAATAAAGACCCTCTCCAGCGCCTGGGTCCAGTTTAACTCATTTAGGATGACTGGGGCTGTAGGAACACACACACCGATAAATACACACAATCAGACTCACAAAGGTGAATTGGCAAATGGCAAAGGCTCATCGTTTTCTGTTGGATCCGTTAAGACAGAAAAAAAGGAGACGATAAAGTTTAAACACATTTTCACCCAGATTTTAATGCCCCCATGCAGCCAAACTTTTTGTGATTTCTGTTGCAAGAGGACACTATAAACCCCAGTTTTCAGAAGAAAGAAAACAAGAATGTAAATGATTTCTTATTATGTGCCATAGTCCTTAAAAGTAAGTCTAAAAAGGCAATAAATGCTTAAACTACAGGCTCTGAAAATAGTTTATAATCCGATTTAAACCCAGTTGTATATTATTGATTTTTTCACACCTGTTTTTCCAATATTCAAAATAAACAAATACATTTCCTTGATTTTTAAATAACAAATGAAAACAATGAGCCCCAAATAGTGTAACCAGTGCAAAGTGCAAAACATCAGGTTTTCTCTGTTAGTAGCCCAAAGGTCAACTCTCCTTGCTGAACAACCTTATCCGTGCCAGCAGCAGTAAGCTGAGTACATAAAAATGGATGTATGCAGGCAGCTCGGACGGTGGTGGCCGGGCATCAGTTTAATCTGGGTGATCTCTGAGGAGTGCAGGAGGAGGAATCTGAGACGGCCTTGGAGGAGGTCATATGTCACTCGCAGCATGTGGAGGCAGAAGCCACTTTGGAATTTTTGATGGCAAAGAAAAAAAATATTTCTGCAAATGTCCATGAATGTGTGTTTGTGTTAAGAGGATTTGTGGGCGCGTGATGATGAAAGAGAAAAAGCTTGCGCATGTGCGGCTTAACGCATCAACGTGTGTGTTTTGAGTTAAACCGTGAGGGCACAGATATATCTCATAGGTCAGATGTACTCTGGGAAATTGATTTATGCTTGTGGAGAGAAGTATTCATCATCTAGTCAACAAGAAGTGGAATAACACTACGACCATGTCAACAATGTCGTGTGTCTTGTTTCCTCTCTAACTCAGAATCGTATTTACACTGTCCTTTTTCCTTTCACTCTTTGATCCAAATGATCTTTTTCTATGTCTAACAATGTGCATACACACACGCGTGCGCGCACACACACACACACACACACACACACGCACTCACACACACACACACACACACACACACACACACACACACACACACACACACACACACACACACACACACACACACACACACACACACACACCAAACATGCTTTCAGTCTGTGTTTAAGCTGAGCTAAGCTGAAGTCAGAAAATGGGGAGTGCAATCAGAGGTTTAATAGCCACCTGATTAAAGAGGAAAAAAGACAAGGTACTGAGCTGAGGAGAACTTCACTCACTTCTCTAAATTTAATTACTCAGCCAACCAAAACTAGACAAGCCTCTGAACCGACAAGTCCAGCTTTGCTAAACCCCTGGTTTGAATTTCACACAAATAAACGATCATTATCCTCTTGTCAAACTCCCCAAAAGTTCCATTACTCTTTAGCATCCTGTAAAACAAATGCACACAAACAAACACACGCTTGTACACTCACTACCGCAGCACTAAGGAGTGTCTGGAGGATAGTACTATATGAAAGCCAAATTGCTGCCATCACCAAGGGGAGCTCCTCAACATGTTTTTCTCAAAATTCATAGACGCAAAAGGAAGAATGAAGAAGGAGAGAGGCAGCCCTACAGATGGGGATAAACATAAAAACCCTGAGAGAGGGGGGAGGACGATTGATGGAAAGCAACACAGAAATTAACACGAATGAGTGGCTGCTTTCACAGACTGAAAAGACAATTTCTTGCTCATGAGAGAAGGAGAGAGAACACAACATAAAATTAATTTTAAACTCCTAAATTGAAAATGGCAGAATCAAAGACTTAGAGGTCAAAGAATTGATAATTTGAAGTGTTTTCACATTATGTAACAAATGACAGATCAGATTTGTCCTTTGCTTTGTATGTGAACAACTTAGCCGGTGAAAAGTTGTTAATCACGGTTTTATAGTTGGAGTTGTGAGAACAGCTGAGGCTGCAACGTCATTGTAAAACATCGCTTTTGATTTATTGAAAAACAATAAGTTCCATCTTATTAATCAAATTCTTGGTCAGCTATTTGTTGTGTGGTTATTTGAGGACTAATTCCTGAAGAATGTGTACCAGTGACATTTCTGCTGCAAACTTAATTGCGTTTTTTCCAGAATCAGAAAGTGAAACAGCTTTATGTTCTATTTCTCATAACACAGAGTTTACATTTGCCAAAAGTCCAGATGGCCTGAAGATCTAAAAAGAGACTTTCAGTATCTCTGCAATTTTGACTGTGAATGATCAAACTTGCCGCAGTCGCTCCCATGACTCTATGATTCATTTCAGCAAGACCAGTGGCTATATTTTACGGATGTTTGTGTGTGGAGATTATCATGGGACCAAACCATTTCAATTTCATCAAGGCCGTGCAATACTCTGTGGTCAAAAAGCCATCTGATTAATGTGTAAAAAGTATTATCCTTTAAGCATGGGCTATCACAGCAGGTTGCTGCGGCAGCAGCCTTTGTGCAGTGAAGTCCTGGGTGCTCTTATCTGGAGAGGCACTGGGTCTGTAATGACAGCTGTCCCAGACAGGCCAAGGGCAAAAAGAACATCCTGTGTCCTCTTTTTAAAACTATCACCATCTCAGATACCTTGACTAACATCAAGGTATCAACCAAACTCTGGCTCTGCAAGGATTATCAGCTGCACTGCTGCCCATGGCTGCACACACACACAAGCAACTTTCAACCTTATTGTCCCAACTGATGGTGGAAGTGGTCTTTCAATCAAGGGTTAATAAGACAGACCAAAGTGTATGTGTGTTTATATTGCCAGCTAAAACTAAACCAGTCAGATATAGATGTGAGCCACCTCTACTGTCAGGCCAATGCTGCGCGCACACACACAAACACAAACACCCACACACACAAACACCTGCAGGTGATCTTTTCAGAAAAAAACAAAAAAAAACGGGCACATCAGAGATAAGAGAACAGAGCAAACTAATTCTCTTTGATTTATTCATTTAAGATATGCTGTGACTTCTCTGGACAGTTGATAAAAAGACAAATTTCCCCTGGGGGGGATGTATGCTCATATGGGGAGACAGGGCCTCTGAGCGCTGTGTTGGGCTCATCTTTCACGTGAAACGCGCCTCTTTCTGATATCTTTAAAAGGCAATTCATCAGCGCGCCGCTCCCCTGACATTTAGAGCACCCTTGGCTTTGCCCCTTTATGGAGCAAGACTGCACACCAAGTAGGGTAACAATTATGAGTGGGATTTATGGAGCATCTCTGCATGAGATCATTTCTCAACCCCCCCATCCTATGACCCCACCCCCCAAACCCTCACACACACATTATTCACAGTGATATACCCGAGATAAAGAGCCATCTAAACCGATATGTTCCTTATGCCCTGTATTAATACAACATCATAGAAATAGGCACACGCATTTACTGTACACACAGAGTAAAAAGGCACAGTGGCCTGTAATATATCAGAGCAAAACACAAGTGGTCTCTCATAAGACATCCATAATGGTAATGGAGCTGAAGCTATTAGCTAAGTCTGTTTGAAGAGTCATAACCATTATCACCGTCATTATCAGCATTTACATATTCTGCTTTTTAATAAACAGACTGAGACAAATACAGCCTATTTTGAATCTCAGTGAGTTAATATCCAGACAGTGTATTTTCGCAAAGTCATATCTTAAAGGGGCAGTTATTTTTCATACACCGTTCAAGTAATGCATAAAAATAAGAGGAGTTAAAATTGTTTATAATTCACTGACAATTTACAGCTCTGAGTAAAGAGAGACTCAGATTAAACCATTGGTCATTTCACTTAAAGGTTCAGTTTACCTGACCTGACCTTAGATATCTGCTTCTTTTGCTTCCAACCCAAAACAAAGGTGGATAGTATTTTGTTTGTAGTGCTCGCAGTATTGTTACAATATTTGACAGCAAAAAGAAGTTCCAGCAACAGTGCAACACGGTGGATAAATTAAGGCGCTCCATGTGAGCAGTTCTCAAACAACACTAAAAGTGAGAAAATTGTTTTGTTGCAATTTCGTGACAAAGCCACACCTTCCTGCACATTTCTTCACAAGTCTTTACAGACCAGCATCTCTGCATCTGCATGTACCACCTCCTTCTGTGTCTCTCTGTATTGCCAACCCAATTCCTTCTCCATATCCCCTCTCTCCTGTTTACTCTCTGTCTCTCCTTCTATTCTCTTCTTTTAGGGCTGCTTTGTGGCTTGGCTAAGTGTTAAAGAGCCTGAACATTAAACCTTTCATCCTGCAGAGAAAACGGCAGCAAAAAGAACTGGCAGCGGCTCACACACCCACAAAGGCAAGGTAAAACAAAGTCTAAGGCTTCCCAGAGAAAAATATGTCTTTATGTAGCCTTGGTTGGGAAAACTAATGTCCAGAAGATACTGTATAACCAAATGTGTATTATTTGCAGTGTGCTTTATAAAAGAGGTCTCCAGGAATTTCTTTGCAACTGAAACAACACACTAACTAATTATAATTCAAATCCATGTGAAGGATTCAAGCAGTTTCACTCAGGAATAGCATTTAGTGTATTTGTCAGGGAGGACCTCCGTTTTGCTAAATGGTCTCAGACTGTGAAGGGGGGGGGGGGGTGATGCAAATGGGTATTTCTCTGAGGAGGGATGATTATTCAATATACAGAATAAGAAAGAAGGGAGAGATTTCACCACACCTCCAGAGAGCCCCTCCAAATATTCTTTCTAATTAAAAGAAGAGCAGTAAATAACAAACACATGAAATGTAATTTGTGAGCCTGGTGGTGAGTGAAGTGGAGTTGTGCTGTGCTGACTGTTCTAATTAGTGTGCTGGTAAATGATAGTGCCCCTTCACTGGGCACACACTATAGGGGTGGATGGGTCAGGGGAAGAGAGAGAAAGATGGAGTCTCTAAATTCAAGAACGACAGAAATACAGCCTGCAGTGTTTATACTGTCTTTCTTCTCTTTTGGTTTAACTTTTAAAATCACATTTCCCTTATCCCCCTCTCTCTCTATAACTTTCTTTTTCCTTTTTTTTTGTTGTTGCAATTTTTCTTTTTGCTTTTTTTCCCCATACATTTAAATCTGGTTTGATGTTGAGGCGGGCTGAGTTGATCTCCAGCATGGTGAGTTGGTTGACAGGAAAGCTTCTGCGTGTGAAATGAATACAAGCTGCAATGAAATGATGTACTGTGCGTGCACACGCACACGCACATGCACACGCACACACACACACACACACACACACACACACACACACACACACAAAGATGACATTTTACATTTAGCTCAAGCTTAGATTCACAACTCATGACTTTAAGATGACAAATGTAGCATGCTCTTATAGAAATATATGGCAAAGTAAAGTGGGAACATTCACTAATTGGGGCCACAGCATATCATTTGGCATTACCTTCCTTTTGTGAACAGACCTGAGTCTGTCTAGTTGCCTTTGTCCCTAGGTGAGCTGGCTTCTCTCCAGATCCATTTTGACCAAGATGAGAGACATCAGAGGTAGTTTCACTCATATGAATTCCTGCAGATGCAAATCTTTCTCTTCTTTTAAAATCACATACGACGCTGCGTTGACTCTCTATCTGCTCTATCTGTTGCACTCAATTTTCCACTGCACATTAAATATACCCCATGCAATTTGCTCTTTACAAAAGGTAAATTGGATGAATTTTTGCTAGGAGCTTCCCAGAGGGGATCCAACCACAGACCAAGAGAGCAGTAGCAAAATGGAGGCTACTATTCAAAGGGCAGTTTGCTGCTGGTTTAGGTACTGTTCTGGATTTTTCTCTCTTGTTAAAAACTTTTTAGCCTATTGCCTAGCCTACATATTACTGCTGAGCACTCTCCAAAGCACAAATTGTTTTTTCAGATAGACATGAATAGCAACTAGATAGATAACATAGTGCAGCAATTAAGCAGGTAAAGAGCCAGATATTTCCCTCAGGAGTTGGTGGAGAGCAAAAACTACAAGGAGACCTACTATTTGACTTACATCTATTAAACACAACTCCAAAAGAATGCTAATATTGTGCTTATCTGCTGGATGTGTACATAAGCAACTCATTGCTAACAAGTTTCGCCATATCAACTTAAAAGGTGAGGATACATCAGTGTTGTGCTAACAGGTTTCTGGTTCTGCTGCTCCCAAGTAGCAAAATAAATCAGTTATTGCAGGAAGTTTTGAATTCACCAACAAGGAAAAATCATGGAAAACAATAGCTGCATAAAAAGTGGAAAATCCATCTTAAAAAATGATAGTATGCTTTAGAAAATGTTTGCAATAAGTAAAGTAAACCTAGTTTTGTAACCCCAGCAGCATGGTCCTAAAACTTAGAAAGAAGCAATCGGACACTCAAGTACAGGGAAGGGTGGTAATCATTGGTTGTTGTGCATGCATGCATGCAGTGGTAGAATGGTGGAAGTAAATTCGTTACTTTACTTAAGTACATTTTTCACGTATCTGTACTTTACTTAAGTAGAATCAATAGTGCGTACTTTTGACTTTTACTTCGTTACATTTTGCAGCAATTATCTATACTTTCTACTCCACTACATTTCTACAACGTTCCGTTCCATTTTCATTACATTTTCTGATCAGTTTTTCCCCCTGCCAAAACGTCTTCCTGACCATCACACGTTTGCAGTCCGCAGGGAAGCCTTCAGCAGCGGCTCCTGCACCGCCACGCCAAGACCCGCCCTTCAATAGCATTTATTGGCCAGGCACGTACCGCTCCCGGTACTACTGCCGCTGCTCCCGATACTCTGCTTGGTCATATGTGAAGCATCCATTCATGTAGGGTTAATTTACAACCCGTATTTATCTTAAAAACACTCCCGGTCCTCCTCAGCTGTGAAGCCACATACTTGTTGTCCAAGCCCGTGTGTTCTCGCTAGATAAATGTGTGCAGCATTCACTGTCCCGTGGGAAATAATGCAAAGTCGAGCTTCAGATTACCATGATAGATAACCAGAATTGTAAGTCAGAATGTAAACTGGGCCACAGATGGTAAACCCAATTACATTAACCTAAAACTAACTTAAAATGCCACAGCCCATACTGTTGCCTTTTTTTATATTAGAAAATAGACATTAAGAGAATAAATCGTTATGCAAGTACTTTTACTTTTAATACTTAGAGTACATTTAAAATTAGGTACTTTTTACTTTTACTTAAGTAGTGTTGTCATTGTGGTACTTCTACTTTTACTAAAGTAAATATGTCTCTGGTTATTTGTACTTTTACTTAAGTACTGAGATTCAGTACTTCCTCCACCACTGCATGCATGTGTGTGTCTGTGTTTGTGTGTGTGTGTGTGTGTGTGTGTGTGTGTGTGTGTGTGTGTGTGTGTGTGTGTGTGTGTGTGTGTGTGTGTGTGTGTGTGTAATGGCTGGGGGGGTGGGTTAATCGCTCCATGCAAAACATTTAAGCTCTGCTCTTTCATCTGCACACACAGTTAGCCAGTTCTCACCATTCATTTCTGATATCCAAGTTTGTGACTGTGCCTGACTACAATAGCAAACTGACAACATGACGTTAGGCCACCAGAAAAGGCGCCGCATGCTGCGGATTTAAACTTCAGATTCAATGAAAGGGCTTCCCACATTCACTGGTGGTTTTCTTTATTCCCTGCTGGGAACAGTGGCTGCTTATTCTCACACAAACACTAATGTAGTCACACACCACATGTACACTATACACATATAATTGCTACCTTTGTTTTTTATAAAGGAATATTTACAACCTTCTATATTTTCTATATTTTATAATGGCCAATGGCCATGCAACTGTGGATTGACCCAATCTGGATTAGTATCCTCTATCTAACGTATGAACTTGGTCCAATTACCAGCGAGATTCCCCAGACTCTACAAAATAGTTGCCAATGAATAATTTCTATATTCCCTCGCTGTTTACATCCTTATTTTTCAGTGATTATTTTAAAGATTATATTTCCAGCCCTTTCTCTGCTATTATTTAATAAATCCCTGCCTCTTCCTCACCATTTCTGTAGCATTCACTGGGAGAATAAAACCTGTTTCTCCATAGATGACACCACCCACATCAATTTATTCCTCTGTGGCTGTGTTGCGATGTCCATTCTGTAATAAGCAACGATAATTAGAGGAAAACTGTATGAATATTTGACCTAAGCTAATTAGAAAGTTTGCAGACTTGGCAGCAGGAATCAGCAGTGGGATAATGAATCATAAAATGGTTCATTACTGCGCTCAGGGAACACTCTCAATCTCAATAAACGGACATGGGGCCTAGCAGACAAATCAAACCAGGACGCATGCACCGCCTCATTTAGCTGCTGAAAGGATCACAATAAAAAAAATAAAAAAAAAAATGCTTTTTTTTTGCTCTAAATGGTTTCTATTATTAACGTGTCTCTCTCCTCTCACCCCTTTTCTTTCTATCTTTCCTTCTATCTGTGCCTCTCGCTCAGTCCATCCCCAAGGACTATCATTTTGATGTGACTGGCAATTCATGCTGCCATTTTTTTGGGAAAACAGTCAATTTATTTAGTGCATTAACAATGTGTACAATTCAAAGCAAGCTACTCCAACAACAAGCGAGCGCTAATACACAACACTTTACAGAAACTGTTGTACTTTGGACTGTGCTCAATTCTTCCTAAACTTTTTTTTTCTCTGCCTTTCCTCTGGCCTCCCCCTGAGGAACGACTGCTGAATCTACCCACTCAAACTGCTTCTCTTCTGCTAATCCTAAACCCACAGATGTATTGTAGATACAGACCTCTTCAGACCCATAGGACAACAATCCACCCACATTAGGTTCCTCCGACATTCTCTCCAAGGCACCCTGGCCTGCAGACTCCCAATGGTGGGACCAGAGCAGGATACGACATGCAGATAATAATCCCTCTTCACCATGTTGCAAAAAAAGCAAACGTAGCTCCCATGATATGAACCTAAATAATAACATAAATAAAGTTTCTGTAAGCTTAGCTAGCTTTGCACTCCTATGAAACTGCCAAACTTATGAGGGACAGTATTAAAAAAAGGGATCAAAATCAATGCAGTAGAACCAGAGACATGTCTTTTTTTATTCAGCACATTCTTCTTCCTTGTCAAAACTTGCTACATTGCCCACAATGCAACTTGGTAGTTTGGTCGGAGATTCATGTGTGTGTTATGCTAGTAGAGGCTAATGTAACCTTGAGCCGCTAGCCTCAAGCAGAGTTGAGGAGCAGGCTACAGAGGTCTGGTAAACTCCCTACTTTCTATCTCCACACCTCCAGATTTATTTCATTTCTAAACTTGTAGTCTTCAGCTCCAACCGATGAATTTACAAGACTTTGCATGTCTGGAGCCACAAAAAGCTTTATACAACTTTTACATACCTGTATGCAGTAGTTCTCCCTAAGACCTGTAAACATACTTTGATGTGTAAAATCAGTGGGGTTCCATTGCATTGCACATTCAAAAAAATAAAATTAAAGGCTGATATCTACATTTGTGCCTGGGACATTTGGTTTGGCGTCTTTAAAAATGACATTTGGGTAGCAACATGTTTTTTAACACTATTTATCAGCAATGTCTAAAACACTGCACATGTGCATAATGGAGTTGGCACAAAATCTGAAGTTGGCAATCTCTGCACAGCAGACAGCGCAATGGGAGCTAACTAAACAACATTCATAGTAAACATTTTCCACCGAAGCGAAGTGAAAAAGCTAATTCCATGCACTGTACCACTCTACTCTTCTAGTCTCCAACATGCTCAATCAAGCGGCCTTTATTCTCTGACTCATATCTTCAGACAGGAGGACTGGAGCCGGCACAAAATGGCTCCGGGAACAATGTGCAGGCCTGATTGCTCTTTTGTGAGTTAGCTGTGGCCTTTGACATCTCCTCCTGAACCAAGTGTCTAATTCTGACAAGATTTGTCTGGAGACACAGCTGGAGGGCACTGTTACAGACAGGTGCCATACACTGCCTGTTCAACAAAGAGGGGGCGAAAAGCTAGACAATAACAGAACAGAAAAATTGCCACTGTGAAAGTGTCTGTCTGTCTGCACATGCTCTGGTTTTTCAGTCTTTAAAAGAGGCAGACACACACAGTGTCTAAAAGGTTAGGGGTGATAACAGAGGGAACATGCCAAGCAAAATCAGAGTCCCAGAAGGTACATGTGTTCCCTTTTGTCCATTTGGCAGCTGCAGACTAAGGAGGGTGTTACTTATGTCCGCAGGGATCGCACGGTGCCAAGCAGGAAGGGCAGGGTCCATGAGTGGGGGAGACCATGCCCACGCAGGAAGAAAAAAATACAGTACAGATCCGGTTTGAGAGACCGTCTGTCATCTAAAATCATGTTAGTGTGCTAAAGTGCTGGCTGATAGAAAAGGAGGGAGAGATCAAGCCAGCATTATGAGAGTGAGGGGAGAGGTCAAGTCACAAACAGGAGACTGTCATCTATCCACAGCCCAGGGGTGTGTATGAAAACCATGAGGAGACATCTTGGTACATGCGTGATACAGGTAAACATGCGTTATATATTAGAAGTTCATTATCTTATTGCCATTTTCTTAAAGGGCAGAGAGAGATTATTCACCATACAAAATACGTTTTTAAGGACTCAAAGAAATAAAAAAAATGTATTTCCAAGTTTAGCCTGTGTTGTTGTGTCATATCTTGTTAAATATCAAATATATTTAAAAAAAAAATAAAAAATCAAGTGGTCTGAGAAAAAACTAGACTTCTGCACCTCCTCTTGGCTCTGTTTTCAGGCCTTAGAAAATCTAGCCCGTGATGGGAGACTTTGGCCAATCACAGTTCATTTCAGAGAGAGAGAGAGCATTCCACATATGCTGCAGTACCGAATGCAGTTTATATATATATTAGATTAGATTTTTTTTATTGATCCCAAAAAAATGGGAAATAATGGTGTTGCAGCAGCAAAAATATCAGACACACAGCACACATACAGAGTATACATTAAATAATAGGAAACAATATACATTAAATATATATATCTCATCATGGCCTCGTGGCGTACACATACAGTACATTTATTCAATCAATTGTAATTTGGGGCGATTTTAGCTTGTGGTTTAGTGGAGTTCCTGGGTTCTAAGGCGTGTTTTAAAATATTAGTTGGCACTTCTAGAACACACTTCTAGAAAAGCGTTGTAAAGGTCTACTGTATCCATGTTTCCCTCATCCTCCACCGTATGATCTTAACAACACAGGTGAGAGAGAGGCAGGTGATGGAAAACCATCTTCTACTACAGCTTTATGTTTTTGTGATTCTCCAGAAAGTGGTTGTTGATTTGTTTGTGTGTAATACTTTTTGTTGGAGGGATTAAACTTTGCACATTTTTGCCCACATGAAAGGAAGTGCAGTGTGCTCTCACACAGCAGTCAGTATGGCAGAGGACTTGAGGCAACCCTGCAGAAGGTGTGTCATTTCTAACTGTAGTGGCTAATTCATTATGTGTTACCAGATACATTTTATGAAGCCTGTGCAGTGCTACTCATTCAATCAACTATCCACCAGAACACTAATACAGAAAAAGTATTCTTTAAAAAAAAAAATGTTTTCGTATACTTACAGCCTTTGTATATGTCTGTAGGAATCTGGACCGCACTGGAAGAGTAGTTAACCTTGTTTTTAAAATTGGGATCGTCCACAAACTCCAGCTCCAAAGATGTCGAGGTCTCCAGCGGGTTCTCCTCTTCTCCATCCTCCGTCTGCACACACACACACACACACACACACACACACACACACACACACACACACACACACACACACACACACACACACACACACACACACACACACACACACACACACACACACACACACACAAATCTAAATGAGGATACAAATATGAAATGCAAATAGAGTACCGCATTCTGTCATCTCCCATATTGTGGCTTTACAGCGCCCATCTGGGCTCTGATACATACAGTATATTGTGTCTCTTTGTGACTCACACACAGAGTCACACAGCCTTTGGATAATGTTAAGCACAAAAATAGCAATTATTCTGCCTTTTGTCTGTCTTCAGATTTAGGAGGTTCTATTCTCTCCCTCTCATAAGAAAACAGCAGCAGGTATCAGAGTAGACTACCAAACAGAGAGACTCATTAGTAACCGAGATGACTATCACAGGCACATGAGGTGCAACACAAATTAACCCCAACGATAACTAGCATCCTACACCAATTAATCACGATTTAGTCTAACACCCACTCAAATGATAGCATATTTCATAACAGACCGTCTCCTCTCTCTCGCCTGTGATTGTTCAAACAAAAAACAGCGCTAATGCTGAATATTTCTAATATGTTTTGGCACTTTTACAGCTTCTCAGTGTTGCCATTGTACATGATGAGAAAGTACAGGGAAGAGCCTGACACACATATTACATTAGGAAAGTGTCAGATATCAAAGAAAGCCAGAAGATAAAAGAGAAAAACTGGCATTTAAGCTTTTTATCTTGATAAGTTATCAATGGAGTCCAATCTGTGCCTGTTCCCACAGGAGGAAGTGATTGTGGGATGTGAAAAAAAATGACAGCAAGATATAACCCCACTCTGCGGCTCAGTTTATTGGCTTATTCCTGATCAGATTTCAGTGCGTAGCGCTCACTAAAACCCTTTTAGATGCATCCTTAGAAAACAGCACACAACTTAAACAATACTCATATCGCTGATCATTCCTTCTGCATTCTGACTGTTGAAGAGCAACATTTTACTTCAATATAAATATGTGACAGCAGCCAACTTTTCATTTTAATGAAGCAGTGTGGGTTAATTCTGACATGATTTGTTTGTTTTTTGGAGAAATTAAATCAAAACTCCATGTCTACGGTAGAAATTGATTGATGGGTCAACTTTAATTGACTATTAAAATGCAATTACAAGCTGTTGTTGGGACAAGCTGGGGGATAGTTTTGCTGAAGTCCCATTGAAAGTCAACATAAGGAACAATACAGTGGTATGACAGAGACCAGCTCATTTCTCATATGGTCATATGACCATATAGAAAATGTTCGGACAGATAAATGTGTGCTGACTGGACACCCCTGGCATTCAACAAAGAGATTACTTAAATACCAATTATCAAACAGTTTGGAAAATTATTACTAGTGCTGTCAGTTAAACGCGTTATTAACGGCGTTAATGCAAACCCATTTTAACGGCGTCAGTTTTTTTATCGCGAGATTAACGTTCTTTTTGGCCTAGCAAACTTTGTAGGTTTTTTTCACATGCTATTGCAACAACTAGTAACATTAGAAAAACTACAACACCACACCGGATCTAGCTAGACCGGAAACAAAACAACAGGCACGCTGCACACACTTGTTTGGGCTTGCGAGCCGGCCAAAGAGTAGGAGGCTAACATTATGTTTTGAGTGGATGGCGAGCGCGAGACGCCGAAATGGACGCCAATAAGATTCTGAATGGAAAGTTTACTTTTAAAAAGTTGTCGAGGGGGACAGTAGTTTCACGCACACACAGCCTGTACTCCACGGAGAAAGCAGCCACACTGGAACTGCTGCAAAGTGCAAACGCTGTCTCATTAACCAGTGATCATTGGACGTCAGTGAGTAATCAAAATTATTTACATAGGAGTTACTGCACACTATGTATATTAGCATACGGTTTTAGGACTGTGTTGTTTGTATCGGGGTTTTTTTGGACTGTTTTTGTCATTTGGGACATTGTCCACTCCCTTTTCTGTCCAGGAGAATTGTTACATTCCTTATTAGAAAAATGTAAAGGTTACAAATGTTCTGCTGTGGCATCTGGTTTTAGACCATTTAGTTTGTACTGTATAAGCAAAGTGTAAGTGTTACATCTTAGTTAGGTTAGGTAGGCCTACTTGGAGGAATTGTGCAATAATGACAGATTCACACATTTTTCTTTTGTTTACAGTAAATAAATACTAAACAATTACAAATCTTAAAGTCAAGTTCATAAAGTAACTTTCTTTGCATTCATTTGATTCCCAATCAAGATACACTGGTAAGAATTGCTTTCAATATGTACTTAAAAACAGTTCTGAAATGCAAAATAATAAAATGTTATTCATGTGATAAAACATGCGATTAATCACGATTAACTATAGAAATTTGGCGATTAATCGTGATTAAATTTTTTTATCGTTTGACAGCCCTAATTACTACACATGGTCTGGCCTCAGCAAATTAGTAAAATAAGTTATTTTAAACATGAAATCTGAGAGCAATTTACTCAATACAACTAAATAACAATGGTAGACATTTAGAAAGATTAAATTGAAATGCAACATTTGCATTACTTTTTCAAAAAAACAAAGGTTGCAATCTGACAACCACAAGGCTAAATAGGTTCAAGACTTTCGTCCTTTAATACTCCTTGTTCTATAAAAAAAACTGAGCTTTGTTAAAAAAATAAGAAGTTGTTAAACAAGACTGAATGATGAAATAATCAAAACTGATACTTTGGATAATTGTTGGTTTAGCATATATTTGTTGACACAGTTTGAGATTTCACAGGCTGACTCTCCACTAGTAGTAAACCTGTTTAGGTTAGGGATGTTGGCTTTTTAACAGCACTAACTGTGAGGTTGAGGTGTTTGTTTATCACTCAGTCTGACACTAATTCTGTCAATGTGAGGCAGGGAGTTTTTTTTTCCTTTCTTCAGAAGAGCCCAATCATAATTTACCAAGGCAGCGTCTAATTAGGAGCTGAATAAATCCATGCAGGAAAGACTGATTAGTTCATTTTCTTCAACCATCCACCACCTGTTTTGCTCGATTCATTACCCAATTTGTTAATTTTATCTCCCTGTTCTCAAGGTTTAATTAAAGGCAGAAGAGGCCAGAGATGACATTTTGAAAATTCTTTCATTCCCGCCTTCAGCCAACCAGGGATAACCTCAAACCTGTTACTTAGGACCGTGTGTGTGTGTGTGTGTGTGTGTATGCACGTGCGTGTGTGTGTTTATTCGAAAGACTGCATTAACGAGTGAGATAGAGGAAAAACAGCCTTTTAAACAAACCAGGAATCCTTTAACAAAAAAAAAAAACATAAATAAGTAACCTCACAATTGGTAAATAGCTGTAACATGTAGTATGCCACAACTGGAGAAAACATTAGAATAATCAATCCTATAATATTTGATAGTTGTCCTCAAAGTAAATTACTACCTTGGTAGTATGATTGACAATATTTTTCTACCAAATGGATAAAAGAATTGCAGTAAAGTAGAATCATGCAAACCAAATAATATTTGCATTTTCAATCTGGACTCTTTGTCTGCTCCCTGCTGACAAAGAGTTGTTATAATCTTTTATGGGAAACGAGCTGTGTGGTGCCTGAACTTGTCTGTAGTTTTAACTGATGGCCAATAAGACTTCAGTCATAATATTGTTCACATTACACATAGGACATTACATTCTGTGTGTAATTAATACAAAAGAACCCAAAGATAATTGAATAAGATAAATAAATAAAATGCTCTTCAGATATGCTTTGACACATAGGCAGTTTAAAAAATGAATTATCACATTGCACTTTTAATATCAAGGGTAAAGTGACAAGAGGAGAAATTAACAGGGTATAGAGTAAAGGATAAGGGATAGGGTACAGAGGTGACAAGGCTTGGATAAGAGAGCCCGCCAATCACTTACCTGAATTCTTATCATATCTACTCGATGGTACAGTACAGCACATTAGTACACACTCCGGTGGTAAAAGCCTTAATTGAGGGGTCATCGTGGGAGGAATCAAGATTAAGATCTGGGAGTACTGGTGGGCGACGGTTGGGGTTGCAGGGATGAGGAATGACCTCTGCCTCTGTCTTTAGGTGGCTGTGGGGTTGGTGAGTTGGGGGTCAGGGGTGTGACACTTGCTCGGCCTCAGTGTGCCATGTTAATGATGACTGATGTTCTCCAATTAGATGTGCTGACAGGCCCTAAAGCGCTGTGTCATTAATCACAGGAGTGGCATGCACAAAGAGAAAATCACATCATGATTTATTGCTCCTCCGCCTCACTCTCTTCCTCTCTCTATTTCACTCTCTTCCCATCTTTTTGTGCTTTGGTGATCGGGGGGGGGGGTTCTCGCACTCCTCCTTGAAACTTAATCAATCAGGGCACGGGCTCCAAGTATGACCTATCCTAAGAAGGAACTGCAGCCAGAGTGGTGGCGTGTTGAGACCAAACGACAGTGACTTGCAGGGCTTTTCTGGAGGAAACGCCATTACCCAGCCTGCAGGTTGTTCATATTCTTCTGTATGAATGACACACTTGACAGAAATGGTGTCCTTGTGTATGAAAGCGCAATATGACTCATGTTTTGGTTTGAGGTGTCTTGGTGATGGGTGTGGATGTCTAACAACCCTGCAGTTCAGATCCTTAGTCAACACAATTAGGGTTAGTGGGGAGGGAGAAACCTCTGAAAATAACACTGGGGGAGGACAGCTGAAGTTACTGTCACATGCATGTCGGCCTGCCCCTGCTCTGTCACTCCGTCTCACCACACAGCAGTGTCACCTCACTAACACACACAGACATCCCAGGGGCCTGTGACCGGAAGGGTGGCATCAACACCGAGGAGGCCGGGGAGGGATGGGGTGGGGTTGCAGGAAAAGGAGTGGTAAGTGGAGTGGGTAGGATTTGGGGTTTAACGCAGGCAGACGGGGGAGGGGGGGAGCAGTCCGTACTGTACTCACATAGTCTGAATCCGCTTTGGAATCGTAGTATGAAATGTCATTCTCCTGTGCAGAAAAGAAAAGTGAAAAGACAGTTGATGAGAGAAGATATAGCAGTGTCTATATCAGCCCTGACTCCTCGCAGTGGTAAGCTAGAGAGAGTCACGTTATATTCAGTCACACTGTTCAGCATGAGAATATAATCAGCATCACAGAACGCAGAAGGAGTAGTGTGATGTGGAATGACATGAGAAGGTGAGCAGGTGAGCTGTAGCGATATCGAAAGATGTAAAGCATCTGGGCAATGCTTTTGTTAACAAGATGCAATGTATGTGGCACGTGTTCATGTGTTGTGTTGAGTTTTCAAAAAAAAAAAGAGCTTAGTTTGCAGTGAGAGAAGAATAAACTTCAAATATTACTCTCTCTGGGAGTCTTATCAACCTCAGCTGGCTGTGTTTTTAGTCTAGGTAAACAGCTCTCACAAAAGGAGAGAAACAGAAAAAAGAGTAAGCAAAATAATGTAAATGTATGCAATTTTTCTGCACTTTCATGCTCTAATTATAGACTGAAGTTACCCGTCTCAAGCCAAAGCCCCGGATTCAGCCTTTCACCACCAAGCTCCCGGTCTATATCCCGAACAAAGACTCCATACCCAGGCTGTTAGTCTCCCTGCCGCCCTTTTTTTCCTCTTAACTGGCGTTCTTATCTCCCATAGAGGCAGGCGTGAGGGCGGGCAGGGGTTGCATGCAGCGAGCAGCATCCGTGGGGCCTGCCTCATTATCATGAGGAGGCTGGCTGAGGACGCGCTCTCAAGGGCATAACAGTGAGTGACTCGCCCTCACTGAAGGAGCTGTGGTCATGGTCTGATGAGGGAGAATGGCTGACAGAAAAAGAGACCGTCTACTGTACAGGTAAGGTGAGTCTTACACGCAACTTACTGACTTATTTTGTCTCAATTTCTGTTTGTCTCTTGCACACTTTCACCATTTTGCTCTTCTCTATTTTCATCCGTCTCCCACTGTCTCACACACACGCTGCTCTCTGTGTTTGTTTAACTTGTACGGAAAACACACACACACACACACACACACACACACACACACACACACACACACACACACACACACACACACACACACACACCTAAATGCACAAGTATTCTCTTTCTCTGTCAGCCCCCATCTTTCTCCCAGCTCCCTTCGGCATGAGAGCCTCTCTACACACAACCAGGGTCTTGGCTGGCCTCCAGTGCTAATCAGAGAGTCAGTCATCAGGTCCGCTCAGTCCCTAACAACTCACCAAAGAAACACAGTATGATCAAAACTCACACTGACACCAAACATGGGGCGGACCAGCCTGGACGCAGCTTGTGTCTTTGGGTAATGAGCATGGACAAGATAGATAGAGGAGGAGCACAATCTGCCCCCTGACATGTCCCCTCAACTTACCAGCACTCCCTCTGCCTTTCCAGCTCTGTCAGAGAGATCAGGAGTCAGGACGGAAGGAGAGGAACTGAGTGTGGATCAGAGCGGATCGTTCAGGGAATACATGGGGTGAAGGTGGAGGGTTAGTATGGAGGCTGAGGTCGGGGTGATATGAAGGGATGAATTAAGAGGAGAGAAATGGGTGGTGGTGGTGGGGGTGGGTGCGGTGGCGAAAGAGCTGCCAGTACTAAAAATAGCCGTGCCTTTGCAGAGAGAGAAGAGAAAGCGAGCTAGCGAGACTGTGGCAGTCAGGGTTGTTGTGTCTGCCAGCAGGATTGATCTGGAGCCCGGTCCTGCTTAGACTGGTCCCTCGCTTCTAAAGCGTTTACTCTCACTACTGTGGCATTACAACTCATTATTCAGGACTGCTTCCTGTAAATAAACTCTTGGTTCCTTGCACCCGAGGGACACCGTCCAGCAGCTTTACTCAAACAAATAATACACTCAAAAAAACATACAACACATTACTGAAGGGATAGTTTAGTGAGAGGTCCAACACTGTAATACTAATACTTTATTGTTGCACTGTTATATGTCCCTATCCCTTATTACTGCTTTTTATTGCAAATAATATAATATACAGTGTTATATGTCATAAATCAAAGAAAAAACCTAATAAATGAGCGGAGGAACATACATAATGATGCAGATGCTTCCAAAGGGTCACTAGATGGTTGTATGAGCATGCAAATTATGTGAATCATATGCTATGCTATCCCTCCAGTAAAGTTCCACAGGCTAGTAGATTATTTGCAAAAGGAGCACTGAAGCTGTTCTGGTGGCTGGTGGTACCCAAACACCTTTCTAAGACTTTTTATGTTGGTTTTTCCTTTTATTTGTCACTCATCTCTCATTGGTATCATGTCTGTTTGCAAAGATGGACAGCTGTGTTTACCTTTCTGCACCCTTACCCTGTACATATCACTTACTCATGCTAAACCTGCACCATGTAGTACAGACAGGAATCACCACTTACAGTCAATCAATAGTATCAGTTGCATAAGTATAAGTATTGGTAGCACATAATGCAACCTTGCGCAACTGTCTTTAATTACGTAAAAGTCCCCCTATTCAGCATTTAATACATGGATTAACATATAGTGGTAGTTGTGCAGATGCAGATAAATCAGGGGGTGTGATTTTGTAAATTCAAGCTTCAGAGCAGGTAAGTCAGATATGATTGGGCACAGCTATGATACTGGTTTGAAAATAGCAATGTATTTCAATACCTAAAGTACAACTAAGTAAAATAAAAATGTCTTTGTAACCATTACTGCTTCTGGTCAACATAAATTATACTTATTTGTATAAAGTTGTCGCCTTTTGCAATATGATGAAAAATAAGACCTCAAAACATAACACAAGCACTTAAGAGTTACACTGATCCTACTCATGAATGCAACAACCTCTGCCTCCAACCACACACTCTGATAAACACCACACAGACATGCACAGAAGAGGTGGCTCCATGTGGACGAGTCCTAGGCCATCATGACCCTCTGAGCAGCCCCCAGGGGTAGAATGGGCATCTGCTGCGGCTGGTCACAGGTCTCTATAGGTTCAGGGTCTGGGTTAAACACACATCTGATACAACACCAAGCCAGCAATGATCCCACGCTCATCTCTCTCAAAGCTCCACCCTGCTAGTGCACACATACATACACACATTTATATATATATATATATATATATATATATATATATATATATATATATATATATCATACATAATCGCATGCTCATTTACAGCATGTACGCAGTTGTGAATGTACATACGGAGCAAGTGCACATACAAGGCCAAGTGTATCACATGCATGCATAGAAACACAAAGTCTGAAAAATTTCCACTGACACAATGTGCTATCAGTAAATTAATCTATCATGCTGAGTATAACAACAAATTTCAAATAGGAGACAAACACTGAGGTCAGGTGATGATCTCCAGCAATCCTCCCTTACATCAATCTTCCTCCGCTCATCTCCTTCCCTCTCCTCACCCTTATCTGGATCTGGTTCCTCTCTCCTTCCCCACATCTCTCCTCCTCCTCCTTCTCCTCCTCCTCCTCCTCCTCCTCCTCCTCCTCCTCCTCCTCCTCCTCCTTTCACCCTTGCCCTGTCTTATCTTCATCTTTCCCAATCTCTCTATCCTCAATACCAGCCTCCTCTTGCCAATTTCAGATTTCAGCAAAAGCAGTGGCGCGTAGGTTAGATGCCTACTGTTGCTATAGAAACCGCCCCTCTGCTCTAGATTACAATGTGACTTTGTCTCCTTGCCAGGGCTACAATGTCTGCTCGTTTTATGTCTGACCAGATACATGCCTGCCTATCTTTTGTTTGTCTGTATGCCTGTCAGTCTGTCAGACTATGAGGTTGTTCTTCTGCCAGCGTGTTTTCTTGTCATCGCTACATGCTGTTATTTTAATGTCATCCATTGCTTGTAGTTACACATTTAAACTTCAAAATCTCCTGTCAAGTGAAGGTCGGAGCATTTAAAGCCCCACAATTTCATAATATGTGAAGAGGACCTTGAAAGATGATTTATCTGGTAAAGCATATGGTAACCATACATTATTGAAAAATGCCTAGTAGCCTACATAACAGCTGTCATATTTAGGGGTGCATGTAATGACGGAGTGTGGTCGCTGGGACTAAATCTTTTGATTTTGAATCTGTGAGCTCCCTCAATGGGCTGGCTGAGACAGGTTGACATTTGAGTGTGAGACAAGCGCTCCATCATAGGTGGGGACAGATTACAGTCATATTCATATCTCCTCTGGACACCTGCTAATGATATTATAATTACAGAACACACTCTGTGCCTCCGCCATGCCCTGGGGTGTAGAAGCACGCAGAAACACACACACACACACACACACACACACACACACACACACACACACACACACACACACACACACACACACACACACACACACACACACACACACACACACACACGCACCCTCTCCTGGCCTCAATAGTCTAGCAATAATTCGTAGCACCAGTTTCCCTAATGGAAGCTGACATTATATCAAACACAATAAATTATTTCATTTACTGCTCTTCATTAACCCACACACATCAGCCCATAAGGTATTAACGGACACACACACACGCGCGCGCACACACACACACACACACACACACACACACACACACACACACACACACACACACACACACACACACACACACACACACACACACACACACACACAGCAATCAGAATAAATGAAGAACAATGAAACAATGTGATTTGGCTGCAAAAAAGAACTGCTTACGTAAAGTTTGTAGCAACCCTGTTGTTATGGAGCTATACGTTCTAACTTCTTTTCTTATCTCCCCCACTCCAACCTCATGTCTCTACTTATCTCTTCCTTTGTGTTTCTATTTCCACAGCATCCTTCTATCCCATCTATACATGTCAAACAGTATGAAACTCAAGACATTCAAACTAGATGAATACTCGGCCATATTAGCTGGTGAAACCTCTCCGGTAAGAGGGAGGAATGCAATCTTCCAGGCTAAGCACACTAAGCTTTGACTCCGTTGCACGCACGACACACGGGTGCATTACAATTTACGTATGTTAAGTAAGAAATGACTGACATCCAATTTAATCTGGAGAAGGAAATATATACACAAGGGCATTCATACTAGGAGAGACGTCAATATGAAATCACAATACACCATCAGAAACAAATTAGTTTCTTTAATTTATATGGCCCACAGGTTTTGCATAAGTGTTAAAACGTGAGCTCATGAAATATGATTTTCAAACAGAGGTAAATTAATCATAGACATGTAGAAATTTGTCAGAGATCTGAAAGCCCTTTAACCACTTTGATCTTGAATTGCAGGGGTTGCCTGTGAATAAAACATGAATTCTTGTTCTTTGGTGGAGCCTTTTTGATTCAAGGGATGTTAAACCCTATCCTGTCCTGGGTGCGGGCATATTGATTATTCACAGAAATGTAAAAAAAAAACTTTCCAGTAACTGGACAAAAATGATTTTTACTTGTACCTAAATTGTAATTAAATGGAGGAACCAGCAGCTGCCAGCTCCAAACGGAGTTTAAGGTAACCTTTTACCGATCTGCCGGCGATTTGATTTTGCCCTGCAGTTCAGGCTGAAAACCTGTACGTTTATCTATCGTGCTTCCGTTACAAATTTGCAGGAACCAATCACAAACTGGCTTATCCACCTGGCGCGCTATTGGCGGGTTTAACACGATGACGATAGAGAAGCGAAAGGCAAGCAGCTTTTTGTTTACATTCAACGTGACGGCCACCGAAGCGCAGCAACCCGTTGATGCCGCTGTAGCTGCCGTTTTAAAAGATTTCAAAGGCAAGTTTTCTCTGAAAACGGAACAGAAACTTGCCCAGGAATAATTCCTACAAAAGAAGGATGTGTTTGCCTTACTATCGACTGGCTTTCGCTCTGCCTCGCTCTGCAAAGTACATCACCCGGATCGTTGGTCAGATTGGTTGAAGGTAGGGCTGGGCGATATGGAGAAAATCAGATATCGCGATATTCTTGTCCTAATACTTCGATGTCAATACTGTGGCGATATTATAGGGCTGACAATTGGTGCTTTAACAAAATATCTTCACAATGAGAGTTAAGATAAATAATCTTCAGTAATGTAGATATAATGACTAAGTGGGTAAAGGTAAAAATAATAGAAGAGCTAGAACAGTCTGGTAACACAGAAAATGACATCACATTACTTTAATGCAGCCTTTAAAACCAGGAAAAGACAACACTTAAGCCATTTACGATATTACGATATTATTTCAAAAATCGAATACAATATCTAGTCTCATATCACGATATCAATATAATATCGATATATATTGCCCAGCCCTAGTTGAAGGACTATCCAATTGCGTACAGAGTCATTTGAACTATGCCCGTTGATCACGCCTCTTGTGTAGTAGAAAATACAGAGCAGACTCCCCAGACTAATGTTCAAACTTAAAAGATTGAGCTTAGTCTGGTGATAGCCAGACTATAATCTCTCAGTATAATACCATACAATTCAACAGCACCACAGACTACAGGCTCTAAGATTACCATAAAGGTTCAACAAACACTGAACATTATAACCTTAATGAAGGCAACTTGGTGTATAGCAAACACTTAATCCACTAAAATGTGGCCATTAAAACTACTGTATCCGCTACTTATTTATCATCATTGTTCAGGTAAATGAACTAATCTGGCCACAATGATGAAATAAAAATAAATAAATAAAAGCCAGCAACAGTAACAGAATTACAGGCAACTTTTAAATAAATAAAACGTTATCTTTATCGTTATAATGCAAGAGTATCTTTGGACATAACTTACTGCAGTTGATTCTTGGGAGTCACTGCTTTTCCCTTTATAGTGTATTTTTTTCTGTATTTAAAAGTTTATTTGCACCTTCATACTGGAAGAAGCCATTTGTTGCCCCATCTTATCACTTCACAAATAAATGCAGACATGTTGTTTGAGGTGTCTTGTCTAAAAACACATGGCTGTTGTCTTACAACCAAAATGCCTCCTTATAATGTCAAGTCAATAAAGAGTCACCCAGCAAACTAGAAATAAACTGTTGGCCTGGAAGACAGAGAGAGAGCTATTGAGCTAGAGTGAAACTCCGATAAAGGAGTGCATGACGGAGGCCTTGGGCGCGGCTACCTCCCTCTCTCTCTCATTGGCATGCTCTGCATCTCCAGGCTTTTAAGCGATTAGGGGGCTGCTGAGACCATGGCGTCCAAGCATAGCTCCATGCAGATGTTCACATTTGTATGCCAATAAACAAATGTGCCCCCAGATTAAAGCTCCAACACACAGTGCAAATTCAGCAAAGTGAATGACATTCTCCATGCACATCTCATCAATGTCTTGCTCCTCTTCGGGCAGAGAGACATGCCTCCTCTAACTGCACACTAACTTCAAAGACTCTCACAAAGATGGGCAGCAACCAAAACGATAGGAGACGGAGTGAGGGAGGAAAGAAAGAGGGAGAACAATTGAGGAAGAGAGAAGTTGTGATTATTGTGAAATTAAGAATACATAAAATATTAAGGTTATATATGCCACGGTTAGATTTCATGCCCCTAATTTTACCCATGAATCTGCAATTTCAGCTCTATAAATCTCTCTTTGTAAACATCCAGCAGGTCACAGAATCCTCTCTCTCTCTCTCTCTCTCTCTCTCTCTCTCTCTCTCTCCCTCTCCCCCAAATCTCTGCTGTATCTTTCTTTCAGAGCCTGACACTTCCCCTTGGTAAAAGCAGTTAAATCAGTCTGTGAATATTCCAATCCTGTGATAACGAAAGAAGGCTTTGTCCTGCTGCACTCTGGGTAATGCAGCTCTCCATTGTTGGCTGACAGGGCTCCATTGAGGAGCAGGTTTTAACACTGATAAGCATCACCACACTGCATGGACACAGTGCCAGATAAAAAGCCTATCCAACATGACACATGCATGCCAACACCTCCCAAACAAGCCCCCAATCTGATCATCAGAGGGGAAGCAGGAAAGAGGTGCTGTAACACCAAATAAAGACAAATAAGATAAACCAGCCGTGGCAATATTAAGGCTATCATTTGATTCCAGAGGGATTTGATAAAGCAAATGCAATTATCTACGTTGAACATTTTTACAGCATCTGTAGCTGGGGTGACCAATCACAAACAAACTGATACTCAGCCTGGATTTCCCTGTCCAATCACACCGCAGCTTTCTATGACACTGGGGCTCCACTTATCTGTGTGAAATGTTTCCAGGTTCCATTTTTCCTGGCGGGTTGCATACAGCTTTTCATTTCACTATTTTTCAGACATTTTTCGTCTGCTAGTCCACAGAGTCCGAGAGTGGCCAATCAACAATCAGCGCGGACCAAAGAAGACCTGTTATTTCCGACCCCGTAATCATTTCCATCAGATGCCTTGCTGTCCCTCACAATGATTTGAACATTCAAATGACAAAGGGAAGCCTGCTTTAAGATATCTGCAGACAGGCACCAAGGACAGCGGTGACAGAATACAGCGCGTAAACACTGTAACCAGAGCAGCCATCTCCCTTCTGCCAAAACCAACCTGTCACCACTCACAAAATGACAACCTGCCCGCTCACCCATCAGTTTCCTGGAACACCTTGGTAGACTGTAACACAAGGAAGCCTCATACATAAAATATATAGGTTTTTATTTTCTGCAGACATCCTTTTTAACTGGGACTACATGATTAATCGTTTAGTCTATAACATTTTTGACAAAAGTCATAGCATGCTATCACCAGAGCCCAACATGACATCTTCAAATAGTTTCTTTTGCCCAACCAGCAGTCTACAACTCAAATATATTCCACTCACAGTAATAGAAAAGCAACAAATTGTCATATTTTAGAAGCTGGAACGAGCAAATATTTTACATTTTTGAGTCTAAAATTAAAATGATTGTGCAGGTGCCCTGGTGGCCAAGGAGTTTAAAGTGATGGTTCGGAGTAATTTCACCCTAGGGTCCTTTGCACCATGACCTCGAGCCAAACACCCCCCCAGAAGCTTTTTTCACCTGGGTCTAACATTGGGAGAGTTAGCGTAGAGTAGCGTAGAGTAGCGTAGAGTAGCGTTATCAGCTGAATAGCTTAGCGCAGGGGCTAATGGACCCACGTTTGTATCTCGTAAATGACCCCACTAATAATGCCCGAAATGATACCAAACTTCTACACTAGTACAAATTGGTTATGCACTCATAAAACGATGGATTGGAAAGTTTGTAAGTACACCAGAAGTGCATGAACACTTGCCTGCTCTCTTCTGCTCTCTGTTGTTGCTGCTGCTGCTACCTGCAGTTAGACGAGTGCTAGGGCCGTCTACAAATTACTACACCGAAAAGAGATACAATGTCTCCAAACTTACCTCAATTATTACTTGTCTCCTGCTAGTTATACTACAACACTTACTTAAAAAAAAGCAGTTAAATTAAAAAATATTTTTGTTGTATTTTTGTAATTTGTAGACGGCCCTAAGCACTCGTCTTACAGCAGCAACAACAACAGCAGCAGAGAGCAGAAGCCAGCAGTCAAGTGTTATTTACATAAACTTCTGGTGTACTTACAAACTTTCCAATCCATCGTTTTATGAGTGCATAACCTATTTGTACTAGTATAGACGTTTGGTATCATTTCGGGCATTATTACTGGGGTAACTTACGAGATACAAACGTGGATCCATTAGCCCCTGCGCTAAGCTATTCATCTGATAACGCTACTCTACGCTAACTCTCCCAATGTTAGACCCAGGGGAAAAAAGCTTCTGGGGGGGTGTTTGGCTCGAGGTCATGGTGCAAAGGACCCTAGAGTGAAATTACTCTGAACCATCACTTTAAGGCACAGACCATGAACCTCAACATCTCAAGCTCGGAACCACTGCTATTGGTGTTGTCATGTCACTCTCTCCTCATTCCTGTAGTATTACTGTCAACTCCAATAAAAGGCATAAAATGGCCCAAAATTCTTTTTTTTAATGTCGATTAATTTTCCATCAATAAACAAATCAATGTATAATTTAATGATTTAAGCTAAAAGCTGTAAGATAATGTGTTTCAATGTCTACATAAAAAAAAGAACATATTGAAATACAGAAATAAACAAATCAGTCCATTTTCCTTTCTGCTCTGACCAGAAGGGCCTTAAAATAACATTTCATGGGTGTTGGTCATGTGTTGAAATGGGAAAATTGAGGTTCTCTGGATTTCTCTGACTATTGATTCCCATCTCCTGTGAGGCAGGGGGATCGATACGTGGGATTTAGACATGGGGGAGGGACTCTCTCAACCCTTCCTCCTGGCTAGCAGGCTGTATCACAGTTGGCCAAACTGCAACTGACTGAAGGCTTAGTGACACACCTGAACTTTTCTCCTTATATCTGTTCTTTTTATCTTAGACTTTCTCATTACCTGTTCCTGTACTTCAGTGCTTTGTCCATTCTGAGTCATTTTAGACTTTGCAAATGTGCCCCTACTCAAGTATAGAGCAGCATTAATTCTCAATGGGTCTCTCTTGAAGCTGCATAGGAACATTAGGGTTGACATGTGGATAAAGAAAAAAGCCACAGATCCGGTGGTAGAAAGAAAAGAGTTGGAAAAGGGAAGAAAAAAGGACATTTCTACCTTGGAGAGCACCACTTAAGCAAATGACAGTGGTCTGCAATCAAGCAGAAATTACCAAAACTGTCACCACAGCAACCAAAAGTCCAATCAAAGCTGTGAGTAGAGCAGCAGTTAATAGAAAGTGAGGGAAGGCACCAAGAGGAGATAGGAGCTCAGGAAGGGGGAGAAGCTGCCATCAAAATGGGAGTTTAAGGTGATTTTTGTATTGAAATAACCCTAACTGATCAATTGATCAATGTGGCTTGATCCACAGACACACACTCCAAGCTTTCTCTTTTTTGTGTGTGTTAGAATCCATTACAGATGCATCTTAGTATTGGCGATAAGTAAAGCTCGGTCCAGTTTCTACCGAGGCATCCATACAATCAGATACATTTGATAGAGACGAGACTCTGCTAAATTGTATACTGTGTAGGAATTTCTATTCCACATAGCCCCTCCTCATTTCTTTTCCTTCCAGTGGCGAGCAGATGGAAGTCCGCTCCATGGCTCAGGATTCAGTGATAACACTGTTTATGAGTTCCATTACGTGCTCGGCAGGCTGCAAGCACTCTGTCTCAGCACAGCCATAAGGAAAAAAAATAATAAAACTGCTCACAATGAACATATATGCAGTTTATTTGTGATTATACTGTGTGTCTATGCTTATCAGTGTTTGAAATAAGCACTGTGCATTTAAAAAAGGGCCCACACACTTTATTCCAACCTCCGCATCTCAGGGCTCTGCTATGGAGATCCTTTTGAGTTTTGGTTGTTCTGGTGCTGACACGAGATGGTTGGCAAAATCAATTTTATTTTTTACTTCTGCTTTAGAAGGTCTGTATCTGGTTTCAAAAATGAGGGACAGATATGCAGTTCAGGAAATACAGAACAGGAAAAAATGAGCACAACAGGACGGTCAGAGTATAAAAAAAACTAAACCGATATAAATCACTTGCAGATAAAACACCACTATCTTGCTAATTATTGCTGTCTCATTTTTCTTCTATTGGTTCAGCTCAACTAATGACAGAAGGAAAAATGTCTTAATTCAGCAGGAACAGATTTGCTAATATATACTCAAATGCATGTGCTTGGACAAATGGTCAATTGCTGCCTGTTTTAGTTAATCTAGCGAGAGATGGATTGGCAACATTTCCAAAAGACAAAACAAAATAGAAATTACATAAAAAATTAACATGTTGAGAGTAGAGGGAGCTGAAACAAAGCCAGAGTGAGGCTTCCCTTCATTTCTGTCTATTTTACCAGAATCTGAATTTGAATCTGTCAAAGGCAGCCCTCATAAATCTAATGTATTCAGTGGCTAATGGAGCTGGTAGCTTCGAGGGGTGGGCTGAGAGTCACCACAATGATTCTCACTCATTTCCTCTGAAGGGCCAATTATCTTAAATAGAGGCATTATGAAAGGAGCCGAACTTGGTCAAGTGAACAAACCCTTGCAACTCTAGCTAGCGCCTCTAGCCCTTAAGGTCATGTTACACCTCTGAGGGGACCTATTGTGACTTTAAAGCAATAGACATGGCTGAAATACTGGCTACATGTAGCTACCATTGATTCCCACTAAAAATGTTACTGTATCTATATAAGAAAATTGGCAAAAGATGATATTAGGTTTGTGGGGGTGGACACTGTAGGTGATGTACTGTGTGAATATTATTTGTAAGAATTACAAAGGTACAGATGAACATACATGTGTGAAGAGCAAGAAAAAGGTCACATGAATACCACTGTGTTATGCATAAGAGTGGGTGGCTGAGTGGAGATGAAGAGAGAAAAAGGCAAAGGGAGAAGAAGAGAAAGAAAAGGAGAGATTGTGTTGTCCTATGATGAAAGGCCTGATTGATCAGAGAGTGATGATTGCAGTAAATGGCCTGGAAGATGGCTCCATCTCTGTTTCCTGTTTTCTCTGTCTCTTATACCTTCTTCCCTCACTCACTTGCTTACTCACTTACACCTCTCTCTCCGTCCGTGCCTCTCTTTGACACCCCCTCTCCCTGGTTTCATCATGGCAACCCATCAACAGAGTGCCTCTCTCTCCCCTAATGGCACTGCTATTAGCACTAATGCATTTCAAACGTACAGCAGCTGCCACATCACAATCTGATGGAAAGTACATGTCTTCCTCCAATCTCCACAATCTCCATCCTTTCTTTCATCCAATCTTGTATCTCTGTTCCAACGTGTTGCACTTTGTGTCAACCCTCCTTCAGCTAAGCGACAGTGGTCATCATCTGTGGCCAGTATATTATGGGAGGTGAGTGGATAAACAACTGATTGAAGATAATGTAGCTCATAATATATTGTTGATCATATCATTAGTTTAAAAATGATGCTGACCACAGACCATTTTGTAAAATTAGCACAATAGTTTGGTTTTGGAATAATTTCACAAAGTTGCCAACTTGAGAATCGAAAAGACTAGTTGATGCAATGTTTTATATCTCTAGGAAGGAAAATACATAGTTTAACCTGCAATAACTATTTTTTTTCTCCAACTTAAGGGCAGCAGAAACAAGTTGTGAAGACAACATTGACACATTATCTAGCCATTATATGGCTAACATTAACAGCTGCCTGTTTACACATCCAGCAGATTTGGGGCAACATTAGCATACATATGGAGCTCTGTTTCTGGCCACCTGATGTATTTAAGTCTAAAGTTCACTCTCCTTTGTTTTTGGTCTTCACCAACTCCTGAGAGAAATATCTGTCTCTTTAATCTCTAAATGCTTCACCGTGTGCACCAGCTAGTCACTTACTCTGTGTGCCATTTGACGCTGATCACGTAGGTTTTGGGCTCTTAAAACCTACCTGCTGTAGTCAAATATGATGCAATGAGAGCCATGAGAGTGAATAAAAACAGTAAAGTGGAAAATGGAATGGAAAATCAAAACAATTAGCTTAAAGAAGCTATAAAGCAACATAGGGGTGAGTGAGACTGCTGAGTTGGGTGATAATTCTAATTATACAGTAGGTGCTTTAAAGTTTTTCAAAGATGGCTGCTTATGGCTGACACTAATTTCACTAACCAAACTATTTTAAATTATATAAAAAGTGTAATAGAATTGTTGAATACTGTACATGCTCCCACAGAAGTAGTATTTCTGATGATTGTGTCTGTAGATTTGTTAACTGTAGGCTAACATAACGTATTAAACCTTCAGCATTAGTCATTGTCAATGAAACTCACACTCGCATGACCTGAGCTAAACAGGCCAAGCTCTACGAGGTTTTCTTTTTTTTTCTAGGTTAGGAGTAGCCTAGAAATCTAGACGCACCCTAGCAGCAACTAACTTATTTTGCAGCCAGGGGGGTCTAGGCACTCTCCGTTGACTTGCAAGCTGGAAAAAACAAACTCTGATCAGGCCAATCACATCGTGTATAGAGTCGGTGGGCGGGCTTATGGCTGCTGCTGCTGGGAACACCGGTCTTCTGGAAGACTTGGAGTTAAGCTTTTCTTTGCGAAAAGAACGGCACTGAAAACCTTCTTAAAAAAGGAAGATGTGTTCGGAGTTTAAATATATCTTTACTGGTCAGAATACATTTTAAGATACTGTATCCATAATGACATTACACATTTAAAAAAGATGTTTTTTATCATGTAATATCTGACTGGATTCCAATTGGAGATTTCCACAATTCATACATGACTATTGGAAACATTTGTTTCAGATCTATGAAATCACAATTGAGCTGGCCAAAATGCTAATTTGTCATAATATATTAAATTGTCATAATACTGGTCAGAGCAGCTTGCCATACACAATAAGCTGGTTCCAGCAGGCAATATCACTGGTGGCATATGTGGTACACAAGCCTAATGTGGTGCTGTTTCTTCTACATTGCCTCTACTACCAAATGTAGCATATTTAGCAAGCCTTACCATGAATATGCACCAACATTAATGATGAATGTAATTAAGTAAAAGTGATATGCACACAAAAAACACAATGTTACTTGAGAAAACTCTGATAATTTGGTTGTCAAAGACTGACACAACTTTGACTTCAGTATTTAACCAGCCTATGTGGTCAAGTTGTGGAGGTTTTATTCAGTGTGTAAGGAAAGTAAATTTTTTTGCAAGGCCAGTTTTTAATTATATAAAATAAAATTAAGTCTTGACTCAGAGACTGAACTATAATTTTAGCAGGGCTGCCTATACTCTCCAAGTCATTAATACCTAAGGCATTGGTTGACTATTCTTTTTTACTTCTAGTCATTTTATCTTCTTTTCAAGGAGAAGTATATATCAATATATAGTATATATATAGTATATAGTCAATATTCATAACTTGAAAATTATTGCCACATTTCTGGCATCAACGTAATACCCACAAATAGAATTTGCTCTTTTAATAAGCCCTAGATTTTGACACATTCTGGATGAGTGCATTCAATCTTTAGATGGACAATAACACAATCACTTAACTGATCTTTCAGCCTTAATTAACTAATCGATCAAGTCATAGACATTTTTCTTCAACTTTTGGCTGGCTGACTAATGGTAATACAATTATATTATTGTGTTCAAGATAAGTTTGGCCCCCATGTTGGCTAATTCCTAGGCAGTGGCCTGGGTTCGAATCCGACCCCCGGCCGTTTGCTGCGTGTCATCCCCTCACTCTCCCCCCTGTCCTGTCCTTCTCAATTTATTACAAAGGCATAAAAGCCCATCAAAATAAATGTCTACATGTTAAAAATGTTTCTGTAAAATATTTAAATCTTGAGTGTAAACCTTCTTAATGTAGATGTTGTTGCACTTTGGCTTTCTCTATGGAAAAGCAACATTTAAAGCTAACCTAAACATTATACACATTTAGCTTTTGGGTGAAAGCTGTAGGCCCAATGATTGTTTCATAACCTTATGATGAAATAGAAAAAGTAAAAATGATATGCTGATACTATATGGAAAGATTTTTAGCTGTCAGTTTTCAGTTTAGCAAACAGAGGACAGTTTTGATTTTTGGCTCTGAAGGTGCTGGTACTCCCTCCACCCTATAGAGAATTGCAAAGCAGCAGTGAAAGACGGTGTCGCCTTGGGACGACTCTGTCGCCAACACAATAGTCGAGTATCACAGAGGGATGGGCACCTGACCTTGAGAAATCAGCGGCAATCCAACACTTTAATGTCTATTTCACACACCATTTCATTCCAATGGATTTAAAAACCCTGAACGACCATCGCAACAGTTGTTATTATCAACATTTTGAAATCCATAATGTCCAGCCGTCGAGATGGTCAGAAAACTGGCTCTGTAGTTAGACCAGGAAAAAGCTAAAAATGTGTGTGTGTGTGTGTAAGAGATAGAGAGAAAGAGAGAGGTCTTCCCATTGCTACGTTAACAGCTGCGATGGCAGCCGCTATGAGGAACAGGCGTATCATTGAGTTTCTATGATGTCACCAGTTTGGTGAGGCGAGCAGATGGGCTGGGCCAGGTACAGAACCTGCCGTTTATAAACACATGCAAATAAATATCCTCCTATCGGCTTGCCGACAAACACAAACAACCACATTACGCTTTTCCAACCCACACACATACTCACAAATTCTCTCAAAACGCACCATCACTCATGCATAAACACCTTTTCTTTTCATTTGACAGACTGCTCCACCCGCTAGTTTAAGATGCAACGCAGTTCTCCTAATATGCCCAAAGAGCATGCAGCCCTAATCTAATTAGAGTGTCAGTCAGCAGAGTGTTCACCTAAACAGAAATTAGGAAAGCACAAAATCTACAAACAGGAGAAATCTTCTTGCAAGGATGTGGCATCTCTCTCTCTCTCTCTCTCTCTCTCTCTCTCTCTCTCTCTCTCTCTCTCTCACAGTCACCCCTGCTGAGATGCATTACCTGGCCTAATTTTGAAGGGAAATTAAATCAGCTTTAATACATTATTAATAGAGGAGGACCATTAGAATTATTTTGCAGTATTTGCAACAATATGATTTATTCCAACTGTTTTCATACCCGATTAAAGACACATACAGATAACAAAAAAGGTATATGAATGTGATGAGGGTGCGGGGGGTAAGGGTTGGTGTGAGGCTGCTGACTGGACAGAAAGAGAGATGGAAACCAGAAGAGAAAAGAGAAAGACAGAAATGAGAAACAGAGTGAGAGAGGGGTTCTGGCAGGGGGGCGTGTTGGATTTAAGAGGATGCTGGCTTTTTCACTTGAGGAGATATTGATGCCATATTGGATGCAGCTACTTATGAACAGGTGTGCCGTGTGTGGTCACTGTGACCCAGGCTCCACTTCCTGCATGGTTACACATCCGATCGAGGTGCATCGGAGCGGGGCAGGGAGAGGCAGGCATCAACCCCCCTCAGGCCTAAGATGAAGGGACAGCTGCACTGCAGCTCCCTCCCTCGGACCAGCAGGGGAGTTGGAGGGTTGCAGCCCAGCCACACCAAGACTACAGCTCCAGAGTGTAAGCAACCATGAATAAAAATGGACTTTGCAGAGAAGTAGGGCTCATAATTATTCGTTTTAAATCAGTTTAAGCCTTTTCTCAAATATCCCCCAGGAGGCACTGGGTTAAAAATCCATTTGTGGGAAGTGTACCATGACAGCGAGCTCGTCTCCCTGGAGACAGAGGATATGACAGTAGGGAATGTGCATGTGTATCTGTCGGGTAAGGCTATATGTGTGTATGTGTGCATGTGCATCAGTATGCCTGCATGTTCATGGGAGCATTTGAGTGTTTGCAAATTTGAGAGTCAGTGGAGCACGCAGGCTCACAAACACACACAGTCAAACACACAGACCATAGTAATACCAATTCCGCTTTCTTTCTTTTTTTTTTTCCAGAGCAGATCTCTTGTGTTTTAAAGGTCAGCTGCAATATAATGCAATGTTTAACTTGCTGTGGCTTGTGAAACAAAACAGACAGAAGGCTCTTACATAATACTGAAGACCATTAAAATAATACCCCCAAAAGTAAGCAATTATTGTGTGCGTATGTGGAACTGTTTATGTGTATTATTGTTTTTTCTCTCCACTTGTATAAAATGAGGCTTTATTACCATATTGTCTCTGTGATGCTGATCACATTGTCATTAAAGGAATAAGTAAAGTAGCCTGGAAAAGAAGAGGAAAAAGAAAGAAGAGGTCTCAGAGAAGGAGGGAGAGGAGTAGATGTCCTACTTTACCGTCACACCATCTTGCCATACATGCTCCTTCTGAAGCTGCTCCGCCTCCCTGGCCAGTTTCTACAAGGAAACAAAAAACAGCAGTATGAGTGTCAGAAGTCAATAGGACATTGAAATTGTGTGTGTGTGTGTGTGTGTGTGTGTGTGTGTGTGTGTGTGTGTGTGTGTGTGTGTGTGTGTGTGTGTGTGTGTGTGTGAGAGAGAGAGAGAGTGAGTGAGACAGAGAGAGAGAAAGAGCGAGACAAACAGATTGGAAGATGGTGATGGTGACCTTGTTCCCTACAAAAACTAATACCGCTGTAAATTAGCTGGATAATTCAAGGGATTAGGAAGCGCCAAACACAACAACAGTGTTCTTCTTAAAGTACCAGTCCAAATACAGTACGGCACCTGAAGCCTCGATCAAAAACTGATTGTACACTGACACTAGGTGAAGCAGCTAAACACAAAATGTAAATGTTTTTAGAAGCTGCAAAGTGTACCTCAAAAATTGGCTTTGGTTTGAAAGTTCTAATGGAGGTATTTGCACAATGGGCTTATTATCTCCACCACGGAGGTTATGTTTTTGGTTTGGTTTGCTTGTCTGTCTGTCAGCAGGATTACAAGAAAACCACTGGCCTGATTTTCATGAACTTGATGGAAGGCTGAAGCGTGGGCCAGGGACGAACCTATTCAATTTTGGATTGGATCCGAATCACGGGGCGGATAAACAAATTATTCTTCACTTTTGTTTACATTGCAAGCTAGGGCATGGCTTTGGTCTGCATTCTCCTAGTGCCCTTCTCATTACCACTTTTATCAACATAAATATACAATTAAATTGAGGGAATTTGAAGACCATGTACTGAAAGTGTTGTTAACATATTGCTGAGGTGATAATAATATGTGCATTTGTCTGACTGACAGCTGAGCTGGCGGGGGTATGAAACACACAAACTTGTGCCAGTATCAAGCCAAAGCACAGCTATCATTGGTAGAGGTAGTCCATACTGACCAATCTTGATATTTTCAGTTTAGTTTTTAAGATGTGTACTTTACCTTGGCTTGTTTCCCAACAAGCAGGCAATATCTTTGTGCATGCTTGTAGATAAGAAGCAGACATTAGCTACAATGTTTGCTGTGGTTCAAAATTCAAGACTGTGTAACTTTCACATGCAAATACTGTTCAAGATACATGGTTTGATTGACTTTATGTTGGCAACTGAAACGTCTGCACACCATGACTTGTATAAAGTATTTATCACGTTAAATATTGTTTCTAAACTGATACATATGCTTCAGTTTCAGATTTGAAACACCATTCACATCTCATTGTTTTTAGTATAATGCACACATATACATTTTTTGGACAATATGCACCAACGTCCTCCATCTACATAGACTGATAACAAACACCAGACCATAGACAAGGGGTGCCCACACACACACACACACACACACACACACACACACACACACACACACACACACACACACACACACACACACACACACATACACACATACACACAATTGAGACATGGCATCCAATCCAATTTCAGCTGATTGATATTTTGTGTTTCTATGTTGTTCTGAATTATATGAAATTGAATAGTCTAATCTCAGAATAGTATCAAACACTACCCATTGATTTTGTCTTGAAAAAATGTTTAATAGTCTAACATCATTAATCATGATGTAGTTTTGGCTTATCTCTGAAAAATCTTACAGTATAGGCATCTTAAATAAGAAGTCATCCAAGTGACAAATATGGTGAAACCTTAGCATTGCCCTCCTTCCCTGCAGCTCTCACTCTCGTGCCTCAGTATCTAGGTTTCCCAGGGCCTCTAGGGAGCGATCTTGTTCCCGTCCCAGAATAGTTTGATCAGCCATAAAATCCCAGGGTTCTGAAATTACTAACCCTATTTAGACCCCTGCTACAGTATGGTCTCATTTATTTGTGCAGCCACATTGAAAGGAACCAGTCCCCTACCATGGAAGGCTTTTTATCTACCAAAAACACACAAGACATAAATTCTCATTATAGTAAAAGCTGTCCTATTTCTATTAAGAGCCCCGCCCACCTCATCTCAGCTGGCCCTCCCATTCACAGACACAGACACAATACTGCTCCACCTCCTCTCAACACACACACCAGCCCAGGATATCAGTCCAGGCTCTAGCAGATGTCAAAAAGGGACGTTAGTGGAGAACAAGGGTTTTAAAATATGTACATAATGGGATATCACTAACCTAATTTGTTACATAATAGCAGAAAATCTGGATCATTTTGAGTCCTCTGTGTCTTTATGCGTTTGCATTGAGGTTTTAATCACCTGAACAAGACTTAAATAACAACGATAAGATTTCATTCATTTCCTAATGAGACAATAGGCAACTGAAACAATGAACTGATGATCTAATTAGCCCATAGAAATTATTACCAAAGAGTCCAGAAAAGACAGTAATTATGTGACTTTTCCTAAGTGAGGGTCAATTTTCCTAAAGGGCAGCGCCACTGTGGTAATCTCTTGGCAAAACTGTCAACACAACATTTTTCAATTAGGGATAAACATTGAGCAGCTGAGCAACAATATTATCACTGAATTCCCAGATCTACAAATAAAAGCCATATGATTTCACTCTCTGTCACAACAGCTAGAATATGTAATATGTTTTATATTAATATGCAAAGTTATTTTTGAGGACATACAAAAAAAGTTGCATTTGTTTGAACGGTTTCCACCTTTTTCTTTTCCCAACCCTCTGCTGTGATCTTTGATCTAGCTATTTTATCCCCTTGGCTCAGTCTTTTTCTCAGCATTTAATCTGTCAGTAAGAATCTCTAGTTTGTCCCTTTAGAAAATCCATTTCTCTCCCCCTGAGTAGCCCACACATCATTTTTTTTCAGTTCTCTCTGTTTCTCCAGCTGCCTCTCCCTTGGTATTTTTTCCTCCCTCTTCCCCTGGCATGCCACCATTTCTCTGGGACCCTCTCTCTTCCCTAGCAGCTTAATGCAGTCCCCCTGCTCCAAAACAGCCATGTGTCTTCATGTGTTCTTTCCTTCCTCTGTGTTGGCCCAGATGGATGGGCAACATAAACAGCCAATGAATCAGAGTGAGAGATGTGGGAAGGAGGGGGGCAGGGATATATCATCTATGCTGGTGGCTGGAGCCCAAGCAGCTTAGAGCACTGGATGAGCATAGTGAGATCAGCACAGTACAGCACAGATAAGCCCTGTACAGGCCCACACAACACAGCAAATAACAGCACATGGTCACAAAGACACCAGAAGAGGTGACAACATGAGCACAGCCATCTAATGTTATTGCCATTTTAACCTTGACACAAAATGCATCACATGTTGGGCCATTTGTCATCGAGCCTTCAGGCAAGGTCAAGAACCATAAAGACAACTCTGTAATGGATAGTGGCATGTGAAGTGCCTCCACAAGGTCTACAGCCTTAAACAATACACAATGGAGTTGGTCGTGTATGCAAACACCGAATGTAATGGTGCAGGTGATAGTGTAATTGTACAAACAGCCCAAGAGCAGGCTGTGCAGCTTGGTGATGTCTCCGCTTTTCAAGAACACTGACGGTTAGAAGCCGCGCTCCCTGAATATGAACTCACAGAGCAAGAAGACAGCAGGGGAGCGGGGGGCGGTGGTATAACGAAAAGCTCAGCATGAGGCGATTAGGATCTTTAATATTCATAACTGTTCAGTTTGCTCTGTTCCAGAGGGGAGTAGTTTAATCACTCAAAGTCATGTTGTTTCTAAGGGAATGACAGCACACCAGGGACGGACAACGTCATGCTGTGGTGATCGCCAACTCGACACCAGGCCATCTTTGTGACTGCTGCAGCCTGTTAGGCCCTTCCACTGAGCATTTACATAAAGGGCACTCAACACACCACCACACTGTCTTCTTTGTGATCTGGAGGGACACTCTAACACAGCCCTACAATGTGTGCGTTTGAGTGAGAGGGCACTTGAAAAAAACACGACACGGTCTGTACATGTGATTGCAGCCTGGAATCGAGGTACTCAACATGTTCCAAATGACCCCCTCAGCTCGGTTTCTCGGAACACTTAAGTCACCCTGGGGACGAAAAGACTGTGAAATGACTGCTGAGGTCACTTGACCTTCTCAGAGAGACTAACGCGGCGTGGGAAGACCCTTAGTAAATTATACAATGATTGGCAAGCCACTAAGCTTTTTATAAAAAAAAAAAATTTGTCTAACAGCTTTCTTAATAGAGGATGGATACCCGACCCGACAGATATTTAGAAATTATGTTCAGGTCGGGCTCGGTCACATCAGCGCGATAAGGCATTGAACATTTTAAATTTAAAACAGCTTATTATGTAGTTAGCCAATGGATCTGTGTCATTAGTATGAGAAAAAAAATTAGATTTTGTTAGGCTTGGACATAAATATGTTAATGCCTGTCGGGCTCGGGTCGGGTTCGGTTACTGCTCTGTCAGACGCGGGCTCGGACAGAAAAATGCAGCCTGATCCACACTCTATTTCTTAAGGGTCCTTCCCACATTGTTGAATAAAATATCCAGACACAGCATCACTAGAAACTACATCTTCACTATATCTACTAACACATGAAGGATCAGGAAGAAGCAACATCAATAGCATGTTAACTGAGATAGTGTATTGCTTTCATAGTGTATGAAGACATAATTAGGTCATAATCATCACAGACATTGCAAGATGCATTTAAAGTTGAGTGAAAACTATTGTTTCTCATGGCTCCTACATCATAATGTCACCACTGTTTCGTGGCCTTAAGAGCTGCTCCATGTGCCGTAGTAGTGCAAAGAAGTGCAGTGTCATGCAGCAGTTAGTCCATTAGGGGGCAGCAGACAGAGTTTACCAGCAGCAGCAACAGCAGCCAGTGGAGCCTGTCAGAGTGAGAGCAGTCTGCTTTAAGCTCTTCATTCTGTCTTCTCCACTCGGCCCGGGATTAAGGCCAATCATAGAAATCACTGAGTCAGAACCGTCCCACAATAACAGATGGAGGGACTTTCCACTCCAGAATTTTAAAACATCACAGACAAACTCACTTTCACTTCGCCTCGCACCCTCGCCGCTTCAATTGCCGTCCCCCACCACCACCTTTCATTCTCTCGCCATCCTTTTATCTCTGCTCTTCGCTCGGCTGTTTTATCCTGCCATCATGTGCTGTACTCCATTTCTCTCCATCTGTCTCAGTTTACTGCCCTCAAACTTTCTCCCTGCTCTAACCATAGTAATTCCAACAACACAGTAACAAACCAACTTCAAAACTGTTTAATTGACTTCACATAGCACATAACTTGAAATGGAAATAAGCTTGAAAACCTATGGCATGTTTTTATTGCTTGCAATATTACACCTTCCTCTCGGCAGCATAAATGAAAGGACTTCAAGTTCCAGTAACAAACTACTTTAACAATAAGAATAGGCTCTCCTGTTCAGAGTGGCCAACAATGTTAAAGTCGATAATGAGGAGAAATAATGACCCTTAATTCCAAGTCCCTGGTTCGTTTGCAACTGGCAGCTGGGTATTGTAGTCCTCATTAGCTAACTCTGACAGAGGATCTGCATGGATGGGTGGGAGACCCTGTCTTTGTTCTGTGATCCAAAGCACCCAGTGGCAGGCCCGTTTGCAGAGGATGTGTGTAGTGCTATTGTAGCATGTGCCGAGATAATCCCTGCCTTTGTCCCCCCACCCCGATAATCTTCCCCCTTCCCCCTCCACACTTTCTTTTTGCCTTTTCCCACTCATCACAGCACATTACTAACTCCACTCTCCTGTTTCCACGGAGACCAGATCTGGAAGAAGTGAGCTGTCACCTACCGGCAGAAGCAGCAACTCGCCAGCTTTTAAAAATCAAACACCAGCTTTCTACACTCCACACAGGCCCACAGAAACACAATGTTTCCACAGTAGATTGCCAGCATTGTGCTGGAGCTCCTCTGCGTAGTTCAATAGGAGAAGAAAGGCAGCTGTCTTTACGTTAGAACAATACAGTAGCGCTCTGCAGCAGCTAAACGCCCTCATTATGGTTCTTCAGAGCTACACTGAAAATAATCGACCTTGATCATAAGCTCTTGTGTAATAATCTCTAAGTCTACTTCTAACTTTATAAAATGGATATAATCAAAATAGGATTGAAGCTAAGTCACGGGAGCAAATGAGCTAATCTAACATATTACTGACTGGTGAAGTATCTCCATAAAAACAATATTAATTATCTTCTAATTGGGACACTTTTTGTTTCATTTGAGATACTCCATTCAAAATAATGTGCATTTCGCTCATTAAACCACAGAGCTTTTGAATCTAAGTGGCAGACTCATCATAGCACAGAACGGGGGCAAAGACTATTGTACTGTGCACATCATTTACTGGAGCAAATACTATTGCAGATTCAATTAAACCTCCTATGGGTTGAATGCTACAAACAGCTTTATTACAACATTTACTCACAGGCACACATGTATACACAGGTCACGATGCACATGTCTAGGCCTGTAACAATTATTACATAATTCTAATCGCAATCATTTTATGTAAAAGCAGTTTCTTTATTTAACCGCAATTAATTGCTAACATTAGCTAAGGTCCTAAGGAATGGCTATTGATGGTAATTGTTGATTTTGTTTAGATTAGATTAGATAGAGCCAAATTGTGATTATTGGTGGGACTGTTGAGCTAAAGCTATGCTTTTTGTGAGTTGTTGGCACTTGTCCCTATACATGTTCATAGCAACAAAAATGAAAAGGGGGGATGCAGTAAGAAAAAAACGTACAGAAGCAGTGATGACTATTTTGCAACATAGTTTTGCCAAAAGTGATGATTATTTTTTGTGCTCCTAATTTAATCTGTTTTTTGATAATGATTAATGCTTTGTTTTTTATTGATGAGGATAAATGTTCTATTGTCAATTTTATGTTCATTTAAGAAGAAAAAATGCAATGTTTTATGTTTTATGGTTGACTTCATAGGCTGTGTCCCTGTGTTACTACATCATCTAGGTCACATTACAGTGATATAATCAAAAGATGTATTCTGGGATTCATTCAAAACTTTTTATTTGTTAAATAAGTATTTTTAAATTTGACTGAAAGCGACAATTATAATTTTAACTGCAATTATTTCTAAGACAATTAATTGTGCAGCAACATTTTGAATTGCTACATTTCTATATGTCCGGCACAAATTTAAAAGATGTAAAGGTCAAACAAGGTCACTGCAGGAGCATGGCAGTGAGTCAACACCACACAGGTCTGCAGCCCTGACGGCTTGCAGGTAGCCAAGTGTCCTACGTGCAGGGGCCAGCAGGGGGCTCCGGGTGAGCGTGCAGGCGGAGCGGTGTATTGATGGGGCCAGGATCAGCTCAGTGACATGCGGCTGTCTGGCTGGTTGGGCTCACTGTCCATTGTTTGACAGATAGTCACAGACATGCCCAAACTGCTGCCTGGCCTTTCCTGCTGTTACTGGCATCAGTCAGACAACAAAGACAGAGAGGAAGGGAGCCTAAAGGCAACATTTACAAAGAAATAAGATTCAGACGTCTTGTTTCTCTAGCAGCCCAAAAGGCATCGACCTTGTAGGTGAATGAGAAGGAGAAAATTGCATACCCATTGTCTGGAACAAGCGATATAACTAAAAATAAATACGTCAAAAGAAGCCAAGTGACATTCCACTAGAAAGAAACAGAGCACATGACTGCTCTTTTAGTTGGTACATCTGTTAACAGGTGTGTGCGATTGCCTGGGTGACCTCCTTGTTTCGTCTGCCTCCTCCGCAGGCTGAGTGGGGAGGAGCAGAGCAAAACAGCATCAAGATGCAGGGCAAACGTCTCCTTCATCAGAGGTGAGAGTGATATATACACACACTCTGCGACACAAACACAACCAAATCAGACAGAGAGCTGATGCGTACACTCAGCCACTCCATATTTCAACAGTCTGTTATTTGTGTCACATCTTGACAAAAACAATGTATATGCCAGACATAGTTTTTGTCAAAACACACTTTATTTAAAAACACACACACACACACACACACACACACACACACACACACACACACACACACACACACACACACACACACACACACACACACACACACACACACACACAAACATGAGGAGAAAAACAATGGCAGCGGTCATTTGGAAGAGAAGCATGATTGTCACAGCATGTGTGTGTATTTAATACATATAGACATACACACATTAAGATAGTCTTAATCACCACTGGTCACATATTACACACACAAACTCCATTGTATACACTGTACACTTGCAAACAGTTCAAAAGAGCCCTCACTAATCAACTTGCAATCAAATATACAAACATTTGTATTCTATGTTGCTGAACTTGGATGCAAATATATTTGGAAAGGGTCAGACTTGTATTGTTTGGGGATAGTGGGGAAATCCCTTTCTGGAATTCCACTGATTATTGTACATCCAAAGTACAAAAAAATGTGCTTTAAATAATGTGTGATCAGTGATTTTGTAAGGGCAGCGGCCACTTTTTTTTCTGTTATATGTAGTCGTCTACACTAGCGAGCAGAAATGACCAGACTGATTTGGAGATGGCCAGGACAAAAAAGATGCAGTTGGAAATATAGAGAAAAACTACCATGGGAGGGAGGCAGGTTATTTTTTTTTTTACACAAACCAATATTATCTCTGTCCATCAGCTTATCAATCTTCTTTTAACCTCACCTCATCATAGCACCGTTTCTAACTCAAGGACAAACTTGTTTACTTTGCTGTCCATTTTTACTTCAATGATCCTTCCTATTACTTTAGACTGCTGATAGAATAATGAAGGGAGTTACACATTCAGGACTTAAAACCTGGGTTATTATTAGAGCTTTGGCAATATATCGATATTATATCGATATTGTGATATGAGACTAGATAACGACTTAGATTTTGGATATTGTAATATCGTAATATGCCATAAGTGTTGTCTTTTCCTGGTTTTAAAGGCTGCATTACAGTAAAGTTATGTAATTTTCTGAACTTACCAGACTGTTATAACTGTTCTATGATTTGCCTTTACCCACTTAGTCATTATATCCACATTACTGATGATTATTTATCTAAAATCTCATTGTTTAAATATTTTGTGAAAGCACCATTAGTCAACACTACAATATCGTTGCGGTATAGCCTAGAAATCTAGACGCACCCTAGTGGCAGGAAATTTATTTTGCAGCCAGGGTCAGTCTAGGCACTCTCCGATGGCTTGCGAACTGGAAAAAAATAATTTTGGTCAGGCCAATCACATTGTGTATAGAGTCGGTGGGCGGGCTTATGGTTGCTGCTGCTGGGAACAGCGGTCTTCTGGAAGACTTGGAGTTAAGCTTTTCTTTGAGAAAAGAAGAAAGAACGGTACAGAAATCATTCTTAAAAAAGGAAGATGTGTTCAGAGTTTTGCCGACCGGATATGGCAAAAGTTTAATCTATCAACTAGCTTCTCTTCCTTCTTTATTGCTCTGCCTGGTTGTAGCGCTATCCTATTACGTGCAGAGGGAATTTGAAAGACAACCGTTTATCCCGCCCCTCGGATTGAGCCCTGTCAATGGTGAGTTCCCAGACCCAACATCTTGATGTGGGTCTGACTTGTCAGGCTAGTTGCGGTATCAATATCGAGGTATTTGGTCAAAAATATCGTGATATTTGATTTTCTCCATATCGCCCAGCCCTAGTTATTATTCAACTAAAAGGTCATGACGTGTTGCCAAAAAGATGTTTCGTGAAGTCTTGCAGATTTACCTTGCTCCCTCCCTTCCTCCTTCTCTGCTGCAAAGAGAAAGTGTATGGTATCTGACAAAAGCCTTGTCAAAGTGCCAGAGAGTCCATTGACAGCAGCTGGTGTTTGACAAAGTGTATCATTGACAGTGTATGGCCAGGCAATTGTTTGGGATTTACACACACGTGCACGCACAAGCACACACCTTCAGTCATATTCATCCATGCACACACACTAACACTTGCACACACACACACCCTATAAGTATTCCAGCAGACATAAGAGAGGAAAAACATGCAGACACGGCCGTCTCTCAAAGCAATTACAGCAGATTGAAACCAAATTAAATTTGAAGCCTAGAGCAACACCAGCGACTTCTATGACAGATATGACAGGGGAGGAAGGGGAGTGCTGCGGGCCCAAAGGGTGGAGGAGGTGTTGGAGAGAACGGCAGGTGTGGGTCACAGAGAAAGAGAGAGCTACTTGGATAGGAGAGCAAACACAGACAGAAATAGGGCAGAGCTGGGCCTACACAGAGAACATCCGGAGGGGTCTCTGCCGGGATTTTGAAGATCATGCAGATGATTTTGCATGTTTTAGCCCATTAACGATATACTGTGTACTCTATACGTTACTGCCGACTGATTTTGTGATGAAAGTGTACCATATGTTTTGCAGCAACTGGTTTACATGATAATGATACAATGAACTTGGAGAGCCTTTAAACAAGCGTGACATAGGTAATCCATCACATTAAATGTTTTGTCACCTTTATCATAGTGCTCTGACAGCTATGACTGGAGAGTTGGCTATGTTAAATACAGCATATCATGAAGCATTATACATATATAATGAATCACAGAGGAAATAATAAAACATGAAGAAAAACAGCAACACTACATCCAATAAAAGGACTTTTTTTTAGCAGTCATCACACTAGAAAATTATACCATGCGAGTAGAAATATACAATAATCTGTAGACCATTTAGCAATCACAAACATGTGCTCGTTACAGGCATACAGATTAGCTCACTTTCCAGTTCTCCAAGAGATATCGTTTCTCCATTTTCATTATTCTAGTCCAAGAAATGACAGGATTAGTTGTGGCGGCTTTTAAACATCTGATGTTATCTTCCTCTCCTGGGTGAACAATTAATCCCTCTCACTTGCCTTCTTCTCATCACCCTCTCTCTCCTCATCCAGGCTTCTTCTCGCCTCTATTCCACTTCTCCTCTCTTCTTATCACCCCCCCCCCCCACCACACTGTCTATCTCTCCCAGGAGATCTTTTTTTACTAGAGAGAAATGAAGCTAAGTGCTCTGGCATTTAAATACCTACAGTATGTAGTGTAGTGTGGAGATATATGATGGGGTTTCTGTAATCACTAGTCCCTGGTCTTACAGTATGTGTGCACACACGTACAATTCACCACTTTATCATCAGCATTGTAGCTGCTTTTAAATTTTTGAAGAACTATTCACGTTTAGATATGGTGTGTTTGTAAATCTAATCTGAACATTCAATTTCCATTAGAAAAAAAAACAATATTGGATAGACGGATCTATAATTGCACATACACTGTGATGACACTTCAAATGATAATCTGTCACACGTTTATGTCAATATGTCTTCTGACTAACAAATTAAGCAGTTTGTTTTCACTGTGTGGAGCACAGCTAGCTTGCTAGCAGGTTTCATATATTCATGCAAACAACATCTGGCTAACAATGTAAATGTTTGATCACTCTGCTGTAGCTCGTCCTGATACAGTCTATACTCCTCGGCCACCGCGAGATGATTCACTGAATATTCAACAAGGGGATGATGCTCAGCATTCACAAGTGCTGCGAGTGGTGGTACCAAAATGTAGGCCCTCCAATTTATAAACATATCCACATCTGAATACATACAAAAAATGACAAAATGTGTAAAGGTTTGGTAAATAAATAATAAATATTCCCATTCCAAATGACTATATGCAAAATTATAGCTCAATCCATCTTTTTCATTTTAAACTCTGGTGATGCTGATTTGCTCCCTCCCTGTCCTATCTAAGAAAATAATCCCACGGCTTTTCTTTTCATGTCTGTCAGATGTGGATTGAGAGTGCTCTATTTTCTGAGCTGATAATTCACTAGAGTGACTGGCAATACTGTATGTGATGTTGTATTTTATTGGTGAAATATCATCTTGAGTTCAAAGCCATCCAAAAACCACCTGTTTTACTATTCTGTACGTTTGGAACTACCACAGATTGTATAAACATGATTGCCACATATTGAGGAAGAGTTTTAAGCATGTTAAGCCTAGCACAGCAAAGAAAGTCTTTCAACAACATCCATGTCTTTAACTTGGTTAGTTAACACATAGAAAAATGGGGCAGAGACTTTACACAGCATGTCAAATGGCCTGTCATCACTCGGTGAGGCTACATATTGTTATTGTAAATTGCCAGAAACACAATCCAGCTGACACATGGATGTATTGGTGACGGTCTTGCTAGCTAACAAGGTATAACATGTAAAAAGGAAATATTTACTGTAGGGCTGTTAAAGAGCATATTTTCACATTTAAGAGAAGCTAACTGTTCCCCCTGCTCCCTTTTGCATTAAGTAGCCTACTTCCTGTTTCAATCTGTTTAAATGCAGATTTTAAATATGCGTACAAAAAGAGCTTGATCAAAGTAAAACTAATTTAAATACACAGGTTCTGGCAAGCCAGCATCATGTTAAAAGTGTAGCTAAGCTCCTTTAAGGAATACAGTAGCTCAGTCAGTGCATAGCAATTGAGCGGTCAAACAATTGAGAGACGATGGATGCGGTTAGAGGAGACAGCTGTTGGCGATCGGAGCAAAGAGTAAAATTAGCAGTTGCGTTGTAAAGTAGTAGTAAATTTATAGTGTAGGTTTCAGTTTGTCCATGAATAAACACTGCAGCTCCTCAAGACCCGAGTAAAGTTCCTGTGTCGTGCTTCTCAACTGCTAAAGTATATATAGTGAAGGTGGTTAGCCAGGTGGAGAAAACAAAAATTATTTTCCAAGAGGATGAAAAAGAAAGGATACGAGAGGGCGGGAGAGCCTGTCTACAAACCAATTAATGTCACGTATCGGGAGACGCGTCTAAGGTAGGTGATGACGAAAGGATGTACATGTAGGTGTGTCATGTATTGTTATTTAGTGCGCTCACATCATTGCAATGTGAAACTGTAAATGTATACAATGTAACAAAAAGACAAACTTTGGTATAGACTTAAAAGGCCCTAAGATATATATGGAGTAACCGCAATGTCCCATGTTTGAATCGTTACAAGAACCTTTTCTAACATGTCATTCCTCTCTCTGTCCCCCATGTTGGCTGACAAAAACGCTAAATTAATACAGAGGACACAATAATCAATAAATTGACATTCATGCATGCTAAGGCGAGAAATATATGAAATGCCACTTCACTTAACGCAATGCCATATGTAATCTTTTTACATCCTCTTGAAAATGATCACATATTCTCTTTTTGGGAATTTGCTTAAAACAGGTACACCATTAGCCTGGTTGACACCAGACCTTTCTCAGTTGTAACTGAGAGTGGGTCTGAGCAAGCTTCATTCACAGCTCATTTCCAAAGGGGCGTCACCAATGGATGCTGCTGCGCTTCGGTGGCCATCATGCTGAATGTAAACAAAAAGCAGCGCTATCATCATCATGGAAAGCAGCGGTTGTGATTGGTGCCTTGATTTGGAAAAATTGGAAATAGGCTTGAATGGGCTCTTGGCCAGACTGACTTGCAGAGCAAATCTCAAATTTGCCGGAAGTTCGTCAGGGTTTTCCCAGGCTAGTACACCAATTGAATGCACAAAATTACTGCTCAGCTTGGCTAAATCCTCATCCCTGTATTGGAAACATGAAATTGATGTGTTTACCTGACCGTGGATAAAACAAATAAGGTTCAGACAAAGTGTCAATCCCAGACCCTACAGCCCCTTTAAATAAACACTTTAATTTGTACTGAGAATTGTAGAGGGGAAATTTACTACACAGTGGTTGTGATATGTCATGTGAGAGAAAAGCAATGGGCTAATTGATGCTGATCGTGAGAATAAAGCAGTGGTCAGAATAAATGAATGAGACGAGGTAGAGCCCATGGTGTACAAAGCCATTCCCAAGTCTAATCAGCCTAACAAGGGTGAAAATACACACACTCAAGACGTCTTAGACTCAAATGATCAATTTTAAACTAATGCACACATGTACAGACTCAGAAGCACACTCACCCAGCACAAAGATGCACAAAAGCCTTCAACATACATTTATTTTTAAAGAACTTAGGCATTTAGCATTGTTGAAGGGCAGAGGATGAAAATACCTTATATAATTCCACAAAGGAACAAACTCATTTTCGAGAGGGCTTCAAACACACAGCAGCCAGCTGCTTTATTTAGTATCATTATACACCAACATTAGTCAAAGATTATACTGTGCAGCCCGTTACGTCTGTGTGTATGAAGTCCATTTAACTAGATGGCATTTTCAGTTTCTCATTACCTGAGTGGTATACGCTGTGTGCCTTTTATCTAATTTGCTAAACATATCTCCTGCTAGTGAAACAACACACTGCCAAAAAGACAGCTACATGATATTAAAAGAGCAATGTGGAAAATGTAAAATTACAGAAAAACACTTGCAGGATAGAAAGAAATGGTGAAAAGATAAAAGGGAGGGAAAGTAGACGAATTTAGGAAGATGAAGAAAGCAAAAGTGGGAAGGAGGGAGAAGGAGGGAGAAGGAGGGAGCTAGGCAGCGCGGAAACAGTCTAACCTTGACAGAGAGCATCTTCTGACAAGCATCTGCCTCCTGTAATAATTTAGAAATAATCTCCATCCACAAAGGCCCAGCAGTCTGGCAGAGCAAATGCTCTGTGCCTGATCGATCACTCCGATTCAGCCAGCTGCCGGTCTCTGTGTGCACAGGCCCAACATCGATCTCAGCCCCCCCCCTACTCTCTCTCCGTACAGAGTAGGATGATAAAGTGAGGAAGAGGATGAAAAGGTGAGACTAGTGATGGAGGTAGTGATGTTGAACTGAAAAAAAAACAAAAAGGGATACAGAAGAGTGATAGATTCAAAAGCAGATTTCAGAAATAATGGTGCAAAGTTAAGAGAAAACAGTGAATGCTATTGAAAATTGAAAACAAACACAGTGGATGCATCTCCACAAACTACAATACAAACTGAATCCAGGCTATTATGCTGCTCCCCCATGATGCTCTGCTTTATGGCAAATATCATTCGCTGGCAAGAATCTGCCAGGAATCTGGCAAGAAAACAAACATCTTTTTGTTGAGAGTTTTTGGAGGTGCAGTAGGTGGCCACCCACCTTCAGACACAAGGAACACACACCAGCAAACACAGGCACATCCCATCAACACATCCAATTACTACTCAGCGTTGTGACAGCATTAACTGCCACTGTGCATTTGGCCCCTAGCAATTAATTGACTTTTAAATAGTCTGCCATTAGCACCAATTTAAATGAATAGATGTACTCCTCCGCCTTCACTTAGCATACTTTTCCGTGGCTGCCATTAAGAAGCAGCTCTACTGCGTCATCTGAAATTGTAGTGCAGCAAGCGAGATTTCAAAACAAAATGAACCATGGCTCTAAAATATGTCATTATCATGCATATAGATGATTATAGTATCAGATTAAACCTTTTAACTGGATCACCTGCGTGCAGTGTGTGTGTGTGTGTGTGTGTGTGTGTGTGTGTGTGTGTGTGTGTGTGTGTGTGTGTGTGTGTGTGTGTGTGTGTGAGGTATAACCTAAATGTTCCAAGTTTTGTCTGATGTAATGTGACCGCAAGGAATTAATTTGTAAGGGAGATATTATACTTAGGTGAGTGTATACGGCTTTTACTGTTACAGTTTGATTTTCTCACAAAAATCTCTCTAAAAAAAAAGTCTTCTTACTGTCTGGTCACACTATTTCAGATGAGAGAAGAAAGGAGGTGGTAAAATGTTGATATGCTCATCTAGGTTGTTTTCAGTTAATTCCTGCACTCACAGGAATAAAACTTTACGAGCAGCAGTGAGTGAGTTTCCAAACTTTTTTGGACTTATCCCCCGTGTTTCACCTCTTCACAAAGAAGCTTCTACCTTCTCTGCTCTGATTGGTGGATGTTTGGAGCTGCAGCCTGAGACATGGATTCCAGGAAAGACTCAAAGCTGGAAAACAATATTTGACTCCTCTGCACTTTTTCCAATGAAAAATAAATGAATAATTGGCTCAATATTTTTGTCTACAGCTATATATATCAAAGATAAGGCAGTATTGGACAGTGGTCTTTGTTGTAAAGATCGATCTATCTATCTATCTATCTATCTATCTATCTATCTATCTATCTATATACATATCTATATCTATATATATATATATATATATAATATAGGGTTAACCCTATTTAAAAAACACAATCACAAACAGCAGTGATCCTAGACTATTTCTAAGAAATATAGTGGATGGTCAGACGCAGAAGAGGCGGAGGCTGCCCGCTTCCTTTCGGCACCCATTTTAACCAATTGTTCAGACAGACAGACAGGACATGACACGGCACAGAGCTCCCCGGCCGGCTCACGAGCTGTAGCGATATTTTGCCATCTGGTCCATTTTCTCTGTGCACCGCAAGGGAATCTGGCAAGAAAACACACTGAATCTATTATAAACGATAAAGGATAGACAATATTGTATTATCTGATTATGCTGGGCCACTTGAAGGTTGGCTTCTGGGCCGGATGTGGCCTGCAGGCCGCCAGTTGGATAGCCTGGGTGGTACAGTATTATAAACCATACAGTATAGAAAGCGGGGAGGGTGGTGGTAGAGGCTTATTGTGATAAGCTGAACCTGAGCTTGTAAGTTTGTAATCAATGATCGGGATTAATGAGTATCAAAGAGAAGAAGAAGAGCCAGGCTGCTTTTATCTGAGGTCGCAAAGATTACAGGAGCAAAGGACACACATGAAAAAAAAAAAAAAAAAAAAAAAAAAAAAAGAGAGAGAGAGAGAGACATGAGGAGAGGGAGAGAGACAGTAAAAGAGGCAGAAGGTAGAGAGGGGGACAGAGTGAGATAATTAGAATTGTAGAGGTGGTTTTCCAAGGTCAAAATTTCAGATTCTCCGAGCCCCCATCGCTCCCTACAGTACCCACTCTCTCCACCGCTGCCTCCAGGCAAACTCCCATCTTCCCATACCTTATTTTCCCATTGCAACGCCTTTCCCCTGTCACTCTTTCGGCAGAGAAAGGCAATGTCCCATCCCCCTGGCCATTGCCTTGAATGAGCCAAAGCTTTAGCCGACAGCTGCCGTATAGCTTTTCAAACACAGGATGAATTAAATGGGTGATAAACAAACAAACAGGCCTCCTGTCTGTGTAGTCTGGGGAGCCGCCTGTCAGTCAGCGAAAAAACAAGGTAACTGTGCATCAAACCACATCTCCAAGCCCCTACTTCATTGGCCTGTAAGGAAAAACACCTGCCAATCATAAAACGTGTTAGGTCATTATATGATGACAGGCTGTCAAAGCTCAAGACAGTAGGGCAGAAATCATGGATGACGAGGAGGAGGAAGAGAAGGACTGCAGGGCAGGTACTGTATACCAGAGTTTGACGGCAAGAACTCAACTCCTCCTGATAACTTGAGAGTACACAAGAGACTAAAATCATTTTAGTCTTTCAGTTAATACAAAATAAATAATGATGAACAAGTAAGGTTCTAACAGGTTTTAAATATGTTTTGAGAGTTTTGGGATTTGGAAGAACAATCCTTGAAGTCACAGTGAAACAGCAGTTAAGAGATTAGGGATGTACGGAATCCAGATTTTTGGGGTTCGGCCGAATACCGGATCCACTGGTTAAGATTCTGCCGAATCCGAAACTAAATACCGAATTAACACAGTAAACACATTAATTAACATTAATTATTAACAACGTCCACAGCCTCTAAAATAGTTAAATGTAAAAACTTAATGTTGTATTCACATGCTCTTTTCACATAGGAAAGCACATCGCTATCGCCAGATGAGTGACAATTTTGTCTGGCAAACTTTTGCTAACCAGTGCATGATGAAGGTGTTGCGAAATGTTTGTTTTAAGCACTTAAATAAGAAATTCATGTTGTTTAGTTTAAAACAGTCTAAAGGAAATGGTCAATTATAGTGTGATTAAAACTCACTATTTACATTATTTAACATAACATGCCCGTCAAGCTTAAGTTGTTCACTTTCTTGTATGTAAAACTGCAACATATTGAACAGTAAATGTTGACAGTAAAAGACACTCCACTACCATTCCACTACAGAAGGCATGTTGGATGGGTGAAATTAGAAAGCTAACGTTAGCGAATGAGCAGCAGCTGAGTAGGGTTCGGTTTGGTGGAAAAAAATTCTAAGGTTCGGCATAAACCGAACCCCTTCAAAAGCCCAATATTCGGCCAAATCCGAACCCGAATCCTGGATTCGGTGCATCCCTAGTTTCTTTATCTTCCGTAATGGGAAGCATTTCCAGGTAAAACACTACACAAGTCTACTGTTTTTGAGTGGGGTATAGTTACGATAAATGATAAATTGATTAATCGATTAATCCAGTCAACAATTTTGGTAATCGAAGTAATTTATTCAAGAAACAAATGCCAAACTTGATCTGGTACCAGCTTCTCCAATTTGAGGATTTGCTGCTTTTCTGTTTTATATCATTGTGAACACAATATCTGGTTTCTGGAATGTTGGTCAGGAAAAAACAAGACATCTGAAGATGTCACATGCTATGTGACATTTTATCAACTGAATGACTTATTGACTAATTGTAAAAAAATATATAATAATAATAATAATATGTAGATTAATTGATAATGAAAATAATCACAGTGCCATCACGGGGGCTCTGGGTTAGGGAAATGTGCTCAAACACCAATAAAAGCCCTGTTTCTTCTTTGCATGACTATTGCAGGCCAATGCCACAACTGATATGAGATGAAGCAACAAGTTGAGACAGACTCTGAACGGCTTCCACTTAAGAAACAAACACAACAGAAGAGAAGTGGCAGTGCTCTGCAAATGAATGCAAACTTAGGAGAAATGGTAAAGGGGAGAATAATTCAATCTGCAGCCACCTCCTTCACTCAGCCAAGGAGAACTGAGCAGAGGGGAAGGCGAGGGGAGGGAGGAGGAGGAGAGAGGGCTGAGGCGTGTGATGCCTTTCTCCCTGGGCAGGGGCGAGGGCGGCAGGCGCCCAGATAAGCTGGGGCCGAGCAAAGATTAACTGCTTGCTCTGATGGAAGAGCAAAATAAAGGCAAGCCGACCTCTGCTTCCCTTGGCCTCTGTGTGTGTCCTTACTCTGTGGGGACAAGTGGTGGGGATTGTGTACATTAACCATGATGAGAATGTTTAAACTGAGTTAACAGCAGCCCAGGCAGAAAGAAACTAATGTAATTCCTCCTGTGAGCAACACAACCTCTCATATCCATTCAACTTTCCATCCATTTTTGTCTTTCACATACTGTCAAACTTTTCCTTTCCCGTAGTCCTACACTGCAAACTGATACAATAGCCTTGGTGGGCGCACCTTATGGGCATGTTAATGTAATGCATGAAGTTCCTTCATTCAAGATGTAGGTTTCTCTGTTGTGCTCAAAAGCCTTGAACCTCAATTAAATAAAATTGACCGTATTCTCTGCAGTGGAGACAGAATAACTTGACAAATGTAATTTCTGTGGACAAAACATAAAATACTGTATACTAGCATTAGTTGATTGATTTACATACATTTGGTTACTTCATGTGTGTGTGCATGTGTAACTGGTTATGTAAGAGCGCCCATACTGTGAGAACAGCCCCGTGTTGTTTGGCTCAATGGTCTGTCAGGAACTAGTCTATATCCACAATGTTCCACTTCCGGGACTGGTCCGTTCCCACCGTAAATTCCGCCTGATGTCACTCTTTACAGCCGGATGTCCATTACCTTACGCTTTCTTTGTGTTGGAATTTTAAACTCTGGTCAATTTATGAGGACTATGGTTAACTGCTCCTCAGATCTCTGCAGGGTAAATCTAGACACGTTCCACCAAGACAAGTTCCTTCCCGAGGCTATTTTGCAGCGGCACCGGGGCTCCTTCCGGCACCTAGTGCCGCCCAAGACAATTGTGATTGGTTTAAAGACATGGCAATAAACCAGAGCACATTTTTCTCCCATCTCCCAATGCAGTGTGGACTAGCCAGACCCTCCTCCGCAGCGCTGTGGAGGAAGGTCTGGCAATGCGTGACTAGTCAGGAACTAACAGCTCCTTTTCAGGACACAAGGCCCTTAAGAAGAGAAGAAGGGACACACTCAAGCAGAACCCGATTCTCCATCACACTGGAATTAAAGCACAGCTTCCCAGGGTCAGAGTCAGGCTATGGATATTATACCAGCATTCAGATAAGGATTATTTACCTCACTACCAACAGGTACTTCGCCCAAAAGCCACATCCGGCCTCCCACTCTTTGACCAGGTTAAAAAGAAATTATCATCATCAAACAGCGAAAAATACGTCAAATATTGAACCCAAATAAACTTTAAAAATGTACATGGGTAATGTGCAATTTTATTGCCACATAGATTTTTATGCAAATAACCACTAAAGCAATTTCGCAGTGTTTAATACTAGATAAATGGGAGGTTTCTCCATCCCTGTGATCTGTATCCACAAAAGTTTGCACATTGACTTTATTCCCATGGAAACCATTTTCCTATATGGCCTCTCAGCTGATGATGCTGATAAGAGGGAGCTGGCGGATAATCGTCGGGATGAGGAGGAGGCAGCGGAGGTGGAGGGATCTGATAGGGTTAAGGGCTGGTGGATTGGAGTTTGACCTGCTTAGAACAGTGATCCATAATGACATATTTTATTAAAAAAAACAAAAAAAAAACTGGCATTCTACAGAAAGAAGCTTACTTGGAAAAGCAGATGACCCAACTATGCCGCTTTGTTACCCAAACAAGGCACTATTTTTGCGCAGTGCTTATTTAATTTTTTTCACCACACAGCGCTATAACATATATTTTGTGTTTGATTGCTGAGGCGTTTTTCAAAAGTCCCTTTCATAAAAATGATCTTTTTCAATTGTGCCCTCTAGGAAAGAAAACAACAAACAGACAAGAGTACTGCCTCGCAATCGAAAAAAGAAAGCCTCTGCATTTTAGCACAGCGATTCCTGATTCAAGTGCCTCTATCTTTTCCTTTTCTCTCCCCTCTGCAGACACAAAATCGTGCATGGGAGAGGAGAAATATATGTTTTATGCAGCTTGGGGAGACTTCGGCATAAAAGCACAAAGCAGTCATTTCTATTCATTTGTCTCTCGCTGACGGGGAAATGAAGGAGTGAGGCAGATGCTATTGCTACGTGAACAAGTTGCTTAAACAGAGAAAGCATTTCTTCCTTTCAAGAAGAAGTTGGATAATTAGATGCTGAATCAAACCCCCCCACTTCCTGCCTGGAACCCATATTGTCACTCAAATGAATGACTTTGTGTGAGGCAGGAACATGGCAAAAAAATATACAAATATTCTGCTGTACACTGACATTTGTTTAGGAGAAAAAAAGGGGAAGCAGAGCATTCAAATAGAGCTGAAAATTGTACATTCAGAGCTAAAATAAATGTGCGCATTGATGATGTGAAGAAAAGTGCTGGAGGCAGCATACTGCCATGAAGCAGATCAAGTTCTGACATTTTGTCTAATGTGAAATGCTGCCAAGGAACAGTGGGTGGAATGTTGTGACCTTTTATCAGTGGGAGTGATAGAATGACCCAAGTCTATAGATAGAATAATCTTGAGATACTGCAATCTTTTTTTACAACACAAAGCTGTGACCTATTCCTGCGTGTGTTTGTAATCACCTCCCACTCTGTCTGGTGTGTGTGTGTATGTGTGAGCATGAAGGTTGCTGACCTTCTGACACATCTGTTTTGTGTAGCAGCAGCATAGTGACGGTATTCGCAGATGTTTGTGAGTTTACAGGTGGGTTCTCCTTTGAAGGTTAAACAGGCAATGCTTCAGCAAATTCTCTCAAGGGTTAGAAGAAGTTAGTCTGCCATACGTTGAGTGAGGTGAGTGTATCCATTCATGTGAGTGAGTGAGTGAGTGTGTGTGTGTGTGTGTGTGTGTGTGTGTGTGTGTGTGTGTGTGTGTGTGTGTGTGTGTGTGTGTGTGTGTGTGTGTGTGTGTGTGTGTGTGTGTGTGTTGGTGTTTGTGTGTGTGTGTGTGTGTGTGTGTGTGTGTGTGTGTGTGTGTGTGTGTGTGTGTGTGTGTGTGTGTGTGTGTTAATAGCTTTGCTGCAGGTTGTAACAGATGGCTACTAATGGAAGTTCATAGATCTGAATGACAGGGGCCAGGGGATTGGGGAGGAGATTATGGGAGGGGATGTGTGATTCAGCGTGTGTGTGTGTGTGTGTGTGTGTGTGTGTGTGTGTGTGTGTGTGTGTGTGTGTGTGTGTGTGTGTGTGTGTGTGTGTGTGTGTGTGTGTGTGTGTGTGTGTGCGCGCACATCCATGTGTTGGGAGTGTGTCTACCTCTATACATATGCACAATTAGTGTGTAGATCACTAAAAAAGTAGACCAACTAATGCCTTGAGTCCTTGGGTTAAGGAAGATAAATGTTAAACAGAAAATTTCATCCACACTAGAGATGCACCCATAGGAATGACAATATCTGTCGGTCGATTGGTGCACCACTTTGGTCCAGACTGAAATATCTCAACAATTATTGAATGGATTGTCCTGGAATTTTTTTACTGGTATTCATGGTCCCCATAGGATGATGCTTAAGTGATCGTTTGACTTTTTATCTAACACCATTAGCAGGTCCAAGCTAATTTATCCAGTGAATTATCTCCAAATCTACCTGATGAAATTTTCAGTGTTCAGTGTTCCCAGATGCCAAACCCTAATGACTTTAGTGATCCCTGACTTCCTTCTCCAGCACCACCACGAGGTTGACATGTGTTCCCAGATGGGTTAATTGTAATGACTTTGATCATCTCTTTCATCTAGCGCCATCATCAAGTCAACATTTTGATTTGTCCAATACATGGTTATATGACCAAATACTGACCTATTGCCACATCAACCTCAGATGTCCATTGCATTTAGTGCTAATTAGCAAATGTTAGCATGCTAACATGCTAAACTAAGATGGTGAACATAGTAAACATGAACTGGATGGTAAAGGGAAGTCAAACTTGTACTCAGTTCTGTAGTTCATAACTCTCAATCTGGGATCAATCTGATTTAGAAATTGCTTTGTATTGTTTGCTGAGACAATAAAGAGGCAGATTATGAGTGACGATATATAAAAATGAAATAAATACAGTCCTTATGCTGTTTGTCACACATCAATGATCATCAGGTGTACTGAAAACACAGCAGAGACATTTCAAACATCAAACATTTTCCTCTGTTACAATATTGCATCCAAATGAACTTTTTAATGTATTTTGCACTTGTAAAAGAAATGCCAAAACAGTTTGAAGGAATAGAATTGGAGCCTAAAGGCATACGTAAAAGATACCGCAAATGGTGTTATGTCCTCAGGAACCTAATGAAATCTCTCTGAACTACACTGACAGAAATTTGGCTTTTGCCAATCAGTGCATGCTCCAAGTTGTAGAATTTTCTTTTCTATTTTTACCCAACTAGAGCTCGGCCTACTTTCCCTGTACTTCCCAGATGGGACCTGAGAGTTATAACTGCCTCTCCAAAGGCCTATAGGAAATGAAAAACCAAATTACTTTGTTAGCGTCTCACTGTGGTGGTAGTGGTGGGAGGGCTGGGGTCGTTTAATGTAGCTATGTCTTCTACAACAGCATATACAAAATGTTCCACGCATGTTAAAGTTCTGACTGTTGATTGGGTTCATTAGTTATTCAAATCATCTGACCTCCCCACAGTACTGCTCAGACACACTCATTATGAAGCCCTTGTAATTCATTAAGCTCCCTAAATGAACACAAGCCATATCGAGGGGTGCTCGCTGGTACTGAGTGGCTTGCCGTGCCTCGGGGAGGTTAATAGTAAGTGTGTGGATCAAGTTTTAATGCTATGATGAGGGGAGGGTTGGACTTTAACTGACTGACATCAGAAGAATGATGGGTTAGAAGATGAAAATAAACCACAATGGTGTAAAAATATAAGATATAAAGGTATTTTTTGTGTCCTTGCAGACTTCATTGAACATTAAGTGCTTATACTCATGATAGTAAATAATAGATGAAGAATCCAAATATACCTGGAGTAAAATAAACTTCTGTGCTACAAAACTACTTTAATACTAATGGTAATTATGATCATAGCACGTACACCTCCATATATTCCCGCAAAAATTCACTTAAATGTCGCCCCAGAATGAGGTGTGAGGGGAGCGGGGCTGCAGGGAAATCTCGCTCCCTCTGAAAATGAGACACAACTCCTTCATTTGTCATCGCGTCAAGCCAACAGGAGGGATATAATCACTTGCTGCCGGTGGTGTAACTCATTGTGGGCACACCAGCTGCTGTCGTACTGCTGCTGTTGGGAATGACAGAAACTTAATATTCAAGTGTTTCAAGTGATTTAGAAAGCTTGGCAGAAGAGCTCCGTTAAAGGGTGTACTATAGAGTATTTATCGATTTACCGGCACAGCAGTCAACAAACAACACAAGGCAGCGCTGGCTAACTGATTGAAAAGAATCGCCAGTGGCCGTATAAAATTCAGTAACCAGCCCCACATTAGACAAAGGAGATCTTCACTTTACTAATCCTCCAGCTCTAGTACACTCTGCCACGGAGGGCCAATCCAGATCCAACTGACAGCCCTCACTACTCACAACAGCTTCACAGTGGTGCGATAGCGGGATCGTTTTTAGGGCTGGTGGCCCTTTAAAAGACTGAGGGCTGAATTTAGCGGTTATAAATTGGTTATTTGTGCCGGATGCCTGTTCAATTAAAGCCAGTCACTGAGGCGTCTGAGATCTTGCTGGGATGACGACTCAAGTCATCAACCACACAGTCCAAGGAGGTGGTTATACTCCCACTGTTGCTGCAGTAACAATAATTAAAACTGTTGCTTTTTTTTTTTTTTTAAAAAACTAAAAAAAAAAAAAAAAAAAAACACACAGTAGTAGAGATTTAGATTGCTGCATTCCCCTCATGGAAACAGTGAGTGAAATCAAAAAGAGGTTCACACTACACAGCCAATTCTCCAGTGTGTGAATATTCAATGAGGATTGGGTATTCTGTGAAAATCATTCTGAGTTAACAGGAGATTTTTGACAACTGATAAAGTTGGTTGAGCTTTGAGGTGCTCATTCAGAAATAAAAAAATTTGAAGTAAATGTAATGCTTACTGCTCTTGTCAATGCTTGCTAAGTTACAAGAACACATACTAGTGTCAGAATGACAAGGTAATGAGGAAGCAAAGTAGGTGCATGACTGACAGCCTATATTGCTACCATTTTGCAGTTTGACAACTGGCCAATGTCCACTATTATTTCCTAAATTTCTTTAGTGGAAACGCAAGTATTTCAGACATTTTCTAAGCACTGTAAAAATGTCGGGTGCAGGTGAGCTTAGAGTGAACAAGTTGCTAAGTTAGAAGATCTTAATGTTCACACCGGTGCCAACACGTGCATGCTCACACTCCTTTCAGTATGTATGTTGGATGTGCGTGCCACGCACAAGAGTCTGTGTCGCAGTGAATTATAAATGGATGTAACGTGATGACAGATGACTCAGAGCGGCCCGTCCCTCCCCATTCCTGACCCAGCGGTGTCGTCTTGGTTTCCACAGTCAGGAGGAGACGGAGGCCCACGCAGTCTGATTGATTAATTCTGTCAAGCACACTTTTGCTGTCCCTGCACAGTGTCCGGTCTGAGCTCTCCTGCAATCTCTCACAATCACTATCAGCATGACTGCAAAAGTCACAGAACATCACCGTCACTTCCAAAAGAGAACCTGTCCACCATCCACCATTTTCTTCAATTTGCTTTTTGTTCTTTTCCAATCAAACAGGCCTGCTTGTCATTTCATTTGTAGTTTTAAAAATCTCCCAGAAGCCCAGTTTACTTTGGAAAAATTCATTTTTTGAGACATACTGTATGATGTAACACACTACTTACTGTGTATTCTAAGTTCTGAACCAGAAAAATCCCTAAAATTTGTTTTTTAATTCGACAAATCGGACCAAACTTAACTCAAGGTCCACTTACTAGTGTTAGATAGCTCAGTTAGGTATCTTCACGACAACTAAGCAACTCCCTCTGCTGAGGAAGAAAGTGAGAAGTGGTTGAAAGTTCCTGAAAAAGTAGAGAAAGTGGACCTTGAGTTTCGGAATAGATCAACATTTTGGGAAATACACTTTTTTTACTTTCACAAATTTACTTTCTTGCCAAGAGTTCGATGAGAACATTGATACCACTCTCATATCTGTAGGTTCAATATGAAGCCACAGCCAGCAGCCGCATAGCATAGCATAGCATAGCATAGCATAGCATAGCATAGAGACTGGAAAAGGAGAAACAACTAGCCTGACTGTCTATAGTTAATACAGTACTAGCATCTTTCAATTTTACGAAGTCATAGGTGTTCACAGGCTTTTCCTAGCCTGGTCCTACCAGACTTTCGTACATTTCATTTGTACAGAGAGTCTGGCCACTCTCCATTGACAAGTGTTAACTTCTTTGAAGGCGGGTACTCTGTTGAAGTTTAAAACTATTGGATCTGCCCAGAGCCACTCTGGATCTGCCATAACCAATCGCTAACATTTCGTCGTGATGTATGTCATGCGCATGTGCAACAAGAGGGGAGACCGACAACAACTATCGGCTTAGCATCGCTAGCGTTCGCCTTAGCCAACTTCTTCACCACTAACGAAGCGAGCTGGAAAATTGAACTTTTCCCGAACCCCGTGGGGAGGAGGGCCACAACATCATGGCCACCAACAAAACTCAGCATAGATTGTTCTTGCTCGGGCTTTAACTTCTGGATATTCAGCAGCGTTGCCACAACGGACCGAATGGCTTCGCTCGCATCTTTCTCCACCGCCATTACGGAACTACAACTCAAACTAGCGCACGACCTCAACGTCATCGTTCTCAGCCACTCCCTCTGTTCGCTGATTGGACCGGTAAAGATTGGCCGGAGAAAACCCGCGAATATACCGCAAACCCAGACGATGTACTGAAGGAAAATTAAAATTGAGCAAAAGTACGTAAGGAGGGCGGAGCCAGGCTTTTCCAAGGTCAACAATGAATTTCCACAGTCAATTGTTTATTTTAAAGTTAGATATACTTACGCAATAAATTGTCTAAATGGTGATACATAAAGGTAATACAAGCAACGAACAAACAGACTAAGGGACAGACAGACAGATATTAAATTATGTGGGAAAAATATATGGTCTGAGCTATATTGTTGATATTGTTTCAAGAGAGACAAGATTTAAAAAGATAAACATTTGGATGCTGTGACATATCTTCACAATACATCAGGGAAGTGGCTGGACTGGGTACAAATACTCCTCCAGTGTAACAATGTTTCCTCACTCACCTGTCAGTACATTTCCTTAGCTGTAATATTGAAATAATATTCAACCAAGCCTCATCCCTTCTCCTTCCTGTTTCATCTCAATGGTTTGACCCTGCAACCATCTCAATATGCAACCTAGTAGTGTGCTGGGTGTGTATCCATCAAGCAGGGAGCAGCCCAGAGGCAGCCATCCTTCAGCCTTTAAGTGGTATTGGAACAGTATTGAGATCTGTGTAATTGGATTAGACCAACCTTAGTCCCCTCTCTATTCCACCAGTTCCCTCTGTGAAATCATAACTTAAGAGCTTTGACAATGGTAGTTTTGCTGTGCAGCAGCTGATGGGAATGTAACATGATCCCTGTCTGTAGCTCCTAGCCTCATCTTCCCTCCCCGAGGCAGGAAAACCCCAGCAGCGGCCTGACTGACAGCTTGACTCTGCCTGGCTTTGACTGACAGTGTACAGGATGTTGTGCAGCCTCAGACGGTTCTGAGTGGTCCAACTGATCTCAGGCCTCTGTGGCGATCATATGGAGCATTACAAAGAGGAGCACAGGAAGGGCTCAGATCAGTCTGGGAGGTCTATCACACCGGTTTGGCTTTATTCACATGACAGGTTACACAGAGGGCTGTGTTCTCTCTGGCTGCTCAGGCTTAAAAGGCCTGTCAGACAGACACTTGTGTATCATCGCTCAGGTGTTAACCTGTTGCTCTGATAGCACAGACACATAGGAAGACACAGTGAAAGTACAAAGAAGCACATGCAGACTGGTGCATATGATGTGTGTGCATGCACACAAACACTCACAGAGCTTCTGCTACCAGCACAGCACAGTGTATTGTAAAGAAAAAAATAATCAAATAACAGAGTTGGGACAAGTATACAGAATATTCCAGTGTGTATCATTAAATGATGTCATACTGTGGCTGGTGGCTAAAGGGGAAGTAATGCAGGGATTATTTATTGTCTCATGCATGAGATAGTATTAGTTATTAGATACTATTAGATAGTGAATTTCATATTGTTTAGAGTACAACAAATTGAGAATGCTTTATTATCAATTATATGCAAATGCAAATTAATAAATATAAATAATAATTTATTAGTTTGCTCTGTCCCCTTCTTAAATAAATTGAATTGAATTACAGGCCAGTTATTTCCGCCTCGTAGTTGTATGCCTCCGCCAACCAGTTAAGTTGCAGTTTACATCCATGTCTGTCCAGACTCATATAATATATTTAGTGAAGATTTTGAACAATTTTAAAACTATACTAAGCAGCATTTTCCTAAAAGTTACTGTATGTAACTTAACTAAATTCATCAACCCTCCAGTCCAGGTATCATCTGCAACTCACAGGGCCACTGAAATAAGCTAAAACGTTGAACATCAGAGGAAGCATTCCTGAATCATACAGCATTTCAACCTGCCTCTAAAAAACAAAGATTTATATGAAGTGTCCAGCGGCAGAATGCTGGCCTGTCAGCCTACCGGGGTTTGTGTTACATTTGAATTTTGGCACCGACCTGAGAATCAGATCATTGTTTGAGAAGACGGCTGGAGCCAGAGGCAAGAAAGAGAGAGCAGACAAGGACATGAAGTGGAAGAGATTAACACAAGGGAAGGAAAAGAATAAACATGGAGGCTAATGCAGCTTCCATTTTGTTTCAGTAAGGGGAACTTTCAGTACATTGCAATTATATTTTATAGACATTCATATTATAGTTATATAGTCTTTTTCGATATTGTTTTTATGAAAGCAAGTAGGCTACACATTGCTGCATTAGTTATGTCAAATGTTGATATTATAGATGAAATGAAGTATACAAACAGTCTTTTCCGAATGTTGCACGCCAAAAACTGTATCTTGCAGTAATAACCCCAGGTATAGCGTGAGCATGAGCAGGTAAGCAAGGGAAAACTCACCAACTGCATTTTTGTTTTTCACCCCTTTCCAAATAAGCAGAGTATTTAAATGATTACAATGTGTTGCTAATTTAGGAATTAAGGCTAAAGCAACTAAATCCATAGCGCTAAGAAATGCATCCCTCCCCACTTTATGTCAGTAACTGAGTATTTACAGTCAATGTGTATTTTCTCATTAGTAATATAAACATGAATTACAACGAATCACCCCGAGCAGTTTTTAAATAGGTTGCAGAAGAATAATTTCTTTTTGCCTGCACGCACATGCCTGTGCACACATACACACACACACATTTCCTCTTTTTTTTTGTGTGGCAAGGAATATTCAGGACTAAATAACCATTACAGGGGGTAGAAACGGGCCGGAATATAAAACGCTGAGAATACTGTGCTGAGCGGAGTTTGAGACCTTCTTATCTACAGACTGTATTAAGACATGGCTTCCCCCCCCCTGTAAGAATAATAAGTCAACATGAATTTATTCGCCAACAGTCTTGAATTTTTAGTTTTAGTAGACAAAATAAATCCTAATCTGTCTAAATGAAACTAACTTGTTGCATATTTTTTGTTCAGGTTTATATACTATAATGACTCCCTGTTTCTTTCCATTGCTCGTTCTCTTTTGCAATTGTATCACTGAGTCTCTTCCTCTCTTCTCTGCTTTCTTCTTTCGATTTTTTTCCCCAAAGTCTTTCTCTCCTCCAACTGCCAACTCCCCCCCCCGCTCCCTCTTTCCTTCTCTCCCGCTTGCTGCTCATTTTTAAATCTATGAATTTCTGAACATCATTTTCTTGATTTTTCCACGCCCCAGGGAGACATTCTCATTCCAGCCCTTCTCTTTTTTCCCCTCATTTCCTCCCTCCTGAGTGAATCTCTCAGACAGGATGTGAGGTGACAGTGTGGCCCATGGAGGTTAGGGTGTGTGTGTGTGAGATGGAGAGGATGAAGGTGGGGGTATAGTACTGCCCCCCCCCCCCCTTTCCAAAAAACGGCTGTGGGTGGATGGTCAGTGCCCTTCCAAATCCAATATTGCACATGACCACGGGAAACGTACAGTAACGCTTTTTCCCCTTTCAGGATCCAAGCTGTAGAATTAACCGTGCCTTTGAGAGACTTCTGCTCCTTGGCACGAATGAGCCTCATCCCACAAGACCTCATGCTTTTAAAAGATATACACTCCTGCCCCTTTAAAAGGTTTCAACTGTGTTAAAAACTGTCAATGCTTTCTCCTTGAGTGACCATATCAAGCCTCTACATATGTGCGCCCGCTCTACCAACTGCGCTAACCCGGCCACAAGCCAAGTATTTTTGTGACATGAATGCTTTTCAAATTTTTATGTACTGTATGATAAAGGGAAAATATACATATCTGAATGCTGGGCAAGGTTTGAATTATACGTCTTGAAAGCATATTACAGCCTCAACAATTTCAGTGTGTGTTGCTCATGCACGATAAAGATGATCACAGTGATAAAAAGGAATCAGTGTGTGTAAATGTGTGTGCAGCTGTATGTGTATATGTGCATTGAATTGCATCAAATTGAATTAAATTGAATGTGGGTGGAGATGATGAGAATCGCTCAACTGATTAAAAGGAGTGCCTCACTGCCATTGTGGGGGGGGAGGAATAAATTCAGATTAAAAAAATAAATAAAACAAATTCTTATCAGGTAATTTGGGAAATATATATTGTCAACATGTCCTGTACTATTAAGTGTGAAGATAATTTGAACAAGTGAGACAGACTACTCAACAGGGTGCAACATTTTGATTTTAGAATCCACATTTCTAGTATTAAATACTGATATACAATATACAAACGCTCCTTTTCTTTATCTCTGGCTCCTAAAAATTAAAAATTGATTGGGTATACTTTTCTCATTTCCCTCCTTGTCACTCATCTTTCCTGCCTCCGTATCCCCCCCTCTCTTCTTCTCTAAAGGGTTAGAGGTTCCCCACTGTGAGAGCGAAACTAATTTTTAACTAATCAAAGGGCTGTCTGAGCAGAACGCTGGTAATAATAATACTCCAAAATGTAGGACCTTTGAAATAAATATTCCTCCGATGCATCACTCAAACTATCTTTCAAAATAAATATATATACTGTATATATACAGTATATATGAAGAAAAGAACCCTCCAAACTTGTGCTGGGTAAAAAATCTCAATTTTTATCACTGACAAAATATAATTGTATTTCAACAATAAATTACACTGCTTTCTACAAGAGTTAAAGGAAGGAATAAGCATGATCTCCTTCCATCAGAACTCCCCAACAAACTCTATATATATATATATATATATATATATATATATATATATATATATATATATATATAATCTTACTTATATATTTTAATCTTACTTTATATTTTTTTTATATATATATATATATATATATATATATATATATATATATATATATATATATATATATATATATATATATAAATAATATAAGTAGATAAAAAGTTTTAAAAGAATATTTTGAGTACAACGAATTAAACTAATGCTAACCCTATTGAATGTAAATAAAGTACAGTGTGAACATAAGCAGCAGCAGTAAACAAATAGCTGAAACATGTCGGACTACAATAATGTCGGATATTGCACATTATTAATAGATTATTGCACTGAGTAATTATTGCACATAATACTTACATTACAGAGATGTGATTATATAGATGTGATATGGAAATATGTGTTGTGAGACCAGATTGACACTCCAAGTGTGTAACACTCAGAGTGAGGAGTTACTGTATATAGTTTGATGGCCACAGGCAACGACCTCCTGTGGCGCTCTGTTGTGCATCGTCGTTGTAGTAGTCTCTCGCTGAAGATGATACCCATCTCAGCTAACATAAGCAGAATATTCTTCTCACGAAAATATTTTTTAAAAGATTGCACAAAATCAGAGCTCAGAGAATGTAATGACGTGTTGTGTGTGTGTTTGTTGTGTTTTACATATCTTATAGTAGTGCATGTTTGTACAGAGGTGCATCATCCTCTTACCTCTAGGGCTTTCCTCTTACTGTTGAGCAGCTTGGAGATGTCCCGTGCCACTCTCTCCACCAAGTCCTTGGGGTTGTTTCTCTTGATTTCAAACTGGCTCTTCTTCTCATTATAAATCTGCAGATGGAGAACATGGGGAATCAGAGGTCAAATTACAGGAGCCATTAGTTTAATTAAGAAGACCACATAGGAGCTGTTTGATTATTCTCAAGGTAGCACACAAGATGGTAAACATTTACTGTAGAGCAGACAGTATGCAGCCTGGCGTTATACCAATAAGCTTCAGCACTGTAGCAGCATTAAACACAGAACAGAGCCCTAATGGCAAAGCACTTAGCTAGCCAGCTGCAGTCTGGCAGTCAGGATCAAATTAAATAAACGCAAACTCCAGCAGATCCTCACTGCTGGGTAAACATCTTGTATCTCCACAATGTTAACTCCTTTGGAACTAACACAAGCAGCCATATTCACAGCTTGGTGACAACACATTTGTGATTTAATCCAACGGGTTACTAAAAGTTATCCTAAACCAAACATGCCGGCTAATTTTGGTTACCTATAAAAGGACCATATTCCCCTAGTTTAAGTGCCAGTAGGAATTACATCATTTTTAATCAGAAACAGCAATATATCAAGCGCTTTTACTGGGGGGTTACCAGAATGAAATAAGGTAAGACCAATTATAACAGACACAGACCACACAAAAACAAGTAAGAGAAATGGGTTTGTAATGTTTGGAAAATAGGGGCATCCAGAGGCAGAACAACAGATGCTTGGACCGCTGACAGAAACGTACTTGGGAGATTAGTCTGCTACCCCTGAAAGAACTATGAAGGCTGACTCAGCGGCCCAGGCTCTATAGAATCTGTAGTCTACAACAGAGCACCACCCGAGGGATTACCACTTATCCTGCTGCCCTAAAACACTGCAAGACCCACTTTCACATCATAAAAACATTTTGTATAGTTATTCTGAAAAAAAAACAGGAAAAGCCTGTTGGTGCCTGAATATTTTTAAGCAATTAGGGTCTTTTTAAAGCTTAAATTAAATGCTGCAATTATTCAAGGTTGTATGTCTATTTAATTGCACTTACTTTGAGGTACTATAAACTCACTTATTTAATCAATCATTCACTCAAGTAATTACACACACACTTTAAACCCTTCTTACATGATGATATGATGCAATGCATGCAAAGTACGGGGTGTTCTAGGGGATCTTTGACCTCCTAATTAACACCACTGAAGACGTTAACATCAGATTTTTCTATTTAATTATACTGTAAAATGTATTTTCATGTTTAAACATTAGAGGTGAAGAGTAATGACAGGCAGCTGATGTAGCCCATATTGGTGCTGCAGGTACCGGCACTGGCTGTAAAATCTGCAAACTATAAAGGTAATGTAAGCAAAATAACGCATTGGAGAACAAAGTTTGTAAGAGGTTGAATTCAACTTCCTGTTGTTTTCTCAGCCATGCCTGAGATTAGTGCTCTCATTAACAGCAGTCTGTTAATGAACTCATTGGTTTTTCAGCATACATCTGACATCAAACATGCTGACCTTTAGAAAGTTTCTCAGGGCTTTTGTTTCACTTCTTGTGTGGTTCAAAACATGAGTATTAAAATATATTTATCTTTTTTAATTAAATCACCAAAGCCCTTCTCAGGCCTGAGTAATATGCCAACCATAAAGTAGATTGATATCACAGATTATTGAATAAAAACCAGAGTCTAGTCCAACATTATCTAGTAAAACATAGATGTAAAACTGTGTGTCACACAGAGAGAACTGATATAATCACAATTTTTGAATAAGGCTGCAACAAATCTCTGGGGAAGAAAGTATAGCATAATGGTCAACCATACCACGTAAAGAGATTTTTATTAGTGTGCATTTCATGTCAACTAGACCGAAAACGTCTGAAATATGCTGTTTTTGTTTCAATGTTGAGAAGCAGTGGTTCATTGTGTTTGTTCCATACTGCATGATGTGTCTAGTTGGTTTTCATTTGCCGAAGTGAAACAACCAGATGTAACCATTTCTTCTGAAGTGCGCAAGTGTGACTTTCATTCCAGTTACAGAGATTACTATTTACAAATGAAGACTTTGCAGTGAGATAAAGCTAGCTTGACTATCTGCATCAATTGTTGTATTTATTGGTCTAGTAGTGTGAGCATAATTACAACCAAAAATCTGTGAAGCAATGCTTTCTTACGTGTCATTAAACAACTGGGGACACCCTATACTTATTTTTGATTTTCAGCCATTGAATGAGACACATACTACACAGTTCGACAACAAAGTGCAAGTAATGATATGCACTAAAAAAAGTAAATGATAGAGGTACTGTAAAAACAAAACACGTGTGGCCACGTCAGTCTCCTGCAGGGCCACTGCTATTTGTGGGCTGATCAGTTGGGTCTGTTCACAGTGAGCAAGTCATTGTTTGTATTTACCATGTATTAAGTTAAGTAATCATCGTGACCTTTTAGTCACTAGCCAGGATGTTTGAGATTCAATCCCCACACACGACAGCACCCACGTCAATTAGATCAAACCTGATTGAAATCAGCACATCGCCTGATTCTGAAGTCTCGTGATTGAATGTTTATAAACCAAATATTCTCATATTTGCCAAAGTAACAATCTCTTGATTTGGTATGAAATATTATGTCTGTGGAGTTGATGTGTTGATGTGCAGCAATTAGGAAAAGAAAACACTGGCGTTCATACGATCTGTCTCTGTCGAGCTGAAGGCTGGGCAGGCAGCCAGAGGCAGTTTCCCTCCACCGGCCCACTGAGCAGGCAAACCTGGCCCCAGAAGCTTAGACCATGCCAACGGAGCACTCTGACGAGATTGCCTGGTATCTTATTTTGGCCGCCCTCTGAGGGATAAGGGATCCTGCTTAGTTTCAAACAACACTTTAAACTACTTCTCAAAGTGAAATGTGAAGGTGAAGCCTGCATACTCCATCATGATGCAACAAAAGGACATCTTATTAAATATTTTTTGATGAGTAAGACAGGTGGCTCAATCATTTTAGTTTTGTTTCTATGAGGTAGTCTGCAATTCAACAGTCAATGCATGCACACACACTTGCACACAAAGGAATTAGTCACCCCTCGGTTCTAAATGAGGCTCAGACCTGAGTCCAATAATCACATGAGTATTTACGCACATGAACATATCAACACATTTGCAAATACACACACAGTTACACACACCGTGACACACACCATTTCAGAGGGCTTTTTCTCAAGGTGGAAGAAGCCATTAATGGAATCTTATTAAACCATAAAACAAGAGCAAAGTTTTCTCCGCTCCATTGACGGACTACAAACCCCTGACTCTTTTAAGCAATGCATTTTTCAAGTCGATTTAAAAACCATGTCAAATATGTTTTTAAATCAATATTCATTCCCTTAATGTGTGGTAGTGCTCTCTGGGTCTGCCTCTCTCTGGAAGATTCATGGCTCTCTCTGGGACATTACAGGCAGAGCCTTCTCTACTCTGAGCTTAAACGAAACGCAAAAGACAAAGAAAGAGATCAATAAGACTCATGCTGCTTCATGTGGGGATTCCAAAATATATATTTATTTGTATTTGTATAAGGTCCACCTTTGTTTTTGTAAACCCTTTGCAGGAAAAAAGGAGTAGAGGGAGTATTTTTCAGGGAAAAAAAACTTTCCAATAACTTCCATTAGACAGTCCTGCATTCTCCCTCTGTATTTGAAATCATTCGAATGCACTGTATTATGATGTAGTCCCTGCTACTACAATCATCAAAGAGCCTCATTAGGAAATACACTGCTTAATTACCTCCTCAACGCATAGAGCCAGCAAACCATTGACAAATTAAGTCAACCACTGTGGTTCAAAATGTATGAAAATAACGCACGCAGAGTTGCGGTGCAGACGGAGCAAACTATGTTGCCTCGGCAATGCCAGTAAATTTGTCTTAAGTGTGGTTACAGTTTTCAAAACTTCACGCAGACAGTGTTTGCTGCAATATAATATAATGGCGAGATCGCGATGCAGTTAACTTTACACTTCCGAGACAGACAGGCACAACAACATTCTCTATGCCCTGGCGACTGACTGACAGGCTGGAGGTTGTAGGGCAAGGCAACTTTATTTACATACATTTCAGCAGCGAGGCAATTCAAAGTGCTTTATATAACATTAAAGAGCAATTAAAAGTGGTCATGAAAATAAAACCGGCTAAAATGGAATAATATACAAATACAAGAATAAAAGTGCAGTGTAAGAAATTAATAATTATTAGATTTTTTATGTTGTAGGGGTGGGAGGGGAGAGGGGGGTGTTTTATTTTGTGTAGTATGTAAAATGTTCTAAATAAAATAACAAAATGTTCTAAGTAAATTTTTTTGTTATTATAAAGGGAAAGTACCGTAAAAAGGTACGGTTGGGTACCGGCACCAAATTTCAGGTACTGGTATCAGTAAAAATGTGAACGGTAACCAACCCTACTCGTCACTTTTAAATCGTTTGTGTGGCAGCATTTTGGATTCCCGGTGGAAACGCCGCAGTTATTAGGTCTGAGGAGGTTAGTTATACAGGAGAGAAGCCATTTGAGTTCGTGGCAAAACCTTTCACAGTGCTCGTTTTTCATTTTTTGACTTTCGATTGAATAAAAGTCATATTTCGTAATTTACGTCATACATTTTATTAAAAATAGAGTTAAAATCTCGTCTCGTCTTGTGAAGCCAATATTGTGTACCGTTTCGTCTCGTGAGCTGAGTGTCTCGTCACACCCCTAATGGATTCTGTTACACATTACCTTCTATGCTGTTTGCCAGAGGACAGAAAATAAAACCAAACAGGGCTAGGCAATAATTCAACCTGGCTATTCATCATCTCTCAATATAACTTTGTGCCAAAAGTTCCATATTGAGATACTGTTTTGTGGTTCATAGTTCTATCTGAATGAATAAGATTCAATTTAACCAAAATCTTTCCCAGCATATTATGTTGAATATGTGACAATGTTGAGATTTTGTTGTACTAAAAACACACAATCTGAACAATTTCCCTCAAACTTTTTAAATAGTTTAAAAAAATGTTGTATCACACTGTACTGATGTCAACATGTCAAGCTTTGATAGTTATTGTTCTGAATTGTCTTTCGATACTCAGGTGATTTAAGTGGTGCAGTCCTGCTTTGCCCAATTGAGACAGCTAACCAAGACAAGGTCATTTTTTTCCTCTACAGACTTAGAAAATGTCATCCATGCTTTTATCGCTTCAAGACTTGATTTTTGCAACGCACTTTATTTTGGTATCAGCAGGCAAAACATCCAAAGACTGCAGTTGATACAAAACGCTGTTGCCAGGCTTATAACTCGCACTAAGAGAAGTGATCACATCACACCAATCCCTGCTGCTCTTCACTGGTGACCTGTGAGTTTTAGAATTGATTTTAAGATTATAAAATCTCAACTTGTCAACAAAGGTGACCAGATTTAGCTGTCTGGGCCCCTCAGCTGTGGAACTCCCTGTCTGAGAATCTCAGGCTGGCAAACTTAGTAATCTTCCTTAACATCTCTTCTTAAGACTCACTTTGATTTTATGTCTTTTTCTTAACCAATGCTATTTGTATCTTAAGTTCTAAGTTCTGGATCTTATTTACCTTTCTCTTTTATTGTAAAGCACATCATACTTTTGTTTTTAAAAGGTGCAATATAAATAAAGCTATTATTATTATTATTATTATTATTATGTCCACGTTACACACCACTACATTTACGTAAGTCTAACCGATGACAGATCAGTATCGTATACCTGAGCTGGCATGTGCTCCCTAAGTGTAAATGGGCATAACAGCAGTGTACTGTATCCACCTACACAGTTTGTCCTCCTCTCCAATGACCTATGTCTATTGTATATTGTGTACTGCCACATAAACAGCAATGGTATCAGTTTCTCTGTCATTTTGTATGGGAAACACTATGTTTTCCTGAGGAAAGATGGACTCTACATGGACTAATAAAAATACAAAGAGAGACCAATAAAGATAGATAGCACTGTAGGGTGCTCATCTCTATGACAGGCTGGCCATTAAAAGCTCCTGTAACAGGCAGTTGAGGTCCCTGTCCATTCTGGGAGAAGATTGAACTGTGCTGTCAACCAGACAGAGCTCCAGCCCAGAAAGTAGCAGCCGGCCAATGTGCATTAGGTTGGAGGAGCGCTGGGTGCAGACTGACAGCACGTGGTAATGCTGGCCACGATAGGCCTGAGGAGCTTTAAATCCCCTTTAGCTAGAGGTTGGAGATGAGTGACCATCATCACTGAAGGGCCATAAGCACATCAGCCTGCCTGAAATAATATTTGAGGGCTTTAGAGCTTGACTCACTCCAAGGTAATGGGGCAGCTGCAGGAGAAAAACCAATCACTGTGGCAGGAAACTTTACTCAGAATCATAGTGTTTGAGTTGAGGCAAACCACTTGTATGTGCTTGTAAAAGAAATAAACAGTAACAGTAAAAAATAAATAAATAAATAAATAACAGAAGTAATAAAGAAACAAGATTATTGTTTATAAAAATGTAAAACAATCTTGCTATTAAGAGCAAATTGTATCTAATCACATATTTTTTTGGTGTATATTACAGCAAACTTGCTATCCAACTACATCTAAGTATCACTGGAGATAAGTACTGTAGCTCAAACTGGTACTGGTGCGCAGTACTTAAGTAACTGCCTTTGCAGTGTATGTCCCCACAATAGAGCAAACATTCTAAAGGGAACAAGTCGAATACCCACCAATGTATTCATTTATTTACTTGTTTGATTGAAAGATTATGGGCACGGTTACAACCTATTTATATTATACACATGTCAGCTCTAAGTAGCATTTTACAATATAAAAAAGAACATACTCAAAACAGTAAAAAATAAATTGAAAAAAAGGGAATAAAAAAGATGCGACTGTTTTTGTAAAGAGAAATGATAATTCATGGATTGGAAAGGTTGTGGAGCAAATTAGCAGTGTTAATCAGTTATGCTGTTGGCTTGAGGCTGTGACGCCTGGACAGCTTTCTGTGTAGGCCTGTCATTCTCAGAGGAAAAGAGAAGAGGTGGCTCTGCAGAGTGCCACTGACGGCCAATCCAACCTTATGCTGCTAACGCTCACACAGGACACGACAGAAATAACTATGCCAATCGCGACCAATATGCTTGATCTGGCAGTCAGGACAGTGAAGTACACACTGAAAAATCACACACACACACACACACACACACACACACACACACACACACACACACACACACACACACACACACACACACACACAGTGAGGCATGCAAATGCACACGTGTGCAAACTCACATTCACGCCCTTTGTGCAGCTCATACATGTCACACATACTCACATTCTCATCATTAGCCATGATGACTGGTTCCAGTGTGCCAAGCTCTGAGTGTCACTGTAAACACACAGATGGGAAGACAGAGGGTGGCGAGACTCCAGAAAATCACTGTTAAAAAGTGCTTTGCAGATTCAGCTGGCTCCCAACACGTCAAGTCAAGTCAATCCCCATACTCAAAAAAATTCACAGCATAGGAATTTCAAAACCAACTTGCTTGGATTTTTTCAAAATATCCTCTTGTCATCAACGCAGCAGAGGAAAGTCAAAACCGTAAAAATGATAACAAATGAAAAAGATTTCCGTCTGCTTCTGCCACTTTGTATAAAGACTTATTTGTTGACTTTTTCGCTATGTTCGCTGGTAGTACTGATGTTCTTTGGTAGTGTTTATGTTATTGTCCCTTCGCCTGTGTCTCAGAGAGAGGACTGCTTATCTCTCTGTGAAGTCAACCACAATAGGCCGCGTCTGGCTGCTGCAGCGCGGAGGTTGACAGAGACAGATGTCACATCATTAAGGAATATTAGCGGGCTCTGCCGAGCAGACCCGGCTTCAACGGGCCCCGGGAAGAGTTCAATAAGAGAGAACACATAGGGAGCAGCAGCCCCTCAGAGGAGCTCGATAAGACACAACACACCAGAAGCCTCTCATAGCTCAATAGAACTGGAAGCCTCCAGAGGAGTCCAGTCAGACGCAGAAAAAGCAGAAACATTGACTGCTATTGTGAAGCTAGCGTCTCAGGGGAGGTTTTCCGTCCCAATGTGACAGAGGAGAAAAAGAGGCCCATCAGTGTGTCAGAAATGGACAACATGTATACAGCTAATCTGCCACCTTCTTTGATGGCATATACAGTACTCCCTCTGACTGTCTACCAGGGCTTGGCACTCCATCATGCCAACAGAAAAAAAATAATAAAGTCTGCCAAGTGATATCTAAGTGATATGTGATTGAATATCAGCCAAAGACAAGAAATCTGAAGCCTGATTTGCATTTTGCTTTTACAATATTTCCTTTAAAAAAATGCTATTCAGTGAATGCAACTGCACATGGACCGCTCAATTATCCAACCATAGCGTAGCAAACATTACTGGTGAAGTCTGCCAAGTTCTGGATTCATCCACATGTCGATGTATGGGGCTCTGCATTTAAAGTGTTTGGTGGATGGTGTCTTTCTTTTTTTTTTTGGTATTTTGAAAAACAAAGAGCAAAAGTGTTATGTGCTCTAACATAAGCTGCAATCGTCAACTCTGGTCTTTGACGCTATCAGAGTTAAGCTAACATTAGCAGCTCTGTCCTGCTCTTTACTGCATTTGGGGAAGTTTACACTCCAGCAACCACATCCAACGTTACCAGAGATAGTGTGATTGGTTAGCCCTCATCTGACATGCAACAATTACTATTGGGTGTAGAGGCTAATGAATGGTTAATTGATACTTACACACAACCATGTCAACTACTAGTTGGTAGGTCCTGTTAATTGTGAAATGACAGCTATTTACAGGCTGAGATATCCAAGACCCACAGATTAATGTTGCACATACAGTATCTACGGTTGATAAATAGAAAGTCAGTTAAATGTAAAAGAAACAGACATGATTCCAACAGGCAACACAGGGTGCCAGTGCCAAGGAACTCAGAGCGGGCTGCATCCGGGCACTCTTCATATAAAACAAAGGCTGGGCTAAATATTTACATACACCCTTTGGGGAGAGTTTGAGATTAGAGAGAGAAAGAAACAGAAAGATAACATGGAAGGGGGGAGGGGGGTAGAGTGGGTTGGCTTCTGTAACATTATCAGAGGGATTGTCAGCTGGTGATACAAACAGGTCTGAACAAAGAGAAACATTATTTACTCACACACAACCGCAACCATACACACGTGAACAAACACCCCACAGAGACAGGACTTTGCATACACTCAGCCTTGCCTAATCTCCTCGCTGAAATAGCGTTTTCACCTGCAGGTGCTGTACTGTCTCATTCAAATGTAATCAGTGTATTTAAACTTGCTGTCTTCACTGCTTCATTCCATCTTACCACCATCCTAAGTGATGTGATTATCATCTTCATCCAGAGCTCACTTGTGTCACATTATACAAGCTCTGAAGGCTGTTGGAAGGGCTTGTAATTGTAGTTTTAGTGATTGCCACGGCTTGGAGATTCGAAATCAAAGAGCCGTGACTGATTCATCATCGTAGTCCAGTTTAACTGACCAAGAGACAATGAAGATCCTTAGTAAAACTGACCTTGAACACCGCGTCTTCCATCATCATTCATCCACTTCAGCTCGCGAACGAGAAGATTAAAAAAAATTAAAATAAATCGGACTCTCCTAACAGATAAAGCATGCCAATATGACAGTGTGAGAGGGGATATTTGCTACGCCAAGCCACAGACGGCACAAACCAACAGGCAAACAAGACCAGCTGGACAGATGGAGCCCACAGCGATCTTTTAACTGCCCAGTTTGGTATATATTCATTAATTAGCCCTGTCAGCAGAACCAAAGGGTCATGCAGAAGTGGTGTGTGATCGCAGGATAGAATAGTGAAAACCAGCCAGCCAGTTGGCAACTATCAAGACAGAAGGATTCATAGTAAGTGACTTGTTGGAGCGAGGAAGGATGAAGGGAATGTGGGGCAGCCTCTCCCCTGCTCCTCTCCTCCCTTCCATCCTCAGTCAGGGTATTTGTCTTTTAGACAGAGATAAACTGCAGCCTATTTATTAACTTGCTGATGGTAGGGAATTGTTTTTCCCTTCCACTAGGTTTTCTCAAAAAGACATCCGCAAAAATATCCTCCCTATAATTCTTCCCTACACTATTTCTCTTATTTTCTTGACTTCCTCAACCCCCCCCCCACACCCCATTTTCAATACTTTATGTAGCTCTAAAACAGCCTGTATATTGTCACAGTAATGTCTCAGGCAGGGGCTGCTGTTTATCAAAAAATACAATCATCTGAATTTCTTCTCCCATCCCCTCGCATTAAGTCACAACAGTAGCAAAATAACACGTGATGAGTGTGCGTCTATGTTTGTACGAGTGTAAAGATGGAGGAAAAGGTGGAGAAGATGAGCTCAAGCTAGCAAGACCCTCTCTGTGTCGCTCATCAAGATCAGGAAATCAACTCAGCAGCCTCCCTGCTCAAAGTTTTCAAATGTAAACATCAGAGTGAACACAGAGGAAAAGGTAAGGATGGATATCAGCTACGACCTATGGGTGTGATCCCTTGCTGGTCCACGTATCAAGGAAGACCGTCTCTGCGTTAATCTCCATCTCTACATCAGAGGAGGCATCGAGGCAAGCGTTGAGGAATTTAACACCGACTTCAACCTCTCTGCTGGGCACAGTGCTGTGCAGGTGACAGACGTTAAGCTGTGTGGCCTCCGTGCCACTGTGCCTGCGTCGGTTTCCAGCGGGATGCTGGGAGCTGTGGTGTCCGTTCCCCCGAGACTTGGCTGGATCCTGGAGTGCTGGTACCATTCAACCGCGTGACTCTTTTTCTGTGTGCCAATCTGACGGCCACATTTTGCTTCATAATGAATCATGCGCAAGTTGAAGGAGCTGATGGAATAGCATTTCACTGGAATTGTACGATTTTATGTGACAAATACAAATGAATTGATTGTGGGCATGTACATAATTTCTAGGGGATATGTGCTTCTTGTTTCTGTACCTAAAATACCTCTAATGTGTGAAACTGTGCACATTATGTTTTGTTATATGCAGGAATTTGTCTTTGCATGGTTGTGTTGTCTTGTGTGTGTGTGTGTGTGTGTGTGTGTGTGTGTGTGTGTGTGTGTGTGTGTGTGTGTGTGTGTGTGTGTGTGTGTGTGTGTGTCAGTATTTGAGTGGGCCGTGGAGGTCCTCCTGCTGAGGAGACAGAGCCCCAGGGGGTTTCTCTCTCCGTAGCGTCTCCTCCACTTCCTCCTCATTTGACTAATTACTGCGCCACTTCCACGCTACTGATGAAGCCTGGCACATGTCCATCACCCTAACTGTGAGCTTGGCTTGTTTCAGTCTATTGATACAAATGGTTAGCAAAACACTATCTCATCCTGTGCTCTCTCCTAATTTTAAAAATGATATGCAAAAAAAAATAAGTTGTACAGTGCAGCCTCTTATTAATATTAAAGCTAAGACAGTGTTTTCAGTTCATTATGTTTTTAAATAAACAATATCCAATTGCATTAGTTTTGGTTTGCAGCTGACTGCTCACACTCCACATAATGTTGGTCCTAGGTCATGCATGCCAGAAAGTAAACGCACCGCTGCTCTTTCACGGCATCTGTCTGTCCTCTTCTGCAGCTCCTATCCTCTCATCTTTTACACAAACGTTACATCTGTCCCATTCTGCATATACTGCTGCTCCACACATCTGACCATCTCTGCCAAGCTTTAGCAACTACGTTTAAACCTAAACTATTTTCGTCTTTCTGTTTTCACTGTGTTTAAAATTATATATAAAAAAAAATACTGCTTCTCTGGCCGCCGTACTGCTCCGGTTAAATCAACCTGTTAACTCTGTAAATAAGACAAGTCATCTTAAATCTCCCCCGCCAAGTTCCCTCTTGTAAAACATCAGTAAATATGAAAAGAATAATGAGCTGAGAGTAAGCAACGTGCAGAGCCAGCCGAGCTTGGATCAGCTATAATTTGGAGAAGAGACTTCATGGAGGTATTAGAGCAGCAGAGGTCAATGAGGTGTTATTATATAATTCAAATGGGGGGAAATAGCGTGCTTAGGATGCACAGCAGAGGAATACAGGGCTCATTATCCAAACATACGACACTTTGTTTAACACAGCTGAACACTGGAAAAAAAAAAACTGTCCAAATTAACTTGTTCAAGATTTTCAATAATCTGTGTAATTTTCATGATTCTAAATTACATTCAGCAGATGCTTTTGTCCAAAGCAACTTACACGTTACTTACATTACTTTTTACCTGAAGTATCGCTAGCAATTTGGGGTTCAGTGTCTTGATCAAGAACACTTCAACATGTGGCCAGGAGAACCTTGGGAATCGGACCACCAACCTTACCATTAACGCTCCATCCATTCAAACGCCTAAACGACAACTTCCTACATCTAGCAGCAATCTGGCACATTTCTCTTGTTTCAAAAGAGCGATGTTTGTTTTGGAAAAATCCAGGAACAAAGAAATCTTTGCCAGGAACAAATGGAAATCTGTTAATGTAATTTTATATTTCAAGAAAAAGTTGTGGATGGCTAAAGATCAATTAACTTGCAAAGATGTGTTTTGCAGTGAACACATTTAAATAGCAGAATCACTCAATCTCTAGATAGTCTCAGTCTCTAAAGTAGCTCCCAAATTAAATATCAGATAAAAAAAATTTTAGCACTGGATTCTAGTGTAACATATCACTGGGGCGAGTTAAGGTTTGCGTCTGACTCTGCAGGCCAAGCAAATACCTGAGTGACAGTCGCTATGACAGCCATTTTGTTCTGGCCCACTTATCTCTGTCTTACCACAGGCACAACAGAGCAGAGAGGGAGAAATCCAAAGACAATTTAAACTCACAGTGCAGATTACATTTCAAACCTCCCAGACTGAATATTTAACCCTCTTGCCTTTCGATAAGCGATAGGGGGATTTTCACTGACTCAGGAACTCAATTTAACCTCCCCTCTGAGAGATGAGGCTGCCCAAATGTCCAATAGGCTTGCCCTTGGGGATGGCCGAACCCCTTCCTCCCACCTCCCCAATCTCTGACACTAACAGTGGCTGTCTGCTGGGCCTGATAGAGAACAACTCCATGCTAAGTCATTAAACACAGAGCGCAGCCTAATTACACACAGCCAGCCCCTCATGTCACCTGCCAACAGGGTCACTGCTCTTAAAAGTGACGACATTATTGGAACAGCTACACAAACCCTGGTTGAGAGATAAGGGACGGAGGGGACGTCTTCAGTAGGGTTGGGTACCGTTTGGATTGTTACGATTCCGATGCTGAACCGGTACTTTTAAAACGATTCCGATTCCTAAACTGATTCTTGAAAAACTGAAAAATGACATAAAAGAAAGGCTTTTTTATGGAGTTTTTTTAAAAAAAATTTTATTGAAAATTATTTAAATTTAACAATATATTAACGTTTTAAAGTACTTAAATATATAATAAGTAAACCTAAGTCATCTAACACACAACTACAATAATTTAACAAATAACACTATTAACAAGTAACAACAAAATAAATGATGTTGAGTTGGTATGCCAACCAGCTTCAAACTTTAGCAGTTCTTTTGCAGAAAAATTACCATATTTGCCTTCTCTGGCAAGATACTACACCTCTCCTGACTTATGGCATGTCCTGCACAGGAGAAAACTCTCTCAGATGGTGTCCAAGAGGTCTGTACACACCCAAGTATGAATTTGAAAGGGCAGACAATTTGGGAGGCTGTCCTGCCTCCCCCACCACCAGGCTACACGGTGTTGTCCTGAACGATAGACTAGCAGAGCAAGCGTAATATGTTTACTAGCGATCACGTGCAGTGAATGGTTAATATGCATTTACGTCCGTTTTGGTGAGCCCAGAGGGACTACAGAGAAAGTGTGATATTTGTACGTCCGTTTCGTAGTGTGTATAAAAAGCAGTCTATCAGCAGGGATTGTAAAGTGCATGTCGCAGAATAGCACAGACACGCACTTCACACCGCGAGCGGGCACGTGCACCACTCGGCAGAAAAGGGAGAAAGAAAAAAAGAGTCTGCCGCTGTCCGGAGCGTCAGAGGGAAAATATTTCAGTCGGAACCGAAATCAGGAACTGAAATTTGCGTTCTAATCCGGTCCAAATACTACTGTTTGCGTAGGAACCGGTTCCATAGTGGAACCGGGTTTCGGTACCAAACTCTAGTCTTCAGCGTGCTATGTGTATGCCTTTGCCCTCTAAAACCTTCCATACGTCCCCCCGCTAAAAGACTTCGACATTGGCTGCATCCTTTCCCTACAAAAACGTCCAGGCTCTCCGACAGGTTTTCAACGACACACCAAACTGGACAAGCTCTCAGTGGAAGGGGGATAGTTCTCCATATTGAACATCACAGGGACGCTTTTACAGCATGCCAATTCCTGCCAAACTGCCTGTTTCCATGGAAACGTAGCACTTTATGACCGATAACAGTGAACAACCTGGGAAGAAAAAAAAAGAGAGTTCAGAGCGAGGGAGAAAGAGAAAGAAAAAGACACTGACAGAGATGGAGAGAGAAAGACGGAGATCTTGTGGAACAAAAGAAGCAATTTAGTATTGGAGGACAGCGTGAAGCCTGATTATGTCGTCAGTGTAAATGATCATTAATTTCCTTCTGTCCAGCTGGGCCAGATTAATGCCTACCCATTCTGCACTGTAGAAAGAGAGCCAGGGATTAACCACTTCACTGTGCACCCCCGCAACAGCAACCATGGCCTTAATAAAATACTGAGCTTGGACCACACCAACACCCATGAATGGATAAAATAAAAAATAAAAACACTTTTCAGCAGCACAATATGTATTATAACTCAACTTATTTAACTCAACTTATAAATAAATAAAAAAAGTCAACAATCAACAAAGAATACAATAAAGTAACATGAGCATCATTGCAGTTTGACTAAAGCTCATGAACCGCACCTTCAAGCTACATGAACTACATTTATATTAACAGTTGAATTTAGTACTTAACTAACAATATGCATTAAATACGTATGCATGCCCGGGTCTGACATCTATGGCAAGGATGTGTTAACACGTCTGTGTAAAGCTGGACTCATATAACAATACAATTAATAAAAAAAACTATTTTCCGTTTGGAGGAAGTCTGTTGTTTATCCATCCAGTGGCAGAATAACAGGAACAACTGACAATAAAACACAATCCAACACAACAGCACCACAAACTACAGTACAACCACAAGAGGAAATGGAACACTTTAAAGATAATATATAGTGTGCAGGTCTGGAGGTTATTTGAATATAACATCTAATATTAAAATAATGTGTTTCTGTTCAGGAATGACATAAACAGAACATAAGTGATGTCATTTCTTTGTAAAATCTATTGTTTCAAACCAATGTTCAGCTCATCCATAAGTCCCTTCTCTATAGTTTTCATTCCTACAGTATAACTAGAACTAGAACTAGTGGGAATAAAATTATTGAGTGCACGGGCAACTGGAAATATTTAAGGCAGGCTTGTCCACAGGTTTAGCCATAAAAGCCCAGGCTAATGCCTTTCTGAGCGCGACTTTTAAATATTTGACTAAATAGGACAGTTGTGTGCAGCATATGTCAAACCCTCACTCCACAGACTCCAGGTCAGAGGTAAAATGCCCTGTGTGATCACAAATCAGATGAGAGCAAACACATTGCCAATGTGTGCTTTATTGTCTCTTTCTCAGTCACAGGTTTCCACATAACCGGGTCTGATCCCTCTCATCAGAACCAGCACGCTGTTTGACTTCTGAAAGCTCGCAATCCCACTCTTCTGAGCACGCCAATCTGATTATTCATAAAGTAAGCAATTACACATCCATTAAACCTGCAGATACAAAAACCGGTATCAACAAAAGTGTCACATGGATCAGGTTCATTACTGAGAACATGCACAACCTCTGTGAGACTAAACACATTCCAAAAATCATGGTTGACTGACAACCAGTTAAAACCCATTAACATTTCAGGTCCTTAACATCTGAGGACAAAATGTTTGCCAGAAACAAAAGTTGACCTCTAAAAGTTTGCAACAGCTTGAATGTTGAATAAACTTATTTCCAAAATACATACCTCCAATAACAACACAAAAAAACAACCAATACAAACATAAAATGCATGACAATCTTTTGATTTCCTTACAGACTGTTAAATACACTGTAGCCTTATAAACTTATACAATAATCAGACCTGAACAAACTGATAACTGACAATCTCTGATCAAAGTTCTAGGCCCATTGAAGTAATGCAAGTCATGACATTTTAAACAACATGTAGTATTAGACCTAACAAATGTAGTTAATGCAAACAATCATGAAAGGCAGCTTTAATGCTCTTAGTTTTAACATCGTTGGCTTTGTTTACTGCAATAAACATTTTCATAGTTGGCCATTTCCTCAAACTAGCAGAACCATGTTAACCAAAGAAATTACATTTGCTCATAAAAAAGGCCAAATAGACTAATGCAAAGAGCCAATACACTGTAGCAGTCTTATTAGCTTATGTACATATGTATTTTCCTTCCTTCAGATGACACTATTGTCCTCCACTACTTTCCAATAAGACTGATTGTAACCGATTACATTGTAAGTAAGTACTCATGTTGAGTGTTTACCTGTTTTATGAAGTGTGTAATTGAGTTTTCTGTGCCCTAACGTTAAACAGGTAATGATGGGCTCCTCCTTGCCTTCTTCTTGCTTCACTGCCTTCCCTCTTGCTACATTTATGGCATATAAACTTAAATGAGTCCTAACTTAAGCTTTACTTTGTGGACCTATCGACATTTTCATTGCATTCCACACTCACATGCATACAGATATATAGTAGGTTTGAAAAAACAAGTGTGGAATTGGAAAAATAGTTATAAACAAACTAGCATCGATCATTTATTAAAAATTCGGCACATTATCCAGTGAACCTGAAAAAAAAAATTATATATTAAGTGTTTACCAATCAGAGGCAAGCAGGACAAATGTGGCCTTGTCAGGAGAACAGAGGTACCAACCTCAAGCTTTTAGTTTCCTTTGCTAGCCAGACAATTCTCCAAAAAGCTCATACACACACTTCATGAGCCAATATTAATTGCCATATTTTTTTCAACAGAAACTCAGTTTTGATGGGACACCGTTTAGAACAACAAATTCACAGCACGAAGAGACAGCTTCAGTCCCCCGAAGTTGTGTGGGATAAAAAGAAGACAACATTCAAGAAAGAGCTGTCAATCAGCATTTGTACAAAGTGTGTGACTGTGCAACAATCAATCCCTTGAACATGCTGGGCGCTCTTTGAAAAGCTCTACAAACACACTACTAAAATAGAGATCAATGCAGGGCCTTGCTTACTATGTTATCATACAACACACACACACCACACACGCTGGGTCCTAACGACGGCTTTCTACTTGTAAAAAAAAAAAAAGTAAAAAAGCTTAGACACATTTAACACAACCTCTCAGAATCAAGGCTAAGACCCTGAGTAATGAGCATGTGGTTCTGTATACAGTATGTATCACGCCTGGAGGGTCTTTTATTTCACAGTAAAGCACTGCAATTACACTGCAGTAGAACTAAAAGGTTCTCTAAATTGTTCTACAAAAATCCCAATGTCAAAATAATCCACAGGTTGCCAAAGCTTCCCCTAGTCCCGAGTGGAAGATAATCAAGGTAATTTGCATAAAGTAACAGTGCCAGAGTGACTTACATAAATGTAAGAAAACATTTCTTACAGTGTTTATCATGAAGAAAATAAACAAAAATATTAAGCATGATATAAAGAAAATGGGACATTGTGATAAAACCAACCAGTATATTGAATGCTAGATGTTAGATGTAACCCCCGTAGCATGGCACGGAGCTGCAGAGACGTACTGATGAAAGATGTCCCTGCTTCAACATTTATGTCTCATATGTATGCTTGAGTGTTTGTGTGTTTCAGAAATATCTGAGGTAGAGGGGCTGTGAACCAGCCTGACTGATGGCTGAAAAGAATGATCCTCTTTAGAGCCAGAAAGTTTACGCTTTGGTGCATAAATTTGCGAAGCTACAGTACAAAGGAAAATGTTTCATAAAATTCTCCTTCAAGCTGTAAGTTTCAATTTCCACTTTAGTGAGTCTGTCACTGTGGTTTCTTTATGTCTGTTAGAAAAAAGCCAGACACAAGAGTCTAACCGTGGCTCTTACCTGAGTTGCATACTTTCTCCTCATTTATTAGATAATTTCTTCCGTACTGCAGGATAATGGGAATCTGAAAGTGGTCATTTAAACACAATGAAGAGGTAATATCAATGAGTTACATGTTTCAATGGGTCTCCAGTTCCAGACTAATTTGCACTTAAACAGATTCCAACTGCATCTCAGGTAGTAGTTTTAACAATCAAGAACAAATAACTGAAAAGTAGCTTTTAGCATGTTTTTGTTTGTCCATACCTGCTTGATTAATTGTTAATTATCTGGGGTTAATTGGGGTGATTCATTACTGCCTTCCCACTAATGCAATAAATGAAACTACGCAGAAATCCCTTTACACCCACCTTTACTTTTACTTTGCAAAAGGCACAAATAACCTCATGTACATTGTTTCTAGCATCAAATTTATATTTACTGTAACTTACCATAATTTGTTTTAAGTACAAGTACAGATACGATGGTCACCTAAGATACACAGAATTCATATTCAGTAACTGGACCTTCAATTGAACCCATCTGTTTATTTATTGTCAGTGACAAAAGCCATCAGTTGTTGACACTATGTATTGACCTATGTAGTCTAAAATAGTAAAGCTAACACTTACAAAGAAAAGTTTCATATTTCAAACCTAAATTGAATTATTTTTTCCTAAGCCATTGTCAGTAGGAGTTGTGTTTTTTTACTTCTACTGGCTTCATGGTATATGGTCACTGTTTGTAGTTTGGTTGTATTGCCAATCATTATCGTTAATTGCAACAATCATTATTACAATCGTTTATTGCTGTTGTTGTGACAACATTTCTCTTAGTGGAGTTTGTGGTTTCCTTGCTCTTAATCTGCTGCAGAAAGCCTAATAATGCAGAACTGAACTCCTTTTTTAGGACTAAATCTCACCCATTCACTCATTCTTTAACAGTGGCCACACTCATTTACTGTATGGGTGTGTGGTACCCTCCCAGTCATGTGGAGAGCAGGCACAGTCCTGCTTTCCTGGATTTTTATCATATTTAAATGCCGTCTGCTGACCTGTATATTTCTAGGCTTTATGTATACATACATAATTTAAGGTTTGGTCCGTCTGCCACTATTTAAAAAATTCAAACCAACAGGTTGTAGGCTAATTATTTCAACAGTATTTCACTTTTGAGTGTTCTATCCAGTTTCCATGGGTATATTTGTGTGTTTACCCATACGCCTGCAAGTAAGTGCAAAAGAAAAACAGTGGTAACCATATGAGTGACATCCATGCAAGAAACTAATCAAATTGGATTTGAACTGGATTCCTAATAGGTTTAAAAAAATGTCCCTACATCATTCTAAACAAGTAAAAACTGTGTGCTGACAAACTGATGCATACTTTTGGCACCTTTTCTGTGGGAGTTATATCTAGGTATGTCGTATACACAGAGAGAGAAGCGCACCGATGACCTCAGCCTTAGCTATCAACTCACACAGAGTCTGTAGAGTTGAGTCACACACAGAGCTGTGACTAAAAGCTGCTAATTTGAGTGCAGCAGTCCACTAGATACAGACTCTAGCTGTGTTAGACGCATGCCTTTGAGAGAATAGTCAACCATATCTTAATGGCATAAGAGCCATAGAAAAGAAAGTGACTAACCGCCTGTTTGAAAATAGACGTGTGTGGACAAGGTTATGGTAAAAAGGGAAGTTTTAAGAGTGGATCTATCCCACAGAGTAAGTGTGCAGTGTACATGTCTGCGTGTCAGGAGCTCATGTCGACTGGTCTTGTTGGTGGCGCTGAGGTGCTGAGTGGAGTCCCAGCAGAAGGCTTCACAACTCCACACATTTAACAGTAAATTTAACATTACAGACCCATTGAGGCCATGCAGGGTTAACACCATTGGCAGATACGAATACGTACAAACAATCCCCTAAGCCCCCTTCAGTGCCAATATATCCTCACAAATACACCACACTAGCGGGCAAAACAAAATGGATTTTTCATGTCACTACACATACACTATGTCTCCTTTATGATATGGCTGTAAGTGAATCTTTTTCTCACGTTCTCATGTGCACAGAAAAATACACCTAAGCTCCACACAGGCACACCCACACACCCACACACACACACACACACACACACACACACACACACACACACACACACACACGTTGCTACGCTCTTGGATCCTTGAGTTTGTTTTACATTATGAGGCTCAATCAGTCCTGGATGGACTATTTATCCTCCTCATTGGAAGCTAAATCCTATCTAATACAAACAGCTTTATCCCTTTTTCCCCACTCTGCAGACCTGTAACGTCATCTTTATTTGGAGCAGCTACAAACACGCACACAATGTACAAATGCACCAAGATCAGTTCAGCTGAGTGCAACTGAATAATTCATATGAGGAAAATTTACAACAAGCCTTCATTATGGGCATAGACAAATGTTCTTTTCTGTGTGGTACAAGAACTAGAGGACAGATCTAAAACTAAAATGCCACCGTATAAGCAATGATCCATTACCATTTTATTGACATGCAGAAATAAATTACATTCAAAATCAGTCTGATATTAACTCTGCAAGGCTATAAAGTAATTGCTTTCTACAGAACTCTAAAAACAGCACAAGGCATAAACTGATGAATGTTATTTGACAAACAGTTAACTTCAAGTCTCTATGTGGTAGGTTATGCCCTCCTTCAGATATCAGAATGATCTAGGGCTGTACCGAATAGTTTTGAAGATTCGAAGCTTCATTGATAACGTTGACATTCAAATTCTAAATCAACATTCCTTTTTTTGCATGTATATTCTATTTAAACCCAGTATTTCTGCACAGTTGCAGATGAAGATTAGGATACATTAATATAATATTCAGTGGTGACTGGGTAGAAATGTTTCCGACTCGTGTGACCCAAACAGAGGCGGCGTGGTGGTGTAGAGTGACTTTTCCACGAGGTAAGGCTACGAGCCTATACGTAGCTCTATGTATTTCGGCCGTTTTTGTATTTTTAAACATTAGTATTTTGAAAGTATTTCTCATGTCACAGAAACCGAGAGTGAATCTTGTGTCAACGGTCGCAGCGCTGCCTTGAAGTCAATTAGACAATGGTTATGGTTATGGTTATGGTTATGGTTATGGTTATGGTTAGGGTTAGGTACCTTGAAGTCAACGGTCGCAGCGCTGCCTGGAAGGAGACGTTGGGGGCTTAAAACACCATTGAGCGTAAATTACTTAAGTCATTACAAAAAAGATCATTTTAGGTTATGTATCTGCATTCACTTGGTTCTCAATCTTATTTTTATTTTAGGGTGATGACATCATAAAACATGACAACAGACATTCAAAGTTTCATTCAAAAACCTCAATAGAAGCTTTGAATGGAAAGAAATGACATTCGATACAGCCCTAGAATGATTTTGAATGATGGTTGGTAATGGCGGACTATTAGTGCCAATCATTAGCTCATTTTAAATTCTATTTGCAGAAAGGGACTCTTATTTGTAGTCAACATGATGACAGGGACATTGTGTCATTAACTTGATCGCTTGGGTGATTAAGTGCAAATCTATGTTACTTTCTCACAGCCATTCTCTTTATCCAGTAGAAAAATATTATGGACAATTTATAAATGCTGTCATTTCAATTGGGTGAAATGCGCTGTGGCTGAAAATATAAAATAAAATAACTTGTATATAAATAGTTTAAAATGGCTGAAGATCCACCCAGTAGTAACTGATGGTCCTACTGACAATTTATGAAGTATGTTTGGTTCCATATGTACAGTGTATCTAGTTTTAGAATTCCTGCCCTTTAAACTTCACTAACTTAATTTTCAAAGGAATCTCAACTTAAGGTCCACTTACAATACTAGCATGTTCCAGAGATTTCGACCACATCACGACACACATCTTTATCAGCTCAACTATTTTACTAAAGACATTCCACCATGTCACAGACAGGTGTAAACATTCCAGACATGACAAAAATATACCATTTCGAAACATGTACCATGCAAAAAAAGGCAGCAACCAAAGATTTGACCATCATGGACTCAGAAAGTGTATGCTAAATAACCATGTTAAAAGACTTCCTACCATAGTACTTACAGCAGAGTGCATATGTGTGGGTGCAGGTAACACAGTAGGATGAGGTACGGTCTCAGTGGATTACTGAACAACCTCTAGAGGAGACAATAAGAGGCTCTCAGGGCGAGGAGAGGGGAGAGGGGAGAGGGGAGAGGCCAGATTAATGAAATATGAATGTGTTTACTGAATAGCTGTTATTGCAGCCTACCAATGGTTGGGACATATTAAAAATACACAGTGCAGCTGATGGCTTCACCTACGCTGCAACAACCCCAGCCATCTTCAGACATCACTCTAATCAGCATACAACTCATCGCAATCACCCACAGAAAATTATCATCATCATACTCTTCATCACCGTTTCCATTCTCGCCATCGCCGCCTGTTCATCTACATCATTGCTTTTATCAATGCAACAGCACCGCGCCACTGCAGGAAATTGAAGTTGGCCAGATCAATAAATACAATATAAAATTAAATTAGCTGCCAGGATGAGGTGAAAATGTGAAAATGAGTGTTTGGAGGCAAAGGGAGAGGTAACACTATCCAGTCAAAACAATCAACAACAAAAAACTTTTGGACACACAAGCAAACAATACGGTGTGGCCACCGCAATCTGTCATGGTTTTAAAAGTGAGTTAAAAGAGGTGAGGCACACATGCTTTGATGTGTGTACCTGTGGGTGTGTGAGTGACAATGGCATCATTTCCACAGTGTCTAATCAAGGAGAAAAGGAGCCGGCATTTGCAAGGGGGGGGGGGGAGGGCTGTAATGGAAACACAATTGACCTGCTTTAATAAGAAAAACATGATACTGGCACTTTGCCCACACTTTCTCAGAGACACAGAACACCTTCACTTCACCTGCGACAACACGCAGCTCCACCACCTGCAAACAGATCCGAATGTATCTCTGCTCTTTTGAAGTTTTATCTTTTCTCAGTAAGGGATGGCGATTCGGTGCTTGCGTGGCAAAACTCCATCTGTTCATTTCAATATGAATGGGCATGTAAGTTTGGTGCTGCCGGAGCAGCAGAGATGTGAAATTGAGGATGGCATGCAGAGCGGCCCCGACACGCAGGGTTAATTCAAACCGCCTTTGATGTCTGGCTGTGTGTGAAATGAGCTGGTGGTCCAGAGTTCACATAAACACACGCCGGCGCACACATACACGGCGTGCACGCAATATATAGGTGTTGTAATCATCCCACTGAAAAACTCAAGAGACCACTTGTGTAGCCACATGAATCCAAACACACAGGAAATACCTCAGCTCATATCACATACTGTATAGCACTAAAACACCAATGAAAGCTCAACGTTACTGTGTCAGTGAGTCTTAAATCCATTGCACTCTTCAGGATTTAACTTCTGAGCATCCTCAAACATCCACTCACATGCTATCCACATCCACATGACAATGGAAGCTAAGCTGCCTGGAGGCAAAAACAGACTGCTGGCTTACACACACAATACCTACGTAAAGCAGGTACTGCAGCTATACAGCAATAATAGTCCGAATGAAATTTGAACATATCAGTTTGATTCTCAGTAGTCGGCAACTTTCATTAAAAAAAAAAGAATTCTCAAACAATTTTTAAGATTGATTTCAGCATTCCCAAAGGTCCACAGCCTTGTCATTAATGTGTTCATATTGCATTTAGCTTGAATTTAATTAGACTGACTGTGTCATTTACAAATACATGCTACGAGATGGTAATTATTGCTAGTGCTAACTTAAATGACGCTGTTAAAAAACTGAAACAATGAACCACCACATCTAAACTGGCAAAAGAAAAAAAAGTAAACAAGAAGTCAGTCTGAGTGCCAGAATTATTAATAAAAACATTCTGCACTTGGATTTCAGTTTACTGGACAAGCTGTTAAGTTAGAAGTCCGGCCAATTATACCTTACCACAGTTCCCATGAATATAAACAATGGGCTTATGTTAGCATTAATCATTGATTTGTTTTTGTGGTAGCATACTTTTAAACCTATTTGAAAGTGAAGCTATTATTAAAATAACAGCAGCATAAACAACATGCTGGATTGGGGAAAAGCTGTTCAAAGGTTTGATGAGTATCAAAAAGATTTTAGTTTTAGTTTGAAAAATGAAACTATAATGTTGGTTGGGGGAATGGAAATACTTTTCATTATCTTTCAATTTGACTGTGAAACACACACACACACACACACACACACACACACACACACACACACACACACACACACACACACACACACGGAAGGCAATGGTGTTCTTTTTGTCTGTAATCAGTCTAATGTGTGATGGTGTGAGTTTTAGCCCTTTTACTACATCCTGCTTTGAGCTCCATTCATATTTTATACTAGCCTGCATTTATTAGACTCTTACAGCTCTATAAGTTCTGATGGTCAAAAAAGTGCAACAGAATTACATGTCCTTGACTTTTTTTGTAAGACAGATGAAGACAGGAGCAGAGTTGTGATTGTATCAGTTCAAGCAATATGGCAAATTTGGCAAATTAATTGCTGTACATTTATGCATTTTGTGTGCAATGTAACTTCTCTAAATCCTGTTTATATGCCAGTCAAGGTTTTGAGTGAACCTAGAAGATGACTGGATTACTGTACGTTCACTGGCTATGTTTATTTCTGATAAAGAACAAGCTACTAATTTGTAATTTGGGGTATACAAACCACAGGACTTTGGAGTTCACATTCTGAGTCCTGCATGTGATTAGGTTTAGAAATCAATAGCACTGGTTAAGGTTAGGGAAGATCATGGTTTCTGTTAAATGTTAATAGTGATAAAAGAACACATCCTGTCTCGTGCTTAAACTCACTTTTGACTTTTTCAAAGATTAACCAAGACCAGGCAACCTTAACCAAGTGGTTAAGTGCTTAAACATTACCATGAAAACATTAATTATGCCTTAGTTGTGTTTTCTGATACTTTTAGTATGAACATTTTGCAGCAGGGCTGATACTTTAATTTCCTCATATTTATAAAATCGTAATTCAGTTGGCAATACATTTTTTCTCAAAACGAATTTGCTGTTGAAAATCTGTGGTATACAAATGTAATTTCTAGGAGACAAGGTTTCTATACTGAATGGATGAACTGTATGCGTTTGCAAATATATGTGTGCATGAATGCACATGCGTGAGTATATGTGTAACGCAGCAATTGTAGTGGTTGAGCACAAATCCTATCAAACAACGAAGCCCTGGGAAAAGGGCCAGAGGCAGAGATGAGAGTGAGTCCAGTTTGATGCCAAAGAAGAGGGTGGATAGACTGTGGAGGGAGGGGGAGCTTCTCTTCCAGGTTTTATGGAGAACAAGGCAGAAGACACTAGGATCTGCAGAATTAAAAAAGATGTAGGTAGCACTTCTGAAGAACCCCCTTTTAGATGGCAGTAGAGTTCTCCTGCCTACATGATAAAAAATGTAAAAGCTTTTCTAGGACTTCCATAGTACCTTGGCATTTGAGAACCACCCACTGCTGAGGCAAGCCAATTAAAGTTATTCAGAACGGTGACCAATCAACCACAGACTAGTGCAGGTGGAGGAGGAAGAGAAGAAGAGGAGGACAAAACCTCTGAGACTTGAGCACATCCAAACTCTCTCACATGCACAAACAGCCATAAAAGAAACAAATACATTTTGTTCACAATGGAAAATAAACGCCGAACCTACCACTTCACACACAGAGTGGCACTCCCTCTGCAGTGGAATAAATAAAGCACTTCACACCTGGAATTTTCTAGGGCATCACGCCACTCTACATTACCACTGCAACCCACTCAGGAAACTGTACCCGTTTTTCTCTGTTCTCTCTGTCAAGCACAGATAGTACCAAAGACACGTCATGCACTCTCTGAAACATCAAACAGAAGACGGCTGAAAATTGCACAAGCATGCGCACACACACTGCAAATAATATTATGGAGAGACAAGGAGAAAAGATTTGCAGCGTAGGCAAAATAAAGCATCTTCCTCTGACAGGGCTGGAGATTTAGCAGACCTCTAATCCTATTTTGACACATAATGCTATATTGTCTTCCTTTAAGCAAGTGAAAGGCCTGCTTTTCTCCCCTCAAAAAGCCACTAGTAGCATGAATGCATCTGCTTTTTGTTCTCCTTGAATTCATCAAGCAACAATTAGCTACACAAGTAACGGCCCCAAATGTATCACAGTGAATGTCAGAGAGATTCAGAGACTCTGACCATTTCTGTTTGTTCTGTGCGGACACTAAAGGGGCTGTTTCTCCGCAGTGGGCCTTTACAGCTCCATCCTGGTTATTCACTGCACTGGAATCAACAAGCACATACACTGTGGTATACTGTAAGATATTTTAAAATGTGTCCAGGGAAGATGTTAAACTCTGCACGTGTAACATGCACCATGTAGCACTGTGCCTTCAAAGCCTTCTTTATTGATTTCAGTCAGCGGGCTTTACTCTGAGACTGAGCAGTTAAAACCTGAAGAAGCTCAAAAACAAACACCTTTTGTTTCAAGAAAGAGATGTCAAGGAACGGATAAATCTGCTGAGGGTTTCAAAATAAAAGATGACATATTACCTAATTAACAAAATCATATTAAGAAATAATTTGAGGATTGTTTTGAAATTCATATCATTATAAGATTTGCTGTTAAATTTCAGTTAAAAATATGTTACAATTGTGGAGGTTTTGCGATGGCTCAGCTCCACAAAAACTTTTTCTACATGTTGGGTAAAATATCAGCAGTTATTATTGTTTAAAAAAAAGGTAAAAACTAGGTAAAAATACTGACACTAGGTTACAATTTTACTGCAAAGCTATTCAAGTAATTCCTTCTCACACCAACCTGGGGATATCTGCATGCACGGCTGCACTCTGCAGATATATGTATTTTCATTTATATAAACACCGCTAACCAGTGCCAGGCTATCAAGCCGGGGAGCTGAGGAATCCTTGTAACCTGTCCCAGTGTCAGAAAACCAATAAAAAAGGCAGAAAAATAAATAGTGTGCATTTATGTGCCCTTCTGTTCTCCTGTCAGCCCAGGGGAGTCTGAGCCTGGGAGTAATGGTGCTAACCAGCTCTCACACTGCCTAACGTTCAGCTTGCTACTGGTTTTATGTGCCTCTAATGTCCATAGTTATTTTGTTGTGTGTTTCATTTTTGTTTTTGTTTGGGGTAAATACACAGTAAATGCTAGATCTGGCACACAAATAGGGAAATGTGAGTAACACAAGGGTTCCAAACTAATTAAAAAGTGGTTCGCTAACAGACCATGTATAAGCTTTCATGGTCCTGATGTGTAACCCTGATGACCTCTCTTTCCCAGGACTGGCACATGGGATGTTTGAATGGGATGTAGCCAGGTTTAAAATTTGACAGTACACCCACAAGGACACAGAAATGGATAGATAATAACTAGGATGCACAATTCATTTTTGATTATCATGCATCATACTTTAGCAATGCGTGAAAAACCACAGCCCGCTCATTTGAATGGGGCCACACGGTGGGGGCAAACAACACAGGGTCAAATTAATTGAAGACCTGTGGAATATGTTTTCCGATTTCCCAAAAAAGTATATCAAAAAATCTTTTTTTTTGTAGTGCCAGTCCCCAAAACGATACCCATCCCTAATCATAATTTGAAATCACCGGGGTCAATAATGACTAATTTTAATCTGTTATAACTAAAATGTGTTTAGTTTCAATCTTTCTTGGAATATCAAGTGCTACCAGAATTATACATATTCATATGCAGACATATGCAGGCATTATTTTCAGAAAAAAACAAAACAAATAGCTATATAAGAGGAAATTAAAAGGACAATTCTGGCGCAAAATTAACCTAACATAGGTGTACCGAGTTGAACGTTCTCTGGGACATGTTTTCATGCTAATTGAATGCATCTCTAGCTTTAAACAAGCTACCGCAAAACCGGTGGTTACCTGCTAACGCTAGCTTTCATGGCACTTGGTAAATCACTATTTTATACCACTAACAAGGCTCAAAATAGCAAAAATAACGGTAGCATAACGAAGGTCCCTACAAGCAAACCGAAGCATTGAGAACTTTGTAAGTGTACAGACAGTTTATTAAAAAGATAGATTATAAAGACAGTAGCGTTCGTGTTTACATTCAGACGCCATCTTGGAAAACAGTCATGGGCAGTCAAACCACGAACGCTGTGTTTGAGCCATAGACAGTATATAATGGACCAATAGACCCCGTTGCTCTGGACGGAGACCAGTGAAGGCTATTTGAAGCACTTTTCCGGTGATGGCCAGCTTTACTGTGCAGCCTCCAACTGAGAGAGACAGCGTAAATTGGACGTGAGCAACGTGTCTGAAAGTTGTAAGTCTTCTAGTGAATCTCAATCATTCCCAATCTTGCAGAGACGGAGAGCGTAGGTATATGTAAGGAGATAACATGGGCACAGGATAATTATTGCTAACTAAAATGTTAACATTAGTAATTAAACCTAAACAGCTCGTGTACGTCGAAACTGCCTGCAAGCTTATCCTGTACTATACGGTAATTCCTCTACTACGTGACACAATCGTTCCCCTTTTTTAACAAAAACGCCTGCTACGGAGCCATAACGTGAGGGTAATGGAGCCTTTTATACATTGTCGTGTTTCTTTAGAACTAAACAATGGACAAATAGAGTCTTTAAACGCTTCAGATGTAAAGTTATTCGCTGTCAAGTGACGTCAAAATGAATGCTAGTCGGTGGAATGCTAACGGGAGGTGATGGCTAGGTAGCATCAAAATGGCGCCATAGGAGGTTCGAGTTCTGAAGCGAAGCTTACCCCCTTGGTTTGAGCTATGTTACTGGTTACTGGTTACACAAACGCTACGGTCTTTATAATCTATCTTTTTAATAAACTGTCTGTACACTTACAAAGTTCTCAATGCTTCAATTTGCATGTAGGGACCCCCGTTATGCTACCGTTTATGCTATTTTGAGCCTTGTTAGTGGTATAAAACAGTGTTTTGTGCCCCGAAAGCTAGCGTTAGCAGGTAACCACCGGTTTTGCGGTAGCTTGTTTAAAGCTAGAGACGCATTCGATTAGCATGAAAACATGTCCCAGAGAACATTCAACTCGGTACACCTATGTTATTAACCCCTAGGTTCATTTTGCGCCGGAATTGTCCTTTAACAGCTCAGCTTAGTATTGGAGTTGAAAAAAGTCAGAACATGGAAAATGTTTCCATTCCTAAAAGGCTTCACCGTCTTTTTTGGAAAAACTTTAGCTTTTACACCAGCTGACAAGACAGGGTTTACTGCTGTCGTAGATGTGCTTAAATAGCAGTTATTAGTTATTCATTAAGGTTAACAAAGACCTCAATAAGAGTAAACTTAGGTGTGTATTGATGCATGCTACACAATGACTGAGAGATACTTAGGACGAGCCGACAGGAGAGAAAACCGGAGCCGGAGAGTAAACCATCTATCCTGCAGAAATAGCCTGTGATGTTTCACACAGCCAGATAACGAGCTGCTGTTGTTTAGGTCCAGGCCAGAAGATGGAGAGGAAGGGAAGGGGAGGGGAAGGAGAGGGAGGGAGGAGAGAGCTGAGAGAGGAGCTCTCTCTCTCTCTCGCTCTCTCTCTCCTTTAAAGGTAACTTTTCATTGTGGGAGGAGGAACCTTCAACTCTTCCTGTAAACTATCTACAGGCTGAAGGAGCTATTAAATCAAGAAACAAATGGCACTGATCAGCCTTCGCATCATCGTCCACTGATGGATCAGCACACAGTGAAGCTTTAGCTTTAGTAAGTGAGGAGGGGGGTTGTGGAGTGAGAGCAGGGGTGATGTCTAGTATAGCGCTGGGCATTTGAGACAGATTATTGGAAATGTCTGTAGTCAGCGATAGTGAGTAAATCCACCAGTGCACTTTATAGGAGATATCTGTTTGTTGGGGTCAGCTGTCTTGGCTGTGAGCAACCTTCTTTTTCTAGGAATCAGGAGGGAGGTTTGCAGAAGTTCGAGAGACATTTGGAATTGTGTTCAGCCTGCATACAATATCTCCCTCAAGTCATAAAAACATACCTGTACATATCAAATTAAACCACAGGCTTCAGCGATGTTAACATAAAAAAAAGACTTACACATACACACATACACACACACACACACACACACACAGTCATGAGCATGCACATGCACACTGGAAGCACAAGAGGCAAGAAGGTCTGTGTTGAACTGAGATAAACCTGCTGCCAACATGAGGTCAGCGGGCCGACTGATGTAGTGTTGACCACACAGAGCAAAGAGACACACAGAGTGAAGGGCAAACCTAAAGGAAATAGATCAAAATAATACTTTGTGAAGTAAAAGATTCAAGCTCATATGAAAACTGGAGGAATCCCACACCCATTAATTGGCACTCTGTCTATCCGCCCTGTTTCTACGTGTGGGTATATTGATCGGGATGTACGACGGCCTCAGGTTTCAAGTGATCAAGAGAAGCAAACAGCAGGAGGAGAGGGCGTGGAGGCGCCGCAGACAGATCCTTAGAGTGCAGACTTGCAAAGTGCCAAGCTGAACCAAAGGGTTCAGGAGCAGTCATGTGTGCACCGGGCTAAATTATTCATGCTGATTAGACTCTTCTTATTAAAATGAATTTGAGAGAGTTCAACATATGTTGCATGGCATCGCCATTTAAGAGGCTTGCTAAATTAAAGCTGTGACTCTGTGTGCATGTGTGTGCTTATTGCAAGTTCGCAAGTGTGGTGGTAAAAAGTAACTAAGTACATTATACTAAGTACTGTACAAAAGTTCATTGGATATTTCCATTTTCTGATACTTTATACCATTACTCAACTACATTTCAGGGAAATATTGTATTCTAAAATACGATGTATTGTTTAACATTAACCAGAGGTTCCAAACCTTTTGGGTTTCTGACTCCTAAAAAGCAGCATTTAATTGGGACTCCTTGTCATGTTTCAGATGTCAAAGAGTTTTTAGTAGTTCCACCAAAATGAGATTCCCCTTTTAATTGTCTGAGAGAGTTTCATTTAAATAACTCTTCATGGCCCAGAGTGGTCAAATTATCCAATATTTTACAAAAGAGTAAAGACTAGAGAAAAGTCCAAAAACTGAATACATAATTTGTGCAGTAGAACTTTTTATATTCTTACCTACCCCATTACTTATCACATAACACTTTAGATCTTGTGACCCACTGGTGGGGGCCTGAACCATAGGTTGGGAACCACTGGACTAAACTACCCAACTGCATAGTAATTAGTTAAAACTAGCTTCACTTTAGCTACAACAATAAAATGCTACTTACATAGTAATCTAATAATGTCACTTGACAGTTATTTAACAGTCACTGAGGCTATTCTGCTCCAGAATGAGTAGTTTTACTTTGGATACTTTAAGTACATTTAGCTGATAAAACTTCTGTACTTTTATTTAAGTAAGACATTCAACATCTGCTACTTTTACCATCTGGATACTTGTTCCACCACAGGTATATGAGCATCTCTATGTAGTTATCTTACAGCTACAGTACAGTGAACGTACTGTATGTCCACCTGGTGTCTAAATATGTCCATAATAATATTATCTGCCTGTATCTCTGATGAACCATCAAATCGCAGTAATGACAGTATGTGGGTGTAGCCTCACTGCTCATGTGTGCCTATTAAAACTGTTATGAATAAGCCCGAGGATATGGAAACAATGCCAGTGTCCACCGCCGCCTCTCATCGCCACATACTGTAACACATCAAACACAGCAGCACACAGGATAATGAGGAGGATAAGGACTATAAACAGCATCCGTCTGCACACATTTAAATTTACCAATTCTTGTCCCTCCCTTCTATCATTTCATCCATCTTAAGTAGTTGGACTATAAATATACACACAAAACCGCCTGAACATCCATCTCAATTGTCAAGCCATTCTTCATCCTTTCTCTCTCTAACCCCCCCCTCCGCTCTAAAAGCCGCCCACTCTCCTTGTCTATCCGCACTCCACACTCTTCCATTTGAAACTTCCAACTGCCCTGATACATCACTCACCCTCTATCTTCCTTTCACTCCCCCGCTGAAGAATAACATCTTGACCAAACCTGGTCAGAATATATTAGAATGTGATTTTAAACATTTAAATAACATCAAAACGTTGTACATCCCTGTGTAGTTTCTGAAGTTGACCAATTTTAAACATATTCTGCTATTTTTGTGCTGCCCTGTCTCTGCCTTTCTGTCTCTTTCACCCGCTACCTCGCTTGTCAGAAAAAATAAAATCTCAACCGAGAGGAACTGAACACACCACATTATAGTCAACTTACTTACTTGTCTCTTTCCATGTAAGACAAACTCAAAAATAATTTGCACACACTTTACATTTTTTTTTGTCTGTGAGAATAAACTGCGCATGAAGTGGAAGGGGGCGCAGAGGGAGGCAATCTTGTTACCAGCCGGCATAGCCCTGGGAAGATTTCTATCAGACACACGTATAGAGAGAGGCATCCATTTAGAAAATGGCTTTTCTAGGCATGCTGGGCCATTTAGCACACCCTGTGACGACTCCTGTTTGGGGCCATGATAAATGTTCTTTCACACCCGCTCTGTGCACACTGTCAGGCCAGTACACACATGCACACACAACCATATGGGCACCCTACACAAGACATAACTGGGATGGACGGAATATTTTTAGTAAGGCTGAAACGATTCCTCAAGTAACTTGATTACTAAAAAAAAATCATTGATGCAAAGAATTTGCGTGGAAGCTTCGTTTAATCCATGTAACTATATACAGCGCACTGTGTTTTGCATGTGAAGAAGACGTGGGTCTGATCTTGGACCGCCCCGACTCCACGCCAGATCAGGTTACACAAGTTATACCCAGCGCCCACCCATGGTCTTGAACAGGCTGAACTCAAGTTGCTACAGCCACTAACTGAAGTTCCGTTTCCGCAAAATATTACAGCTACAGTAACTTGGAATATTGCGGTATTAGGCACTGAATTTG